>NC_092348.1:39206571-39875466 GCF_963676685.1 Mytilus edulis
TATAATCGAGGGGTTGAGCTAAACTATAAAACCAAGTTAGCCAACTATTTTCTTCATAGGAAAATACCTGTTCCAAATTAGGAATATGACAATTGTTATCTTTTCGTATGGTATATGTTTGAACTTTTGATTTTACCATTTGCTTTATGGACTTTTTGTTTAGAATTTGGCTCGGAGCTTGGTATTTTTGTTATTTCACTTATATTAAACATACAAATACAAAAAAAACATAAACTTGCAATCTATTACTAGAGACAAACGGTGCCATAAAAGGGGAGATTTAGTATATTTGTCAATGCGACAAGTATCCGACAGAACCGACATAAAGAAGATTTATACTGCACTTATATGTAACCGTAAATCATTCAACAGTAAGCAAAACCCATACCGTATTGCATGTTGAGTCTGCTTTAAAATATCTCGATATTAAAAACGGTCAATCAATTCAAACGAAAACTTATCATTGAATAACGATAAACAAAATCAAAGCTAAACTTACAGCCAGAAAAAAGACATATAATCCATCTTGAATATACAATGATGAGGGATAGTTATGTCCCAATTGTCGTTACCACAATCCAATCCTCTTTGACTCAGATTTGGCATCACGCTATTTGTACTTACAGAACAACACGAGTTCAAACAGTATATCCTTTCTCTTTTCTGTATCACTGGATGCCACAACCGGTATTTAAAGGGGTTCGTGCTGCTAACTCTTCAGTGTTTTAGGTTGTCTTTTATAGACAGTTGTAATTCGTTTTGTTGATTTTTAGTTTATTCATCATGGGGATGTCAGTTTGTCTTCGACTGATGAATTTGAATATATCGTTTCCGTTTTTCTAATATATTATAACTATTTAGTACCTTTACTCATATTCGGTTAATATTCATAAAGTTCTAGTTGTGTTTGGTCTGGTTTGAATTGTACCTTCATTGAGGATGTATTTGGTAGATAAAACCTTATTGCAATATATCTTGGTTTTGTAATACAGAGCTCCATGAACATAAAATGACCAGCCTATTTGTATAAAAAAAAAGAAGATAGATATACATGATTGGTCTGATTAATAGCCGTCATATTAATATCAATGATGATGACCCTAATCATTTCTGGTTGTGCAGATACAATGGACATAAACCAAAGATGTATTGTTGGTATAAAATTCGGTGAGTCATTGTAAGTCATTTTGTCGTTATGAAATCATCACTTAACTATTTGGTATTAAATTGAAAATGAAAAAGTGTCAGAGAGACAACAACCCGACCAAAGGGCAGACAACAGCCGCAGGCCACCAATTGGTCTTCAACGCGACCAGAAAATCCCACATCCGGAAGTGGTCCCTAGCTAGCCCTTAAATTACATTATGTACTGGTATAGTAAAAATAAAAGTCACACTTAACTCCAAAACATATAAATGAGCTAAAATTAAAAAAAAACAATAGTATTACTAAAAAAGGGCAGATGCTTCTGACTTGGGCAGGCACAAAACTACTGAAATATTAAGTTACTGTGATGTATACGAATAGACATGTTCACCATAAGCCGATACCGAAACCTAAACCCAAATCGATACCGAGACCGATCCACCCCCTCCCCTAAAAAGGGTATTGAGGTAAATGATAAATGTTGATAATGTTTAATTAACTCAACTCTTTAACTCCAATATATTGTTTCAAATTCAAATACACTAGATGGAGTATAACTTAATATGCATAAATCTACCAATCGTATCGGCTTATGTGAACATGTCTTATACACTTATTTAGAAGTATGATTAACATTGTTGAAAACGCGATTCAATATATAAAAACAAAACGTAACTGCAGCTTTGTTGAAATTGAAATCGTGTTGATTGTCCTGTGAGAACAAAACAAATCATCTCAATCATGGACAAGACATTCAGTTAAGTTTCAGATTCTTCAATGGGTGTAAACATAAAGTTATTAAACGTGTTTTTTTCTTTTTTTACAGCACTGGGTCGATACTTCTGCTGATCGACTATCAGTCCCCAAGGGTATCATCGTCCCAGGAGTCAGTTCTTCTGTATTGACATGATTTATAACAAACCTTTCTAAAATTGCCCGTTGATAAAATTTGAAATTATACAGAAACTAAGGTTTCAAGTTCCTAAAGCAAAGTTGACCTTAGATAGAATTTGTGTTTTTTAGGTATTTTTTGTCATACGGCTCTTCAACGGTTTCGGTACATATACATCCTCATCTTTCGAATACATTACGTAACGTAACGGATGAAATTATATCCAGAAAAGCGCTTTAGACGAATGTTTTTTTTCTTCAATTTTTACAGTAAAGTCGTTACCGTTGTAAAGCTCTATTCAAAAGTATAATTTATGAGAAACAAAAGGAACAATTTAACACTTTAACAATATATTTATTATATATGATCATGACGATAGTATATTGAAAACTCTCTACTAAAGTTTACGGTCGACGAGGATGAACACGTTACAAAATAATACTCTCTCTGTAACAAGTAGAAAAACATTTAAGGACAGTTGTATAAATTCTAAACGCAAATTCCTTTTCCCCCTCTCATCGTTGGAACATTATAAATGCATTAGTGGAGGTTTATTTTAGAAAAAAACTTTTGACTATAAAAGCAGTTCGTTTTATTTATATCAATTGCTTTTTCATCTGCTGTTTAACATGTGCATATATGCGAGATTCTGCTTTGATATTATCAATGCAAATGCATTGGAATATATTCAATTGCCTCCTTGTGCCTACTTTATATTGAAAACATGTTGGTTGTATGCGTAGAACTAGTAAAATTGAAAAAAAAATATTGCGTGTTTCAAGTTTATAAGACTGGCATTTAATTCTTTGAACATATTTTTGTAATTAATTTAATGTCATTTTCCGGGAAAAGAAGGTTTTAAAGAAGTTGAATGTACAATATTAATTTGTATGTGATAATAAATAGTTTTACATCGGTAATATGGTTTCCATTAACAAATCAACTAAAAGAAACAACGTAGCAAAATACTGGAAATGGAAATAAACAGTATTTATATTGATTTGAAGGTATAGTTGTTTTTAAAAAAATCAAAGAAAACACAATAAATGATTTTGAATGCAACAGAAAACAAGGTTATGTTAAAATGCATTACATAGTTATTCATCGTACGATCAAATAGGAAGAAAATGCTAGGAGAACTCGAGTTGATCATTACAGAATCATTCGTATATTGTATTCCTGTATTTCAAAATTAAAAAGAATAATAAGTATCAGTATATCCCATTATTTATATATAGAATTAGAATTTTTACACAAAGGCAACAGTAGTATACCGCTATTCGAAATTCATAATTCAATTGAGAAAAAAAACAAATCCGGGTTAAAAACTAAAACTGAGACTAACACATCAAATATAAGAGGACAATTATGACAACAGAAACACAACATTAAAATCTAACACACACAGAAACCAACTATAATATGTCAATATGAAAAAAATGGGTGGTTGAACTTGGTGTTGTGGCATGCAAAACCTCCCGCTTCTATGGCAATGTTCATTACAATATTAAAATGACAACATTACTTGACAGAACTACAATACAAATAAATGGGAGAACATATATGACAGAGAAACACATCATTTATAGCTGGTCTACTCGGAGTTAGAATACTTTGTCCAGATAGGATGACATGCCTTTTAGTAGAAAGAAAGAGCAAACACTTATCGACTCGGGGTCAAAAAAAATTGTCCGAGAACGGTAACATGTCTTTCTGCAGACTGTCAATAACCATGTTAACACCCGACTCTGCGTGTTTTTCCATTTTGAGTTTTAACTTTTAAACTGTGATACATTTAAAGAGTTTTGATAAGGTACTTCGTTTTGAATTTATCTCGGAGTTCAGTATTTTTGCTATTTTACTTTTAAAATCCCTGAAAAGATACATACGTGAGAGTTATTACAGTAATCGACAGTTAGTAAAAAATCAATAACATCCATTTAAATTTATTATGCATCCTAGACTAAATATCAATCAGTACACATCACACATTTTTCCTCAGTGTTTGGTGATTTTTAAGGAGTGATGATTGGTCATACCATACAAGTGAGACTTCTGAACTTTAGCAAGTATAGGCTACCATACGGCTTTCGGCAATGAGAAAAACCCATACCATATCAGCTATAAAAGGCCTTTAAATGATTTTTATATTTAGAGAGGTTAAGCGATTTTGTAGCATATTTACAGGGTTGTATAAGTTGAACCACAATTTGACCATGTCTTTCAATATATAGGTTTCTTACTTGTGAGTAACATTCATTAAATTAGAACAATTTTTAAAAGGATTAGGACCCCTTTTTGGCCCCAACATATAGCAGTTTTACAAAATTGTTTAAATGTAAACTTTTAGTTATTTTTTGGAAAATATAATGCCTCTGCTACATAAATATGGGCTGTTTTTTTTGGCATTACAATGCACATATATCGGGTACTTGCCTCATAAAGTCATGCTAAATTACTGAAATCTTCACAATTTCAGCATTTTAGTTAAATTTTAGACAGTTTTCGTCTTAAAGGGAAGTGGCCGCATTCGTGTTCATTCTTGATATTGAAATGTACATTGTAAGTTGTGTTATGATAATTCATAACATATATTAAGGTCGAGGATGAACAAGGATGCGGCCACTTTCATTTTTGACAAAAGCCATCTGAAAAGTGACAGTTTTTGGCATATTTGATAGATTTATCACATTCAAGCTAGAATCGGAGCATTTTTAATGAGTGTATCAGTTAAAATCTTTCACAAAAAATAATTAAATCAATTGAAACAGACACTGAAATGTTTAAAATGTGTTTAAAATCTTTCGTCAGATGAATTTTAAATTTGAGACCAAAACCGGCCCTTACCGGACCTATACCTTTCTATAAGAACAGAAACGATATGTGATGGACACAGGAAATGACACACACATACACAGACAAGCACAGTCGAAGACAGTTATTGTATTTGTTAACCTCATTCAAAATAATTTTATAACTGTTTATTGTTTATACATATTTAATCTTTACAGTTTTTCCTATCCATTATTTGTACCGGTTAATCAAAAGTGCCTTTTTTTCTTAATGTTCACTCCTTTTCCATGCATTTAAACGGAAAATGAAGAACTAAAATGCATAACTATTTCTATTACGTTATCTCTTTTTGATTCAATTCATAATCGTTTTACTTTATCTAAATAAACGCAATACATTATGAGGTTGTTGAACTATTTCCCAACCTACATCAAGTTATTAACGGTTTGTTTTAATATGTTCAAATCACGTTTTATTACTTTTCTTTTTTGCAGCGTATTTCTCTCTCCCTTTTTAACCTATTTCTACATGTTTTCAGCCTATTCCTGTCATAATTATCTTTATAAAAAGTGTATGTTGCAAATAAACTCATCACAGATACTAGAACTAAATTTTGTAAATACGCCAGACGCGACAAATTAGTAAGCAAAGGTGATATATGGACTGATTAAATCGTGACGGTTTTGTTTAATATTAAGCCTTTAATATGACAGTTCTAAAAATAACATTGTGTAGGGTTGAATAACATGTATTCAAATCTGTATAGAATTTCACATTTTGTTTCATTAAGACTACGGATACATAACTATACGGTATATAGGCTGTAATTGGTACATACAAATCAAACTTGACCAAATAAATAAGTAAATGCTCAAAAGAGAATGAAAGTAATTAGGAAACGGTTCAAACTTAATTCATTAAACAGGTACGACTTGCCTGTGACATTTATATTTTTATTATACATTTGATGCCATTAAACATTTTCAAGATTAATTCAAAGGATAGTACTGAATCTTTATAGTTCTATCATATTGATTTATAATTTTGGGGTGAGAGGGTGGTTGAAATTGTCGCTGTTATAAATAACAACAAATGTTCGCACATCCGTTTTGGTATAAATATAAAGATATACGAAACTGGGGAAATCGTATGACCTCTAAACGAAGCATGATCAGGTCATTTGACACACTTGCAAAATCGGTAGATAGTAACATTAATGAGATCAATTCAACCGGTGATACTTGAACCGAAATATTTGAAAATTCAATTTGATACTGACGTTGAAGGGCTGACTAAAAGGATATTAAGTATAGCTTAATTTGACAACAGAACTATAGCATTGCATAAGGGAGATAAATTCCTTAATTAATTTCCTTAAAATGATTTCCAAATTTTACAAAATCAAATGTTGAATTCACAATCTCCTTATTTCAATGCCTAGAATATGTGGACCGTTGATGCTGACATCCTCAAGGATTAATAGTCTATTAGAAAAGGTTTCGTCCCAGTTGTAGCTATAACGTTACCAATGCAACTGCAACAAATGAAATGTTTTATGAGTTGGGATACAAAAGTCTAACCTTATCGTTCCCCAAATTGACCATGGTAGAGAAGAGACCTTCCGTAGCGTTGGTTTCAGTCAGTCATCTTCCTCCTTCTCTTCTTCTTCGTTTTCATGCTGTATGGGGAGTTTTGATGTTTAGAGTACATCTATACAAATGAAGATCACATTATATTAACATACACGCATGAAGAGAATTGATTAATATATTAACGATCCATTCGGTGGTTCTGAGAAAAAGGCAACTACTACTGAGAAATATAAGTTGTAAAAAAAAATTAAACAGGCTTAATTGTATATATTTTGCGGAACAAGAAGCTAATGGATAGTTTTAGCTTCTTTTCAATCATCATTTCTAGGTGCTGTATGAAGTCTGCCTCGCACAAATAAAGATACAAATCATTAGGAAAAGGCAAAACTGGTTCACATGGCCTTGCTTTGTGTTTTTTGACAAAATTGTACTTGGAGCGTGATATGTTGTCAATTAAGAAATCAAGCATCGTCATGATGTCATTTTCAGAGAACTTTTTGTTAGAATCAGTTTTGGGTTTTTGCATTTTTTTCTCTTTAATAGTAATAATTATTCCTACCAAAAACAAGATTGTAACTACGCCTGCATTTTTTCCGAAACAAAGCAGAACTAATCATTTTGATATGCATTTGAGCTTGGGATAAGGAATATTTGCAAGAAAAAAAGATACTTAGTCTGTAAGTTCTCCAAAAGATTTTTGTAAATTTGCAGTAATAACATCTGAATGACAGCCCTCCCCCTCCCCACCCCCCCTGGAGTACATAGTTTCACAATAAATCTGAAGTCTGATTATAAAATCGCTATGAGTAATTTAGAAAGGGTTATACCAACAATAACATAGAAGACTCAGCAATATGACGTTGTTAGACACTTAATATGTGATTTTGGAATTCAATAAAGATAGGGAGTATCAATAACTTCATCATCGTTTGAAATTTGAACAGACACAGAATTTCCTCTCTATAATGAAGCTATTTGTTGTTGAGTTTCAAAGACACTTGTCAAACCCCTTATTCCGGTTACAAACAATTTATATAGGGTGGGTTACACACACAAAATTACTTTATTTGGGACATTATCAACGGGCAACACACAATATTTGTTGTTAAGATAGGACAGATGCTTAGAATGTTTTGTTAATAAGAAAGCAATGCATTTGTATTTATTACAATTAAGCAAACATGTTGTTGAAATGAAGCAATATAATTTATTTTTTTTCCTCCCATAAACTTTCATCCGCATTATCTCATTCAATTTTCATATTAAAAATCACATCTTATAAAATGCAAAATTCAATAATAAAATGCGATGTTCAGTAAAATGTTTATTGACAATAAAATGGTAGAAAAGTTTTAATGATAAATCCCAAATGAGATGTTTAAATAAAAATGTATCAACTTAAACATTGTTAAATGATAAAATCGTAATCACGTTATATTGTTTGACATCATATAAATAACCGAGGTATTATTATATCAAATGAACTCGCCCCCATCAATGTACTCCCATATGTAAAGAAAGGATATTTAATCTTTTGCATATTTCTGGAAAAACTTTTAAAAATTCACGAAAATCTTTAACAAATATATGAATCATACCAATTGTATTACGTTTAGCTTATTTTCACCACAATATGAATACTGCATTACTGACATGTGTCATTAACATGTACCACATAAAATTGATGCATACATTTTTTTAAAAGAATATATTCAACAATATGTATGCATTGCCTGACGGTTAAACATACAAAATGCCATAAAAAATATTTCTATATTATATTGACATTTTAGACATAAAACATGTTATTACAACATATACAGTTAGGTCTGCCTCATATCCTGACTTGCACATGTTGCATATAGAAATGAACCATTTGCATTTAGATAAGGCTCTGCTTACCCTTCCGAAGCACCTGAGATCAACCCTGGTTGGTGAGGTTCGTGCTGCTCCGTCTGGAGTTTTCTATTTTGTGTTTTGTGTACTTTGATAGTGTGTCTGTTGGTCTTCTTCTTTTTAACCCTGGCGTTGTCATCTTTTTCGACTCGTGAGTTTGTATGTTCCTTTTGGTATCTTTTGCCTTTCACTTAAAGCCTTATATTGATTACATTTGTTTTTTAATTTACAGAAAGACTTAAGATTAATATTGAATATCAAAAACATAATTATATTTAATCGCCATATCAGATAATTCTAAACAAATTGCCACTTCACATTTTTGTTCCCAATATCCATCTTGTAAACTACAAAGAAATTCAATCATGTCATTTACTTATACTGCTTCAGTCGCGATTTAAAATAATTGAATATATAAATTAAAGTACATTTTTTAGTTTATGTCATCATTTCAGACATAATCATGATAAGGTCAAAAATTTTGAAAATATCTTTATAATCGAATAACCATCTTATCTGAATATAAAAATAAACACGTGGCCTACTTTTGTTTATCCTATTTTAATAGTGCTTTGGGATTAGACGTACTGTTTGAATATAGAGGTAAAATATTGTAACTAATTTTTTTCTCCGAAATTTCCATACTGGCCCTTCAATTTCTTCATGTGAAAAACAGGTTTATTAAAAGGCAAATAAAATAAGATTAACTGCACAGTGTAGATTTGAAATTGTAATAACATTTATAATCAAACGAAAGTAGTATATATCGTTAACATATGCGAAAGAAATCACGACGTCATAATATTACTGGCTTTAAATGTCGTGGTATGTATCACTTCTTATACGCTGTTGTTGACTCCGAAAATAACGCCTCAAACAACATCGCGATTTTGTGTAAATCACATTGCATTAGCTGCTTTAATAAAACTAGTAGATAATGCCAATTCAAAAAGAAACCCAACATATACCCTACGACACTAACGGAGGAGCAAATCTAGGAAAATCATAGATATGTACTGCGCTCCTTCGAAATTTCAACCAAGATAAAGAAATGGATCTTCCTTCACTGTATTTGATACCTCAACTACATAAGTGATATGGACACTTACAAATATTTTTATATTGCTAGGTCTTTTTCCTTTTGAGTTTCAACTAAAGAAAAGACACTGGATCTTCCTCCGCTTCATGTGACACCTAAACTACGTAAGTGTCCTTATTTATCTTATTATGCAGTTTGGTCTTCCAAGTGCTCCACGAAACCTCCTTCTAAATACTAAATCCGAAAGATTGTTAAGGTGGTACCTAACACTACAGGGAGATAACTCTGTAAAGTCAGCTAAACGTTTTAATTACGTTGTGTTGTAAAAGGAATATTAAGCTTCTCAATGATTAAAATTTGTGGTTGTCAAATTGCTATATAACCAGTGTAATTTTTCTGACAAAACGGTTGGTTAAAAAATTTTAAAATTTTTATGTTTTTGTTAAAGTGTCAAAGTAAATACTTTGACAAAATTTTATGAAAATTAAACGAGCCAAATTAATTTTAGTGAAAGTGTTGGGTACCACCTTAAGACAACATACAATTGTAAACTCTTTCATCTTGAAATAGCATCAAAGTAATCGACTTTTCTTCACGTAAATGGCCATGTGTCAGTGCTTCTTATTGAGTCAACGTAAAAATAAGAGTCTTGTTTTAGAGAGGAATAGATTTCACTTTGTAAAAACAAATTACTCTGATTCAAACAAGCAACTCTCTGAAACTACATTAGCAAAATACTTGATTTATATATTTGTTAGTTTTTGAGGACGTGTTTTTCAACATACAAGTGGAATTCCGATTGGAACCAATTAATTCTGTGCACCTCTTCTTTTCGATTAGTTTCATTTATCCATACGAGACTGAATGAATTCATACCGACGTTTCTTATGCAGATTATTTAGAAAGACAGAAACAGAAATCAGTAGTTTACTTACTACCCGCTTTAATTATATAGATGTTGTTTCGTGACTTTGTTGAATGCATCTTACCCACCGAACTTGAGATAAAGGATACAACATATACTGTTAAGTCTTCCTCAATCTTCACCTTCATATTCGAATTATGAACTTTTCATTTTTTATGTAGCAAAATTCCAGCAGCGCCTGCATATGGAGTATATATCTTCCAGTTGAAACGATATTCCAGGGTTTATAAGTTTCCAGATTCCCATCAAAATGCATGTTCATGGTAACTTAAAAAAGCGGGTTATACTAAATAACAACAACACCATATGAATTTTTTTTTATTATAATTCTTTTTCAAAAACAAAAAACCATTGAATTTTACAATGACATTTCAAACATATAATAGTCCCCATGTTAACAAAATACGATCTTAGGCAATCAATATGTTAACGCATTGAATGATATTACCTTTCAGATAAGTTTTCGCTTCCAAAAAAGCTTTA
This sequence comes from Mytilus edulis, assembly GCF_963676685.1. Classification (NCBI taxonomy): domain Eukaryota; kingdom Metazoa; phylum Mollusca; class Bivalvia; order Mytilida; family Mytilidae; genus Mytilus; species Mytilus edulis. The sequence continues at coordinate 39,217,338 of NC_092348.1, forward strand.
CAAAACATACAAATTGTCACATGATTTTGATAATGCGTTTTTTCCAAAAAGTTTGGTCAGCAATGTTTTACTTTTGTTAATACAACTGACATCTGTTCCACATAACCGTTCCCTTCCTTCTTGTTTATGCTTTAATCTAATCTGTTTCAATATTCCAACCAAAAGTTCGTCGACGTTCATATTGAGCACTGTTGAAGTTTCTATAAATTTACAATCGTACTGTACAGCAACAGGTTTTGCCTCTACAAATATAATAAATAATTTATATTTTACATAGAATTAAGTATATGTCAATATCACTATTCCATGTACTAGTATTCAGTAGAAATAAGTATTACAATGCTTTATAGCAGTACATTTCAACCTTGGTATTGGATATCTTAATCCCTCGGGCACTTTAATTAAAAAATGTCGTAATTAAACAGTAGAATATATGTTTATTACCTCCCATAATAAGAAACGATCTTATTCCTGCTAAGCCTATTCTTTTACAACCAACCAGGTGAATCATAATTATTGTACTGTTTTTAAAATGCCAGGATTATGCATAAATTCAAATTCGCAGCTATCTTTGGAAGTTTTCAAAGGCATGAAATGAAAAAAGCATTGATTGCATGCACTTAACGTTTAACGGAATTCAAGATTCAATCAAAGACATATAAGCTTATTGTTACATTGACAATCATACAACATCTTCTTATTTTCATATGTATTATTATGTATGTATAATTGTGGTTATATAATAAATATAGATTATACCACTCATCGAGTGTGATACGATATTTATCCACTCGACATAGTTTAATTTTCAAATTTAAAACACGAGTCTCGCCGAGCGTTCTTAATATTTAACATTTAGCTGTCGAGAGTGGAAAACATATCGTTTTGCGCGATATTTGGTAGTGGAATCTGTTCCTTTAATGATTCTTAGACAAGATACAGACAATCTTTTCAAATCCATCTTTTTGAAAGACCTGCATAAAAGATGTGTTCCTTGCGACATCATCAGGCACGGTTGGTTTTTACTTAACGTCACAATAGGAATTTCAGAGGGAAAGCAAGACAATTTGACGTCATAACCGAATTGAGACTAATAAAGAACTGAGATCAAACAAACCATACGTTGATTTATTAAAATAATCAACAGGCCAGGAAAGGGATAAATCGAGTAAGAACTAGAAAAATCAGCATATCACATCAGATAGTAATAACATCGTCTAAAATCTGCATGAGTAGAAAAGATCTAATGTTTGAAATACAATATTCAATTGTGTATGGTGTCGATGAGGTCATTAATACTTCGGTGTCTTTTACATTGTGAACTGCTTGAAACATATATATATATCAGATCTTTTTTCAATTTCTTTTTGAAACATTATACATGTTATATATTTGTATTAAAAGTAAGGTTGAAAATCAATTTCTTTTTGATATTATATATTTGTATTAAAAGTAAGGTTGAAAATCAGTACTTTAATGATGATTGGCGTCATTTATTCAAATAATGAATAATAAGTCTTTTCTACTTCAGGAATAGATTACCTAAGCTGTATTTGGCAAAAATGTTAGGCACTTCTGACATATTAAAATTTTTAATTTGTTGCCTTTTGTTGGCTGTTGTTCTTGTGTTTCTTTGTCAACTGTATTCTCCAATTTATTTATATTGTAGTCCTGTGGTGTTGAGTTGTCCTTTTAATGTTATATTTCACATGGCTATAAAAAGGGAGGTTTGGCATGCCACAAAACCAGGTTCAACCCGCCATTTTTTTCTTTACAAATGTCCTGTACCGAGTCAGGAATATGGCCATTGTTATATTATAGTTCGTTTCTGTATGTCTTACATTTTAACGTTGCGTCGTTTGTTTTCTCTTAATTTTGAGTGTAAATTCACATTGCGATAATAAGTGTCACGGTACTTGTCTATCCCAAATTCATGTTTTTTGGTTTTGATGTTATATTTGTTTTTCTCGTGGGATTTTGTCTGATGCTTGGTCCGTTTCTGTGTGTGTTACATTGCAGTGTAGTGTCGTTGTTCTCCTCTTATATTTAATGCGTTTCCCTCAGTTTTAGTTTGTTACCCCGATTTTGTTTTTGTCCATGGATTAATGAGTTTGAACAGCGGTATACTACTGTTGCCTTTATTTAGGAATTTTTTGTCTTCAATGCTCTTCAACTTCGTACTTAATTGGCCTTTTAAACATTTTTTAATTTGAGCGTCAATGAGTTTTTGTAGACGAAAGGCGCGTCTGGCGTAAATATAAAAATTTAATCCTGGCATCTATGATGAGTTTATTTACTCCTAACTTTCTCAGGATCCATGTATAAGGGTACTAATCCAATGTAAACCAGCTATAACATTTACGTGATGGATTTATATTACCGAGTACAACATGTGAAATAATTATGCGAAAATTAATTGTTGCGCATGTGTATTTCTTGTGTATGACTATCACTCTGGTAACTTTCGTCCCTCTTTTGTGCCTTTACCTAAATTAATTGAAACTGAACATGACACAATGGCGAAATTGAATCTCCGCAAGGTCAGATATTAAAGGATAAAAGCAAGAAAAACGTATCCGGGAAAAGAGGTTTGTTTACATGCCACAACCAACATATTTGTAACGATCAGCTATATAACGTATTTACAGAAAGTGTTAATTAATTTGTTAAATTGATAAAAAAAAATAGCTTATTCTAATCTTTGATGTCCATTTCAAGTTTTTTTTCATCACATCTGTCGTCATTTCACGTTATTTGACAAAACATATGTCGAGCTCCACTAAACGTGGTTTAACAGAACATTATTCACGCCTGATGTCACGTGGTTTGACAGAAAATCTTTTTAGCTCCATTTCACGTGGTTTAACAAAACTTCTTTGGAGCTCCATTTCGCGTGGTTTAACATAACAATTAAGAGCTGCATGTAACATGATATGACAATTCATTCCCGCTCCATTTTACTTGGTTTGACAACATGTCGTTCAAGCTCTGATTCCCGTGACGTAACAACATCTTTCGAGCTTTATTCCACATGACCTTTGAGACATGTCATGTGGTATGAAAGTATGACTGTAAATTAAAAACAGGTGATAGAAACTTCATAGTAAAATTAGTTTTCTTTATCATTCATAAGCAAAGATCATTATCAATGGTATTTTATTCACGGAGTAAATACTTACCTTCTGGTTGTATTATTCTAGTTCTTACAAGGTCACTTTTATTCCCAACTAAAATCATAGCAGAGCCAATGTGTTTTTCGTGACGAAGATTGTATAAAATATCAACACCTCTGTCAAATGTATTTCTATCATCGATGGAGAAAACCACTACATAACAATCAAATTCTCCTTCCACGTGTTCGTGCTGAAAAAAACCAATGGTAAACAAATACCCAAAAATGACAAAGAATCTTTCTTACAAGACTATAAATCAAGTGAATGAAAAATAGTATTCCTAAAGAGAGGCGAGTAAACCAAGCGAGTAAACCAAATTAATCAGTCTAAAATGAACTGACATACCATTATTATAAAGTTGTAAAACGCAAAACAGGCAAACAACAGTCAATAAAAACATAACATATAAAAGAAATATGTTCTATTCTACATCATTTGCAGTTTATCTCATTGACGCGCTTAGGTGGAGAGGAAATTGTTTCATTGGCATACTTTAAGTTTGTATATATATATTTATATAATCCACAAATGAACATGGAACGCATGTCATTACAAGAGGTGGATAATTAAAATCATGTTGAGCCTTTGCTGGCCAAACTATACATATAATTTGATTTTTCACACGTTTTTTTAATTATCATTTTCTTAAAGCATTGTACGTTGCTTTATCCCCCCCCCCCCCCTGAAAAAAAGAGACCAATGTCAAAAAGTCAAATATTATTTATAATTGCATTTAATCATGATTTAACAAAAATCAAAAAAAGTGTTTATAGATCTTGTAACAACATTTATGATGCGTTAGTCTTTTATACAAACTGCTAGGATATGCTCGAAACGAACATTTTCAAATTCTAACTATTTAAAAGTAAAATAACAAAAATGCCAAATTTAAAACGGTAAGTCCATAATTTAATTGTAAAGTCAACAGTCAATCCCATCAAACGAATGGATAACAACTGTCATATTCCTGACTTGATAATGTCATTTTCTTATGTAGGAAATAATGAAATAAACATATTTAAGCATAGCTAAACCACTCACTTGTATGACAGTCGCATTGATTTCATTATTGACTACACTACATGAACAAAACAAACAGACATAATAGGTAATAATGTCAAAAATAAGTGCACAGCAGACATTATTGTGATAAAGTAAACCTTGCCTAGCAGTTAACACATTTAAGAACAAATATAAAGTATAAAATGAATTATTATTGTACAAATATGTATAATACAATTTTTTTTTTATAAAACTAAATGGATATTGAATGATTGCCAATGAAGCTATTCGAAAAAGAGCAGGTATGTAAGAAGTAACATTAGGTCACCTTACGGCCTTTAACGATGATAAAATAAATATCCATCAATATGCGTATATGCCTATAAGTAAACGCAATATTGTAAAGGAATAAATCTGCCAGTAGAGGTTTCTAATAAGTTGAGCATAACTAATTAAACCGTATTTCATGATATCAAAGTTGAAGATTTCCTCCGTGATCTGAATAAAAAGTCTTTATTCATGATTGTTTTATGAGGAAAAGTAATTAAAATGTATTTCAATTCGTCGATTTCATGTTTCCTTGACATAAAAACATAGTCGCCAAGATATTTATAAATTGTAATATGTTAAAGTTACGAAATAACTTTCTAATTATTGATTCTCATAAAAATGAAGGGGGCGATTTCAAGCTAAATTTAATGTTGCGTTGCGTGATGGTTAAATAAAAAAATGTATTTTTGTTAGTTTATCAACATTTCAATGTTGCTGATAGTGCAACAAATTAGTGAACATTATCTCTAGTTTGCATTACTTCATTTCCAAGTTAATGTAAATCTACTTTTATAAGAGTTGTGTATCTCATAATTTATTGTTAAAGCTGCGGTTATATATATGGGAGCTTCTTACATGAAGGATGAATTGTTAAAATCAAAAGCTAGTTTATGTTTATCTTTTAATTTCACATTCCACAATATAGATGATGTCCTGCAACTAAAACATTCAGAATAAAAAGTCTGTTGACCCTGTTGAACCTATCTTTTCCCTACGAAATGAAATAAAGAATACACAAGATACAGTTAAGTCTGAATCATTTTTTGCCTTAGATATAGACAATGCATAAGGGTCGGTGGAAAACAACTTTTCAATTAAACAGATGATTTCAGCCTCTCATCTCTCAACTTTCTATGTCCATGTAGCAACATTCCTGCACAGCCGGCATTTGGAATATTTGTCTCCCAGTGAATACGATATTATATAGCTTGCATGTCCTCTCTTGATTTGCTGCTTACAATGTAGGTATTGAACCGGCTAATCTCTTTGAAAATGTTACGGATGCCATCACGAGTATATTGGTCATTATGGAATGTCTTTTTGACAGATGGCCACTAAATTATATTCTAATTGTTTAAACTACAATGGTTTTTCCTTTAATGTGACTTATATATATAACCCAGGTAGTCGTGTGGGCTAGCGGGACGGCTGCAGTGCAGGCGATTTGGTGTCACGATATCACAGTAGCATGGGTTCGAATCCCGGCGAGGGAAGAACCAAAATTTGCAAAAGCAAATTTACAGATCTAACATTGTTGGGTTGATGTTTAGACGAGTTGTATATACATTATGTACACAGCTATGTATCACCATCATTGCTGGCGATCTGATGGATACATCTGTTGTAGAGTTGTCACTGACTCAGACGTACTTATATATATATACAACTCGTCTAAACATCAACCCAACAATGTTAGATCTGTAAATTTGCTTTCGAAAATTTTTGGTTCTTCCCTCGCCGGGATTCGAACACATGCTACTGTGATATCGGGACACCAAATCGGCTGCACTGCAGCCGTCCCGCTAGACCACACGACCACCTGGGCTCTAAAAAAAGAGCTTTCGCTGGCCGTGTGTTACCTTTCCTCGTCAGTTTTAATCTAGCAGCGTACTACAGTACATGATATATTATATATAGGCAATAATAGTTCATTGACTTGACATATCAACGATATAAGGATGAGGCTTAGAAACGGGGAAATGCGAGGCTGTGACGAGCTATTTCCCCGGTTCGGGCCGAATCCTTATATCGTTGATATGCCAAGTCAATGAACTTTTATTGTCTTTATACTGCAATCTAAAAAAACATTTTCAATTGTTGTTTAATGCGTCAAGGTTATTTATTTGATTTCAATGTTTGGGGGAAATCCCCTTTAACATATTTAAAGAGGCCTCATATCATGGTCGCAGAGAAATATACAACACAATGAAATGTACATTTACCTGTTGAAACTCACATTCGATGGTGAACGATATCGTTTGAGTATGGACTAAAATATCAACCATAGGATAAAACATAATGATTTATAGGTTGCAATGTTTTTCCAATAATTACAAAAGAAACAAGGTTGAGTCGTTCCACGCATCGTTGTATGTATTGGAAACAAGAACAGGTTGAAGATGTTGTATGAATAATTAAATATCATTGCGGCAACTTTTATTTAAATATTCATGAGGAAAAGTGATATCAGGTCAGTGACTGTATATGACATAGAAATATACAGTCAACTCATTTTGACAGCTCAAAAAGAACGAGTGCAGTATACACATATTTTGATTGATACTTTTAATGATAAAATTGACAATGGAAATGGGGAATATGTCAAAGAGACAACAACCCGACCAAAGAGCAGATAACAGTCCACCAATGGGTCTTCAATGCAGCGAGAAAATATGTTAAGTGTTTATGTGTTATTTCAATCACGTTGTTTTCATTAGATAATAGGCATTTCTACACAATAATTTGGCTTCGCTTTTTGAAAACTTGTATCTCAATATATAAGATAGAATTCATAAAGGATGCTTCCCTATTCGGATCTCCTTAGATAAACAATTTTTATAGTTGGTTCGTGTTCATCAGTTTTATATAATAACTATGTATTATATTGTACTGTACGGTCGTTTTAAGTTTTTTTTTAAGTTTTTTTTTTTTTTGCAACTGTTCTGTTTTAGTTTTGTGATTCTGTATAAAATAATAAAATCACAATATTACGGAACTCTGATAAAAATTCAAAGCGGAAAGTCCCTTATCAAATGGCAAAATCCAGAGCTCAAACACGTCAAACAAACTGTCATATTCCTGATTTTATACCAGCATTTTCTATAGCTAACTGGCTTATAATTATGAGCTTGACTTATATAGAAGTATAAACATGGGCTCTTCGTAAACAACTAACAAAATATAAATTACAAAGATATTGAACCGAGTGTTCATCATGTTCATATAGTGCTTCTATAGATTACTTTCTAGATGATAAGAGAAATATTATTAAGTCGATGTCACCAGGGTTATTGACATCTCAATAATAAGAAAGGAAACATATTATTTCAATTTTCTCATTCATTATAACGGTATTGTTTATGACTAATTTGACCAAAAGAGAAAAATGTCCATCATTTGTATCCATTTACTCTATTTAACTTTATTATTGGAACATCGCTATGGTCATTTTTTTACTTGTTCAATATAAACACTAATGATGAAGGATAATATTTTTACAAGTTTACCATTTCTGATTCGAGATCAACGAACTCCATTGTTGATTCCTCTGCGTCTAGTAGAACAGAAACCATCTTTTCTTGTTGACTATCTGTAATAAATAGGAAAAAATAGTAACTCTAGATATAAGAGATTATGGCAATTAAATAGCAAACTAATGAAAACAATGTCAGCACCAGTTGTTAATTTCTGTGTCATTTGGTCTCTTGTGGAGAGTTGTCTTATTGGCAATCATTTCAAATTGTCTTGTTTATATATCATTTATATAAACGATTGGAAAGTCAAAGAAAAGTTATCATACAATTTCTTAGATAGGAAATTAACACGTGAACTCAAACTTTACAGCAAATAGAGTATATTTACCATGTAAAATAATAAGTCTCTGCTGAATTCTCTCACTCATAGTTCCACTAAAACTAAAATATATTTTAGAGACTGTTGGGTATTAAGTATTATTTCTATCAAAATTTTATTAGACTCAAGATGTTTTACAGCCAAATTATTATTGTTTATTAATTTTCGGCGTGTAGTTGTGGTCTTAATATCTGACATACCGGTATTATAGGAAAGTGATTTTCCCATAATGATTTTCATATCATGTTGATTTATTAAACGCGTGTTTTTCTTTTCATTGACGTTTGGAGGGTTTTAAGGTGATTTGAGATCTTAAGGATATTCTCCCAGGAACATCGTTAAAGTCTAGAATCTACTTTTGATGTTGTGGTCAAGGTCAAGTTTATCCACTGTTATTTTGAAACTCAGGACCACTTAAACCTTTGTGACCTTTGTATCACAATGAAGAGGTTGTTAACCAAAATTTCAATATATCGAATTTCAAAGATAATCAATTGAACAATTTCGACAAACCGATAGATGCAATTAAGGTGAAAAGTGAGTGAAATAAACTTTATCTGATACATTTATTACAGTTTCTCTGAACTGTTTGGTCAGGCTTTATGCGGCACATAAAAAATAAGAAGTACAATAAGTACATGGGGTTTGACGCATTCAAACAGTCAGATGTTGTGCGTGATTTATTCTTTCTTTATGACACATACAGTATTATTCCAGCAGATAAGAATCAAACAAAATTGCTCTTTAGTAAAAAAAAAACCAACATGTGGTATGTAAAGGACTCCATTACTAAACTGGTTGTTTTAATATATATTTTCCTTAATTTTTCAGAAAAAGGGAGATTTCAGAAAAATCAAATATCAAGTATTGGTCGTTCTTAACTTTTGTATTAACAAACGAAAGACAACGAAAAAACTCCGTTTTTATCCTGGAAACATTACCTTTACATTTTTTGTAAACATCAATACATGTATAAAGCTTGGTTGTATATATGTTTTATTTAACAGCTTTCTGAAGTTTTTACTTCCTTTTTGCTAAATTAAAAAATCGCCTTCAGAGATTAATTCAACAGGTTCAAGCACTGATACAATAAATGATGATTCTCAAACATTCAAACCATCAACTGCTAACTACAATCCTTACATTACTACATGTACTTAAGGTTGCATTTCTGTAAATATAGACAATGTAATTCGCCTAAGAACTCCCTTGTTGCTAAAACTGTGACACTTTTACTAGCGAAAAATTATATCCTAAAATAGAAAATAATATGCACTTCTATTACTTACAAAAATTAGGGCTGTGCGGCATATTTTCAACATTAATATGCCCTGAAATTGTAAAAGTTTAAACTTATACTAAAATTATGTACCATCCTTACCGTTACTTCTTGCCTAATTCAAAATTCATTTTTTCAGTGCAATAGTATGTTCTTATACTGGTAACAGTCACAAGTTATGTATCTATGAGATGAAACATAGAGACCATAATTGGGAACCAGTATGTCCACAAATCAAACAAATCAAATTATCTGTGAGTATTAAATATCTTCCAAAAAGAGGCGTGGTTTGAGAAACAGCTGAATTTACAAAGTGCAACCTTAAGATTGACTACATCATGTATATTGTCTGACAAAGTTAGCTGATGTAACAAAAAGATTGAGAAACGAAGATAACAGCTTCATGTTTTAGGTTATGAAAATTACACTTTATAAAGAATACAATGATTATAAAAATGCTGGACTTAAATATCGACAACACATTTGTTGAGTTATAGGAGGAAATTTTTTATCAAGACATCCAGCATTCAAAATTGGTACTTAGTGGGCATCTCTAATGAACAACTCGTTGTATTTTGTGAAGCTGAGATTTAACATAGCCTTTTCAATTCAAAACTAAAAGAAATCGTCTCACAATGTTTTTAATGTATTTTTAAGATAGTGTCCATATATTGCTGTTAAAAAAAAATATTAAGGATATCAGCGAAAATATACTCTCTGCCTCAGATCTTGATCTTTTTTTATATACAGAGATGGCCAACTTATAACTGGACAAACCTGATGATTTTAACTTTCTATTGTCAACTTTCAAATTCTCAATAGGAATATTACCTCCTACTATATGGCAAATACATAATATGTCAATTGAAAAGATACACTCGTGTATGTTCACATTATATGAACTTCATCAACGGAAGTGTGGTTCTGACACTGTGCCTATAATGTTATGAAAGTTGTCTGACCGATATTCTATGATGCCTTGTGCCTCAACTCACATGTGCCTTGTTGTCACGATCTTGGATCATTAGAGAAATGTCATCTAATTTATAAACTTATTAATTTTGTCCTAATGCCATTTTGACTAAGTGGATATTTGCTAGCTGGTTGGTACATGCATAGCAGGAGACGCCTAACCTGTTGATGCAGCATTTATGAATGTATGTTATTCTTTTATTTAACCTTAATTTGTACTGCGCAGATATTTGAGATTTCAAAATAATAATGTACTGACTAAATTTCAAATACTAAAACGACATAAAAATTACCACATCATAATCAGATTTTAGTGCTCATAGTGAGAAATAAAGGCTTTGTTTACAGACTTTTTGCAATTTTTTTTAGATCTAATCATTCGATTCAGATTGTCATGAGTATTGTTATAAATTTGTTTCATAATGAATTTTATTGCATTGGTTATTCATTTACTGGTAGTGTTAGTTCAATTCTAGGGTACGACATGTTTTTCGACATATATATTGTATCTTAACATTACGCTGCATGATACGAGTTTCATATATTTTTTTTAAATCGGAATTTGTGTCGACGCAAAGATTTACACAACTTTCATTAATGGTAAAAATCAACTGTTCTTGAAATCTTGAATGGATTTTCTTTTTATTTTCTTAGTATTTAAATTTTGATATAGAATAGACATTTACAGACAATGTCTTTTCTATTTTAATACGGGAAAAAAGTTCACGTCCCAGAATTTAATTTAGAAAATAATAAATCGACAGTTTTCATAAATAGTTAAAGCGTCAATCGACGAAAACTGATAATTCATCGTTGTTATTATTTTACACGCTGTTCATTTATATATCATGTATATAGTCGTAATGGATCAATGACATATGATATTTCATATTTAAAATTTTATCATCAGAATATAGTTACATTGAATCAATAGTTATTGTTTATGGTCAAAATATAAAATGCATCATTTATTTATATTTAATATCGTTCTCATTTAAAAATGAACGTTGAAATAAAGAGTTGTGGTATGGTGGCCAAAATGAGACACATATTCACCAAAGGACGAGGATTTAACCACAAATAGGGCACTCATTGCACGTCCTTCTGTATTTGAAAAACTTGTATACAACACACTCATCAAAACGTTCGGCCTTCTTAAGTAAGAGTTTTGCTGCCAGAAGCTAGACGTTCATAGCTGACAGTAAGTTTAAACTTAACTAAACCTCCAGTCCAGACTCTTTTAATATATTGTGAATAATAATGATTTTGTTACAGCCATCAACAATAACATTCCTGGTTTGGTCGTAAATGACATTTTGTTAGGACTGAATTAAAAATCACTTAGTTGGTATTTTCGAAACATTTTTGCATTGTTTGGTTTCATTTTACTGCATTGTTTTCGGTTATTCATACACTGTACTGGGAATAAATATAAGAAGATTGGGCATGAATGCATATACCAACTCTTCATCTAAGTCAAAATTTTTAAAAGTAAACCTTTATAGGTTAAAGTATGGTCTTCAACACGGAGCCTTGGATCACACCGAACAGCAAGCTATAAAGGGTCCCATGAAAATACTAGTGTAAACCATTTAAACGGGAAAACACATGGTCTAATTTATTTAAAAACCGAGAAAAGAGAAACGAGAAACACTTAGAACAAGAATTCGTACAATAGAATCAGCATATTTCCATTAGGCATTGGGATTACTAAAATCGCAAAACTATTTGAGTAAATGTTTACGGTATCAATACATGATCATAAACATACGCCTATTCATTGACATCATTGAATATACTATTGAAAATGAACCTTCGTTTTACCAGAATGATAATTTCAAATACACATAACATATTAAAGCTGTAGCTCAGAAATGAAGGACGGGAATGCTATATGAAACATGATATCGTTATGCATTCAGTACCCCCCCCCCCAAAAAAAAAGTCCCAATACAATGTACTTGGCATTTGGAGAATTCGGAGAGACACATATTGCAGACATGCACACCTCTACAATGTGTAGACATATCGAACATGTATTATAAAAGTTGTAGCTTAAAAAATGTAGCCGAATATATGTCGTGTATCTACATCCAGTTGGATGGACGGACAAGGTTAAATTCCAACAAGATGCTAACAGTGCTTAGATATTGGAGTGATTATTTAGCAGAAGTTATATGTACTTCCTCTTTAACTGTTTACTATTAGCTGCATTACTTGATAAATATAAATGACATTAAGTTATAAGAAATTTACATTTATAAATCCTCTTATCTTACGAACAATTTACATGTTAATATATATATATGTTGTTGTCATTACAATACCCTTTTCAGGGATATAACATCAACACCATAACACGCAATGACATGACAAACAACAATAATGTTTGTGTGGTTAATATTTATGTTAATTTATCATACAAAGAATGTCAGTTCGTAAATTAATGTTGTAGATACTGTTCTTCCGATGGGTAAACTACTGTCTTGTTGTGAAGTGTTATACCGCTGTTTATCACACAACGACACAGTAAATATTCGATAATCATTTGCTTTATTCATCTGTTTTTCAAAATGAATATTTAAATTTAGGAATTTACAAAATTAATTCACCAACAGTATACTTTTCTTTTCGTATTAACGTTAAATAAGATAAAAATCCCACAGAGGGGCAAAAGTTTTATCATCAAACTGGCAATAACCACCCATCGCGAAGTTCAGTCGAAGTTTCAAATTAATAGTATTTATACTTGCAATGGACAAAACTCATAAGATTGATATTAGTCTGATAGAAATTATTTAAAGAAGGCATATTTAGAGGTGATATTCAACTGCGTCATACTTGACGTTATCAGTACATCATTATTTTACTTGATGGGATAATACATAAAAGACAATGTATTTAAAGTATATATACTGATAAATACGAATAAAATATAATAACTATCCACTTATCATCAGTTAAATAATACGAATTTAATATATTGAGGTATTTACCAGTTGATTACGTAATTTTTTACAGTTCCTCCTGCATGAAAAGAAATGTTATATATGGCATTCTCCTGAGAATCTGTGATCTTGATTGGCCAACAGTTTTTATTTTAATAACGCCTACGATTGTGTAATTCTCTGTTTGAATATAATACAATGTATTGGTATGACCCATTAAACTGGTTTATAAACGTTTGCTATTTAGACATGAATAAGTTTAATCTCTATACATGGCATTAATGGTAAAAAAAACAATGCATCTTATCAAGGTGATGAACTACTATGTCTAAACAATGTTTTATACTGCTTGCAGGTACAAAGTAATCTATTACAAGAGGAGAACATCCAATAAACAAACGTTTTTCACGATGAAAAATAGTTTTAATAGACTGAAATATAGTTTTAATAGACTGAACTATAGTTTTAATAGACTGAAATATAGTTTCATGAGACTGAAGGTTGAAGAACACGGTCTATTAAATATGACTAGGAATGTCTTTAAACTGCTGCAATCCAATGTCAGAAATGAATTGTCCATTTATATCCCTAAACCTCACAGTATGAAATTTGTCCTTGGCGTTCCCGACTTTCATCATCATAAAAAACTACTACACCGGCCATGCAAAAGTTGCATGGGAAATAATGGTTGTTATTAGCAGTTTACCCTCTCACTAACCAGATACTTTGAGTAAAGTTGGGAAATTTACTGTAACAGTGCATTTGCCACAGAAAGATACAGGATACTGCTATTTATAATATGACAAAATATATTCAGGTGACCAACACACGTGTACATATACACCTGCAGTCATACTAATGTCAATGATAAAATTGAGAATGGAAATGGGGAATGTGTCAAAGAGACAATAACCCGCCCAAATAAAAAACAACAGCAGAGGTTCACCAACAGGTCTTCAATGTAGCGAGAAATTCCCGCACCCGGAGGCGTCCTTCAGCTGGCCCCTAAACAAATATATACTAGTCCAGTGATAATGAACGCCATACTAATTTCCAAATTGTACACAAGAAACTAAAATTAAAATGATACAAGACTTGGGACAGGCGCAAAAATGCGGCGGGGTTAAACATGTTTGTGAGATCTCAACCCTCCCCCTATACCTCTAACCAATGTAGTAAAGTAAACGCATAACAATACGCACATTAAAATTCAGTTCAAGAGAAATCCGAGTCTGATGTCAGAAGATGTAACCAAAGAAAATAAACAAAATGACAATAATACATAAATAACAACAGACTACTAGCAGTTAACTGACATGCCAGCTCCAGACTTCAATTAAACTGACTGAAAGATTATGATTAAGAACATAACCCGTGTCATGCCAACAACTGTTTTTAGAATAAATGTGTTTAGTTCCGATGCAAAGACCTTATCAGTGACTCAATATTAACGCCAAAATATGCAATCTTTAATGACTTGACAACAGTATCGTAATTATATCCCTTCTTAATAAGTCTATTCACTATTTTAAATTGTGTCCACGTCATCTATCTTATGACAGTATTGAGACTGCTACTTGTAAAAGCATGCATTGTTTAAATATGGTGTATATAATTCTAAAGTCAGAATTCAATTGAAAACAGGAAAATTGCCTTAATATAGTTTCATTATTTGAATAACAATATATGTATGCGGTGACACTCCTAACACAAATACACACAATATACACATACATGTACGCATAAACTTAAAAATAGAACATCATAACCACCCCTTAATTCCAGAAATTTCAAACTTATGTCAATGATTTAGTGAGATATTATGATTAGAACCTGTATAAAGCATTTGAACTTTTATGAAAAAGAATATATATGAAAAGTATCTCCCCATAATGTTGAAATAATTCGAAAACTAACCCGAGTTATGTTATATTAATCACAAAGATGGGCTAGCAAACATTTTTTAATTTGAGCTTTACTAACGTTAAAACAATCATCTACTTAAATTTAATGTTACTTTTTTCAATTATAAGGACTAAGTAATGACAATAGATAAACATGCTAATTCAAAGATAACAAGTTGTTATTGTTGGCATTTCTTTTTGTACAGAGCAATTTATTTTGGTTCTT
Source organism: Mytilus edulis (assembly GCF_963676685.1). Taxonomy (NCBI): domain Eukaryota; kingdom Metazoa; phylum Mollusca; class Bivalvia; order Mytilida; family Mytilidae; genus Mytilus; species Mytilus edulis. The sequence continues at coordinate 39,232,745 of NC_092348.1, forward strand.
AATACTGAGTATTGAAGACTTGATCACTTTGATAGGCCATAAGTCTATATACCACATGCATAGATAGTCGTTAAGATAAATTCGCCAGACAGTGTTCTAGTGGCCTAATACGATATATATATATATATATATATGTGGTCAAAATTCCATATGGAGTTAGAGCGACCCCGTGAATATCGTATTATATCACTTACACACTATATAACTAAAAATATTTAGATACAGTGCTTGTATTATTACGAAAGACATTGTTGGTTGTTTTTTTCTCGGTTGTTCACGTTCTGATAAAGGATGACTGTAGATTAGTTTTATGAATTTGTGACAGTTTTTCGGACTCCGTGGCATTTTTCATACAACACAGCGTGCAAAAGTCAGCCTAATAACACCCATTTTTATTTTCATATAGGACTTCAATAGCTCACACAAGGTCATGATCAATTACCAAAATCTAAGCAGATTCTATATTTCTTTCATTCCGATTTGAGACTATAAAAACATCAATGGAAATATACGGTAAAAGTACAACTCAAGCCTTTACCGCCATTTATTAAAAATTATATATCTCGAAAGGGAGCTCCATAATTGTTCCTTCACTACTTCTCTTCCGAATTATAGTGTTAATTTTAAATTCTTAAATTTTTAATTTCACCTAAGCATGCTAAGTACGTCCTTCTTTATATCAGCTTTTAATAATATGACACTCCTAAACTCGTTCTTAACAAATCAACAAGTATATGTGTACTAAGACTTGAACCTGTATGTAACGTAATTGTAAAATATCAACTCTGACAAGATGACCCGCGGGAATCGGTAATTTAAAAAACGTGATAGATATTATGCTTGATACGGCTTATTCGATTAGAAATTAATCGTTTTATAGTAAAACTCACATGATATCTATACATTACATGCAAAACGAAGACTATACATCAAGACAATGTAATAAATCAAAGCAACCACCGAACACAGAATAACCTTATCAACAATGTTCTGTACGTATATCAAATTACAAGTTAAAGGTTTTTGTAAACTTAACTTATTTGTTTTGTAATATTTTCTGACACCTTTTGTGATATTTGTTTTTTGCATAATTTTCCATTATACGTTGTTGTTTGTATGCCCTCTTATTTGTTTCTCATTTCCATTGCCCCTAATACATAATTTATTGCATTCTGATTTCATTTCTGTATTAGTTCAATTTATTTGTCTTAATTTTTTTTTTTGCTTTGGCGTTTTTTGTTTTCGATTAATGAGGTGAATGTCTCTCTGGTATCTTTCGTCCCTCTTTTGAATATCATATGTTCTATCAAAAGATCATTTTATATGAATATAGTGATGAAATCGATTTATCCGATTCTAATGCATACTTTTACTGGCTAAGGTTGTCGAAAATTGCCATTTAAGGGGTTTGGGTTTGGCTTGGAATGGTTTCGTTGTATTTTGTACCCGAGCAAATAAAAGTTATTATCCATCTAATAACATAATCTCTTTTTAGTGGTATCTCAAGTCGCTGGAATCGGACCAAAACGATGTTTTTTAGTTTGTTGGTATTCATTTAGTGTACATTATTCTTGTATTCTGGCGTATCATTTTTTAAATTCCATTATGTTAGTGGTTGAAAAAAACAATGCTATATTTCATGAAATATTCAGTATATTTAATTATAGTAATTGATAAACAGACGTTTTTTCTTTTCACGCTTCATGTTGTGCCAAATTGTCAGATTTTTGTATAGATTATGTATAGAAAATCCAATTTTGTGTAATAAACAGAAAACTGTTCCATAGAATTTGATAATAAAATGTTTAAATATATTGCTCATATAAAATGTTATTGATAAGAAAAAGAAAAGACTGAAATTACAAAATTAACCAAACAAAATTGCCAAATCCTGACAAAGATTGAAAGCTCTGTAATTTAAGTCTCTGGTTTAGTTTTGATGACTTTTATAAATGTGCAAATTATCTTCCATGAAAAATATCAAAGCCATATGATATAATTTTTGCTTTTAAACTCATTATTTCCTCTGAATGACTGACACTCTAAATTCATTGAAAATAGACTTATCAAAGGACTGGTTTTTATTTCAAAATGAATTTCAGAAGCATAATCGGATCAAATATATTGAATATGGAAATCAAATACTTTAGTTCAACCCGCTTGAAATCATATACCTGTTCAGTATCGTCTTTACATGAAAATAAGCTAAGTAGCGAGATTAAACTTACTGTGTCATTTACAATAATCTTATGCCAATAGATCTCATCATATGCATTGAATCATATTTCTGTATTTTCATTTAAGGTTTACAGTTTTCGATAGGCAGCTGAACGACTTAAAAATTATGAAAAAAATCGAAAAAAAGGCCTTTATTTTCAAAGGATAGAACACGAACAAACATTTGGTTATGTGGACTATAAGCAGAGTAAGGGTTTTATGGATACTAACATAATCATCACACGTTGTAGATAAAAAAAAATATCGAGACATATATTCCTTCATACACTCGTTAAGGTGTGTATATTTCCCATCGCATTTGCTATAACAGTGTTTTTGTTTATAATAATGATGTTTTTGTCCCAGGCGGATAACCCTGGCCTCACAACTTTTTGAAACTTTTTGTCGTCTACGGTCTTCAACTTTGTAGTTGTTATGGCTTTCAAAGTTTTTACATCTGACCATAGTTTTGTGTTGACGTAGCGCGCGTCTGACGTATAAAAATATTTTTCAACCTGTTATCTTTTGGTGGCTATTATTCGTGTCTTTCTCTTTCCTATATTTTCTCCCATTTATCTGTTTATTTATTGTAACCCTGTCGTGTAAAGTTGTCATTTTAATTTTATAATTTACACTGTCATTAAAGCGGGAGGTTTGGCATGCCACAAAACCAGGTTCAACCAACCATTTTGTCATAAAATGCCCTGTACCAAGTCAGAAAAATGGCCATTGTTACATAATAGTTCGTTTCGGTGTGTGTTACATTTCGGTGTTGTCTCTCTGTTGTGTCGTAGTTCTCTTATATTTGATACGTTTCCCTCAGTTTTAGTTTGTAACCCGGATTTGTGTTTTTCTCTATCGATTTATGAGTTTTGAACAGCGGTATACAACTGTTGCCTTTATTTGTAAATAATTAAGATTTCAAAAAAGTTATCTATGTATAAATTTTAATGCAATGAATCTTCTACTGATGTGTGTTTAGAAGAGTTATACCTGCTAAATAAATTCATTAGACTGAGTATGTCTTTTGATCATCATTGTTGCTATGAGAGTATAGAACATAGTTTTTGACCCGGTTTAAATTGTTGAACATCTGAGTGTCCAAAAATATTACGAAAAAATATCAATCCTAAATACTATCATAATCAGCAATAACATAGTTAACTGTTGTTTTCTTCTATGCATGTGTTATTTGTTTACCTAAATATAAGTTATAATAACCTTATAAGAAAATGACATTGACATTACATAAAACAAGTTCTTCGTGAGCTGTTCTTTTTTTATTTATATACTTCTTAAAAAAAATGTAAATTAGCTACTTGAAATGATGACCCTAATGATTCATTAATAAAAAAAACATGATAAATGTCATGCCATGTGTGGCTTCTTTAGATTCACATTGCTTGTCGTAGAAATCCAAAGATATCCATTTATTTGTAAAACATATGAACACAATAAATCAAGAAAATATAATAAATCAACATTTCATCTGACACTGAATAACCCGCACAACAATTATTGATCACTTATATGCCTATTATACCGTCAGATTTCTTAAAATTTCTGTGAACAAAATGTTATTTTAGTATGAATGTATATAAAACTCATTGTGTAGTGCAACAGTTCTTGGTTCTGGTAAATAAATTCTCTTTTGCAGCATGTCATACGACATAAGTTTTAAATATATAACTCTTGAATAAGCTTTATTCATACAAAATATGTATAATAAACAAGAAACAATTTATAAATTCATTTTGGATTAACTGACACGAGCGAAAATCAACTATAACCGTTCAATATATATTTTACATGCCACTGACGTTATATGAATATATTGATGAATAATCAATTCTTGCAATATTGTAAACAAAACGTGAATATATCCAAATTTTCAAGATTGGAACTGCCCAACTTTCTTCCGAAAGTGTACGTCAACACACTTTTCGGAAAATAAAGACTAACAATGTGATGCGGACCACGTGATTCCAATATTTTGCTCAGACAACTGACGAAGACGACACATAGCAAAAACTAAACCAGAGATACTTTTACAGTTACCCGGATATTATAATTTGGTAATGCTATACTACACCATTATGACCTTATATCAAATCTAATAGCAGTAATCATTAACGATTATAAGGGAAATGTTGTTTTTTTACCACTTTATTGATGTCCTTATAAGATGAACTTCTCAAAAGTTATTGAACCGGGAACATGTACTGTATTTGTAAAAATGATGCATGCAATATAACATAACGTTTATAACATACAAAAATGTAACAAACTCAACGTTTATTATGTAATGATAAACATTTAACTAAGCCAAGTTTGACAGAGTTCATATGAACGTTTTAAAACTAACTCCATTCAAGTGTTTATAAACACTTAGAGGTTTAAAGTCTACATGCTTACTATTTAGTATTGGTTTTACTTACTATTGAAGGTCCTACATTGTCACATAGTTTTAAAATATATACGTCTCTGTGGTCATTTTTACAAATTTCCTGTTTACAAAACTTTGAATTTTTCGAAAAACTACGGATTTTCTTATCCCAGGCATAGATTACCTTAGCCGTCTTTGGCACAACTATTTGGAAATTCAATGCTCTTCAACTTTGAATTTGTTTGGCTTTATCAATAATTTGATATGAACGTCACTGTCTTACGTAGACGAAACGCGCGTCTGGCGTACTAAATTATAACCCTGGTACCTTTGATAACTAATTAGATGGTTGCCATATATGACATTCATACCACATATCCCTATTTGAAAGGCAGTGTGATGTTTTTATTCCTAACAACCTTGTTCTTATTTTTCACCTAATAGTTGGTCTCTTTTCTTTCTTTTTTACAGAGGCTTGGGAAAACTGTAATTTATTTCACATATATGCCCAAAATACTGCACTCTGTCATGCCTAATTACATTTATTTATCTATTTGAAACTGTTATATAATCAATCAGCGCATTAGTAGAACGCTAATTTGAACATTGATTGATTTATGATAATCTTGCACGATGTTATGAATAACTAATAAACTATTCACATTAGTTTATTGTTTCCTATCAAATGTATTTTGCTTTACTACAAATAAAATCATTTTGTATACTTTTTATAAATTATTTAATAATTCTGATCCTAAATAGAAAAAAAACAAGGTTTTAGTAATAAGTCTTGTATCAATCAATTCTTATCTCATTTATGTAAACATAATACATGTAATGAATATTTATTAACTATCAATAACGATATCGTATGAATCCCCCTTCATCAATAATACATTTTTTTCAATAATGTTTAATGCGGATATATAATTCGGGAAATGATACATCGTCCCTTTCGTATTCAAAATTTGCGATTTTCTGATTTGAATCGATCACCAGATGAGTGTTTTTCAAATTCATTTGTTTGGACGAATTTGTGGTATAAAGTTGTCAATTTTAAGCCTTGTATTATACATACGTTTTTAGATAAGCTTTATAGTGTGAACCAAAGAATCGTTTCGATCGAATTTGGTGTACTAAGTTATTAGCCTGGTATCTTTCGTGATATTTTACAAACACTAGGTCGATGCCACTACTAGTGGAAGTTTCGTCCCTGTGGATATCACGTATGCAGTACCCTTTCTTGTTCACGTTATACATCATTAATCAATCCTTTTCTGTATCTTTACATTTTAAATGTCACACAAATATGTCTCTACCAATTTTAAGGCATTGACTGTCTTAGCTGTGTTTGGGAAAAAATCTTGATTGAATTTTTCAATGATATGTTCTTATATTACAGTTTTTCTAGACAATCGGGGCTACATGTGAAAGATGCTATTACTCTTCCGCAGCACATGAGATCACCCATGTATTTGGTGGTGTTCGTGCTGCTGAAACTTAAGTTGTTTTATTTACAATGTTGTACGTTTTAAAGACTACTATTTGATCGAATTCTATTTTGTGCCGTGCATGTCATTATTTGTTTTTTCACAAAACCATAATTTCAGATATTGTCCTTTTTTATCTACTGTCTGTTTTTTTTTCATTCATACTAAAATATGAAAGTGTATGAATAGCGTTCTTGTAAAAATATCGACTCTTTTTCCAGAAAAATTAACCGTTATCTTTGATCGGTACTGGAAAGTTTACAATTATAGGAAATCGATTTTAAACTGATACTGCAACGTTAATCTTAACAGGTCTTACACGACTGAGTTCAACAATAGTAAGTCACAGTTAATCTTTCAGTCAGGTTTCGTCCCTATCTAAGATCTAAGGTAGTGCTATTCTAACATTCGGTTGTAGTCAATTATGATAAATGCAATTTATTTTCAGACTTTTAAGATGTTTTTATCTCTAATAAAACGATAAACAAAAATTAGATGTCATTTAAGTGCAGGCAAAATATCAGGATACTTCATTGATAGTACAAAAATATAATTTACTGTTAGCAAGACTGTTCAGGTTCAATCTTTTCAGACATTTTAATGTCACAAATATTTTTAAGACAAAATTCATTTACTTCTTGTACTTATTTTTTTTATATGTAGCGCTATCTTTTCACTTAAAAAACGTACCGCTGGCCCGTTTATAATATCATGACGAATTTCAGCATATTTCAGAGGCCCTATAAACATGCAAAATCATCATGCGAATATGCCTTTCACTTGGTAGAGAGAATTTCTTTTAATATCAAAGCCTTTTATTTCCTGCAATTATTAAAAAAATTTCATGTATCTAAGATTACAAATATAACCAATAGACAATCGAAGATCACATTATCACAGAGTACATACATCTGTACACAACAAACTGATTTGTTAAGTATTGCATGCTGTGAATGATCATGCAATTTAAGTAGTCAATCGAACTTAGTTGTTTCCATTAAATATTCAGTACTGGTATTAAATTACGTAATAATGTAATTATCTTGTACTACTTTTCCGTGTTTTTTCAAATAAAATCTCTTGATGAATAAAATAAATAGCGAAATAAAGATGCTCATGGTTTCCTAGTTTTACTTTGAAATTTCAATAAAAACAATACATTGTTTCTTCATTAAACTGTCTTTTGATGTTAAATGATTGTCCTTTGTTTTTGTTAGATCTAAGGATACATATTGCAGTAAGATATGTAGTTGGACGTGGTAATTAAATATCAATCCAAACAAAAAACACCTGCAAACAATGTTATCTCGGTTTTTTAAGTCTATTGTATTTATATAACTAGTTGTTCTATTTGTGTCGGTCTTTTGAGTTATGTCTTTTGAGTTATATCGTTTGAATATTGTCTAAATATCAACAAAAAAGCATAAAACAAATTTATAGGTTTTAAAGAAAAAAGTTAACAGGTGAAATATTTTTTTCCGAAACCTCGAGTCGTTCCACGCTTCGTAGTTAATATTGGAACCAGCGACAGGTTGAAGATGTCGTCATAAATAATTAAATAGTTCTGGCAATAGTCATGAGGAAAAGTGATATCGGGTCATTGACTGTATATGACATAGAAATATACAGTCAACGGATTTTGACTGCTCACAAAGAACGAGTGCAGTATAAATTAGTGTTCAAAAACATTTTTAAACTTGACACATTTGTAATGTGCCTTTTTCCAGTGCCTCGAAGATATGATTTAATTTATGAGCGACCAAATTTTACATGAATTCGTCATAAATTTTACTATATAAGTTAACCTGGGTTCCTTGTAGATTTACCATGCATGAACACATTCGGGTCAACTCTATTATGGCTGTTATAAAATTTTGTGAGTGACGGCGGTAGTGATAAGTTATAGTTTCTTTTTCAATTAAAATGTTTCTACGCAGACTTATATTATCGTTACATTACAGCCAGTGGAAATGTAGTATATCCTCGTTTCTCGTCATTTCATACGAACTCTCTCGTACTCCAATTGATTATTTGCCATCATGTGTAGTTGACAAAACTATACGGTCATTTTGGTTTGAAAATGTGTTCTTCTTTTATCTGATTTGTTTCCCTCGTTATGAGATTTGTATCTTTCTATTACCTAACTACAATGACAAATATTGAGACAAACTTTGTTTTTGCATCTAGACATCGCATTTTTCGCTACGGCAAAGTAATTTGTCTACATTTTTAAAAGTTCAAACTTAAACTTTAATAATATGTCTTATAGGGCGATTTTATAAAAACTGCCGTTAAAAAATACTATGTTACATTGGATATAGAACATTTAGTGGTTGGCGGCAAGCTTTTGTACGGTACGGAAGGAATCCGGATGATTTTATTTAAAAAGATATATATTCTCAATATAAACCTGTGCTCTGCATCCTTTTCAATAAAGCGTGTCTTTTTCTTATTTGACTTATGTTATTAAAAAAGCCTTCAGAATTTCAATCATATGGCACTATAAAAAACCTAAGATAAAATATAACGTTGATCAATACAGTTACTTTTCACTGTTTCATCGGTTATGTAATAGCTGTCATTTTTTAAAGTAATAATTCATTATACATGTACAGATGAAGAAATAAAGCGACGTCTTAAAGTGTTATATTGATTCATGACTATTATTATTGTTGGGATTAAAGCACTATAAATCAAATACGGAGATACGTTTTGAAAATCAGAGTTAATATTTTCTTTTATTGAAGAACATTATTTTCAAAAACATGGTGATAAAAATGAATGTGTAAATAATAACATGAACAATACCTAGTATGTTTATGCACCTGATGCGCATTTCAGCAATTGCAATGTAGTGTTTCTTCTATTATTCTCGAGATTAAAATATTTGATTGTTCAAAACCAATACAAACGCATAAAAACTGAGAAAACATTAATGGGTTGTTCATTTGCCAAATAATGTAAAGTTGTCAAAGTACCTTTACATTTAATGATGAGATTGCCTGTATTATAGCATTCCTGTACTTTTTTGGACCTTGTTTTGTCGGAACCTTTCTTACGTGTTAATGGCTCAAGTTAACATATATCATTGACTTGTCGATCAGATTTCCGATATTCCTGTTTTCGTCGTGATTAATTCATACGGGTTAAATTATCCCCACGATTAAATGAAGCTAGACTGTATATATTTAAGAAGCAAAGAAAAAACTATGCGAAATATCCTTATATCTTACAATAGAAAAAAATCAATGTCCACGTCTAGCTTTAAGGCTACACTGCCATTTTTTTATTTATACCGTTGATACAATGTAGAAAGGCAAAGTTTTTTTCCAACCCTGAGTTATAAAGAATGTAGGAAAGTGGTTGATGTTTTATGAATTAAGAGTAGATCAAAACACTTAAATTATATGTCGGCTTATGTTTGTGGTATTCCGAATTAAATGAATAGTTTTTAAGATGTTTTTAAGATTTAAACCAGATACGAAAATTTATCTCTTGGAATATTAAAACGTATTTTATACGAAAACTATGATAAATTAAAATATAAGCTGATATTTGAAAGATCTCTTGTTAGTGTAAGTTTTATAGAAAAAAAATATATAAAAAACTTCCTCTTCCACCTTTATTAATGTCTGTTTATTTATGTTTGGTATATTGAAATCTACATAATCCTATCCATCTTTTTTTTCTAGCTTTAACTACATGTCTTGTCGTTTCTTTTTTATTTTCTTGTGCTTAGTGGGATTGCTCTATCTTTGGGTTTCTATGTTGTATTTTGTGTACTTTTGCTTTTCTTTTCCTTTTTTTGCTATGGTTATGTCAGTTGACCTTCGTGTCATGCTTTTGAATGTCCCTTTGGTACCTTTGTCTTGTGTCTTCATCTCCTGTGCTATATTGTTAGCTAGATATACAAAAACCTTCTCACTTTTTTAGATATATATTTTACAAAATTTATTGTCGTTTCTTATCGAAAACCGTGCAAAACTGGTAAACGCCTTTTCTTTCTCAACAAAATGTAAGTTAAGTATAATTGAGATATATATTTTGGTAAACAGTTTAAACAAATTAACAAATTTGGTATAGGTAGTAGGATAACAGTCAGTCAGGTTCAACTTAATGAGTGATTATTGACAAGCTACTCTGACAATTCCCTTCTAGTTGGTATTGCAATGCACTTTAGAGGACGGTAAGCGACGGAATTTCAAACAACACATTATTCACTTACTTTTTCTTTTCTATTATTGTCAATATAGCGCCAAATGAATAAATGAGCATGTCCAACAAGGGCAGAGGTCTTTCTGTTCAAGTTTCATACACATTATCGATATTGTCCTTAACATGAAACATGGACCTGTCCAAATGACTTGGAGAATTGTGCCGTAATACCAATTTTTGTAATTGAGTTTTCCCGGTATTTTATAATCCTGAGCTGATCAAGAATGGTCAGGCACTGATTTTTTTTAGATTGGTCCTATTTTGGGTAGGTTAGCTACTTTAAACAAAAATCAAACAATAAATGGTAGTCGATATCTATAATTGTTTTCATTGTTTGATAAATTTCAAGTTCTGATCTTGAAACTTGACCTTTTTACCATAGAGATAAAATTGAGAAAGGAAATGGGGAATGTGTCAAACAGACAACAACCCGACCATAGAAAAAAAAACACAACAGCAGAAGGTCACCAATAGGTCTTCAATGTAGCGAGAAATTCCCGCACCCGGAGGCGTCCATGTAGCAGTTTTCTTAAACAATAAATCATGAAAAGATTCAACATTTTCTAATCTTAAAAAGAAATATAAATTTTTTTAATCAGATAAAGTACATTTTTATGGATATTAAAAATACACAGATGATTACTCATAACGATACGTTACAATTTGTGGTAAATTGTTATTACAATGAATTATACGATAAGTCGAAATTAAATTGACAATTAATTTGCTAAAAAAGAAAACGACAAACAGACAATCAAAATTACTAAAACACAACATAAAAAACTAAAGACTGATTGACACGACCGCCACCAAAAAATTGGAGACAATCTCCGGAAAGGGTATACAGGTCCTGCACAACATAATGCACCGGTTGTCTTGTTCATGTTAGTACAAACCGGTAATAAGTCTTACTCGTTAGGTCAAATTTTCACAAGAAATATCGGATATGTTCCTTACGTGGTATCTACAGTCCCCTTCTCTTTCATAAATGTGACCTACCCAATTAGACTATTTACCAGATATGTTATCTCATAAGCAACACGACGGGTGCCACATGTAGAACAGGATCTGCTTACCCTTTCGGAGCACCTGAGATCACCCCTAGTTTTTGATGGGGTTCGTGATGTTTATTCTGTAGTTTTTTTATGTTGTGTTATGTGTACTATTGTTTATCTGTTTGTCTTTTTCATTTTAGCCATGGCGTTGTCAGTTTATTGTCGATGTATGAGTCTGACTGTCCCTCTGGTATCTTTCGTCCCTCTCTTGTTAAAAGAGGACGGGATTGTTATTATCATATTTAGAACATGTCTGCTATCATCAATGGAATATATCATATAAGGGTAAAACAACTCGTGAACGCATCGGTAAAATTTACAAAGGAATGATTTCAACTTCACCGCTTGGAACTTTAAATAGCTTCAATTTGAGTAGCAAACCTCTATCTAGGAAATCATGATGGGAAATAAAAGCCTTGGTATATTTTATGAACTAAGACAATTTTAAAACACTCTTAATAACACATTTAATTAACGTGTAAGTAGTTCTTATCTTAGTAATGTACTGGAATGCCTACATTATTGATCAGCTGTAGAAATTTTTTGTTAAGAGCCTTGACAGAGATATGAAATTCCAACATTATGATTAGTGGATTACCTGGTTTACTTGTCAGCATTTCAAAAATCGATTGATATAAATTGAATTTATACCGTTAGAAACCTTAAATCGTTGCAGAGTTGTATATAATGCATAATTAATATGTAACATTAGTTGGGGTTTTATTTTGAACCTAAATCTTATATTTCTAGCATAATACAATTCAACATGAAATGATTTTTTATAAAGCAATACATGGTCAAACTTATAATTTTAGATATTTAACAATTTGTATTATATACATGTGTTTGAATCTCGTATTTGTATACAAATTAGTTTTAATTACAGTTAATTGAGGTACCCACAGAAAGGACAAACAGAAAAAAACAAAGCATACTAGTTTATGGATTTCTTGTTTTTTAATATTAAAAGCATTATTCAGCAGTTTATATAGCAAAGACTTGCATGTACTAGAGGTTTTAAAATAATTTCATGTAATTTTTTTTTAACATCGCAAAAGTCTTCATACAACCTTCTTTCTTTGAAAGTTTGTGAAAGTCTTGAACCCTCAAAACCTACGGAATAACATATTGAATTCATGCTTGCATATGTACATATATATTGAAATATCTGTAAATATTTCCTTTAGAGACAAGGGACTTGTAAATACCAATAGTCCTTCAAGTTCCAAAAGACTTGCATTAAAATAAACTATTTAGGAGTTTCAGTTTTTCAGTTTTTATAAAATGAGTATATCGAAACGGATAATAAATTTTTTCCTTTGTAATCAGGAATATGAATGTTGTTATCCATTCGTTTAATGTGTTTGAGCTTTTGATTCAGCCATTTGATAAGGGACTTTCCTTTTCAAATTTTTCGCGGAGTTCAGTATTTTTGTGAGTTCATTTTTTCCCTACATCAACAAAATGTTAAAAGAACAATGTCTTGTTCTTGAATCAATCTTTATCTTTTAAGTCAGACCAATTATCCTACAAGTCAAATCAGTCAAGTCAATTACAAAACTTCAGATCAATGACAGACACATACAATGCACATTGCATGTTTAAGAATGAGTTATGATTGCATTTGGGGATGCATATACAAATCACAGTTTGATTCGATAGAAGTACATACTTCGAATAAATTTACCAATATTCAATCGAACCTTGTACTTGTGTTTATAATTATTTGAGATGAACAACTGATGCTGCATCAATCTGTAAATAACTGCAAATCGGAAATTAAAATTTTCCTACATGAATGATTTATAGCTAGGCTCAATTTGAACTATAAAAGATAGCAATTACTTGTAGGTTATGAAGAATATCTAAACTTTGATGCTAATCGTGACTAATTATGAGTAACAAATTTGATTATTTTTTTTCAAAAAAATTGTCTTTGATCTTATATATCACTATAGCTTGTATTTGTTTGTGCACTTTTTTGCATGAATATTTGTTTCCAATTAATGCGAGACGTATATAATAGAATTGTAAAACTGTTTTTGTGAATGAAACTACAAAGTATTCATATATTCTGCAACCGGAAAGGCAATTGCTGTGCTTATCATTAGTAGCCCACTCGACCATTCGCCAAATCGATATTGTGGGTCATATGTTATCCAGCTTCTCAGTTTTTTATCGTATATGCCTTTTAATGTTTAAGTGTTAGAAACATATGTGTTTTGTTTTCTTAACCACATGTTATGGCATTATGATGTTCAAATGTAAAATTGTAATGGTATCTGCATGTATCATTTTCTTTATTTACAAATATATTTAAAACTTCATTTTTTTTTGTTATTATGTTTTTCCATGTATGCCATCTTTGTTATATTCCTTTAAAATACGTTACAGGTCCTTCTAAATCTTTGTCAAAGTATTGTTTAAGTCTTAAGCGTGCGCTTGAATTCAAATGATGAAGAACATTTGAATTTATAAGTGCTTTTTCAACACATTTATAAAAGTAAATTTTGCGAATATATATTTTTTTTCCATTCGTTGATCTGTTTGAGCTTTTTAAATTGCCATTCCGATTTGAATTTTTGTTTGAGTTCAGTATATTTTTCTTACTTATAGATGAAATCAGGCTGTTTCACCACCACTCTTTGCTTTACTACAACTAGTAGTAGAACTGTCTAAGGAAGTACTGTGATGAAACGTTTTGTGTAAAACTGGCCAAATTTGTTTAAGGGTATAAATGTCAGAATCTGATGTTGATTAGAAATGTTCAAAACTATCATTGTGTTGCTATACATTAGAAGATCGAGTTTACGTGCCATGAGACAACTTCTCATCCATGTCACAATGTAAACATATACAGGTATGTTTTTGGGTGTTCTTTTTTTCAGTCAGAAACTGTGGTGAAGTTGTGAGGCTGCTCTTGATAGAGCGACACGAACTGATCAAAACTCTAAATGGCTAAGGAATGTTTTAATTGTTAGAGAGTAACTTGTCATCAGGCTAAGTTACCTTTAAATATCTTGTCTGTAATTTTTATCATAAAATGGAGCTTACAATGATCGAATATTGTATATTTTTTTGTCGATTTTTTTTCCGGATGTCCAGTGTCAACACATCATGCATCGTCGAAAGAGAACAAATTAACTACAAATCCAATACGTAGGTTCTTCAAAGTAAGTCAACCTAATGCATGAAGGGTGGAAGTTTGTTGTGCCAATTGACTTAAGAAAAACACAGGGAAAATCTAGTAAAAATTCTTTCCTATAAAAAAAGACACCATTTCGAAATCTTACTACGGTACACTTTTTTCTTATTTATGAGAAAAACAAGAATTTATTATAGTTCTTTTACCTCAAAGAAATGAACCGTATTTATATTCAGAAAATTTAAGGTCAATCCTATCTTAATACAATGCTGTTTTAAAACTTTTGTTTGTCATGGCGTTTTTACGTTATCTTATGAAAGCTCATCACGAGTTGGTTGACCGTTATGGAATAACCGTTTCCCAAATGATATCGGATATGTTCCTTACGTCGTAACTGCAGTCCCCTTCCCTTTCATGAATGTGACCTAACGAATTAGACTATTTACCGGATTTGTAATCTCATAAACAACACGACGGGTGCCACACGTGGAGCAGGATCTGTTTACCCTTCCGGAGCACATGAGATCACCCCTAGTTTTTTGGAGGGGTTCGTGTTGTTGATGCTTTAGTTTTCTATGTTGTGTCATGTGTACTATTGTTTGTCTGTTTGTCCGTTTCATTTTTAGCCATGGCGTTGTCGGTTTATTTTTCGATTGATGAGTTTGATTGTCCCTCTGGTATCTTTCGTCCCTCTTTTAGTATTTAGCGAGTCGAAACCTAATGAGCTTATAAAGAGATAACACGTATTTTTTAGTGTAACGTTGTAAGAATTCAATATATAGCTCTTAATTTAAGATGCGTGTTAATGAGATAAAAAAAAAAGAAATATTAGAACTTCAAAGATATTTCACGTTCAGAGCCTTCAATTAACCGATATAGTTATTTCGAAAGAACTTACCAGAAATAAATGAAGATTGTTTTTATTAAAATTTTCAAGCTAACTTGAAATTTAGGGCTCGGTAAATAAGAGTATCAGAAAACTAAATTAAAACATCATCTCACGTTTGCTGAAACATTTTGTGAAAAATTTTGTGGAAATTAATTTCTTTGGAATCTAATAAGGTAATTTCTCGGGATTAATACGATAATGAGTTGATATACAAAACTGTTGAGTGATCGACACGATATCGTCAGTAAAAATGGGAAGCAAGGCTTTAAATTGAGTTATAAACTGCTGACTATGTCAAGACTATTCTATCAAGAAAGGCCTTGGCTTATTATGTTCAGACTGACGTATGGTATCAGCTGCGACAAACATCACATAAACAATGCCAGCTTGTATATCACTGCTGGGGAATAAAAAGTCAATGCAAGAAAATCAGTCGTCCTTTGTCAGAGATCCTCGACTGTAGAAGTTTTTCATGGATCATCATGTGTTACAATTATTAAGATCAAATCATTGGGAACATGTGTACTAAGATTCAAATTGATTGGCTTTCAACTTCATCAAAAACTACCCTGACCGAACACTTTAAACTGAAGCGGGACAAACGGACGCACGGACGAACACACGCACATACCAGAAAACATAATGTCCCTCTACTATCGTAGGTTGGACATACTTATTGTTTCCCTTCCTAGATATTAACGTTTATATCTAATGAGGTTTTGAAAAAGCATTCAATGGAAAGATTATGAGTGTATTTTAAGTCACTAATTGTTTTAGAAATAGAAAGAAGATATAAAGAGGTCAAACTCAAACAATTGAATGAAGAAATGCTATAAAAGGAAGAAACTGTCGACACACAATATACAGAGAACTAGGTTTAGTAACACAAAACCTTCCAAAACCGGGGGAATTTAGGGGTTGGTAAATAGGCATCTATTGACGCTCTATGATTTTCCATGTTATCTCGAATGGTTGTTATTCTTAAATTCGACACCTTCTTCTCGTCATTATATTTATCTATATCGCCTTTATCCAATCGAATATGTTACTAAAAAGTCTAAACGTTGTTTTACTTTTAATTTTTTCGAAGTAAAAATAAAATTATGCAAGTTTATGCGTTTACTTTTCTACATTGTCTAGAGGTATAGAGGGATGGTTGGGATCTCATAAACATGTTTAACCCCGCCGCATTTTTGCGCCTGTCCCAACTAAAGGTTACCAATTCAACACTGTAATAAGATCATTGAATATTGTGTTTATTAGTATAAATATTTATTTTGTTATCAGTAATTTAAAAGCAAACTAAATATTACTAGTATGTTATATACATTTACAGATTCATGGATCTACAATCAGTCAATACCTGTATATTGGCAATGCACAAGGTCATATTTTTCTCTTGGATGTGTACGGATTGATAATTTAGTCTTAGATACTTGCTTTTTTTATTTGGTGTTAGTGGCTTTGAACTAGCTGTCAGTTTACTGCGAGTACTCTCATACAAATGTATCTGTACCTAGTGTCTTTTTGTTGTTGGGATGTACAAGTACCCGGCCACGACCACTTGTATTTTTATCCATCTGATAAGTTAAGCCTTTTTCAACGGATTTTTATAAATCGATCTTATGTTGTACTGTTATATCATTGTCCAGGTTAGGGAGAGAGTTGGGATCCCGCTAACATTTTTAACCCCGCCACATTCTGTATGTATATGTACCTAACCCAAGCCAGGAGTCTGTAATTCAGTGGTTGTTGTTTGTTCATGTGTTACATATTTGTTTTTCGTTCATTTTTTTAGACTTAAATAGAGCTGTAAGTTTTCTTGTTTGAATTGTTTTACATTGTCATATCGTGGCCTTTTATAGCTGACTATGTGCTATTGACTTTGCTCGTAGCATTGTTGAAAGCCGTACAGTGACCTATAGTTGTTAATTTCTGTGTCATGTTGGTCTCTTGTTGAGAGATGTCTCATTGGCATTCATACCACATCTTCTTTTTTTATATATCAGCCTACTATATGAAACAGACCAAGAAAAATCTAAATGCACGTGTTTCCTATCTGTCTTTATGTATATTAATGTGTTATCAGGTTATATGACCATTGCTAGTGTTCGGACGTCATCTTTATAGATAGTAATTAGATGACGTCTAGACAAAAATACACACTAAATGTCGATACATATTATTGAGTCTATGATTTGTTAATTGTTTATTTTAGACTTTTTGGAATTTGGATATGCGTTTTAGTATGTAAATATGAGATTTGAGTAAAATCGGTGATCATAAACTTGATAGATAATGCTCTTTTAAGATTAATAATCGGTACAATAGCCTAACATATTGAGCAAGATTTGTCTACGTGGTGTTGATGGACACATTCTGCATCGCGATGTACATGTGTATAGAGATTCGATCATTGAATGCTGAATCATATTCAAGATTTGTTTCGTTAAACAAAAAATAATTTTTAGATAATGCTAATAGCGTAAAGCTCACAAGTATGAAAGTATACGCATTTCAAGCTTCATATCAAATAATAAATATTTATGTTTTTGTCCGTGTTACAGCTGGTTTGTGCATGCACGGGTTACGCATTTTTGAATCCAAAAAATCGCTTTTTACATGTTTGCATATTTGTATTTATAAAGAAAAAAGAATGAAAAACTTGGGTACCTTTAAGCTACCTAATTTTGCCAGACCATGTATTATAGTTCACTAATATGCACGTAATCGTTGTTCGGAGGGATAACATAAAAGTATGCGAATTTATTATATAATTGTAATGAGTGCATTTTTGGAAAGTAAAATAATACTTAAACTTAAGCATGTTAAGTATTATAATACACTCAATATTAGCTTTTAATAAATAACTTATTTTAGACTGCAGTATTTCATAGAGTTACTTCACATAAACTGAAAACAATACGTTTGCATGGTATAAAAAAGGGAAGTAAATTTCACTATTATCCGGAGATAATATTCATTTTATCACTAAAGTATCAATTTTGTGTCGCTCATTTGCAAGTCAATAGATTGCCATTATAAAATTTGTCGTAGATTATCGAGGTTTAATTTCCGATGTGTAATGTACTGTTCACGCTATTCAAAAAGCAAAGTGGTACATCATTGCTTAACAGCTAACTCATCAATAAAACATTTCAATTTATTATACCAGTATAGAATCGCTTTATCCTTCAACAATGTTTATTCAGCAAAGGTGATAGAAAGTTCGATTGCTATATCGGTTACATACATACATTTTGTATGTTGTATATCATAGCTAAATTAAAATCTACATAATATTTACAAGTTAACCGTGTTAAAATGTTATATCTAATATTTAAGCACATAACTGCTGATTGAATATGGATGTCGTTTGTTGCGTTGTTATATATGTACATATTTGCTTTTCGTTCATTTTGAATTTCATGAACTAGGCCGTGAGTTTTCTCGCTTGTGAATTGTTTTATATTTGTAATTTTGTGGCCTTTTATATCTTACTATGCAGTATGAACTTTGCTCGTCGTTGAAAGATAGCTGTTTATTCCTGTGAAGTGTTGTCTCATTTGCAACTGCAATCATGCCACATCTTCTTTTTTTATATACATGGTTGATTGATAGCGATTGAACTCGATAGCGAAGCCATAAATGATCTTGCGATTAGCTGTTGTTTCCTTTTTTTTTATATTGCCACCAGTAATTGGTAATGTTATACTAAAATTATTGTTAAGAGATTTTACCGAATAGTGTTTAAGGAGATAATTTTAAAATAATTCTATTTCATATGCCTTTGCTTCAAAACACCAATAATCTTAATAAAAAGTTATCAGTTTGTCAAAGTTTTGAATATGTTCTTTTCAGGACTGAAGTTCTGTCATTTTATTGACACGCGTAGGAATATCTGTAAAACAATTCTATTTCAGATCCTAAACTCGAGCCGGTAATAGTGTTTCAGTGATTGTATCAGGTTGTAAATTTCCTCCTTTCTGGTGACAGCATTAACAGGTTTCATCTAATCACAATGTTTTTGTTTATATGCTATGATTTGTTACTCCTCATAAAATGTTAGATCATAGCTGTCTACGGAAACCATACATATAAGTTTACAAAAGATGGACATTACATTTTATTTATAAAACCGGTGAAGTTATCTGTGAAATTATCCGTTGATAAAAGATCATTAGTAATAGATGGCATGTATTTATCAATCATTATTTGCGTAAATCAACATATTATGTTTGAATACATTTTTCCACCATAACGATCGATGGTAAAAACAATTTGAATACTTAACTGTATAGTTGCTATGAAAGTTAAAACGAAAGCTCTTATCAGCGATACTAGGCCTGTTATAAGCCAGGAACCTGATGATCATTGTTTATTGATGTGATTCATAAGGGTTTTTATATAGATTAGGTCGTTGGTTTCCCGTGTTGAAATGGTTTTACAATTTTCATTTTTTGGGGGGCCCTTTATATAATGTAGCTTGCTGCTGTTCCGTGTGAGACAGGACTCCGTATTGATGACCGTACATTTTTGTACTTTTATCTATTATGATTTATCTTTTCCAAAATGTGACTTGAATAGAGAGTTGTCTCATTGGCACTCATTCCTCATCTTAATATTCGAGGCCAACATATATTTGAAAATCCAACATTATACAAACGTTGAAAAGCAATTCAAACCACACAAAGACACAAAAGTGTAGCCAAATTCGGTAAAGGAATCAGAGGTTTGCACGAGCAAGATATAGTCCTTAATCTAACATCATATCCAACATTGTATAACAGCTAAATTCAAACAAACAATATCCATATTTGCAAATTAGAATTCCAAAATAGATTTTCATCTACATATTAATTGCAATTAGTTTGAGCGCTCGAATTTAAACATTTCGAGGGCTAAATCCATAGTGATTGCATTGAAAATCAAAAATGTTCAAGAAGGAGGGCCCATCTATACCTCGGGGTAAGACAACATTAGTGAGTAGAATGACGTACAACTTATACTATGACATATTTATAAATGCTCAATGGAGTTGACTCTTAGTTTTAGAGTTATAATTTCATTTTTACAACAAATAAATTTAAATAAGAAATATTAACATAAACATATATATGCACACAACCTACGATGAACTAGAGCATTGTAAAACTAACAGATGTTATTTTATATTTAACCAAGCTGTTGTTCGATTATTTACGTGTTTAAGAGTAAAATAATTATATGATTTTTGTATTTTACAACTATTAATAACCACATACAACCGTTTGCCCCAGAATCAAAACGTCTACATATGTATTTAAAAATTCACAGCGGCTTGATATTGATTTAGCAAAAGATAACGCGTACAGGAAATAAAACATGTTTTTTTTAAATTCAAAATTCAACGTCAAGGACCCCTTTAAGAACCTCTGACTATTTTTGTTACTGGCACATAGACATTAAGCGGGTTAACTATATTTTACAATATGTAATCTCTAGGAAATGGAGGAACTAAGTATAAAATTTTAAAAAATATGGATAAAGCGCTTAACTATTACTATAATATAGCTAATGCAATCTTTCAGTGGTTGTCGTTCGTGTCTGTCGGGCTGTCATATTTGTTTTCGCTAAGTGCTTTATTATACATTAGGCCCTTGTTTTCACTTTGATATGCTTACGTCTTTTTTTATAACGTACTATATATTATAGGTTTTGCTCTTTGTTGAATGCCGTCCGTTTTCTAATTTCAATTAGAAAAAACAAAAAATAGAATTATGTGAATTGATGGTCATTAAAGAAAAAAATGTTATGAAAAACTGTTACATTTCAAGGATAGCAAATTTTTCCAAAAGAAACCATTTTCAGAAACAGAGACCGTACCTCTAATACTAATAGGCGTCTCCCCTTTAATATTTTTTCCATTTGTATAGTTTCATTTTAAAAAGGAAAAGGAAACTAAAGTTAAAATTACAATCTGGCAATAATTTTTCAAAAAATTAAATCTTAATTTTAGTAACAGTGACCTTTTACTTTGACCATTTTTCTATATCCGATATCAACCCTAATTTGTAGTGGAGTTTTCTTTGTTGTGTTTTCTGTTATGTTTGTCGGTTTAGGCACAACATTCCCATAATCTTTTTTGCAGTAGGCTTTTTTGAAACTCTTAAAACTGTGACAATGTTGAAGCCCTTTGCAGAATACTGTTCATAATAATTCATCTATGCAACCTTGATATCCGGGTATGATAGATATTACTTCTACGAATTTGTCTCTTAAAAAACCTCATAGAATACCGATTTATGTGTAAACGATAAGTTTTCCTAGAATAACTTTCATCGGATGAGCTCAATTTTTAAAGACAAAACACTACACCGCCTGAAAGCATAAAAAACCCAGATGGATTGAACAAATCCGTCAAAGCGCAACGTTGACTGAGTGGTTTTGAACCATTACAAGTTCTTTGTTAAGAGTAAACTTTATCGGTTCAACCATTGTGTATGAAAGAAAACAAATTACGGAAATGTGTATGCAAACCCTACAACAACTTCATGCAATGTTTTAGTTGGTCTATAATGTACATAATTTTCTTATTTGAATGGTTTTACTTTTGTAATTTTTTGGCCCTTTATATCTTGCTGTTCGGTTTGAGCCAAGGCTCTGTGTTGAAGGCCGTACTTTGACATATACTGGTTTACCTTTTACACATTGTGACTGGGATGGAGAGCTGTCTCATTGGTACTCACACCACATTTGTATATCAATATCCTAGTCAACACCGATTTATGGCAAATATAGTTGCAAATATAAAATTAAAAGATGTGGTTTCATTTCCTATGAGACAACTCTCCACAAAAGACAAAATGACACAGAAATAAACAACTATTTGTCAACGTACGGCCTTTAACAATAAGTAAAACCCATACTGCATAGATAGCTTTAAAAGACTGTCACATGACGAACGTAATACAATTCAAACGAGAAAATTAACAACTTTCCAAGTTTGATTTTTAAATTTTGCTTAATTTTGGTTTCTTTTCAGTAAATTGATTTATTGTTCTTACAATTGCATCGACTTCAATGTAATCAAAAAAGGAACTGGTTGGGAAATTCCGAACTATTTATTTGTTCATTGTTCCGAACGCACTTATTCCGAAATGAAAATAAATATTTAAGCAAGTGTATTTTCTTATTATATTTATTAAATTGGTTGCATGTAATTACACTTGTTTGCTCTTTGATTGGCAATTGTTTGCTTAACGTCATTTAGCAAATATTTTATTGATATACAAAATAAAAACAAATTAACTATAAATCAGAAAAACGGGATGGCAAATTATATCTGGACTGCCACTGTTGTTCGAATATTTTACATTCAATTAACTGAGGGGTCTTAAAAATATGTACTACAACTACAATACATTTTAG
The DNA here is from genome assembly GCF_963676685.1 of Mytilus edulis. Lineage (NCBI taxonomy): Eukaryota > Metazoa > Mollusca > Bivalvia > Mytilida > Mytilidae > Mytilus > Mytilus edulis. The sequence continues at coordinate 39,255,552 of NC_092348.1, forward strand.
CCATTCCGCAGAATTTTGACGAAATATGAAAAATCTAATACTGTTGGAATTACAATGTATGTACATGTAGCAGCTTCCAGCATTTCTCATTTTATCAATTAGAAAAAATGAACGTATTATTGATATAATATGTTAACACGAAAATTGTGACTTCACGACTGGTGAAAAAAAAGAATAAAAAAACTTTGATAATTAGAAGACGTCTCAGAATTCGTCAAATAAAAATCATAGAAGAAAGAAAATCAAAATAAAACGTATATTTGAACAGTTTTGTTTTTTTTAAATAGAAAGTTTCGGGAGTTACTGGGCAAAAGCTTTTTAACGCATTACTTATTACTGCAGGATAGAATAAGTTTGTCTTTTTTTTCATTTTTAGCCATTGCGTTGTCAGTTTATTTTCGATTTATGAGTTTGACTGTCCCTTTGGTATCTTTCGTCCCTCTCTTTTCTAAAAACACATAAACATGCAATAAAGCAAATGTTTAAAACATCTTTTTAATGTCAAACAGTCTGCATACAAGATAAGCATTTTTACAAATAATGTTTGTTCGGTAATACTAGTGGTCATATAACTGGAGACCTTAAAATCCTTAACAAAACATCAAAGGGGTGAAACAAATGAAAAGACACAAGGAGAACAATCCGGCTGAGGATCAAGTGAATAACATGAGTAAAATAAAGCGTAATTTTCAAAAGATATTTCAAGTGATATTTTCGTCAACTCTGTTTTCGCATTTTTATATCAGCACTGGAGCATTTAGCTAATTAGTAACGACTATTATTGGAGAATCACTTATGCTCAATATCAGATATTATGTTAAATCATGTCGTAAATTTATTGACAAGATGCATTTGTCATAAAATGTAAAGATTTATTACTTTGATGTTAGATGCAAAACAAAATTCACAAAAGAGAGCTCAACGGAATTGAACAATACTCTTTATATATTTCCGTATGCATTAAAAGAGTTAAGCTTAAATATATTTCTGTATAATAAAGACTTCTGCAAAGATGCAGAAAATCTCAAAGAGATATAAGAAGATATGGTATACGTGCCAATGAGATAACTCTCCATCCAAGTCACAAAGTAAACCAGTATAGGTAAACGTACGGCCTTCAACACGTGGCCTTGGTTTACACGGAACAGCAAGTTATAAAGGGCCCCAAAAATGACAGATAATCAACGGTCTAATCGATATAAAAAAAGAAAAACACTTATGAACCATATCAACAAACGGACACTGAACATCAGGTTCTTGACTTAGGACATTTGCAAACAAATGCAGCTGGTTTTAATGTTTTGATAGGCGCAAATCTTCACTCAACATAAAAGCAAAAGTGTAACATCACAAAATAGAAAGACACACTATGAAATATTACAGTACATTAAGACATTTAAGAAAGACTTACCGATGCTGATATCAAACCGATATTCCGATGTCAAAAACTGCTTGGCAATTGTAGATTTTCCAACACCCAAGGCACCCAATATTACAATCTTATAAGGCTTAGTTTTTTGTAAAGAACCATCACTATTAACTAAACTGTTTTGTGAACAAGAACTTGATCCAATTGAAAAGGCATATCCATCACCCTCGGATGAAACAATACTGTTTGTACTGCGAGACTTGATGGAATCCCCTCGGTTGACAATCCCTTTCGATGTCATCTCAAAAGTTCTTAGTCTATACAAATCGTGATCTTGGTCTTCGTAGTTTGTTCTTAAATTCTTTATTAAAGGCCTCCTGTAATTATTTTTCGTTGGTAAACTGCTTGTTCTTGGTCGAATTTCATCAATTTCGTAGCTTTCAAACGTCTTATTTTTAGCTTTTTTCATAGAAGTGGATCGCGCTCTTGGTTTATGATTTATAAATTTTTCATTGTACATACTGCAATTATGATCCCCAATCAACGGACTTGGAACACGTTTCATTTTATCGAAATACATTAGTTTTCCTTCTTCAACTTCTTGCAAATTATGATGCATAATTTTCTTTAATAACTTGCTACTTCACTTTTCCTTTAAATTCATAAATATTTCCATTCTATTTTTTCTATATTCGCAAATGAATAATACCTCTTGTTAAACAGCAACTCAGAAAATCAACATCTTTTAATATTTATAACATTCTTACAACAAGTCTAATAACGACAAATTCAAGATATTTTTCAATAAACTGAAATGTACAGGCTCTCTGATTGATTGATATAAATTGCAGCTGACATTTTATTGGTTGACAAACTCTAAGCTTCTCACTGTGTAAGTGAATGTTGATTTTATGCTACCAGCTGATCGATTGGTTGCATTTAAATACTTCCGATATTATCTTTTTATGAGAAAGAAGATATAGTATCGATCGAAAACATTCGTTCGATAATTGTTTTTAATCTGCCCTTTGATCGTGTATATATGCTACTAACAGCAGTAACACTAGCTATCTTAGAAATCTCGTTCATAACATAACATATATATGTGTTAATAAAGTGTTGGTTGAATTGTAGCTAACAGAACGACCTGTGGCAAATATTTAATACATATTTAGGACATGTACACAATTACTAATGGCAGTGTTAGAATAAACGTTGACTTCAAACCAAATGTAGGTGATTATTGTGTTTTTTAAATTCGAAATATAATATTTAGTTGTTTGTTTAAATCACGAAGAGAAATAGTGTGTATATTATATTTAGATTGTCATTTGCTTTGATATGTCTGAATAAAAAACTAGACCATTGAGTTTTCTGAATATGATACTCTAAACTCATTCTGAAAAAAACCCAAAGTGTATACATTGTGTACTAATTTGGGAAACTGTATGTAACGTAGTTGTAAAATATCAACCCTTGAAGATGACCCACGGGATTCGATAATCTTAAAACTTGATAAATGTCATGCTTGATACGGCTTTTTTCGATTAACAATTTAACGTTTTATAGTCGAACTCCCATGATATTCATTCATTACATGCAAAACGAATAATATACATCAATACAGTGTAATAAATCAAAGCAATAACCGAACACAGAATAACTCAATCAAAAATAACCTGTCACTTATATCAAATTACGAATGTGAGGTTCTTGTAAACTTAATCTTATTTGATTTGTAATATTTAGTGAACACCTGATTTTTGGCGTAATTTTCCATTCGACTCAGTTGTTTGCATGCCCTTTAATTTTTCCTTTTTTTTGCCCCTAATACATATTATATTCTTCTGTCATTTTTGTAGTTGTTCATTTTAAATATCATATCCTCAGTTTAATATCACTATTTATGAAGATAATGATGAAAAGATCATTCTGAATTTATTGTGTACTTATATTGCTTCATTTCAGGGATTGGGTTTGGGTTGGAGGTGTTTCGTTGTACTATGTAACGGAGCATACAAACCAATTATTATTCATCTATTCATCGTTTAAGTCGTATACAAAGACGCTGAAACCGGACCGAAACAATTTCTTTTAGTTTGTTGATTAAATCTGGTTTGAATGTACATTACTCATGTGTTTCAGGACAACGTTTTTTGAATCTCATTTGAGCGAGTGGTTGACAAAACATACTTTATTGCACGAATTATTTGCAAAATTTTATTCAAGCTACTGATACTTATGACTGTTTTAGGATGGAGTGTGTTATGCATGAACATAAATATTGAAAAGTAGTTCTAGATTATCCTGTATAATGTGCATAATGACAATCCTAAAGATGCTTGCTGAACTTTAACAAGGCAGTGATATAAGCGTATCATTGAGGTTTTTTTTTTTAATTTATTTAATAATTTCTTTTTTTTTTCTTATCAGAATAAATTTAATGCTGATATCAAAAGTATACACCCTTTATATTAAGTTTTTGTACTACAAACAATGTATAACAGTTAAACAGATTAATCAACTTAATCAAACAACAGAACAAACTAATACAAATTCACAAATGCATTATACTAATTACACTGCTCTCGGTACGTGTTTCTTTGATTATTTTCTCGAAATGCCGTCAACACATTCAGTAATAGACGCACCATTTGAAATTCAAAACCATCAAAATATAAAGCATAAAATGAAAAGTCAAATTATGCGATGAAGATGCAACCTCAGTTTACATCACATTGCCCAATTTTGTCTAGTAACATTTGCATTTAAAATATATATTTTATAATTGATCAAACATCTACATTATGTAAATCGGAAACAAAATTTACAAGTGATTGCGTCTCTATAACTATTCTGTCGTTTCACCTAATTATTATCACGCATATTATTGTGATACGAAGTGGTGATACGATTTTTTATTTTAACTCCTCGGTATTTCTAGGAATATGATTGTTTAAAAACAACTGCAAAAAGACCGTGTATATTCGGTATTAGATTAGTAGGTTTCCATGTTGGGTGAGTGACGGTGCTGATTATACAGATAGTAGCCTTGTTACACCCCTTTATAAAAACAACACGGTTTTGAGGGAAGAATGTAAAGGTTTCAACAGACGAAGCAACAAAAAAAACATAAATAAAGATAAATATATCCGGACACTTGTAAAACATAAATCTATAAATATAATCATACATTAACATTTACGATACCAATTGTACAGCTTAAGATGGCAAGTTCGACAGTACTTGTATATTAAATGATGCTCCAGGTCAAAATATTTATACATCCAATACCTAATACAAACGATGAAGAGCTGCTAAAACCAAAAATGAACCCAATAAAATGACTAAATTCAAATCTCTGTAGTTACGTCTATAGTTATGTTTTGGTGATCTTTATATTTAAATGTTCAAATTATTAAAACCATATTTTATCATTTTTGCTGATCAACTAATCAGTTCAGCTACATGACTGAAATTCTAAATTCATTGAAAATAGACTTATCTAAGAACTGATTTTTATTTCCAAATGAATTGCAGCGCAGCATAATCGAATCACATATATAGAAAATGGACATCAAATACTTTAATTCTATTTAGTGAAAATTTTATTCCTGTTCAGTATCGTCTTTACATAAAATAAGGACAATAAATGAGATTATGCATGTTCTTACTGTGTTATTTACAAAAAGCTGAGGCCAATATATTTTTGTATGCAATAAATCAAGGGTTTCTATTTTTATTTCAGGTTTACAGATTACGATAGTCAGCTGAACGTCTTAACTAGACAAATTATGAAAATAATCGCAAAAACGGCCTTTATTTTCATAGGATAGAAAACGAACAAACATTTAATTTTGAGGACTATAAGCAGAGTGAAGGTTTTATGGATAATAATATAATCAGCACACATATTTCGACAAAACAGACACATTTTCATTCCCTGTTGTAAATAATCTTTTTTCGATACAGATATTCCTTCAGACACTCATTAAGGTGTGTATATTTCCCATCGAGTTTGCTATAATAGTGTTTTTGTAAATGGTTAAGATTTCAAAAAAGTTATCTGTGTATTAATGGTTATAAAATGAATCTTCTATCCGAAAAATAAATTACTTTTGTTGTAATTTGCAAAAATCTTTTAGAATTTTTGATTCTACATGCTTGTCAACTTCTTAGTTTATTTGGCCATTTTAAATATTTTAAATCGAACGTCACTGATAAGTCATTTGCAAACAGATCGCGCTTCTGACTCACAAACATTTAGTCTGGTATTGATGACAAGTTTATTTAGAAATGTTAAATGGAATTGAATTTATTAGTATGTGGTTTAAATTTCATTGTTGTTATGAAAGTTACGGACGTGGTTTCAGTCCCTATTGTAATGGTTACCAACTGAGTGTCTAAAGATATAATGAACATATATCATTCCTTAATAGAATTATCATCAGCAATAATTATATATAACACGGTAAATCATTGTTTTCTTCTCTAAATGTTTTATTTGTTTACCTAAATATAAGTTATATTAACCCTCATACGAAAAGGACATTGACATCACATAAAACACGCTCTATGTCAGTTGTGCTGTTTTTTATATACACTTCTTAAAAATGAATGTAAATTAGCAATTAACATGATGACCCTTAGGATTCAGTAATTCAAATACATGATAAGTGTCATGCCATATGTGGCTTCTTCAGATACATATTGTGCGGAGTAGAAATCCCAAGATGTCCATTTATTTGAAAAACATATGAAGACAATACATCAAGAAACTGTAATATATCAACGTTACATCTAACACTGAATAACCCGAACAACAATTATTGACTTCTTATATGCCTATTTTACAGTTAGTTTTAATAAAATTTATGTTTATAAAATATCATTCTAGTGTGAATACATCCAAAACTCACTTTGTATACCGTGGTGACTAAATAACGTCCGCAGGATATCACATCACATAAAATCTATATATTTTACTCTAGAATATGCATGTCTTTATCTGAACTTAACATGCTAAACATGTTCATGTTTATGACTGATGCATGGTATTTTGTGGTGTTCTAGTTGGTCAATGTAAGTTTGTTTTTTTTAAATTTTGTAGATTTTTGAAGACACCTATTTAGTCGAATTCTGTCTTGTGCCTTGCATGTTATTATCTGGTTTTTTTTCAAGAACTTATAATTTTAGATGGTGCCCCTTTTATATCTTCTGTCGGGATTTTGAATTCATATAACAATATGAAGATGTACGATGCACATATCGACTCTCCTTAAGAAAAAAGCATTACCGTAATCTTTGATCGTTACTGGAAAGTTTACATATAAAGGAAATTGATTGTTAACTGTTACAGCAACGGTAATCTGAACGGGTCTTACACGACTGAGTTCAATACAAGTAAGTCATGGTTAATCTTTGAATCAATTTACAGCCTAATTTACATATCTAAGGTAGTGTTATTCTAACATTCGTTTGTAGTCAATCATGAGATATGCAATTTATTTTCAGACTTTCCATATGTTTTTTTTATCTCTAATAAAACAATAAACAAAAATAGGGTCTCATTTTTGTTCAAGCGAAAAATCGGAATACTTAATTTATAGTACAAAATTATAATTTACTGTTAGCAAGACTGTTTAGGTTCAGTCTTTTTAGACGTTATGATATCACAACTATTTTTAAGACTTGCATTCATTTACTTGAGCATGCAAAAATAGTAGCACTCATGTAATTTCTAGATTTACACTACGTAAAGACAAATGATGGACGATTTTGATTAACGAAACATTTTATTTTTCATACTACTGTTTTGAACAGTAGAAAAATACAATACCAAAATAATCATCGAGTGTTCTAACAAAATACAATTTTTGAAAGTGCTACATGCTGCTATTGGTATGATAAAAAAAATGTGTGTACTATCTTTTTTTACTCTTGTTATTTTTCATTACTTTCGCTTTACTTTTTTTTCACTTTTGGAAATGGGTTATATTGAGCCAATATTTGAGACCGAATTCTAAAGATATCCTGGAAAAACATGTATCACGTGATCTGTCGATTATCTTTTAAAAGTATACATTAAAATGTGAGTCATTATCTGAGAAAAGACAGCGATATGGGAAAAAAAATGAAAAAACACGTACGCATGCGACCAAAAAAAATGTATGGGTATTGGTTTTGTTCAATGTGAAAGGCCATACGATAATTTTTACTTTTGCCTACATCAATATCAATTGAATTCTTAAACTTTATTAATTGTGTCCTTGGCAATCAAAACGCATGTTTTTATCTTTATATATTCAGCAAGCTATCTTTTGACCGAGAAATCATTTCGCTGGCCCGTTGGAATATCACGACGAATTTCAGCGTATTTAAGAGGCCTTGGAAATATGCACAATAATCATGAGAATTTGTCCTTAACCTCGTTGACTGAATTTCAAATTGTCTTAACATCAATGCCCTTTATTAACAGTTTATAACAAATTATTAATGTATCTTGTATTACAAATTTAACCAGTAGAAAATAGAAGATCAAATTATCACAGAGTACATTCATCTGTACACAACAAATTGATTTGTAAAAGTATTGCATGCGGTAAATGATCATGCATTTTTAAGTAGTTTATGAAAGTTGATTGTTTCCATTAAGTATTTAGTACTGGTATTAGTATTAAATTGCGTAATAATGTAATTATCTTGTACTATTGTTCTGCATTTTTTCGAATAAAATCTTTTAGTAAATAAAACCAAATACAAAAATTAAGATGCTCATGGCTTCATGGTTACACATTGCAATTTCAATACCAATACTTTGATTCGTTATTTAACTGTCTTTTGAAGTTGAATGATTGTCCTTTGATATTGTTACATTTAAGGATACACATTGCAGTAAGACATGCAATTAGACGTGGTATGATAGTAAACAAAATCACCTTCCATCAAAACAGAAATTAACCGCGAGTACGTTGAGTTCTTTGTGACAATTGTTTTATATTATGTGTTCATTTTCTGCTGTGTGTCGCTCTATTGAGTTATGTCTTTTGTACCCGATTTTAACAGTTTGATTTAATTTTGTGCTGCCTACATCACTGTTCCAGGTTTGCAGGAATATTGAGTGCTAAAAAAAACATGTTTCACTACGCCACCTTTACCTTTTTTTACCTTTACCCCATTGCCTTGCTACAAAAGAGTTAATGTTGGTTGCTGTAGATTAAGATATTTCATATTTTTTCTTTGTAAATTTTTTGGTAATATTTGTTTAACTTGAGGACTATTCCCGTTTATATATGTCCCTATTCTAAAACACATATTTCGTTAGTTAACTTAAATATTCACGTTAACTTTCAGTCAATTACATTAACCCAGTCAAAAAGAAAATTTCTAATGTCTACCCGAGTAAACGCGAGCTTACTCTTCGTCTATTTAGTCAGTAGTAAACGGGCGTTAGCTCTAATTTTTTTCACGTGTACTTAATAATAATCGAACGTTTATTGCATATTTCACAACAGTTACTGTACTTTTTAGTGCACTTGAAAGTAATCACAAGTTCACTTTTCGCTTTAACTGATTGCGTAAATTATCATTTGGACTTCATATCCATCTTTTTTTTATTTTGTTGAAACGACTGTTATCTTAATATTTTACGTATATGTGTTTTAATCGTATCAGTTCAAAAACACTTTTAATTCGAAATATTAACTTTTGTTAATTGCAAAAAAACAGTTCCAATAATTTTATATAGCTAATTTTCTATCTTTTCTTTCCAAAAGTAAAATGTACAAAATAGACTCACAAAAATATGTCCACTATGACAGAAACGTCGTGAAAATGCATATTAACCCTTTCTATAAACTTGAACATTATCCAATCGTTTCAACTCACCTCTCACTTCAGTAATGTTTTTGCAAGATCTTCTCAAACTTGTACTAATGTAAACTTTGTCTTCGAGGTATTACAGTTCAAGGATAAATATCCATTCTGTACTTATATATACTATGATTAATTTTCAATTAATAAAAGAGGTATAATATCATTGACTGTAATTGTCAATATGTAAATCTAAAATGTGGTATTTATGTTAGGACAGTGTATCCAGGATACGATGACAATCTGCGTTAACGCGCGTTTACTACAAACAGTAAACGTATGTATCCTCTTTACAAAATTAGAAGACGCCCCATTTTCGCGTTAACGCGGAGGTAAACGCGAAAGTAAACACCCGTTCACTTTTTATGTCTGCTAAAATTTCGAACCTAACGCAGAGCTAACGTGTAACTTTTCCCGCCCGTCTTGTAATGCTTGGTCTGAACCGAACTGTAGCTCAAAACTTTGCCTCCGGATAATCGCCTTTCTGGTACCTTTATAATTGACACAACGGCAGATCCCTCAATTTTGAATAATCTGTCTATCGAAAACATGATTTTATCCCAAAGAGATTAAATTTACTTTTTTCTTAGAATTATCAACTGTAAACGAATTTTCGCGTATTCTTATTTTGCATTATGTTCTTTCTAGCCAATTCAGTGTCGAATATATAATTTCAGGTGCTTTTATTATCTAGATGAAACCGCTATCAAAATACTATGTTATAAAGAACAATGAGTGGTTAGTAGCAAGCTTTTGTACATTACGGAAGAAATCCGGATGATTAAAAAAATATCTCAATATAAGCCTTTATTCTGCATGTTTTTTAATAAAGCGTGTCTCTTTCTTATCTGACTTTTTTTTTTATTGAAAACGCCTTTAGAATTTCAATTACATATCGCTATAAAGAATTTAAGATATAATATAACGTTGATCAATACAGTTATTTTCAATGTTTCATCGGTTATGTAATAGCTGTCAATTTTGAAAGTAATAATTTATTATATATGTAAAGATAAAGAAATAAAGCTACGTCTTAAAATATTATTTACTGGGATACATTGAAGCATGGCTATTGTTATTGTTGGGAAACACCTTATCGCTAATCCCGGCTGACCCGGCCGCTTAAACTTTTGACGCATACAACAATCACTTTTCCATTGTTGTGTCAGATATTTTGTTTTATGACGTCAAAATTTTACGAGAACCTTTGTGATTTTCAGTAATGGTGGACAAATAGCGATAAGGTGTATTGCAGCACTATAAATCAAATATGGAGATGCGATTTTAAAATCAGCATTAATGTTTTTTTCTTTTCTTGAAGAACATTATTTTCAAAACCATGGTGATACAAATGAATGTGTCAATAATAACATGAACAGTACAAAGTATGTTGTTGCACCCGTTGCGCATGTCAGCAAAATCAATGTAGTGTTTCTTCCATTATTCTCGACGCTAAAATATGGGAATGTTCAAATCCAATATAACGTATAAAAAACTGTGAAAAAATTAATAGCCAGGGTTATACATTTGCCAAATAATGCAAAGTTGTCAGACTACCTTTACGTCTAATGATGAGATTGCCTGTATTATAGCATTCCTGTACTTGTCTGTACCTTGTTTTATGGGAACCTTTCTTACGTGTTTATGGCTTAAGTTAACATTTATCTGGTTGTCATTGACTTGTCATCAGATTTCCGATACAACTGGTCTCGTCGTAATTAAGTAATACGGGTAAAACCATTCCCACGATTTAATGAAGCTAGACTGTATATATTTCAGAAACAAAGAAAAAACTATGCGAAAAGCCTTAGATCTGTCAAAAAATAATTAGTGTCCATGTCTAGCTTGAAGACTTCTCTGACATTCTATATAGTATACCGTTGATACAATATGTAGAAAAGCAAACCAACAAAAGTTTTTGTCCAAGATTTGTAAACGCAGAGTTATAAAGGATACACAAAAGTTGTTGATTTTTTTGTGAATTCATCCTTAGACCAATACACTTAAATTAGATAAATTATATGTTGGCTTATGTTTTGTGGTATTTTAAATTGTAGCGATATTTTATAAGACTTGAATGGGATAAGACAATTATCATCTTTTAAAAAATTTAAAGGTGTTTTATACGAAACTATGATAAATTGAAAAAATTGTGAAGGTGATTATTTTTTTAATTTTGATTATCCTAGTCAATAACTATGTAATAAAGATGGCATTGAGAACCGGTTTTCCCGGTTTTTATACGTGTTAAATGACAATTATGGAAAATGGACTCGACTATTTACAAAATAAAACTCCTATTTTTGTATATTTCAATAAAAATTACAGGATTTGTATATATTCAAACTAGAAGAGAACTCCATTAAAGGGTTACAGATTAATTTTCAGATCAAATGCAATATAAGCTGACAACTTGTAACATTTCTTGTGAGAATAAGTGTAGTTCGTCTACAACAAAAATACGAATAAATTTTGCCATGAAAATTGTTTGTCCTCGGTCTGTTTATTTATTTGTCATGTTTGTGGTATACTGCAATTTACATTGACTCCTACACCTCTTTTTTCTCGCTCTAACAACATGTGTTGTCGTTTATTTCATTTATGTCCTTGTGCTTGATTGGTTATCTATGTTGTGTTTTGTGTACTGTTGCTTGTCTTTTCCTTTTTTGCATCGCGTTGTCAGTTTATATTCGACTCATGAGTTTGAATATCCCTTTGATATCTATATCTTGTGCCACCCTCTCCTGAGCTATATCATGTATATTGTTATCTACATCTACAAACACACCACACATCCTTTTTTTTTCTTTCACAACTTTTATTGTTGTTCCTTTTAAAAAAAGAATGCAAAACTGATAACTGCCTTTTCTTTCTCAACTAAATAACAAAATACATGCCATTATTAGTATAACTTAAGATAGATAATTTGGTAAACGGTAAAAACAAATTTACAATTTTGCTATATGTAGTAGGACAAAAATCGTGTTTAACTTTATGAGTGTATATTGACTAGCCACTCTGACAATTTCCTTTAAGGTTATATTGTTACACTAATGAGAAGTTTGTTATCGTTGGAATTTCGTCTGAGAACGTTGTATTCATTTTATTTTTCCTTCTATCATTGTCAATGGTGCACCAAATAAATGGACTGGCATGTCCTACCAGTGCAAAGGTCTTTTTGTTCCAGTCAAATACACCTTATCGATTTTTGCATTGTCCTTGACATGCATAATGGACCATTCCAAAATACTGGTTTCAACCTTGGAGGAGTGTTCCATTGTACCAATCTATGTGATTGAGCTTTCACGGTATTTTATCATCCTGAGCTAATCATAAATTGTCATGGCACTATTTTTTAAGTGTGGTCACATTTTGGGTAGGTTAACTACTTGAATCAAGGAAAAGACAAGATATGGTAGTCGAAATCTGTAATTTTTTAGTATTTGATAAATTTTTCACGTTCCAATCTTTAAACTTGACTTTATTTACCATGCAGATATCATGTTACAGTGTTCTTAATCAATAGACTTGATATGGATTGGCATTAATATATCATTAACCTATGGCACTACGGATGAGCTTTCCATATATTTGTTAAATCTACTGTGTGCCATTTTCCCGTTTCAATCATCAAAAGATTTTTCAAATTTCACCTCAAGAAGAAATAAAAAATACTTTTAATCAGATAGAGTATATTTTTCTGGATATACTAATACACAGATGATTAAGCAAAACGATACGCACCAATGTATGGTACATTGTTACTACAATGAAATATGTTTGAATTACAATACTATATGAAATCAACAATCGTCCTGATGTGCTCTTTCTTGAACTGAGTTTTTACTTTGATTGTGTGTGCTAAATTCTAAAATTCACTACTTTAAAAGTGAGACAAAAGATACCAGACGGGATATCTAAACCGATAAGTCGAAATTAAATTTACAAGGCAGTGGCTTAAAAGGGAAAAGACAAACATACTAACAAAATTACTAGAAACACAACCTAGAAAACTTAATTCTAAGCAACACGAACGTTACCAAAAACGTGGGATGATCTCTGGTATTCCGGAAGTGCAAGCAGATCCTCCTCTTCACAAGGCACCAGTGGTGTTGCTAATTTTAGTACACGCTGGTAATACGTCATATTCGGTAGGTCACATTCGTGAAAAGAGGACGGGATTGCATTTATTATATCAATGTCCGCTATATTCTATGGAATATATCAAAGTCGTGATGGCATCTGTAAAATTTACGAAGAAATTATTTCAAAATTCCCAATTGGAACTCTACAAAGCAGAGCAGAAAACCTCTATCTTAGAAATCATGATGGGAATTACAAGACCTGGTACATTTATATAAATATACAATTTTAAAACACTCTTCCATAATACACACAATCAGTGTGAAAGTAGTTTTTCTCTAGCTAATATACTGGAATGCTTTTTACATTATTGATCAACTGTAAAAGACTTTTGTTATAAGCCTTGACAGAGATATTAAGTTACAAAAGCATAATAAGTGGATTACTTATTTTACTTGTCATCATTTCAAAAAATCGATTGATATAAATTCCATTTATACCGTTAAAGAATAAACTCATCATAGATGCCAGGAATAAATTTAGTATACGCCAGACGCGCGTTTCGTCTTCAAAAGACTCATCAGTGACGCTCGAATCCCAAAAAGTTAAAAAGCCCAAATAAAGTACGAAGTTGAAGAGCATTGAGAACCAAAATTTCTAAAATTTTTGCCAAATACAGCTAAGGTACGTACTAAGGTAAAAAACTTATAATGCACAATTAATATGTAAAATTTGTTGTTTTTTTTAACATAGAACATATATTTATACTATAATTACATTTAACATGAAACTATCGTGTCAATATCTTGCTTTTTAACATTGATAGAATATTCAACATTTTAAATGACAAAGACTTGCATACATGTTATAGAGGTTTCAAAAACTTTTTGCACGTCATTGATTTTTAAACATGGCAATAATCGTCATGGAGCCTTCTTTCTTTAAGTAGTGTCGCTTGGTTTTGTATTTTGTGCTTTGTTGACGTTTAGTATTCATCCCGTGATACCATTGTACATACAAACAATTGTAAAAAGCGTACAACCTTAAAAAAAAAGGTTCACAAATTCTTTAATCATGATAGCCTATGGAATAGCATAGTGAATCCATGCTGGTATATGTATATATATTATCAACTTTATTTGATCACTCAGACACAACATATGTGTAACAAGAGGAATACAATATTTACTTATATACAAACAACAAAAAACAATGGTATGTATAACAAAGGAGAAAACATATTAAAAAAATACATTTAATTTTGACTATCATTTTACAAAATGTTCTTAAGTTTACTAATAAAAAGTGTTAGATTTTTTAAAACTTTTACATTACTTAGTGACAATAAGCCTTTCATTTTTTGATAACATGGATATCTAGTAAAGTAAATAGGAATATGTTTGTTTCGTATTTTTACGACTATCGGAAACTGACACTCAATTAGGTATCCGCTAACAATTTCCTATAGAGACCGGGAATATGTAGGGCCAATTGCAAATACAAAGAGCTTTTCGAATTCGCAAGCACTTGTATTATGTTAAACAATTGCAGAATAATCGTTTTATTAAATGCTTATGTCGAAACGGATGTAAAGTTTACGTTGCTACTAGATCCTTTCTTAAATCAACAAAATGTTAAAAAAAAAAACAAAAAAAAAAACGACGTTTTGCCCTTGAATCGATCATTATCTTACAAGTTAGACGCATTATCGTATAGGTCAGACCAATCAAGTCAGTTACGAAATTTCAGATCAATGACAGACATATACAATGCACATTGCATGTTTAAGAATTAGTTATGATTGATTGATAATATGTTTGATTGGCAGAAGAATATACAAAATATGCTTTAATTTGTCAACAAAAATGAATATTTCTATTCCTATCACATCTTGTCACAAAATTCTAATTTGACTATGTTCGCGATTTATTTAAATTTTAAACGGTTACTACTATTGCCCAAGGGTGTTTCGTCATATAACATATTCGGTTGGTTGCAGACTGATTTGTCTACGCCTCTGTATGAGATACGTTTGTCTACCATTTTGTAAGAGATGTGTGTCTACCCATTTGTATAAGAACTGTTTGTCTACCACTTTGTAAGAGATGTGTGTCTACCCATTTGTATAAGAATTGTTTGTCTAGAAACCTTTATATAGTCAGGATTCTACTCCAACAAAATGATGAACTTTTGAATTTAAAAGAGTTTTATCAACACATTATTTGTAAAAGTCAATTTTGCGAATATATTCATCAAGTTGAAAACAAATATTCAATATTTTGTAAACAGGAATGAACCTTCAATATTTATTCAATAAATTGTTTATTGAAGTTCTAGAACATTAAAAATTAATTTATATTTTAGTCCAAAAAAATAAACGTGCCAATGAGACAACTTCTCAAGGTAAAAATTTAGTATAAATTCTTTCCTATAAAAAATTACATCATTTCGAAATCTTACTATGGTACACTGTTTTTCTTATTTATTGGAAAAACAAGAATTGATTATAGGTCTTTCACCTCAAATAAATGACACGTATCTATATTCAGAAAATTCAAGGTCAATCCTATCTTAAGACAACGCTGTTTAAAAACCTTTGTTTGTCATGGCGTTTTTACGTTTATCTTATGAAAGCTTTTAGTATTGAGCGATTCGAAACCTAATGAGCTGACCAGGAGATAACACGTATTTTATAGTGTAAAGTTGTAAGATTTCAATATATATTTTTTTTAATTTAAGATGCGTGTTAATGAGATAAAGAAAGAAAAGAAATATTAGAATTTCAAAGATATTTCACGTTCAGAGCCTTCAATTAACCAATATAGTTATTTCGAAAGAACTTAGCAGAAGTAAATGTTGATTGGTTTTATTAAAATTTTCAAGCTAACTTGAAATTTAGGGCACGGTCAATGCGAGTATCAGAAAACTAAATTAAAACATCATCTCACGTTTGCTGAACATTTTGTGAAAATTTGTGGAAATTAATTTCTTTGGAATCTAATAAGGTCATTTCTAGGAACTAATACGATAATGAGTTGATATACAAAACTGTTGAGTGATCGACACGATATCGTCAGTATAAATGGGAAACAAGGCTTTAAATTGAGTTATAAACTGCTGTCTATTTCAAGAATATTCTATCACGAAAGGCCTTGGCTTATTACGTTCAGACTGACGTGTGGTATCAGCTGCGACAAACATATCCCATAAATAATGTCATCTTGTATATCGCTGCTGGGAAATAAAAAGTCAATGTTTGAAAAGCAATCGTCCTTTGCAAGAGTTCCACGCTTGTAGAAGTTTTTCATGGATCATCTTGTGTACAACGAATGAATCAAATCGTGCTTTCTACATCGTAAATAGAAGAGATGATATTTCATTTCATATTGTGATTTTTTTTCTGTTTTAGATGGTGACGTTCTCTTAGCACCATATCCATCCTATGTCGTTTACATATCTTTAATGTTCGAATTTGTTATGTATGGAACAATGTTTTTGATTTTAATGAATAAAAAGTCTATATAGCTGGAAAAACAATTCACAAACTTGTCAAAACATTCGCTAGATGTTCTCATCGGTACAAAAAATTACATTTTGAAATAAGAATAAACGTCAAGACATCTTATACGTTGAAGTATTTTACATCCATTTTTATGGTTATATTCCATACAAAGCATAATCATATCGGCATTCAACTCAAAAGCTAACCAAACCTTTAAACAGATTTATTGAGAATGGATTTACTTACGATACTGTTAGCATGTCATTATAAAAGGCATTTTTCGGAATTAATATTGATTCACGCATAGGGTCTTTGCATCGGAAATATACATCTTTATTCTAAAAACATGTTGTTGGGTTATGTCTTCTCATTTATTTTGGATAGTATGATTCTTAACCCAAAATCGGGATTGATTGTGCTTGATTTTCATATAATGAAGACATATTCTTGTATTCAGTTTAATTGAGGTCTAGAGCTGGATTGTGAGTAAATGCTAGTAGTATTTTAATAATTTATGTTGATCATTGTCCGTTTGATTTGCTTATTCTGTTTCCGATTCTGATATCGGACTTGGACCTCTTTTACACTGTGTTTTGCTGTGCTAATTGCTGTATATGTTTAATTCCAATTTGACTTGAGGTAAAGAGGTTCAGCTCTCACAAACCGGTAAAATGTACCCCAAAACTGTTAGTAGGCATTTTGTTTTTCGAGGTTTTGTTATTTATATTGTCTGTTGAAAATGAAAGCGACAAATATATGCATCAGAGCTGTAAAAAATATATCTCCGATGTTGGTCTAACAAATATTGATTTCAAGGTCATCACGATTAAAGCTGTCTGTTCGAGTGTTCAAAAGACGACACGATAAGAGTTATAGACTGGTAATTAGCAGGAAAGACCATTTAGATATTCTCGTTTTGAATTTTCTCGTAGACATGATTGCAACAAGAATGTGTCCATAGTACACGGATGCCCCACTCGCACTATCATTTTATATGTTCAGTTGACCGTGAAATTGGGGTCAATACTTTAATGTGGCATTACAATTAGGAAGACCATAACATAGGAAACATGTGTACTAAGTTTCAAGTTGATTGGACCTCAACTTCATCAAAAACTACCCTGACCAAAAACTTTAAACTGAAGTGGGACAAACGGACGCACGGACGAACGCACGGACGAACGAACGGACAAACGAACGGACGTACGGACGAACGCACAGACCAGAAAACATAATGCCCCTCTACTATTGTAGGTGGGGCATGATAATTGTTTCCCTGTCCAGATATTAACTATTATATCTAATGAGGTCTTGAAACTGCGTTCAATGGAAAGATTATGAAGATAATTTAAGTCACTAATTGTTTTAAAAATAGTAAGATATAAAGAGGGCAATCTCAAACAATAAGTTGAAGAAATGTAATAAAAAAAAAACCGTCGACACACAATGTACAGAGAAAAAAGGATTAAGTCACACAAAACCTTCCAAAACCGGGGAAAATTTAGGTGCTAGAGACACTCTATGCTTTACCATATTATCCATTCTTGAATTGAAAAACCATCTTTCGTAATCATTCTAAACTCTCACATCTTTTTCAAATGGAATATGTTACAAAAAAAAAATTGAAGTTGTTATTATTTTTTGGGGAAATAAAAATCAAATTATGTATGTTAAATATCTTCAATTGTTAACAAGCATTGTAGTTGATTGGTAGAATTATGTACCAGACGAAAAGCAGACACATCCTTCTACAATGTTGCAATGCTCAATGGTCAAACCAAATAATTATAGATTACAATAGTCCTTAATGTTAGAAATCAGTACACTAACTTTATATGTTTTGAGAGATATGTCTACGTGGTTGTTGGTGGATACATTCTTCATTGTTATGTAAATGTGTGTTGTTATTATATCATTTTAGGCTAAATTATATTCCAGATTGTTAAATAATAAATGATTTTTAAAAAATGCATATAGCGTAATGCTCACAAGTGTGAAACTAAACGCCTTTCAAGCTTCATTTGAAATATCAATGATTTATCCTTTATCCGTGTTACTTGCTGATAATTGTGCATTCACATGGTGTGCATTGCTTTAATCCAGAAAATCGTTGTTTTATATGTTTGCAAAGGAGTAGGTCCGGTAAGGGCCGATTTCGGCCTCAATTTTCAAGTTCATCTAACGAAAGATTTTAGACACTTTCTAAACACTTAAGTGTCTATTTCAATTGATTCAATTAGTTAATGGGGAAGATTTTAACTTAATAAGTCATTTAAAACACCCCGATTCAAGCTTAAATATGAAAAATCTATCAAATATGCCAAAAATCGTCACTTTTCAGATGATTTTTGTCAAAAATGAAAGTGGCCGCATCCGTGTTTATCCTCAACCTTTATATATATTATGTATCATCAAATACAACTTACATTTCAATATTATGAATGAACACGAATGCGGCCACTTTCATTTCAGACGGTAATCGTCTAAAATTTCACTTAAATGCTACAATTGTGAAGATTTCAGTAATTTAGCATGACTTAATGATGCTAGTAACCGATAAATGTGCATTGTTTTGTCAAAAACAGCCCATATTTATGTAGCAGAAGCATTCTACTTTGTAAAAAATATCTTAACGATTACATTTTCACAATTTTCTAAAACTGCTATATTTTGAGGCCAAAAAGGGGACTTACTGAACCTACTCCTTTGTATTGATAAAGAAAAAAGAATGAAAACCTTGAGTGCCTTTTCGGTACTTAATTTTTCCAGTCCATGTATAATTCACTAATACAAAATTCATCGGTTCGGCGGGATGACATAAACGTAATATGTGAAATATTGGTGCACTTTAAAAAAAAAATTAAGTACGATAATGATACTCGACACTTGCTATTACTTATAAACAATTTGTTTTAGACTGCAGAGTTACTTCAAGTAAACTGAAAACAATGCTTATACATGTTATTAAAAATAGAAGTAGATTTCCATATTATCCAGAGATAATATTCATTTTATCACTAAAGTATCAATGTTATGTCGCTCATTTCCCAGTCAATAGCTTGCCATTACACAATTTGGCGTAGATTATCATGGTTTAATTTCCGATGTGTAATGTACCGTTCACGCTATTCAAAAAGCAAAGTGGTACATCATTGCTAAACAGCTAACTCATCAATACAACATTTCAATTTATTATACCAGTACAGATCGGCTTTATCCTTCAACACTGTTTATTCAGCAAAGGTGATAGAAAGTTTGATTGCTGTATCGATTACATACATATGTTTTATATCAAAACTAGATTAAAATCTACATATTGATATTTACATGTTAACCGTGTTAAGATGTTATATAAAATTATATAAATATGTGAGCACATAACTGCTGTGTGTTGTCGTATGAATTGTTTTCTATAAATTTAGTTATTTCGTTGACTTTCATATCTTACTATGCAGTTTGGACTTTGCTCATTGTTGAAAGAAAGCTGTTTATATTTCTGTGTTATTTGGTCTCTTGTGAAGTGTTTTTATAGGCAATCATACCACATCTTCTTTTTTATATACATGGTTGATTGTTTTATAAAATCCCATATCAATTTCTAGTCAGCTTTATCTAAGAATGTGTAAATATGTTGTTTTTTAAAGTGAATAATGACATTAATCCGCAATCTGCTATAGTTAACGTAACTACGAATCTACATTCATAATCATAGGGAAGTTTGCATTCCCCCAGACTGAGTCTATATGGGATTGTAAATGTGTTTAGCTGTTTTGTATAAGCTATATTTAGCTACCCCACAGTATCACTATTTTGTGCGTTTTTCCTTTGCTCTTTTTTTGTGATAATTTTTCATATCATGCTACTTGCTTGAGATGGAAAATTAATCCTAGAACCTAAGGAGGCACGTGGTGTTGCTAATGAAATTGACATGAAATTGACAACGTCGTCATATGTAAAATAGCGATAAACAGATTATCATTGGTCATTTCAACTCGATTGCTTTTCTCGCTTTCGCCATGCCGGCTCAAGCGAGAAAATGAATCTCGTTGAGATGATCAACGATAATCTATAGTTATCACATCCTTTGACCGGCTATCGTGCCTGTGTAAGTTATAGATATTTAATATTTTTGGATAGTTTTGTGGTGTTGCATAAATTATACCATAGCTTTTGATGAAAGCCCCGGCCTTAACCTCACGAGACCGAAGGTCGAGTGAGGTCACCGGGGGGTTTCAACAAAAACCGCGGGAATAGCAGTTAGACCTGAATTTTCGACACTGAAGGATGCACATTTACATTGGTGGTGGATAACGTTACAGATCTAGACAAACATATGGTAAAGGAATTAGATTTTCAGGAAATGGATGCAAGATAAGTCAAATATTTTCAGATATTTGGAAAGCTCTCTGGAATCCCAGATCCAGGGTTAATTTGTTTTTTAATTTTTATCTCAACGGTCGAAATGTTAAATTGTTTTTATTAAAAACGAGGAAATTTATTTCACCAGAGCTATTAAGGTTTGTGACCCCTTTTGCAGCCGCCATGTGAAATAATTATTAAATTGTTTCATTGCAAATGGCGGATCAAGAAATTTTCATAAGTTGGTGCCCACTTACTGCCTATAAAGAGGGGGCCCGCTCCCGTCAAGCTCCAGTAATTCCCTATATAAGCAACCAAAATTTTTCGACAAAGGGGAGGAGCGGCCCCCCTGTCCTTTTAAATCCGCCTCTAATTGCATTTAACAGTTTCATAGAACAGGGCTATTTTATGGCAAATAAAACCAAAATTTTTGTAGATTTTAGATAAATGGGATTTCAATATGATCACGATTATAATCACAAAGTCATGTTGTTTATAGGTCATTTATACAAAAAATTGAGCTCCATTTTAAGTAACCAGTTGCTATCAAATTTTAACGATCCAACATTTATATTGTTATAAAAAGTCTAATGTATTTATCATATATGAAGCTTCTTGAAAGGAATGTGCATCCTAAAAAAAAGCCTATGTTAAAGTAAATCTTAACACGTAGCTGTACATTGGAGCCTATGAGGATACAATCTATATATATATTTCAATAACTGAAAATCGGCTTATATTTCAAGCAATATATATTATATATCATTTTTAAACTATTCGTTTAGTTGTTTTAAGAGGGAAAATTTTTGCTCATTTTGAAATATAGGACAACGGAGTTGGTATATGTGGGTTCGATTCCCACCCTCTGCATTCATTTAAATCGGCTGGTGCAAAGCGGTCAGTTAAGCTTAGTGGCCCCTCACTGACTCAGTTGTTCTTGTGTCAAAAAATTCAAGAGGACAACGCCAGGTCTCCACATCTTTCTTTTTCTTTTCGAAGACCATATACAATAAAACCATGGTATAATTGTGAAAATTATACAATAGATAACTATGGTATAATTTTCGATTATTGGGATGTATACTCTTGTTGCATTCCCATAGGTAACATTGTACACCTATAGCTATAGGTTAATACAGAAAAATCTGTTCACGAATGCATGTCAGATCTCTTTACAAAAAGAAATGAAGAACACGATAGAGAAATCATAAATGCTCTTGTCATTTTGTTTCCTTTTTGACATTTTTTTAATATTGCCACCAGTAATGGCAATGTTATACTGAAATTACTGTTCAGAGATCTGATCGAATAATGTTTAATGAATTTTAGAACAATAAAATTGAGAATGGAAATGGGGAATGTGTCAAAGAGACAACAACCCGCCCAAATAAAAAACAACAGCAGAGGGTCACCAACAGGTCTTCAATGTAGCGAGAAATTCCCGCACCCGGAGGCGTCCTTCAGCTGGCCCCTAAACAAATATATACTAGTCCTGTGATAATGAACGCCATACTTATTTCCAAATTGTACACAAGAAACTAAAATTAAAATAATACAAGACTAACAAAGGCCAGAGGCTCCTGACTTGGGACAGGCGCAAAAATGCGGCGGGGTTAAACATGTTTGTGAGATCTCTTTTCATATTGCCTTTGCTTCAAAACACCACAAAGCTTGTCATGATAAAAGGTTTTTTTCAGGACTGAAGTTCTGTCATTTTATTAACACGCGAAGAAATATCCTTAACTCGAGCCGGAAATGGGATTTCAGTGATTGTATCTGGTCATTAATTTCCTCCTCTCTGGTGACAGCATTAACGGGTTTCATCTAATCACAATGATTTTATATGCTATGATCTGTTAATCCTCATAAAATGTTAGATCATAGCTGTCTTAAGGAAACCATACGTAAACGCTAACATTAGATAAACATTATATTATATTTATAAAACTGGTGAAGTTATCAGTTAATTATTAAAGAACATTTTGTAATATCATTATTGGCGTAAATCAACATATTATGTCTCAGTATATTTTGTTCATTACGATGGTAAAAGAACTTTGAATACGTAATTGTATACTGGCTATGGAAGTTTTAAAAACAATATCATCAAAGATACAAGGCTTATGATAACACACGGTACCAATGTTACTACATCAGATGCGTGTGTCTCTTTGGTGATCATCCAGGCCAAAATATTTGATAATGTTTAAAAATCCAAATTGATACCAAACGTTGAAGAGCTAATCCAACAAAAAAGACCAAAAATTACAGCAACATTCGGACAAGGAATAAGTTATGCATGAGGGAGAAATAATCCTTTATCTAAAATTATATTCAGCTAAATTCAAGCAAACAATATCCATATTCGCAAATTAGTATATCATACATATTAAGTGTAATTTTAGCCCTCGAATTCAATCATTTTGGGGGCTAAATCAACAGCCAAAATTGCATGGAAAACCAAATCGTTCCAAAGAAGACTGTGTCTGCGGATAAGACAACCTTAGTGTCATTTTCGACCAGTATTTTTGACGTTGAAAATTAATAGACTTTGAATTGATTTACATTGTCATATCGGGGCCTTTTATAGCTGACTATGCGGTATTGGCTTTGCTCATTGTTGAAGGCTGTACGGTGACCTATAGTTGTTAATGTCTGTGTCATTTTGGTCTCTTGTGGACAGTTGTCTCATTGGTAATCATACCACATCTTCTTTTTTATATGAAACTTTTGTAATTTCTCAATGTAGATGACTCTTAGTTTTCATGTTATGATTTCATATTTTACAACAAATGAAAGATCATAAAATTTTAATATAGAAAATTTATGTTCAAATAAAACCTGTTTTTATTATTTTTGTTCTTTGTACGAAAACATATGACAACTTATTGACATAAAATATATATACATACAAACTACGATGAACTAGAGCACCGTAAAACTAACAGATGTTATATTACATTTGAACAAGCTGCTGTTCGATTATTTACGTGTTAAAGAGTAAAATAATTATATGTTTTTGTAGTTTACAAACACTTTTAACTGAATACAACATTTTCCTCCAGAATCGAAATGTCTGAATATGTATTTAAAAATTCATAACGGCTTGATATTTATTTTTGGAGATGTTGACACATACTACAAATGAAACCAGGTTCGGCTTTTTCAGATTTCTAAATTCAATTCACGAACCTCTGACTATTTCTTTACAGGCACATGAACATAAAGCGGGTTTATAATTAACGATACTATATGTAATCTTAAGGAAATGGAGGAACTACATTTTTAAGTATACAATAAAACAAATTATTGGAAAGGCGCTTAACTCTATAATATAGCTAATTCTATCTTTCAGAGGTTATCGTTTGTGTCTGTCGAACTGCCATAAAATATTTCATTTATATTTCATAAAAATTAGGCAAGTACACTTAAAAAAAAGACAGACGGACGGACAGAAAAGCGATGACTCACGTTTATTTTTCATGGTTAGCATAATATGTAATAGAAGAATCTATGAGGTAAACGGCAACTTAATAAAGAATTGAAACCACGAGAAAATAGTCATGTGTTGGTGTTTGCTCTGAATGCGTGACGAAATTAATATTAGAGCCATTATAATAATATAACAACAAAAATATCATAAAATAACAATATATAAACAGCTGTTGTCGTTTATGTTTAAGTCACAAAAAGAAATGTCAGATAAATCCATTGATATTTAAAGATAAAAATTGTAAATGAACCACTTAGTTAAACTCTTGACAGAAAACATACCGGAAACAACTGTTAACGATAATTATGGTTTAGTAACTTTATTAAATCATTCCTTCGTACTGTTTACGGAAGCCTTCGCGAGTTGGTTGACCGTTATGGAATATCTATTTCACCGATGACGACTGATCTGTTCTAATTGTCTTAAACTATAATCCCGTCCCTTTTTCAAGAATGTGACCTATCGAATTAGACGTGTCACCGGGTTTGTACTCACATGATCACCACGTCACAAGCCAGGAGCCTCTGGCCTTTGTTAGTCTTGTATGATTTTCGATTTTAGTATCTTGTGTATTTGGAGTTTGGTATAATCCATTGACACTGAACAAGTGTACTTATTTGTTTTGGGTTCAGCTGAAGGCTTCTCCGGATACGGGAGTTTCTCGCTTCGTTGAAGACCCATTGATGACCTTCATCTGTTGTCTGCTCTATTGTTGGGTTGTTGTCTTTTTGACACATTCCCCATTTCCATTCTCGATTTTATTAAGGATAAACCTTCTCTTCCCAAGCATTCGAGATCACCCCTTATTTGTGGTGGAGTTCGTGTTGCTCAGTCTTTAATGTTCTAAATTGTGTGTTTGTGTTTGTAAGTTTTGGCGAAACATTTCAACATTGATATCCTATGATAAATAATATTTCTAAGAATTTGTCTCTGAAAAAGACTCATAGAGTACCGATTTATGTGTAAACGAATACTAATTCGTTGTTTAGTGTTAACTATATCGGTTCAATCATTGTAAGCTATGACAGAAAACACATTACGGAAGTGTGTATGCAAACCCTACAACAAATTCATGCAATGTTTTAGTTGGTTTATAATGTGCATAATTTTCCTATTTGGATGATTTACTAGTAATTTGTGTGCCCTTTATATCTTGATGTTTGGTCTGAGCCAAGGCTTTGTGTTTAAGGCCGTACTTTGACATATACTGGTTTACCTTTTACACATTGTGACTTGGATGGAGAGCTGTCTCATTGGTACTCACACCACATCTTCTTATATCTATATCCTAGTCAACACAGATTTATGGCAAATATAGTTGCAAATATAAAAATAAGAAGATGTGGTTTCATTTCCTATGAGATAACTCTTCGCAAGAGACAAAATGACACAGAAATACACAACTATTTGCCAACGTGTGGCCTTCAACAATGAGTAAAACCAATACTGCATAGATAGTTGTATAAGGCTGCCACCTGACGAACGTAAAACAATTCAAACGAGAAAATTAACAACTTTCCAAGTTTGAATTTTAAATTTTGCTTAATTTTGGTTTTCTTTTCAGTGAATAGATTTATTGTTCTTACAATTGCATCGACTTCAATGTCATCAAAAAAGGAAATGATTGGGAAATTTCAAACTATTTATTTGTTCATTTTTCCGAGCGTAGTTATTCCGAAATGAAAATAAATGCTTAAGGAAGTGTATTTTCTTCTATAAATTTCCTGTTTACAAAACTTTGAATTTTTCGAAAAAAAATAAGGATTTTCTTATCCCAGGCATAGATTACCTTAGCCGTATTTGGCACAACTTTTTGGAATTTTGAATCCTCAATCCTCTTCAACTTTGTACTTGTTTGGCTTTATAAATATTTTGAAATGAGCGTCACTGATGAGTCTTATGAAGACGAAACGCGCGTCAGGCGTACTAAATTATAATCCTGGTACCTCTGATAACCATTCTTATTATCTTTATTAAATTGGTTGCATGTAATTGCACTTGTTTGCTGTTTGATTGGCAATTGTTTGCTTAACGTCATTTAGCAAATATTTTATTGATATACAAAATAAAAACAAATTAAGTATAAATCAGAAAAACGGGTTCTGCAAATTATATCTATATTGCCACTGTTGTTGGAATATTATACATTCAATAAACTTTGGGGTCTTGAAAATATGTACTACAATAACATAAAATTGAGAATGGAAATGGGGAATGTGTCAAAGAGACAACAACCCGACCAAATATAAAACAACAGCAGAGGGTCACCAACAGGTCTTCAATGCAGCGAGAAATTCCCGCACCCGGAGGCGTCCTTCAGCTGGCCCCTAAACAAATATATACTAGTCCAGTGATAATGAACGCCATACTAATTTCCAAATTGTACACAAGAAACTAAAATTAAAATAATACAAGACTAACAAAGGCCAGAGGCTCCTGACTTGGGACAGGCGCAAAAATGCGGCGGGGTTAAACATGCTTGTGAGATCTCAACCCTCCCCATATACCTCTAATATTTTAGCCATTCCGCATAATTTTGACGAAATATGCAAAATATAATATTGTTGGAATTACAATGTATGCAGCAGTTTCAAGCATTTTTCAATTTATCAATTACAAAAAATGAACGTATCATTGATATTATATGTTAACACAAAAATTCTGACTACACGACTGGTGAAAAAAAAAGAATAAAAAGACTTTGATTATTAGAAGACGTCTCAGAATTCGTCAAATAATAATTATAGAAGAAAGAAAATTAAAGTTAAACGTATATTTAAACAGTCATCAGAACTTGAATATTTTGCTAGAAATTCCTTTTTGAAAAAAAAAGAAAATTTCGGGAGTTACTTGGCAAAAGTTTTTTAAAGCATTACTTATTACTGCATTATAGAATAAGTTCCAAATACACATAAACATGTAATAAAGCATATGTTTAAAACATGTGCTGCAAACATCTTTTTAATGTAAAACAGTCTGCATAAAAGATAAGCATTTTTACAAATAATGTGTGTTCAATAATACTAGTGGTTATATAACTGGAGACCTTTAAATCCTCAACAAAACGTCAAAGGGCTGAAACAAATAAAAAGACATGAGGAGAACAAGTCGGCTGAGGAGCAAGTGAATAACATGAGTAAAATAAAGCATAATTTTCAAATGATATTTCAAGTGATATTTTCTTCAAGTCCGTTTTCGCATTTTTATATCAGCACTGGAGCATTTAGCTTATACGCAATGGGTATTATTGGAGAATAACTGATGTTGTCTGTTCTATGGTCGGGTTGTTGTCTCTTTGACACATTCCCCATTTCATTCTCAATTTTATGCTCAATATGACATATTATATTAAATCATGTAGTACATATATGGACAAGATGCATTTGTCATAAAATGTAAAGATTTATTACTCTGATACTAGATGCAAAACAAAATTCATAAAAGAGAGCACAACGGAATTGAACAATACTCTTTATATATGTCCGTATGCATTAAAAGAGTTAAGCTATCAGGACGCTTAAATATATTTCTGTATGAAAAGACGTCTGCAACATGAACAAATACTATACATTCAGAAAATCTCAAAGAGATATTAGAAGATGTGGTATACGTGCCAATGAGACAACTCGCCATCCAAGTCAAAATTTATAAAAGTAAACCAGTATAGGTAAACATACGGCCTTCAACACGTGGCCCTGGCTTACACGGACCAGCAAGTTATAAAGGGCTCCAAAAATGACAGGAAAATCAACGGTCTAATCTATATAAAAACAAAAAACACTTATAAACCATATCAACAAACGGACACTGAACATCAGGTTTTTGACTTAGGACAATTGCAAACAAATGCAGCTGGTTTTAGTGTTTTCATAGGCGCCAACCTTCACCCAACCTAACAGCAGAAGTGTTACATCACAAGATAGAAAGACACATTATTACAGTACATTAAGACATTTTAGAAAGACTTACCGATGCTGATATCAAACCGATATTCCGATGTCAAAAACTGCTGGACAATTGTAGATTTTCCAACACCTAAGGCACCCAATATTACAATCTTATAAGGCTTAGGTTTTTGTAAAGAACCATCACTATTAGCTAAACTGTTTTGTGAAAATGAGTTTGATCCAATGGATAAGGCATATCCATCACCCTCAGATGAAACAATACTGTTTGTACTGCGAGACTTGATGGAATCCCCTCGGTTGACTATGCCTTTCGATGTCACATCAAAAGTTCTGAGTTTATACAAGTCGTGATCTTGATCTTCGTACTTTGTTCTCAAGTTCTTTATTAAAGGCCTCCTATAGTTGTTTTTCGTTGGTAAACTGCTTGTTCTAGGTCGAATTCCATCAATTTCGTAACTCTCAAACGTCTTATTTTTAGCTTTTTTCATAGAAGTGGATCGCACTCTTGGTTTTGGGTCCCCAATCAACGGGCTTGGAGCACGTTCCATTTTATCGAAGTACATTAGTTTTCCTTCTTCAACTTCTTGCAAATTATGATGCATACTTTTCTTTAATCAGTCGCAACTTTACTATCCCTTTAAATTCCTAAATATTTCCATTCGATATTCTCTTTATTCGCAAATGAATAATATCACTAGTTAAAGAGCCATTTATAAAAATCAACATCTTTCAATATTTATAAAATTCTGACAACAAGTCGGCAATTTCACGATATTTTAAAGTAAACTAAAATTTACCTGCTTTCTGATTGATTGATATAGATTTCAGCTGACATTTTATTGGTTGACAAAGTCTAAGCTTCTCACTGTGTAAGTGAATGTTGATTTTACGCTTTCAACTAATCAATTGGCTGCATTTGAACACTTTCAATATTTCTCTCTGATGAGAAAGAAGATACAGTATCGACTGACAATATTTTTTCAATAATTGTTTTTAATCTGCCCTTTGATCGTGTATATATACTACTAACAGCTGTAACATTAGCTGTCTTAAAAATCTCTTTTATACCATAACATATATATGTGTTAATAAAGTGTTGGTTGAATTGTAGCTAAAAGAACGGCCTGTGGCAAGTATTAAATACATATTTAGGTCATGTACAAAATTACTATTGGCAGTGCAAGAATAAGGTTTACTTCAAAACAATTGAAGGTGATTATTGTGTTTCTTAAATTCAAAATTTTACATTTAGTTATAAGTTCACGTTTAAATCATGAAGAGAAATAGCGTGTACATTATATTTAAATTGTGGTTGTTTTGATATGTCTGCATAAAAATCTAGACTAGTTTGTTATATGTGACATCCTTTATTTTATAGCTTTTTTTTAATATAATACTCCTAACCTAGGTCTGAAAAAAACAAATGTACGTGTACTAACTCGTGAAACTGCTTATAACGTAGTTGTAAAATATCTACACTGACAAGATGACCCGCGGGATTCGATAATCTCAAAACATGATAAATTTTTGGATTAACAATTTATCGTTTTATAATAGAACTCCCATGATATCCATTCAATACATGCAAACCGAAGACTATAAATCAAGAAAATGTAATAAATCAAAGCAACAACCAAACACACAATAACCCAATCAACAATGATATGTCACTTATATCAAATTACAAGTTTAAGATTATTGTAAACTTATCTTTGTTTTGTAACAATTTGTGAACACTCGATTTGTATGCGTAACTTCTATTTTACTTTTTGTTTGCATGCTCTACAATTTATCATTGTCATTGTCCCTAATCATATTTTCATTTTATTTTTGTATTTGTTTTTATTCTTAAATATCATATGTTTTATTTAAATACTACTATATATGAATATAAGGATGAAATGATTTTTCTGAATTTGTTGCGTACGGATCATTGCCCATACTGTCCAACTATGCTATTTCAGGAGTTTTGTTTGGGTTGGAGGGATTTTGTTTTACTTTGTAAGGAAGCATAGAAACCAATTATTATATATCGAAGTAACAGATGTCCTTTGATTGGTATCTACATTGAATTGATAATCATCACTGTAGTAGTAAGGAGGATGGTGAAAACAGGAAAAAAGAATTATAAATTATCCTGCACAGTGACAATCATAAACGCGTATCTAGTAATATTATTGCAATCACACTTTTAGATTAACCTACATAATGTTAAAACTTACAACTGGAGTTTACATCTCATTGCCTAATTTGTCGAGTAATATTTTCTTTAAAACGTATAATTAAAAAATTGATTCATCATGTTCATTAACTGAACCTGACATGGTCACAATGTAATTATGTCGTGTCATTTGATTATTGTTTAGCATATGATTGTGATACGAAATGGTGATACAATTTCTTATCAAATATATATATAGATATACATGTCCGGATACTTTTCATTTGAATTTACATGTAAAAGCAGCTATTGTTGCATTTATTTTTCTTAAACTTTTTAAAATGCAAATTTTGATTTAAATATTTACTTTTGGCGTTTCTATATGATGAGGCATCTTCCATTAGAGTTAACAAGAAGTCGCTTATTATAGGGGTTCGTGTTGCTAAGACCTCAGTTTTCTATGTTGTGTTTTGTGTCCTGTTCTTTGTTTGTTTTTGTTTTTGTTTTTTAGTCATAGTATTGTCAGTGTTTTTTCAACTAATATTATTGCTTAAGATGCCAAGTTCGACAATGCTTGTATCTTAAATGATGTGTCATGCCAAAATATTTAAACTACCAATACCTAATACAAAAGTTGAAAAGCTGCTAAAACCAAAATGGATTTATGAAAAGAGACAAATCGGTACAACGATTCAAATCGCTGAAGCTTTAGTCTATAGTTATGTTTTTTTTTTATATTTTGCAAATCATCTTCCATGAGATATTTTTAACGCAATTTTATAATTTTCGCGTATCAATTAATCAGTTCAGCTGAATGACTGAAATTCATAATTCATTGAAAAAAGCATAATCGGATCAAATATATATAGAAAATTATAAATCAAATACGTAAATTCAACCCACTGGAAACTTATATTCCTGTTTAGTATCGTCTTAACATGAAATTAAGCTAATAATTGAGATTAAACTTACAGCGTTATGTGCATTAGTATATATTGCCAATCGATGTCTTCATATGATTATGCATTGAATCATATTTTTGTATTTTTATTTAAGGTAACAATTACAATTATCAGCTGAACGACTAAACCTGATAATTTATAAAAACAAAATCGATAAAATGCCCTTAATTTCAAATGATAGAAAATTAACAAACATTTAGTTTTAAGGACTATAAACAGAGTTAGGGTTTGATGGATACTGACATAATCAGCCCACAATTTCGATAAAACAGACACATGTTCATTCCTTGTTGTCTATAATCTTTTTCCGACACAGATATTCCTTCAGACACTACTTAAGGTGTGTACATATTCCCCATTGCGTTTGCTATAACCGTGTTTTTGTGAATGATTACGCTTTCAAAAAAGTTATCTGTGTATAAATGGTTATGAAATGAATGTTCTAACCGAAAAATAAATTACTTCATTGCATTGCAAAAAATGTTTCAGATATTTGGGTTCTACATGATTGTCAACTTCGTAGTTTACTTGGTCTTTTTGAATATTTTCAGTCGAACGTCACTGCTAAATAAAGGCAACAGTAGTATACCGCTGTTCGAAATTCATAATTCGACAGAAAAAAAACTAATCCGGGTTACAAACTGATAAGTAATTTGGAGACAAATTGCGCGTCGTACGCACAATAATTTAGTCTGGTATTGATGACAAGTTTATTTAGAAATGTTACACAGAAGTAGTATGTCGTTTAAATTTCATGGTAACCGTTGTTTTCCTCTTTGAATGTTTTATTTGTTTACCTAAATATATGTTATATCAACTTTTATACGAAAAGGACATTGAAATCACACAAAACAAGCTCTACAATAGCTGTACTGGTTTGTTTTATACGCTTTTTTTTAAAATAAATGTAAATTAGCCACTTAACATGAAGACCCTTAGGATTCAGTAATCCAAATATATGATAAATGTCATGCCATATGTGGCTTCTTCAGATTTACATTGTTTGAGGTAGAAATCCCAAGATATCAATTTATTTCTAAAACATATGAAGACAACACATCACGAAAATGTAATAAATTAACGTTACATCTGAACCTGAATAACCCGAAGAACAATTATTGATCATTTATATGCCTATTATACCGTCAGTTTTCTGTTTACAAAATTTCATTTTATTGTGAATGCATGTAAAACTCACTGTGAAGACCAAAGGCCTGGTTGTTCTAAATATCTTTCACAGCATGGCATATGGCATTAGATTTAAATATTTTACTCTTGAATCAGCTTTATTCACACATGTATAATAAACAAGAAACAATTTACAAATTCATTTTGGATTAACTGACACGAGCGAAAGTCAACTCAAACCTTTCACTGTATATTTTACATGCCACTGACGTTGTATATGAATAGTCAATTCTTGCAATATTGTAAAGAATACGTGAATGTATCCACGTTATCAAGATTGGAACTGCCCAACTTTCTTCCAAAAATGTATGTCAAGACATTTTTCGAAAAACAAAGACTTACAATGTGACGCTGACCACGTGATACCGATATTTTGCTCAGACAACTGACAAAGACGACACATAGCAAAAACTAAGCCAGAGATACTTTTACAGTTACCCGGATATTATAATTTTGTAATGCTATATTACACCATCATGACCTTATATCAAATCAAATAGCTGTAATCATTAACGATTATAAGGGAAATTATTTTTTACCACTTTATCAAAGTTTTGTTAAGATGAACTTCTCAAAGTTAATGAACCGGCAAAATGTAATGTATTTGTTACAATGATGAATGCAATATAACATACAGCATGTACAAAAACAATGTACAACAAACTAAGCGTTAATTGTGTAATCAATATTCATTAAACTAATCCAAGGTTGACAGAATTCATATGAACGTTTCAAAAGTGACTACTAGTATATTCAAGTGTTTGTAAACACATATAGGTTTACAGTCTACATGCTTACTATTTGGTATTGGTTTTACTCATTATTGAAGGTTCTATATTGTCACATAGTTTTATAATATATACGTCTCTGTTAGATGGTTGTCCTATATGACATTCATACCACATATCCCTATTTGAAAGGCAGTGTGATGTTTATATTCCTAACATACTTGTTCTATTTTTTTTTTACTTTCTCGTTGGTCTCTTTTCTTTTGTTTGATTTTTTTCTGTGAAAAGGCTAGGGCAAACTGTTTTTCATTTCACATATATATGCCCAAAAAAATGCATTTTGTCGTTTCTCGTAATATTTCTATATCTATTGAAAACTGTTATATGATCATTTCGAGCAGAATTAGAGCGTTGAAAATAGATTGATTTATAATAAGCTTGCATAATGTTATAAATAATTAATAATCTATTCTCATTAATTTATTGTTTCCTATCAAAAATATTTTACTTTACTGACAAAAAAATCATATATAAATTAAGAAATAATTCAGATCCTAAACAGAAAAATAACAAGGTTTTAGTTATAAATCAATTATTTTCCCAGATATATAAATATAATTCATGTAATGAATATTTATAAACTTGTATATAAATTGTTACTTGGGTGGAGAGTTGTCTCATTGGCACTCATACCACATATTGATATATCTATCAAAACCGAAATCTTATGCAGACACCCGTGTCATCAATAATACATTTTTTGTCGATGACGGTGAGAACGTATTAATAATAAATCAGGTTAAGAAAATGTCACATCGTCCCCTTCGTGTTCAAAATTGGCGATTTTCCTATTTAAATCGAGCAGCAGATTAGTTTATTTCAACTTTATTTTGACGACGTTGGTATGGTTTGGTCAAATAAAGCTTGTATCATACTTATGTTTTAGATAGGCTTTATTATGTGAACCGAAATAACAAACAGTGTCAAATTGTAAGGCTGGTATCGCTGGTGATATTTTACAAACGCTCAGTCGATGACACTGCTAGTGGAAGTTAAGTACTCAGCACTTTTGTGCTCAGGCGAATACATCATTGATAAGTTTCACTTCTATATATGTACTGGTTTTTTTTCTACTCATGGCAGTGAACTTCGGATTTTCTAAATGTAGTGCACTTATTCACATTGATCTGGACGACAGATGCAATATGTGAAGAAAACATGAGAGCACCAACGGTAGTTTGTGTTGAGAGATACTGGAAAAACATGTATCAAATCAACCGTCGATTCTCTTTAGAAAGTATATATTCAGTTTTAAGTCATTTTATGAGAAAGTAATGCGATACTCAAATTTTAAATATTAGTAGGCATACAATAAAAAAATGTGTATGGGTATTGGTTTTGTGCAAAGTTGGAGGCAGTACGATGACTTTTACTGTTGCCTACACTTATGTTATTTGAAATTTTAGGACAAATGAACAATTGTGTCATTGGCAGTCAAAGCGTTTGACTTAAAAGGTAATCGCTGGGCCATTGACCATATCGTAAAGAATTTCATCCTATGTCAGAGGCCTTGGATAATTGCACAATAACTATGAGAATGCAAAATGTATGTCTATAACTTTGTATAGACAATTTCGAATTCTCTTAATATCAATCCCCTTCATTAACGGCAATTATCAAATTATTCATGCATCTTATATTACAAATCTAACCAGTAGAAAATATCAGATGAAATTCATCTGTACACAACAAATAGATTTGTGAAAGTTTTGCACGCTGTGAACGACCATGAAACTTAAAGCAGTTTATTGAAGTTGATTGTTTTCATTAAATATTTTGTTCTGGTATTAAATTAAGTATTTATGTAATTATCTTGTACTACTATTCCATGTTTTTTTCGAATAAAATCTTGTAATTAAGTAAATAAAACCAAATAGCAAAATTAAAATGATCATGGTTTCATGTTGAAATTTCAATGAAAATACTTTGTTTCATTATTTAACTGGCTTTTTATGTAAAATGATTGTCCTTTGTTTTGCCACATATGACACATGATACATAA
This sequence comes from Mytilus edulis, assembly GCF_963676685.1. Lineage (NCBI taxonomy): Eukaryota > Metazoa > Mollusca > Bivalvia > Mytilida > Mytilidae > Mytilus > Mytilus edulis. The sequence continues at coordinate 39,291,239 of NC_092348.1, forward strand.
TGCAGAAAGACATGTAGTTTAATATGCGTAGCATTATTTGTAATACACTAGCCATCTATCAAAACAATAACCAACTGAGAATACTCTTATATCGGTGCTTTGTGCCAATTGTTTTTATATAAGTTGTTCTGGATGTGCTTTGTGTCCCTTTATTCAGTAATGTCTTTTGTTAACGATTTTAACAGTTTGAATTAATGTTGTGCTGCCTACATCATTGGCCCAGCTTATATGAGGAATGAGTGAGCAAACCATGTTTAACCACGCCAAATTCGTTGTGTGTCTTTTCCCATTGCCTTGTTATTGGTTGCTGTTTGTTAATCTCTGGCATATTAGTTTTACGTTAATTTTGTTGTATTTGTTTAGAGTTACTAGAAAAGAGGGACGGAATATACCAGAGGGGCAAACTCATAGATTGAAAATAAATTGACAATATAAAAAAGAAGATGTGGTATGATTGCCAATGAGACAACTATCCACAAAAGACCAAAATGAATGACAACGCTATGGCTTAAAATTAAAAAAAAAAGACAAACAGACAAATAATAGTTCAGAAGACACAACATAGAAAACTAAAGACTAAGCAACACGAAAATTTTGTCCCTATCTATACTTAATGTATAAGCATTTAATACTTTCTAATCTGCCTATTCTGCGTATTAAATAATTGAATTTACCTTTAACGAATGAAACAATATCGTTCAAATTCTTGTAAATCCTTTTTTTATTATTATCAAAACCAGCATTTATTACTCTACGCTCTTCACCTCTTTGTTGATGTTTACACCAGTAGAAATAAATAATCATGACATATAGAAAGGTTTGGTAAAAATTATATCACAATTTATTATGCTGGTTTGCGACCGAAGGTATAGATTTTATTTCACTGTGTATAGTGGGAAAAAACAGATTTCACTTTTAGCTTCAAACTTCGCATCATAATGGTTCTTTATAATTAAAACAACGTCTGATCGGTCTATCAAAGAAATACTTTTGATTCAAAACGAACTTAATGTTACCATTATGTTAGAAAACCCATCTAAAACTTATATGCTTCGCGTTTACATTATTTTGCTTTTTTGTGTATATGACCATATTGTACAGTCATGCTAATTTGAATATTTGTTCTCTTAAATTTGATGTGTTTCCCTCGGTATTAGTTTGTGACTGGATTTGTTTCAGTTAAATCGATTTATGTCTATTGAACAGTGGTATACTATTGTTCCCTTTCTTGACAAGATCTATGGGACTTAAATCAAATTTTTACCACCTAACTTCAAAGAAAAATAGTCAAAAAGACTTTATTTTTGCATCTATACATCATGGGCGACCTTTCGTTACGACATGTAATGTAGTAAGCTTGTTTACATTAGATTTAAAAGATCAAGCTAAAACTTTTATAAAATGTCTAGAAACATACTTAGTTGTATAGAACATTGGATGGTTGGTAGCAAGTTTCTATACAGTACAGAAGGAATCCGGATGATTTATTAAAAAAATATCTTTTCTCAATATAAGCCTGAGGTCTACATCTTTTTCAATAAAGCGAGTCTCTTTCTTATCTGACTTACTTTATTGAAAACGCATTCGGAATTTCAATCACATGTCGCTATAAAGAATCTAAGATAAAAATATAACGTTGATAAATATAGTCATTTTCAATGTTTCATCGGTTATGTAATATCTCATTTTTAAAGTAATGATTTATTATACATGGACAGATATCGAAATACATCTACGTCTTAAAATGTTATACAACGGATAAATTGAAGCATGACTATTATTATTGTTGGGATTGAAGCACTATAAATAAAATACAGGGATAAGTTTTGAAAATCAGAGTTAATGTTTTCTTTTATTGAAGAACATTATTTTCAAAAAACAAGGTGATAAAAATGAAATTGTAAAAAATAACATGAACACAACCTAATATGTTTCTGCACCCGATGCCCATTTCAGCAAATTCAAAGTGGTGTTTCCTCCATTATTCTCGAGTCTAAACTATTTGAACATTCAGAACCAATACAAACGTATGAAAACTGAAGAAAACGAAAATGGGTCGTTCATTTGACAAATAATGTAAAGTTGTCAAACTATTTTTACAATTAATGATGAAATTGCCTGTATTAAAGCATTCCTTTATTTGTTTGAACCTTGTTTTGTGGGAACCTTTCTATGTGTTAATGGCTCAAGTTATATATAACATATATATATGGTTGTCATTGACTTGTCTATCAGATTTCCGATATTCCTGTTCTCGTCGTGATTAATTCATAGGGGTTAAATTCTCCCCACGATTAAATGAAGCTAGACTGTCTATATTTAAGAAGCAAAGAAAAAAAACTATTCGAAATAGCCTTAGATCTGACAAAGAACAATCAATGTCCACATCTAGCTTGAAGGCTGCACTGACATTTCATATTGTATACCGTTGATACAATGTAGAAAGGCAATACAAATAAAGTTTTGTATACGAAGAATTATAAATGATACAAGAAAGTGCTTGATTATTTGCGAAATCAAGCTTAAATCAATACGCTTAAATTAGATCAATTATATGTAAAAAAAAATATAAGCTGATATTTTGTAAGATTTCTTGTGAGGATAAGTCTTTTTTGTATAGGGGAAAAATACGAATAGATTTTGCCAAGAATATTTATTCCTCGTCAACCAATATTAACAAATGTTTATTTATTTGTCGTATATTGCAATCTTCATAGACCCCTCGATTTCTTTCTTACTATCTTTAGCAACATTTGTCATATTTGTATATCCTCGTGATTGATAAAGTTTGTTACGCTCGATCTTTGGTTATCTATGTTGTGTTTTGTGTACTGTTGCTCGTCTTTTCAGGTTTTGCAATGCCGTTGTCAGTTTATATTCGACTCATGGGTTTGAATGTCATTTTGGTATCTTTATCTTATGCTTCCCATATACTGTTAGCTACATCTACAAAGACCACTCTCATTCTACTTTTTTTTTCTTATGTTCTTATATCTTTCACAAGAATTATCGTTGTTCCTTTTCAAAAAGAGTGCTAAACTTGTAACCGCCTTTTCCTTCTTAATTTAATGACAACAAAATATATGCCATTAGTAGTATAACTAACGATAGATCATTTGGTAAACGGTTAAAATAAATTTACAAATTTGGTATTCATGGTATATGTTGTAGGACAAAAGTCGTGTTTAACTTTATGAGTGATTATTGACTAGCCATTCTGACACTTTCCTTGGAGGTGGTATTGTTATAGTCATGAGAAGGCGATTATCGATGGAATGTCGTCTTAGAACATTGCACCTCAGTTGCTTTTTCTTTCTATCATCGTCAATGATGAGCCAAATAAATGGACAGGCATGTCCTACCTGTGCAAAGATCTTCGTGTTCAAGTGTCATTTTTTAGCTATTTTTGCCTTGTCCTTTACATGCACAAGGGACCTGTCCAAAAGACTGGTTTAAACATTGGAGGAGTGTGCCGTAATACCAATCTATGTGATTGCGTTGTCCCGTTATTTTATAATTCTGAGCTGATCATGAAATGTCAGGGCAATATTTTTTTTTATGTTGGCCTAATTTGGCAGGTTAGCTATGTGATATATTTCAAGTTCCAATCTTGAAACTTGACCTTTTTTTTACCATGGAGTTACCATGCCATGTAACAGTTTTTTTATCCAATGGATTGGATATGGATTGGCATCAATGACACATTACCTTATGCACAACGGATGAGCATTCCGTATATTTGTTAACTGTACTGTGTGCAATTTGCCCGTTTCAATCATCAAAAGATTCAAAATCTTTTCGTCTCAAGAAGAAATATAAAATACTTTTAATCAGATGAAGTATATATTCATGGATATATAAAAAAAAAACACATATAGTTAAGCATAACGAAACATAACACTTTATGGTGCATTACAAACCTGCTCGTGCATTTTTCATTGTTATTCAACGCAAAATAATTTTCTAAGATACCTGGGACGATCTCATTTCACAAAGGATTTCTATTGTTTACTTATTGTACTTCTAACTTATTTACCCGGTGTAGGTCTTTAAGTTGAGGTTCAATTTACTTAAAGTTAATCGCGCATGACTAATTAGATACGCCCTCTTAAAATCAGGTGGTCCGAAATAGGATCGGGAAAAAACACCCAACAAAAAACTATGATAATTTAGAATTTAAGAAAATTAATGTTTTGATTCAAAGTGCTTTTGGTTGCTTAAAATATCTCCGATCAATAATCAAACGGTATTTTATGGAAATAATAACCTGTCCCGAACCGGGAGAAGTTGGCTGTAATAAGAATTTATTTATAAAAAAGTCCATATCTCATTTATTTATAGTGGCCGTTATTGATCGTTTTGTCATTCGTCTACCGTGGAGATCATCATGATTTAATTGAATCTATTATATTATGGCATACGTTTTACCTCTAGCAAACGCTCTGCATTATTGTAAAAAGTGCCAGTCTAAATTTGTAAGCATTTGCCTCAGATTGATCCACTTTGCATTTAGTCGTGAATATGCATGACATATATTTGCCACTGGACACAGAGGAGCAATAAATTAACCAGCTTCATTTAGTGATGTATAATCATTTGTCCTCAGTTGATTAGTGTCTCAAACAGTTTTCCAGGTTTTTTTTTTATATTTCATTTTTATTTACATTTGAATTTTTCAGCGTAAATCTTAGCATTTCTTCCATTATTTTTCTGTTTGCATTTAATATTGTTTCTTAACATTAAAATAACTTTGTCGTAGTACACATCAAGTGTTACATTGTATCCTTTCCAGCAGAATTAATAGGGGAGGGGATTAGAACAGAAAAACAATCTTCGTTGAGAGGCAATAATTCATATATTGAAGCGTACAATGACATTTGCTATTTCAAGTTTATTTATGTTTCAAGTTTATTTATATCTCAGACTGGTATAATAGTTGTCATAAAGCAAAAAAAAAATGATAAAAAAAATGTTGACAACAATTTATAAAAGGATTCAACTTATTTTGGGCGTTTCTTTTTTTTATATATTGTCTTGTTAATCGGTTTTGTTATATTATTTTCATCTACGATTGTCCTAGCAAAAGTCACAAAAAATGTTGTTAAAATCAGCCATGCAACTTATTTGAAAAGATTTATCTGACCTTTCTTGTTGTTGGCGCATTTCTATCATTCAACTCGTGCGTAGATCGTGTTTTCCTCTAATGTTTTTTAAAGTATAGATAGCGTGGAATTCTCACTACACCAGGCCACCGATATACATTTCTTTTATGTTTTCGACAAAGCTGCGTATTTATATATCCAATAAGCCAAACGAACGCACCCATTGAGCAAGGGTATACTGTGGGACGGGAGAGGTCCAGATATGTCAATATCTCTATATCTAAGTGAATCATTTGGTTTTGAATAAAAGAAGATAAAGGTATACATTAATGCGACAGCAACCCAAAGACACAGATAAATCAAAATATTTAGAGTCAACATTAATTTCAGTCTTTTTTTTTATAGAAAGATGCGTATACAGAATAATAAGCTCAAAACAGACCCATGACTAAATAATAGTTATACGGAGTTAATTCAATAATATTTACCGTCAAACATTATTTATCCGAAAAGGCACATTTGATTAAATATTATATACCGTCAAAGATATCCCAACAATCACAAGTGTTTGGTTGAAAAATTTTGCCTGCATTATTATAATTTTGATCGGTTGTTATATAAACCAGTAAAACAAAAACACTTTACTGTATAATATAACGGTAAAATAAATGATGATAATGGATGACGACCAGCGGCAATTAAAATTAATATTGAGGACGATAACATGTAAATAGAGTATTAACCCCGTTTTTACTAGACTGACACCCTGAGTAGGTATTTTTTATTGTGTAAGTTCACAAGATATTTTTTCGCAGGAAGAAAAGTCACCTGACCTGGACACATTTCCGACTCTGAGTCGACCAGTCTGTGCTCTTACTATTATGTTGCCACGTGTTTAGCGTTGAAATATAATTCAAATTTTAATTAACGTCTTTGTTTGACCCGTTCGGGATTCGAACAAATAACCTCCCGCTCTCGAGGTGAACACCCCAACACAAGACCAACCAGGAGAGCGGTAGTGATCAGTAATGCAGAATATCATACCAAAAACTAGTACAATACACAATACAGTTTCACAGAATTCTCACAGTTACTAAAGCGAGCTAAAAGTATCTAACCTAAATTGGATTCGTGAAATGATATTGTAAACTACACGTAAACATCGATAATCGACTTCAGAGTAGAATTTAAAGATCAACGTTCGCGGCAAACTAAAAAACTCTTCTACCAGTTATTTGAGTGGTCCGAATGTTGCCAGTTGTTGCAAGTCTAAATTTCTGTCCTTTTTCAATATACCCTCATTTTCCAGTGGTATTTTAAAGTTTCACGTCCAACCTCACTGTCGACCTTCTATTGCACGACCTATCTATTGTATTTAAAATTTATGTGTTATAGTCATGAACATGCATGAAATATTTGCTACTGGACGTAAAGCAAACAACAATCAATGAACTTAATTAATTTTCCTGTACTAGTACTTAGCACACAAAGACAAGATCTTGTAAAATGCTATAATGTACAATTTCCATTTAAATTGTTTCTCTCTTCAATTTATTACGACTGCTTATTAAAAAGAAGTTTAAATATTTTTTTACTATGGTTCTTATCTTCTGTTTTAATACGATTTATTAGGCAAGGATAAAACTAAGAAATATGAAGTTTTTTTTCAGGTGTTTTTGCTTCATTAAGACATGAAAAGCGAATAACGGACGACTAAATTAAAGAATTTATTTTCATATAATAAATTGAATATATCTCACCTAACACATTTTGATCGGACCAGTGAAATTTAGTTAAATACGGGTTTATTCAAAGAAGTTTGCATGCATAGTTTTTATTTAAAAAAAACAAATAAAGCAAGATCTACATGTTCAATTAAGTTGACTGAATAGACAAAACTTGTTATATTGCATTCGCAAGTAACGTTATGTAGGCAAATTACCGAATCAGAAACAAAATGAACATTTACCGGATGGATATTGTGAAGGACCTTATGCATCTAGGTCTGTCCGATTAGAAGTTCTGAAACAAGCTGTTTAGAAAGCTAGTTGTTGGGAGAGTTTACTTACTGTTTTCGAAGGTCTGATCTTTACGAATCTATCTCATGATTACTGACAGATAAAAAACATCAAGTACATGTATATATAGCAAGAAGTTGTTGGGTAAAATACATGTATTCATTGGTCAGTTATAAATGAGGTCTGTATGGGGTTTTGATTGCCTCATTTATTAAATAAGAAATCGTTATTTTGAAAAGTTGGCTAAACAACAATTTATTTAACCCCCTAATTTTGTAAAACTATCATTTGGTGTTATTTTAATGCTAAAAAAATAATGATAATGAATAATTATAAGATGTAAATCGGTCCGTTTTCATTGCAATTTTGTAACTGTTAATTGTATATATCAGTCTGAGTACTGTTTAATTATCATTTAAGTTGAACATATTTAGACTCGTCCAGTTCAGGGGAATTAGGTTTCTGCAAGCTTTTTTTATGTACTTTTCTTATATTTTTGACGGTTTGTAAGTCAGTAAAACTTCAATGATTAAGTTAATATTGACATTAAAAGACCTCCTTACAAAAAGGGCTGTTCAAATCCCCTCGCCCTTCGGGCTCGTGGATCTGAACACCCCTTTTTGTTCGGAGGTCTTTTAATATCAATATTAACTTATCGTTGAACTTTTACTATTACTTGTTATTACAATGAAATATGTCTAAAATACAATACTATATGAAATCAACAATAGATCGGATATGCTCTTACTTGTAGTTGAGTTTTTACTTTGATTGTGTATGTTAAACTCGTAAATTCACTTATCTCAATGAGTTGCAAAAGATATAAGACGGGATATTCAAACCGATAAGTAGAAATTAATTTGACAATGCAGTGGCTAAAAAATAAGACAAACAGACAAACAAAAAACTAAAAACACAAGACTGAGCTACCCGAACCCCTACAATATCTGGGTATGCTTTGTGAGGGTACGCAAACCTTGCTCCACATAAAACGGTTGTGTTGCTCATGTTAGTACAACCCGGTAATAAGTCTTATTCGGTAGGTCACATTCGTGAAAAGAGGACGGGTTTGCAATTATTATTATATTCAGTACCTGTCCGTGAAGGCATCCGTAAAATTTACAAAGGAATCATTTGGAACTTTAAATAGCTTCCATTTGAGCAGCAGACCTCTATCTAGGAAAACATGATGGGAAATACAGATCCTCGTATGTCGTATCAACTAACACAATTTTAAAACACTCTTCATAATACACTTAATAAACGTTAAAGTTGTTTTTTCTCTTAGTGATGTACTAAAATGCCTTACATTATTGATCAGCTGTAGAAATAAGGGGATTACCTATTGTACTTGTAATCATTTCAAAAATCGATATATATAAATTGAATTTATGCCGTTAGAAACCTTAAATGGTTGCAGAGTTGTATATAATACATAATTAATATGTAACATTAGTTGGGTTTTTATTTTGAACATAAATCTCATATTTATATCATATTACATTAACATTCAACATGAAACGATTATTTATAAAGCAATAGATGGTCAAATTTATAATTTAAGATGTTTAACAATATGCATTTGGTTGAATGGCAAACGCCTGAATCTGACAGATAAAAAAAATGGAAAACAACACGTTTTATAATTTATTGCGTCCGAAGCGCTTTTCTGGATTTACCTTCATCAGGAACGCTCAAAGTCAAACATTTGAAATCCGAAGATGTAAAAGTACCGAAAATCGTTGAAGATAAGGTCAACTTGTCAACACAAAAAGGACCAGTATGTAAAATATTTACGCCCACAAACAGCGCCACATATATTTTTTCTGCGGCGTGTTTGAGAACGATGTTCCGTTCTGTAGTAAATTAAAACATTGAAAAATAGTTTGTGTCCTATGTCAAAATGGCTGATTTCAATGTTTACATTTTTTCATCAAAGTGAAAGCTGACACAATTTCGTATCCAATCATTTATGAGCAATTTTATTATTGAATTTTGAAGATCATCCAATTACATTTACCGTTACAAAGTAGCCATATGTTCTGTGGGGATAGCTTGGGAATGTTGTGTATTCAGACGTTACGTTAAAAATCAATTTTATCTTCATTATATTTCTATGCATACACAAGTCATACCATCAAATCCATTCTTTACAGACCTCATAAGGTAAACAGACATATTTAACTGTCTTCTGTGATAAGTGTCTAGACTGTTATCTCAGTGGCAATTATACCACATTTAAATGTCAGTTTCCCCTTTATAACTTTTTAAGAAAAGAATTTAATGATAATATAATAATCAGTTGTAAAAATGTTGAAAAGTTAAGCACAAGTGCCCAATTTAATTGGCTTTTTATTCAAGACAACCTAGAGGTATTGAAAAGTGATGCAATTCAAAATAAATGTTTTGAACTCATAAAACTATCAATAAAGTACATATATTGTTTTAATTAAGACTTTGAGAATATTTGCCTGTTAATAGCAGATATAATTGTTATGCCCTTTTTTCTAATATATGCGTGGCTCTGATCTGGCTGTGGTTAAAAATCTAAGAATAAAGTTGGTCATATTCATATTTATCTTATTTATATCAACATTAATGTGTCAATTATAAAAATCATTGTCATACATTACTTTGCTTTTCATGGCCCTTTAATTCGAATAAAATATCCTTATATCTTATCTTATACCACTTCTCTTTATTTTAGTACTAACAGGTTAACTTTTAAAAGCATTTAAAGTAAGTGAGATGTTGACAAGCTTGGTCAATGATTGTAAATCCAGATATTATCATGAGGTGTTTTTTTTTTATAAAAGTGAATAATGTGATTAAATTGATTATCTCAATTAAAAGAACTGACATTCTGATTTGATACTATGAGATTATTTCTGATATTTCATTGTTGTCCTTTTTTCATAAAAATTCTAAACATATCGTATTTAAGTCAGTTTTGTTTTTGTCTGAGACTACTATAACATGGGAAGTGACCAATCTCTTTGTTATACATTGTAGTAGTCTCAGGTTTTTGTTTTTGTAGTTCAATTGACTATGCATTTGCGAGCAGGTAAATATGAATTTGGATTAAATTTGAAGTTGATTCAGTATATTTTATGACATAATACCACTATTTTATTTCAACGAAGCATTTTCAAACTTTATTTACTGGTCAGCTTGGCTTATTATTCAATCAATAATTTAATTGAAAGGACTCAACAGTTTGTTGCAGGACTTTTGAATTCGAATATAAAAAGAAGAAAAAAATAAAGCAAAACTTGAAATAATACATATAATAGGAATTATGAGAACTGCATGATATCAGATTGCAATACAGCTTTTGTTTAGTTATCTATGTGTTGATAATTATGTTTTAAATCCCTTTCTGTTTCTTCGGATTTCAGATTTTTTCTCTTGATTAAGGCAAGAAACATAACTTGTACATCTTATATAGTTTCTTATCTCCGGGTGAATCAAGACAATTTTAAACATGGGTGGTGGTATTCTTACCAAAGGATAAAAAGGAGGGTTCCAACGATATGATCCCATTCAAATGCATTAATCTTCCATAAAAAGAGTAGGTTCCAATCACCAGACCCCCTGGGTCTTAAAGCAGGTATAATAAAACAAAAATTGTACATGTACTTTTGTCCACTGCAAATTGATTTTATTTTCATTCTATTGTAATGTTCACAATTTTGAAGACTATATTTCTTTTTTTTCTATATTTTTGTTTTAAGGTAATGAGAAGTTCAATTCTATTGTAACACAGGTTCTGCTGACAAAAAACTGATAATCCCCTCTTGTATTCTTCTATCTACCAAAAGGGTGTTTGATAATATACAATAAGTCCAAGTTTCAGAGAAAAGTCAGTTAAATGTATAATTTTCTTCTTTGGAAGTGTTCAATAACCTGTAAGTACTTAACAAAATGTCATATTCAACCTTTCCATGACTATTTTAATGTTACAACAGTAGAAGAACATGGAATATTGAAAAGTTATTCAAGAAATCGTCGAAATATATCTGCAATCATTAATTTTACTCGAATTTACTGTTGTGAACTTGCAGTATCCCACGACGCGCGTACCGAGTTATCTCCCTTTGATCTGCGCTTCGCAACGAACAAGCTGACACAATTGCGTATCCGTTTTTTTTGTGATCTGATAAAGTAAAATAAGAACAACAAAAAATGGTTTTACTTCATATGTTATACCTCTCAACACTTTACTAAACCTATTTAAGGAATTATAAGGGATTTTCAGTGGACCTACGCGAATTTTCAGAAAAAAAGTTTAACTTCACTCGTGAATTTATATCATTTTAACAACACTTTTTAATGATAATTATATAAAATAAGGAAGCTAATTCAATTCATTTTTTATAAATGTACGAGTACAAATAAAACAAAACGAGTCTCATAACCACAAGACATGCACGTTTACCAAAAAATCGTAAACTCTGACCTTTTATCACGTGACCAATGTCTTGACCTTAGAAGCCATTAAATCGTTTGCCGTCCAACTGCATTATATACATGTGTTTGAATCTCGTATTTGTATACGAACTAGTAATAACAGTTTTAATTGAGGTACCTAACGATAGAACAAACACAAAAAGATAATACCTACAAGTTTATGAACAACTTGCTTTTTAACATTAAAAGCATTATTCAACAGTTTAAATGACAAAGACTTGCATGTACTAAAGGTTTTAAAATCATTTCATATCATATTTTTTTAACATTGCAAAAATCTTCATGCAACCTTCTTCGTTTAAGTTGTGTCGATAAATTTTGTATTTTGTGCTTTGTTGACGTTTACCATACATCCCGTTATATATACATATAAACAATTTTAAAACACGTGCAATTTAAAGAGGCTACATAAATTCTTAAACCATCATAACCTAATGAATAACATATTGAATTCATGCTAGCTTATGTACATATATATATTTTGAAATATCTGAAAATATTTCCATTAGAGACAAGGGACTAGTAAATACCAATAGTCATTCAAGTTCACAAAGTCTTTAAAATAAACTATTTAGGAGTTTCAGTTTTTCAGTTTCTATATAATGAGTATATCGAAACGGATGGAAAGTCTACGTTGTTTTAAGATCCTGCCCTGCTTAATAATTCCAATCCCGTTATATTTTCCTCAGTTGTCAGGAATATGAATGTTGTTCATGTTCTTATTCATGCGTTTGATGTTTTTGAGCTTTTGATTTAGCCATTTGATAAAGTACTTTCATTTTCAAATTTTTCTCGGAGTTCAGTATTTTTGTGAGCTCATTTTTTCCCTACATCAACAAAATGTTAAAAGAACAATGTCTTGCCCTTGAATCAATCATTATCTTACAACTCAGACCAATTATCTTACAAGTCAAAACAGTCAAGTCAATTACAAAACTGCAGATCAATGACAGACATATACAATGAACATTGCATGTTTAAGAATTAGTTATGATTGATTGACCACATTTTTGTTGAAGATTACACAGAATAAATACAAGTGCACTTTCGTCTGTAATTTGTCAACATATATGAATATTTCTATTCCGTTTCACGTCTTGTCACAAAATTCTATTCTAACTATATTCGTGATTTATTTAAAACTTAAAAGGTCACAAGATTTGCCTAGGGGCGTTTAATCATGTTACATATCCGGTTGGTTGCACCTCTTTATAAAAAACGGTTGTCCAATCCCATGTTTAAGACGGATATGTCTATGCCTATAGAATATACGTTTGTCTACCACACTGTAAGAGATATGTGACTACCCATTTGTATATGAATTGTTTGTCTACACAGTCAAGATTCTACGCCGTCAAAATTTTCTTCCCTTTATCCTCCCCCCCCCTTCCCCCCCCCCCCCCAATTTTTTAAACCGTACAAAAAAGAAAGCCATTGAAGGGAAAATCATCAACTAACGTTCTAATTAAATAATTCGTGGAAGTTCAGAATAGAAATCTGAGGATGAAGATGAAATGTCCTAGCGAATATGCACAAAAGAATTCATTTTCAAATTATGCATTTTGAAGATCCACTTTAAAAACTGTCGTTAATTTAGTTGAATTGTTTTCAGTTTGCCTTAAAGAAACATTGCCCTGCCCTTCTCGTTTTTTTTTTGGGGGGGGGGGGATTTGTTTGCTTTGTTTTTTATATATAGTTTATCTGTCCCTTAAAATTAGTACACAACATTTGGGATGCATAGACAAATGAAAAGATGTGAATTAAATTACCATTGAGATCACAGTTTGATTCATTAGACGTATGTACTTTGAATATATTAACTGATATTCAATCGAATCTTGTACTTGTGTTTATCAATATTTGAGATGAACAACTGATGCTGCATAAATCTGGAAATAACTGTACATCGGAAATTGAAATTCTCCTACATGAATGATTTAAAGCTCAATTTGAACTTTTAAAGATAGCAATTACTCGTAGGTTATGAAGAACATCTAACCGTTGGTGCTACATTGTGCTATGAGTAACAAGTTTGATTATTTTGTTTAAAAATAATTTGTCTTTGATCTCATTTATCACTATAGCTTGTATTTGTTTATGCACTTTTTTGCACGAATATTTGTTTCAAATTCATGCGAGACATATTTTATAGAATTGTAAAACTGTTTTTGTGAATGAAACTACAATGTATTCATATCTTCTGCAATTGCCGTGCTAATCATTAGAAGCCCACCCGACCATTCGCAAAATCAATATTGTGGGGCATATGTTATCCAAGTTCTCAGTTTTCATCAAATATACCTTTCAATGTTAAAGTTTTAGAAAAATATGTATTTTGTTTTTGTAATCAATTTTTGTTTAATTATGATGTAACAATGTAACGGTATTTACTATCTTCTTTATTTACAAATACATTACTTAAAACTTCAAATTTTTAGATTATTATATTTTCCATGTACATGTCATCTCTAACTTATTCCTTTAAGAAAATGTCCTTGTCAAAGAATTGTTAAAGTATTTAGTGTGACATCGTATTCAAAATGATGAAGCACTTTTGAATTTAAAAGGGCTTTTCAACTTATTTGTAAAAGTCAATTTTGAGAATATATTCGTCAGGTTGACAAAGAAAATTTCAATATTAAGTAAAACTAGAGGCCCTAAAGAGTCTGTGTCGCTCATCTTGGTCTATGTGAATATTACACAATGGACACAGATGGATTCATGACAAAATTGTGTTTTGGTGATGGTGATGTGTTTGTAGATCTTACTTTACTAAACATTCTTGCTGATTACAATTATCTCTATCTATTACAGTACTTTCTGTGGAAAATGTTATTGAAAATCTTCAAATTTTAAGAAAATTGTTAAAAATTGACTATGAAGGGCAATAACTCCTTAGGGGGTCAATTGACTATTTTGGTCATACTGACTTATTTTTAGTTCTTTGCTGTACATTATTGCTGTTTACAGTTTATCTCCATCTATAATAATATTCAAGATAATAACAAAAAAACAGCAAAATGTCCTCAAAATTACCAATTCAGGGGCAGCAACATAACAACCGATTATCCGATTCAACTGAAAATTCCAGGGCAGATAGATCGTGACTTGATCAACAATTTTACTTCCTGTCAGATTTGCTCTTAATGCTTTGGTTTTTGAGTTATAAGCCAAAAACTGCATTTTACCCCCATGTTTTATTTTTAGCCATGGCGACCATCTTGGTTTGTTGGCCGAGTTACCGGACACAATTTTTAAACTAGATACCCCAATGATGATTATGGCTAAGTTTGGTTAAACTTTACCCAGTAGTTTCAAAGGAGAAGATTTTTCTAAAAGATTACTAAGATTTACGAAAAATGGTTAAAAATTGACTATAAAGGGCAATACCTCCTAAAGTGGTCAACTGACCATTTTGGTCATGTTGACTTATTTGTAGATCTTACCTTGCTGAACATTATTGCTGTTTACAGTTTATCTCTATCTATAATAATATACAAGATAATAACCAAAAACAGCAAAATGTCCTTAAAATTACCATTTCAGAGGCAGCAACCCAACAACGGAATGTCCAATTCATCTGAAAATTTCAGGGCAGATAAATTTTGACCTGATGAACAATTTTACCCCATGTCAGATTTGCTCTAAATGCTTTGGTTTTTGAGTTATAAGCCAAAAACTGCATTTTACCCCTATGTTCTATTTTTAGCCATGGCGGCCATCTTGGTTGGTTTGGAGGGTCACCGGACACATTTTTCAAACTAGATACCCCAATGATGTTTGTGGCCAAGTTTGGTTAAATTTGGGCCAGTAGTTTCAGAGAAGAAGATTTTTGTAAAATTAACGCAGGACGACGACGGACGACGACGACGATGGACGACGGACGCCAAATGATGAGAAAACCTCACTTGGCCTTTCGGCCAGGTGAGCTAAAAAGGAATGAACATTAAATATGTGTTCAATTTATTTTCATATTAAATTACTAAAACATTAAAAATTCATGAATATTTTATACTTTATATAACATGAAGCTTACAATGATCGAATATGATATAATTTTTCTATGATTTTTTTTTTCGGATGTCCAGTGTCAACACGTCATGCATCGTCGAAAGAGAACAAATTAACTACAAATTCATTACGTATAGGTTCTGCAGTTTAAGTCAACCTTAGATGCATGAAGGGTGGAAATTTGGCGTGCCAATTGAGTTAGGAAAACACAGTAAAAATTAAGTATAGATTCTTTCCTATAAAAAATGACACAATTTCGAAATCTTACTATGATACACTTTTTTTCTTATTTATGAGAAATACAAGATTATAGTTCTTTTACGTCAAAGAAATGAAACGTATCTATATTTAGAAAGTTCAAGGTTAATCCTATCTTAAGACAATGCTGTTTATAAAACCTTTCTTTGTCACGGCGTTTTTACGTTATCTTATGAAAGCTTTTAGTATTGAGCGAATCGAAACATAATGAGCTGACAAGGAGATAACACTTTTTTATAGTGTAACGCTGTACGAATTCAATATATTTTATTTATTTTTTTTAATTTAAGATGCGTGTTAATGAGATAAAGAAACAAAGAATTATTAGAAAGTAGTTTATGTTCAGATCTCTCAATTAACCGATATCGTCATAAGAACTTACCAGAAGTAAATGTAGATTGATTTTATTAAAATTTTCAAGCTACATTTTGTAACTTGAAATTTAGGGCACAGTCAATACGAGTATCAAAAAACTGAACAAACATCATCTTACGTTTGCTGAAAATTTTGTGAAAATTTGTGGAAATTTTGTTCTTTTGAATCTAATAAGGTAATTTCTCGGAATTAATACAATAATGGGTTGATATACAAAACTGTTGAGTGATCGACACGATATCGTCAGTATAAATGGGAAACAAGGCTTTAAATTGAGTTATAAACTACTGTCTATGTCAAGAATATTCTATCAAGAAAGGCCTTGGCTTATTACGTTCAGACTGACGTGTGGTATCAGCTGCCACAAACATGTCCTATAGACAATGTCAGCTGGTATATCGCTGCTCAGGAATAAAAAGTCAATGTAAGAAAATCAGCCGTCCTTTGTCAGAGATCATCGACTGTAGAAGTTTTTTCATGGATCATCTTGTGTACAACGAATGAATTAGATCGTGTTTTCTACATCGTATATAGAAGATATGATATTTCATTTCATATTGTGAATTTTCCATTTCAGATGGTGATGTTCCCTTGTTACCACTTTATGTCGTTTATGTATCTTAACTAATTTTATTCGCTCGTGTATGTAACAACGTTTTCGATATTAACGAATAAAACCTCTATATTACTGGAAAATTATTCCACAAGGGTTTTAAATATCACAAACCAGCCAAAACATTCACTAAATTTTATCATCGGTACAAAGATAGCATTTGAAAACATAGATAAACGTGCAGACATCATAAATACGTTCAGGTATTCCACATCCATCTTTTACAGTAATATTCTAAAGAAGGCACACATTTATCGATACTCACCTCAAGAGCTAACCAAACCGTTAAACAGACTTATTCAGAAGTGATATAGTTACGATACTGTTGTCAGGTCAATATAAATGGTATTTTCGGGAGTATTATTGATTCACTCATCGGGTCTTTACATTTTTGGCATGATACGGGTTGTGTTCTTCTCGTATAGTTTAGGATGATATGATACTTTTTTTTATGATACCAATCCCAATAACGAAAAGAATTGTGCTTGATTTTGATATAAGAAAGACATTTTTTAATTAGTTTAATTGAGGTCAGGAGCTGGCTTGTCAGTAAATGCTAGTAGTCCTTTGTTAATGACTATGGTCATTTATTTTAGTTTCTTCTGTTACCTTTTCTGGCATCGAACTCTTTTTATAATGAATTGTAATGTGCGAATTAATATGTGTTTGTTATTTCACATTTGCTAGAGGTAAAGGGAGAATGTTCAGATCTCACACAATATGTTAAATCCCGCTGCATAGTTGCGCCTGTAACAAGTCAGGAACATCTGACCATGGTTAATCTTGTGGTTTGGAACAATTATATGTTTGAGAAGAAAAAGAGAAAGATATTCTTATTCCTATTTATAATAAGGTAATGTGTTCCGTTGGTTGATAAAGTCGGGCGTTTGGTTTGTCAGATTTTTCAAAATGTATATTGATTATCGTTTTTGAATTTCCTTTGTACAGTTCTGTCAATTTGTTAGTAGATATTTTTTTTTCTAAAGGTTTACAGTTTTGTTGGTGTTGGTTTGTCGTTTTTCTTTTGTGTAGTCGGATTTTCCTATTTCTAAAATTTAAAGTTCTGTTTAAGAAAACAAAGACTATTTTCACACTGAATTGTTACTATTATATGATTCTTTACTTTCGTATGCAATCCTTAGCGTAATGTTACTTTTCATTTTAACTATGATTACACAAACAATTGACAGTACAGTACTGTACATACTGTTTAAAATCTAACCAATGTCAAATGAAAATGAAAGCTACAAATCTATTCATCAGAGCTGTAAGAAATACATCTCAGATGTTGGTCAAAAAGATATTAATTTCAAGGTCACAACGATTACAGCAGTCTGTTTGAGTGTTCAAAAGACGACATAATTAGAGCTATAGACTTGTAATTAGCAGGAAAGAACATTCAGAAAGATTCTCGTTTTGGATTTCTCGTAGACATGATTGCAATAATTGTATCCCTGCCCAGATATTAACGTTAATATCTAATGAGGTTTTGAGAAAAGCGTTAAAGAGAAAGATTATGAGTGTAATTTAAGTCACTAATTGTTTTAAAAATAGTAAGAAGATGTAAAGAGGACAATCTCAAATAATTATTTGAAGAAATGTAAACTTAAAAGATATTTTCGACACTCTATGCTTTACCATATTATCTTCAAGCGGAATTTATTCTTGAATTGAAAAACCGTCTGTCGTCATCATTCTTAACTCTCACATCTTTTTCAAATGGAATATGTTACCAAAAAAAAACATTGGTGTTAGTATTACTTCGAAATAAAAATCAAATTATGCAAGTTAAATATCTATAACAAGCATTTTGGTTGATTGGTAGTATCATGTGGTTTTTTATTACAATTAAAATTCAAATGGTATTTATTATTCTTTACAAGTTCTTAAAACTCGGGTAAATAAGAACTTGATATGCGGAAAACGTATAGATTCGTTTGTATCTTTCAAACTGCGTGTTGATCTTAAGATATCTTTCAATGTTGTTTCGCTAAACATACTGTCGTTACCCCTCATTTCGTATATCCGCAATTTAAACATACTTCGGAAGAGTATTATAATATATCGTTCTATTAATGTGATACTTGTTGCACTGCTCAATGGTCAAACCAAATAATCATAGATTACAATAGTCCTTTAAGTTAAAAATCGGTAAAATAGCTTTATATGTTTAGAAACAGATTATAATAGTCCTTAAGGTGAAAAAACGGTAAAATAGCTTGAAATGTTTAGAAAAAATAGAGAAATATGTCTACGTGGTGTTGGTGGATACATTCTGCATTACGATGTAAATGTTTAGTTTTATGCCCACCTACAAAAGTTGATGGCATTTTGTTTTCTGGTCTGTGCGTTCGTTCGTCCATTCGTCCGCCCGTTGATGAAGTTGAAGTCCAATCAACTTGAAAATTAGTACACATGTTCCCTATGATATGATCTTTTAATTTCAATGCCAAATTAGAGTTTTTATTCCAGTTTACGGTCCACTGAAAATAGAAAATGAGTGGGGCATCCGTGTACTGGGGATATTGTTATTATATTATTTTATGCTGAATCATATTCTTGATTGTCTTGAAAAATAATCATTGATGTTTAAATGATGCATACAACGTAATGCTCACAAGTGTGTAAATAAACACCTTTCAAACTTCATTTGAAATATCAAAGATGTATTATATATCTGTGTTACAAGCTAGTTTGTGTATTCACACGGTGTGCATTTCTTTAATTAAGAAAATCGCTGTTTTATATTTTTGCACATTTGTATTTATAAAGAAAAAAGAATGAGCATCGTAGGTACCTTAAGCTTTAAGCTTTTAACATACCATGTATAGTTTACTTATACGCAAGTAATCGTTGGTTCGGATGGATGACGTAAGAAGTAAAATCACAAAAATACTGAACTCCGAGGAAAATTCAAAACGAAAAAATCCCTAATCAAATGGAAAAATCAAATGATAAAACACATCAAACGCAAGAACGACAACTATAAACGTTAGTGTTTTTATAGTACAATCGTAATGGATGCACTTTTGAAGAAAAAAATCAATATTTAACCATATTAAGTATTATAATAATACTCGATATTTGTTATACATAAATAGATTAGTTTAGACTGCAGTACTTTATAAATTTACTTCGGAAAACTGAAAACAATGCTTTTACATGTTAGAAAAAGGGGAGGTAGATTTCCTTATTATCCATAGATAATATTCATTTTATCGCTAAAGTATCAATTTTATACCGCTCATTTCCCAGTCAATAGATTGCCATTATAAAATTTGTCGTAGATTATCATGGTTTAATTTCCGATGTGTAATGTATCGTTCACGCTATTCAAAAAGCAAAGTGGTATATCATTGTTAAACAGCTAACTCATTAATAAAACATTTCAATTTATTATACCAGCACAGTATCGTTTTATGCTTTAACACAGTTTATTCAGCAAAGGTGATAAAAATTTCGATTGATATATCAATAACATTCATATGTTTTATATCAAAACTAGATTAAATTCTACATAATATGTTCAAGATTTTATATAATTGTTTAAATAATATTATACATGTATGTAAGCATATAACTGTTGCAAGACTATGCGAGGTTTCTTGTTTTATAAAATCTCAAATCAATGTTAGTAAGGTTTTTGGCGGAATTTGTAAACGTTTTGGATTTTTAAGTGAATAACGACATTTGATCACAATCTACAATAGTTAACGTAACCCAAGAATGAGCCCAATAAATCTAGATTCACTATTAGATGGTAGTTAGAATTCCTTGAGGGCGAGTTTACAGTAGATTGTCTAGCTGTTTTGTGTATGCTCTTTATAGCTGCTCCTAACCCGACCGCGCGAGAGCTGTATAGCCAGTCAAGGTCGTTAATAACTTCCATCATCAGCTACCCCATATTATCACATCCTTTAACCGGCTATCTTGCCTGTGTAATACAGAAAAATTCCCTCTGTTCACGACTGCATGTCAGAAATCAATACACATAAATCGATAATAGATGGCATGCATTCATAAATCATTATTTGAGTAAATCAACATAATTTATTACGTTTCAGTTGATTTTGTTTCATCACGATGGTAAAAACATTTTGAATACTTACGCCAAAAATATTTGAAAAATCCAAAACTTAAACAAAAGAGCTTATTAAATACAAAAAAAAACAAAAAGTACAGCCAAATTCGGACAAGGAATCAGAGCTTTGCATGCGGGAGATACATTTTTAATCTAAAATTATATCCTAAATTGTATATCAGCAAATCGCAAACAAACAATATCCGTTTGAAAATTTAGTATGCTCTACAAGAGTTTCGTCTACATTATTTAGTGTACTCTTTGCGCTCGAAATTAAATATTCGAAAGGTAACATAAATAGCAAACAAGAAAGGTCCATACCTGCCTCGCGAAAAGACAGTCTTAGCGACTCGAATACTTTTAACATCTTACGACCAGTAAATTTAACGTTTAAATATATTATAACATATTTATAAATGTTCAATGGAGTTGACTCTCAGTTTTAGGGTTATGACTTCATTTTTTACAACAAATAAATGAAAATATGAAATTTTCAAATAAAAACTGTTATTATTATAATTTTCGTTCTTTGTACGAAACTACATGAGAACTTATTGTAATAAAAATATATATGCATATAAACTACGATGAACTAGAGCTTTGTAAAACTAACAGATATTATATTATATTTGACCAAGCCGTCAGTTGTTCGATTATTTACGTGTTAAAAAGTAAAATAATTATATGTTTTCATATTCTACAAAAACTATTAACCGAATACAACATTTTGTCCCAGATTCAAAACCTCTGAATATG
Organism: Mytilus edulis; assembly: GCF_963676685.1. NCBI lineage: Eukaryota > Metazoa > Mollusca > Bivalvia > Mytilida > Mytilidae > Mytilus > Mytilus edulis. The sequence continues at coordinate 39,312,923 of NC_092348.1, forward strand.
TAATCAAAAATGCATAACGGCTTGACATTGATTTAGGAAACGTGGACACGTACTATGAATGAAACTGTTTTCAGAATTCTAAATTCAACGTTAAAGAAATCCTTGAAGAACCTATGACTATTTATTTACAGGCACAAAAACAAAAAGCGGGTTTAAACTTAACTTTACAATATGTAATCTCAAGCAAATGGAGGAACTTAGTATACAATAAAACAAATTATAGGAAAAGCGCTTAACTCTATAATATAGCTTTGGAGTAGATACCAGATAGAAACCCGTAACAGTGCAGGAATGAAAGATTTGTTGCATTGCTAAATATGTCCGAATAAACTTTACAAAATTTCACTGTTAATGTTGGATTTAGCAAGAGAGAACTAGAATGTATGTATTAAATGCTCCAAGAAGTATAAAAAGTAAAGTATCTACAACACAAATTTTACCAGCACTTTCTCCAGAGCTACAATATGCAGATATATTATGTATAGGATTCATTGTTAACCAATTGTGCAAAAGTTCCCTCAATCTGACAAATATTACCGGCCAGATATGGAGCATATTGCTAAAAATTATAAAAATATATTACATTTCAAGGATAGCAATTTTTTCAAAAGCAAACATTTTCAGAAACAGTAACTTCAACTCTGAAATTAATAAGCGTCTCCCTCTTTGTAATATTTTTCAGTTGTATAAGTTTCATTCTAAAATGTTTAAATGTACCATCTGGAAATCATTTTCCAAAACATTTTTTCAAAATTCTAGTTACAGTTACCTTTTACATTGACCTATGGACCTAACAAGCAGTAGCCATAAACGTCTTAGCCTACCTCTGTTTGTTGGAATTTTCATACAAATTAAGCAAGTAAACTGGAAAAAAAACAGACAGACAGACGGACGAAAATAGCGACGACTAAATACTCTTATTTATTTTTGTGGCGAGCATACTAAAACAAAATGATCTGTGCGGTAAAGGGCAACTTAATAGAGAACTAAACATACAAACATCTTAAAATTAGAAAATAGATATTTGGTGGTGTTTGCTGTAAATGCGTGACAAAATTGATATCAGATTCATTATAATAATAATACAAAACAAATATCATAAAATAACAATACAAAAACAGCTGTTGTCGATTTTGTTTAAGTCACAAAAAGACATTTCACATTAATCTATTGATCTTTAAATATAAAAATTGTACATTAACCACTTAGCTAAACCTTGACAAAAAACATATCACAAACAACTGTAAACGATTATTATTATTTAGTAACTATATAAAATCATCCATTTGTAAAATTAACGGTAGCCATCACGAGTTGGTTGACCGTTATCTGCTTCTCAGATGACGATTGATATGTTCTAATTGTCTTAAATTACAATCCCGTTCATTTTTTTTCCAAGAATGTGACCTATCAAATTAGACTTGTCACCGAGTTCGTACTTACATGATAACCACGACGGGTGACATATGAAGAGAAGGATAAACTCTCCTTCCCAAGCATCCGAGATCATCCCTTATTCGTGGTGGAGTTCGTGTTGCTTAGTCTTTAATGTTCTATGTTGTGTTTTGTGTGCTGTTTGTTAGTTTTGGCGAAACATTTCAATATTTTATTTTGCAATAGATTTTCAAAACTGTATATGATACACGTACAAGACTTTGACAATGTCTAATTATTTAAGTCCCTTGCAGAACATAGTAATTCAAGCTTTGCAACATTGATATCTGATGATAGATAATATTTCTACGAATTTGTCTCTTAAAAAACCTCATAGAATAATAATACCTAATTATGTGTAAACGATTAATAAGTTGTCCTTCAATAACATTCATCGGATACGTTAAATTTTTCGAACAGAGGTATACTACATGTATGTTGTCTTTATTTAAAGACAAAACACATCCCCATCTAAAAGCATAAATACAAAGATGAATTGAACAAAACGTAAAAATCCGTCAGAGCTTAACGTTGCCTGATCAGTGGCGTTGAACCATTACCAATTCGTTGTTTAGTGTAAACTATGACGGTTCAACCATTGTAATTATCAGTTGAAATCATTTGTTTTGATAACGTTTTCTTATAAACAGATATAAGAAGATTTGGTATGTGTGTTAGTGAGAAACTTCTCAATCCAAGACACAATTTGTAAAAGTAAACCATCATGTTCATTTGCAACCTAAATAATGTAAATAATGGCATCCTGTATCAAGTCTTTCTTACTGTAAACACAAACACGTTCGTGGCATTTTATGTGGTATATTTGCCGTGGTTATTTAAAACTCAAAGGGAATTTAAACTCATAGATCGAAGACAAACTGACAACGGTTTTGCGTAAAATAAAAAGACACATAACAGTCAACAAAAACACAAACCGACTAAGCACATACATTTAACAAATCTCTTTGACATAAAATATAGTTAACTCTAGACATCCACTTCATTTGCACTTTTGCGAATAGTTGTCTAATCGGCAAAATCACATCACATCTTCTTCTAATTTGTTTATTGATACGTAAAAGTGAGAGTTATTTGTGTTTTGTGTTGCTAGTTATGCAATTACTTCACGTGAAAAGTCTGGAAAACACGTGTTATGTTTTATTCGTAGCATGTGTAGTAAGCAACTGAAGTTACCTCCCGTTAAAATGTTCATTTCAATTATTTTGAAATATTTGAAAAATAAAACATTTTTACTCCTTTAAACTTATAAGTTCAATAGAGTCATACAATTTGTATATACAAACAGAAGTAACATATCACGAGTTGCTTTCTTTCAAAAGTTTAACTGCAAGAATGATAGCTAAATAATACCGCAACTAGCAATATTTTGATTTTCATAAAATGATTCAATTCAATGTATTCGGTGCGCTCTTACCTAATGAAGGTAACTGAAGGTGAGTGCGCCAACCTTTCCAAAGTTCTGGTAGGCAGTGGTGTTTTCGCCTATGGACTGTCATAACGTACAGCGCCAACGGAGGAGAACCCATTACTGCTTTAGCCGTGCACCTTTACAAGGTGTATTTTCTTGTGGGTTAGCAATGACCCTAAAGAATTTACTTTGGAACGGATCTCTATCTATCTTTCTACTTTTTCATCCTTACTCTTTATTATTCTTTCAATCTTCCTTTCAATCTCTATTATTTTCTCTCACTGTATATTTTTCACACGCTTTCCCTTTTACTTTCAGTTTTACTTTTATCTCAATCTTTCTTTTTCTCTCAATCTTTCTTTTTCTATTTCTGTTCACTGTGTGACTGAGTGTAAGAGCGGTGCCAGTGAGAGAGAAGGTGCTAGTGTGAGAGAATGTGCTACTGTGAGAGAATGTGCTACTGTGAGAGAGTGCTAGTTTGAGAGAGTGCTAGTGTGATGAAGTGCTAGTGTGAAAGAGGGTGCTAGAGTGAGAGTGCTAGTGTGCGGGTGCTAGTGTGAGAGATGTGTGTGAAAGAGGGTGCTAGTGTGAGAAAGGGTGTGCAAGAGTGAGAGTGTTAGCGTGAGAGAGGGTGATAGTGTGAGAACGGGTGTGCAAGAGTGAGAGAGAGTGTTAGCGTGAGAGAGGGTGCCGTTATTAGAGAGAGTGTTAGCGTAAGAGTGTTAGCGTGAGAGAGATAGTGCCATAGTGAGAGAGGGGTGTCAGTGTGAGAGGCCAGTGTGAGAAAGGGTGTAAGTGTACCAATGTAAGAGAGTTTGAGACAGAAAGATTGTTTGAGAGAGGAGTGTGACGGAGAGTGACAGAGAGTAAAAGAGTGTTACAGAGATAGAGTGTAAGAGAGATAGAATGTAAGAGAAAGTGAGAGAGATAATGGATAAGTGAGGGCGAGTCTATGAGAGAAAAGGTGAGGCCTAGTATGAGGGTGGAAAAGTAAGATATTTAGAAAATCCCACAGTACATGAGAGATTGCGGCGAGAGAGTGACGGAAAAAAAAGAGATGAGTGGAAGTGGAAGTATGTAAGGATTTAATGGATGAATTAGACAATCAGAGTGAGTAGACATTTTTTTTTAAAATATGTTTGTTTATTGGCATTATTTTTTAAACTAATGAAGAGACATTTTATATATTCGAAAAGATCTTCAATTCTTTGAATTTCCCCAACCCGTAATTCAACATCTTATATTTCACCCTTCATTCTGTAATAATTCAGCATTTTGTTTTAATATATAAGATAAAGAGAAACACGGGGAAAGTATAAAAGATGAAAAATAGTATTGAACCTAAAAGCTAAACATTATCGTAGTTGCTCTTGAATTGCTGTTTTATTTATTTCTGAGGGTTTTTATTTGCTTTCATATTTTCATATTTAAAATATGTATAACATGGAGTTCTAACTTTAAACGGTTGAAATAATAGGCTAGACGTAATCATTGTGGACAACCACCGGTCACTATCTGATCTTTAACAATGAGCAAAATAAATTCGTATAGTAAGCTGTAAAATGCCGCTGGGTAACAACAGACGAATCAGCTGAAATAAGGATTTGTTGCACAATTATCATTCATAAAGCTATCCATCAATACCAATTGACAAATAAAGTGATAAATTACCAGTCACTGTATAATACCAACAATAATGAGAAAAACCCATACCCTGTAGAACGATATTAATAGGTCAGTTATAACAATGAGAAAAACCCATACCCTATAGAACGATATTAATAGGCCAATTATAAAGAATTGTGAAAAACCCATACCCTATAGAACGATATAAATAGGCCAATTATAAAGAATTGTGAAAAACCCATACCCTATAGAACGATATAAGGCCAACTAAAATTTATTAGTAGATTTTCATCCAACTTTTGAAAAAAAATGGGGCGGGTGGGAGGATTTTATTTTTTATTTTTTATTTCATAAGAAACTATTTTGTAAGGTTTTATAAATATATAAACGTTATAAAATGGCTTATTTTGCTCATTATTAAAGGCCATAAGATAACCTTGGCTATAGTTCTTAATTTCCATGTTACTTGGTCTCTTTTGAATAGTGTCTGATTGGCAATCAGTCCACATCTTCTTTATTTATACATGTATTATATTTTATTCCAGACATATGCTGCTGCACATAAAATTCAACTTCCAATCTCTTCAGAATTAAACTGACCAAAAGACATCTCAAAGTCACAAAAATAGTCTTCAATATCAGATGATCCATCTCATGTTACAAGATTCAAATCTCATTTCTCTGACAAATATCCAGTGTGAAAATTATCCATCATTTGACCATATCAAAGTGAATGACAATAAAAGCTAAATTCAAATAAAACTATCTGTTTTATTACACACAAAACAAGAATGACATTGAATTGAATTGCAATATATTGAAAATTATTGATACTTATATTACATGAATATATTAAAACAAAGAGTTCAAACATTTTTGTAACTATATTGTATCATTTATAAAAAAATTTGGTTATTTAGGATTAAATTTGTTCCTAGTACGTCTTTCAACAAGTTTTTTACCATTATCTTTACAACCAGTGCATAAAGGATAATATTTTTTGGCTTCATCTTCATCACCTGCCTCAGCAGGTTCAAGCTCATCAGTTCCACAAAAGAAACAAACATCTTAAGAACCAGTAGAATAATACGTTAATTCAATAGTACAGTTACATGTTCTGTTTTTTCTTAAAAACACAGTTTTCAAAACATGGGTTTCTTCATCAAGATCTAATTCATCAAATGAAAAACCACATGTGTACTGAATATCAGTTAAACAATTTGATAGTTGTGTCCTTCTGACACCCCTTACTACCTTTTTGGAGTAAAAAACTCTCGGTTTATCACAATCGGAAAATAGAACAACCATTTCAACATTTTTAGCGTACTGAGAAGATGGAGAAAATGGTAATCCATGTTCAGATGATGGTTTACCAACGAGTGATGGTCTATACTTCTCTGAAGTTGGCTTTCCATATAACTGATCAAATGATTTATATTTGTCACAATTAAGTGGCTCTGGGTCTGGAAGATGATAAAGTCTTTCAAACATTTCATTACTTAAACGAGGTTTTTTGCAAACATGACATGATGTTTTACCACATTTTTTTACACTAAAAATGTACTGAGCAATTTTACAATGATCATTCAAAAAACTGACAAACAATTTTCTTTTTTTAATATCCTGCTGAGTACTATCTGTAACTTTAATATCCTGGTCTATTTTCAATATTTCTCGTCTGAGATCAAATATTTCACCCTCTGTTGCTGGATTAAATACCTTTAAGTTTTTATCTTTCCATTTGAGCCTAGTTATTACATTTGACAATAAAATACGAACAGGTTCAACCGAGTCTAAAACCTCTTCCTCAATAGTACGATATTTTTCTGCTATTTTTCTTATTTCACCTAATGAATTTGCAGAATCTAATTGTTTTTCATAGTGCTCTGTTTTTTCACGCATCAGTCCTAATGACTGGAAACCCAGGTTCAAGATAGACATTATTCTTTCAGCTGGATTTTTCCAGCTATTTTGTGGAGGGGTTATAGCAACACAAATCATATCAAGATCAAATATAAGAAACAGGCAAATCAAAGACATTTGAACTGAAACATATGTCAATCTATGGTCGGGACCCCCATCGCTGTAAAAAATTAAAATGGGCTTGATCATACCATTTTCTAAAAATTAATTTTTCAAAATTTTAGACATTTCAGTTGCATGTCGCCATGGGGAAGAAGATTGAAATGCTGTTTCTTTTACACCAACAAAAACTTGCCCACCATAAAATGTTTGTTCAATTTCATCTGGAATCTCTGAAAATAAATTTACACTTGGAGTTATTGAAAATTTTGTGAAGTCGTGATCAGCAACCTCAAATTTCTTTCCCATGGCAACAATGACTTGCTTCCCCCTTTCCACAGTTGCAACTGGATATCCAGGCTCCCCAACTTTTAATTTGTGCTTATCATCCATACACACAAAATTACAAAATGGTTTATACATTATTGCAAACTCTTTTTGGTACCTAAAAATAGCAGAAGCATAATGCATATCTACATGAGTCTTTCTAAATTGGCGACTTTGAATCATAAATTTTACTTTCAACTTGCCTGTATATCTATGAGAAGATTGAAAATTGGCATGACGTGGCCAAAATTGCCAACGCAACCATTGCTGTGAAGGGACTAAAATGTTTGGAGCTAATTTAGCTTTAACCTGTTCATAAAGATCTGTAACTGAAAACGCATCTGCCAAATGAGTTATAACATCACCCCCCTTATCAATTTTGTCATGCCGTCTGTCATCTACAGCTAGTTCAAGCTTCTCATTTATATAGTTTTGGCATTCTGAAAGAAATTCATTATACTTTTCGGGTTGACCCCGGTTATTTTAGTCTTAAGTCACAAATACGTTCAGAGTCTTCATTGTCTAAAATTTCACTAATGCGCCTGTCAACCTCTGTCTGTGAAGCCTCTCTTAGAAACACAGATTTATTGGAAATTATGCGACCAAACAAAGAAAGAAATTCACGTCGCATTGCCCGACTGTGATACACCGGGAGTGATTTACGCAAATTGCATGCTATTTGCATGTTCTTAGTAAGTAAATCACTCTCAGATACCATTGGAACTTTCCACAGAAACATCAAGTGTTCTTTTGATCCTGTTTATTTAAATTGACAGCATTTTACAGGTACTATTAGGCCTTTGAAATAGTCATATCTTCTGTTTGGTTCACCCGGACTGTAGTCATTGACCACAATAGGAGCAAAAAAGTCACTATGTATAATAGCAGTATGTAATAAATTGTATCTTGCTTGCTTTGTAGGATTGATATTGGAGACAGGTGCTCAATATTCCCACCTCTCCTTGTCCCCTTGGAAAACTTTTTTCGAAGCACTGCATTCTGTTCTGTACTGCTGCGAAACTAAAAAATCAGCATACTTTTTCAAATTTTGTCCAAATTCTAAATGAATAGTTTTTATTGGCAACCACTTCTCTCGTTTTAAAAAGCCATTTTCCGTAAGAAGTAAAAATGCAGTTGAATGACTGCGTAAAATGTTTTCTTGAAGACTAGTTGAATCAATTTTCTTTCTCTTTCTTAATTCAGGTTTATAGTACCCATTAAAATGAGTCAGTGCTTCAGGAATATCACATGCTCGGCTAGCTAATGGATGGTGGTTACCGTCCACATACCACAAAATGTCTGTTAACGTATTAACCAAATTCACCCCAAAACTGTCTTTGTTAGTTGACAAAAAGCCCACATTTTGTGCCCTTAGCCACTCAATTATATCATTAAATAATTTGTTCTTTTGGTTAAGTTCATGTTTTATGTTAGGCATATGATTAGCTTTATTTGCCCCCTGCATTAATATAGTAAAAACATCAGCTTTAGCATTTTTTTCACAGTTTTCATTTACATCTTTATTAACTCTGTATTCTATGTAGGGACCAAGGCAAGGAACCGCGTCGCACAACTTTGTGCTAGGATCGATTTCCGTATTCATTTCACTTTTTTTGGTTCCAATATGTGCCGTTATTCTAGAGTTTTGAATTTCGTTCACAGGCGATTTATTGTCCAGATTTCCAGACGCGAACTCGTTATACAAATCAAAAATGTTTTTTTCATCACTGAAATTCGTAGTATACCACGCTTTCTTTTCGTTTACACCGCATTTTACTCTAAGAATCACGAAAACCATGTTGAATATTGTTACCGGAAGTTAACAAAACGAAGTTTTCGACACGGATATCGGTAACGTAAATGAACAAAATCCGGAAGTCGTAAATTTTGAAAAATAAAAAAAAATCGGGGCGGCACGATTTTTGAGGGGCGGGCGGGGATGAAAATCTATCAATTATAAAGAATTGTGAAAAACCCATACCCTATAGAACGATATTAATAGGCCAATTATAAAGAATTGTGAAAAACCAATATCCTATAGAACGATATTAATAGGCCAATTATAAAAAATTGAGAAAAACCCATACCCTATAGAACGATATTAATAGGCTAATTATAAAGAATTGTAAAAAACCCATACCCTATAGAACGATATTAATAGGCCAATTATAAAGAATTGTGAAAAACCCATACCCTATAGAACGATATAAATAGGCCAATTATAAAGAATTGTGAAAAACCCATACCCTATAGAACGATATTAATAGGCCAATTATAAAGAATTGTGAAAAACCCATACCCTATAGAACGATATTAATAGGCCAATTATAAAGAATTGTGAAAAACCCATTCCCTATAGAACGATATTAATAGGCCAATTATAAAGAATTGTGAAAAACCCATACCCTATAGAACGATATTAATAGGCCAATTATAAAGAATTGAGAAAAACCCATACCCTATAGAACGATATTAATAGGCCAATTATAAAGAATTGTGAAAAACCCATTCCCTATAGAACGATATTAATAGGCCAATTATAAAGAATTGTGAAAAACCCATATCCTATAGAATGATATTAATAGGCCAATTATAAAAAATTGAGAAAAACCCATACCCTATAGAACGATATTAATAGGCCAATTATAAAGAATTGTAAAAAAAAACATACCCTATAGAACGATATTAATAGGCCAATTATAAAGAATTGTAAAAAAAAACATACCCTATAGAACGATATTGATAGGCCAATTATAAAGAATTGTGAAAAACCCATACCCTATAGAACGATATAAATAGGCCAATTATAAAGAATTGTGAAAAACCCATATCCTATAGAACGATATAAATAGGCCAATTATAAAGAATTGAGAAAAACCCATATCCTATAGAACGTTATTAATAGGCCAATTATAAAGAATTGTGAAAAACCCATACCCTATAGAACGATATGAATAGGCCAATTATAAAGAATTGTGAAAAACCAATACCCTATAGAACGATATAAATAGGCCAATTATAAAGAATTTTGAAAAACCCATACCCTATAGAACGATATTAATAGGCCAATTATAAAGAATTGTGAAAAACCCATACCCTATAGAACGATATGAATAGGCCAATTATAACAATTAGAAAAACCCATATCCTATAGAACGATATTAAAGGCCAATTATAAAGAATTGTGAAAAACCCATACCCTATAGAACGATATTAATAGGCCAATTATAAAGAATTGTGAAAAACCCATACCCTATAGAACGATATTAATATGCCAATTATAAAGAATTGAGAAAAACCCATATCCTATAGAACGATATCAATAGGTCAATTATAAAGAATTGTGAAAAATTTCAAAACACGTTCATCGGCGCGCACCCAATTGAACATTTCTGATTAAATTAAATCTAGAAAAGCGCCACGTGTGCAGGACATTTATAGAGTGTTGTTTTTATTTCTTTCTGATGGTATAAAAGACCTAAACATGATTAATAATTGATTCATATTTTCTTCTCATTCTATCAATATAGATTATAAAGAAATTCTGTTGTTGTTTATCAGACTAAATAGTAAGCATCAATTTAGGACCAATCAAATAATCTATTAGACTTTTTTCCTTATCATTAAATATAATTAAAATTATATTTATTATGATTGGAGTTTATTATGAAGTTGTCATCTCACTCTATTGGGTAGTTAATTATCTTTGCACACGGTCTATGACGCCACAGTGCACATTCCATTCTAATCTATATTGTTACGTCATTACTTCACACGATGTTTGCGTATGATATGTGTATGCAAGTAATACATGAACTTCTATTGTTTTGGTCAGCTTTTTGACTTGAAACTGTGTACTTTGATTCTTTAGACTTCAAGAAGAATTACTACACATAGAATAACTTTGTGTTTAGCCTGATGCTTTTATTATTGGACAAATTATATGTGTAAAACGTTCGTGTCGTTGTGGCTTCTAAAAGGAGGGATTCTAGGAAAAGAACTCGTGGTCCAGAACTAGATTCTAATAATCCGAATAATTGGACATCAACAGAGCTTACAGATAAATTAGCTTTGCTTGGGATCAAAATATCCGAAAACTTTACTAATAAACAATTAAAACGTATTTTCTTGGATATTCAAAAAAGTAGTCCGGAAAGTTCTGACAGTGGAAATACTGAAACTACCAACATCAGTGCAAATTTGAATACTTCTATAGCATCAAATGAAGAAGATGGTGTTATTTTTATCGACTACAAATACGCAAAATCCCGAATTTTCCAATATTCCGACAGCATCTACCTCTCGGATGAATACAGTGGAGCCCACGCCTTTACCAGTAATATGTGCTTCTACGCGTCAAAACAACGCATTTCCGCCCAGGGCTGATCTCAATACGCTTGACTATGCTCTTGTCAACAACACATTACAATTGTGGCAGCAAGTTATTGCCGGAGTTCCAAAACAGACTAATAAATACAACTTGCATTCCGCCATGAACTTTAACCCCGGGCCTGGATCAACATTACCCGTTAACCAAAATACATTTGGTGTTCAAAACCCTACGTTGGGGGAATTTGCAAACCCCAATCAGATGAATTTTCCAAACAGTTTCGTTTCACAAGTTCCAATCTTTTCCATGCAAAACCAACAAATGCAAATGTCAAAACATGGATATCCAGCCACAGCGTTTTCCGGAGTTGACATGGTTTCTCCAGAGATTCGCACCAAAATTATCTCAGATAAACACATCAACTTAAACATACTCCTACTTCCAAAGTATGAAACGCCCAATCACCAAAAATCTAAAAAAAAAATGATGACCGTTTAAAAAGAAATTTAACATTAGACGAGTTGATTATAGATTTTGAAAGATATAAAAAAAAATGTGTCAAGTATTTCCAAACAGGACAGAAGAACTAGATTGCTACCTATCTCACATCTTGGAGACCGCTAATGTGTGGCCAGCAAATTTTTTGGATATCACAAAATGTTTAGTTCAAAATGTTCAATCATGTTACTAGAACACAATATATAAATTGACTGGTCAAGGGGTGATTTAGAATTGAGACAAATGGTTTGTGCTGGATCTACAGTAAAAATGTGCAATTTCTGTTCTTCAACACTTCACAAATCATCTATGTGTGGGAATAGCAGGGGATATCAAAATTCTAAAATTCAACCTACACAGAATAAAAATGGAAGAGATATTGTGGTGCATGATGGAATGCAAATCTGTAATAATTTTAATCAACCAAAAGGTTGTGTCAAACCTTACTACCGATATGCTCACGTGTGTAAAATTTGCAAGAAAACCCATGGAAAGTTTGAATGTTCCACTAATAAATCTATGCCAGGAACCCAACAGGAACAAAACAAATCATTCCCAGTTAGACAGCCCAACAGTAAATCAAAATGACTAGATTCTATTGATACAACAGACGTTCAGTCAACAGGGGCGGATCCAGGATTTTGGAAAGGGGGGGCGAAGTAACTAAAAATCGCGGAGCGGAGCGAGGCGAAAAATTTTTGGGACCTTTTTTAGACTAAAAGCATAGAATTAGTGTAAAATGCAGTTTTTAAACGGTTCTTGACTTAAGACATGTATATTTTATAGTTGCTGTAAAGTGTAAGAGTTGGACATTTTTTATGCCGTATTCTCCACATTAATTGTCTATTATAAAATGATGGGATGGATCCAAAGCTATGTACTAATATATTTGATTGGGACTTGCCAGTTAAAAATGGACATGGAAAATTCTCGTTTGTTTACAATACGACCGACACGAGTTAAGAAACAAACAGACAATTTTTATCCAAATGTTTGGTCGAAATGTTTCCGCCAACAAGGGAAGTGAGGGGTTCCAAATCAACCAAAGGCTACGAATTTATGAATGACGGTCGAAAAATGGAGACATTAAGGCAACATCCAGCAGGCAGGTTGCAGTCGGGCCTTGGTCAAAGTATTCAATAAATCAGTTCGGCGAAACAGACATTCAGGTCAGATACTGGATTTACATGCAAAACCCCGGAAACCAAAAAATTACTCCCTTTTATTAATCATCATGGTCATTTAATTCTAAAAAAAATCTGTTGGAAATTTTGGTTTCAAATGGCAAAAAAAGTGGACAAGATTATTGTTTTCAATCCTGATACGACAAGAATTTTATTTAAGGCAGAAAGCAGTGTCAGAACTTTTCCTCTTATACATCTCAGACTGCCCCCTCAAATCAAAGGTCCCTAACTTAGATCTTAAGCTTACTTACAGAGGATCATTATTCAGCTATGTTATTAATAGGCTTGGCCGTGTTTGGTTAAACATGTTTTTGTAGGTAAATAATATTGCTGTGGAACTTTTTTGTTCCTGACATTGAAATAGAGTATTACTTTCTGTTTGGTGGAATTGTGAAATAGAAGTCAGTACGTTCTTGCTCAATCCTTGTCACATCGAATGTGTCATTCTTGTCACCCTCAGCATAAGCAATTTGTTACTGTAATTTGATTTTCAAATTGACATAGTGATGTTTTTTCGACGCACTGGTTTTCTCCACCGTAGCGAATCACAGGACTTTGACTTTATATTACAGTAAATACGAGCGAAAAATATCTTTATAAGTAAAGAACTGCCACATAAAAACTAAATACACGGGAAATATCAAAGTTCACGAAGTCTTGTGACTGTCTGATTAATCTTTTACAAAAAAAAAAAAAGTCCAAGCAAAGGGGGGGGCGTACGCCCTCTACGCCCCCCTCTGGATCCGCCACTGGTCAACACCTATTAACATTGACCAATCAAAAAGGTTACTTTTAAATCATCCAGATAGGCGTTTTGTGAACTTTTTATGTAACAGCCTTCGTAATGGATTTGATATGTTAGTTTCAGATGTAAATTTACCTATTTATGAATGTAAAAATTCTTTAACTGCCAGGAAAAATCCTGAAGTAGTCACAAATTTATTACAAAAGGAGGTTGATAAAGGTTTTTTAAAGGGACCTTTTTCTCAACCCCCTTTTTTAAGTTATAGAGTAAGTCCATTGGGTATTGCTACACACAAATATTCCAAAAAACAAAGGCTTCCTATTAACATTGACCAATCAAAAAGGTTACTTTTAAATCATCCAGATAGGCGTTTTGTGAACTTTTTATGTAACAGCCTTCGTAATGGATTTGATATGTTAGTTTCAGATGTAAATTTACCTATTTATTAATGTAAAAATTCTTTAACTGCCAGGAAAAATCCTGAAGTAGTCACAAATTTATTACAACAGAAGGTTGATAAAGTTTTTTAAAGGGCCCTTTTTCTCAACCCCCTTTTTTTAAGTTATAGAGTAAGTCCATTGGGTATTGCTACACACAAATATTCCGAAAAACAAAGGCTTATAATTGATTTATCATCTCCTCGTAATTTAGATGAGCACTACAGTGTTAACGATTTGATAGACAAAGACCTATGTTTCTTGACATACATTAAAATTGATGATGCTATTAATGCGATTCAAAGATATGGTTTAAAGTCCCTATGTTGTACGATGGACATCTCAGATAAGTTCAAACAACTTCCGATTAAAAAAGAACAGTGGCATCTCTTTTGTGTCAAGTGGAATGGTCAGTACTATCATTACGTTCGTTTACCTTTTGGGTGTCGTTCTAGTCCCCGTCTGTTTGACTCTTTATCTACAAGTGTGTGCTGGATAGCTCAGAACAATTATGATATCAAAGTTATTTTCCATCTATTAGATGCCTTTTTAACTGTAGACAAACCTTCTGATTGTGGAGAAAGAACAATGGCTTTGTTAAGCCTTAATTTTAACAAACTTAATATTCCTTTGTCATGTAAAAAGACTGTTGGACCAGTTTGCGAACTTGAATACCTAGGCATTATTTTGGACACGATTACTATGCAGGCTAGACTTCCGTTAGACAAGGTTGAGAAAATCACACAATTTATTGGTTTTGTTCTAGATAAAAAATCTTGTACGCGTAGAGAACTTGAACAATTACTTGGACATCTTAACTTTGCTACAAGAGTAATTCTGCCAGGTCGGGCCTTTGTCACTTACCTTTATAGACTGATGTGTTCTGTCAAAGAGAGTCACCACTATGTTCATTTAAATAAAGAGTGTAAATCTGATTTAACAATGTGGCTACAATTTTTGTCAACGTGGAATGGAATTAACATGTTCTATGAATCTCATTTAACCTCTGCAGCGGACATGCATTTATTTACGGATGCTTCATCTACCATTGATTTTGGAGGTTTTAATCAAGGAAAATGGTTTTGTGACACTCGCCCAAAAGACCTCCCAACTATTTCGGAAGAAACTCTATCTATTGCTTTTTTGGAGTTATATCCTATCGTGGTGTCAGCTGTTTTATGGGGAAAAGGATGGTATAAAAAGCGTATTTTATTTCACTGCGACAATTTAGCATCTGTTATTATACTAACTAAAGGTCGGTCAAAAGATCCAATAATCATAAAACTGATGAGACGTCTTGTTATGTGTGCAGCAAAATTTAACTTTGCATTTTACAGCGAACATGTGCCTGGAAAAATGAACTTAACCATCAGTTAGCACCAGAGGAAGAGAAAGCAACAACTCCTTGTCCAACCCTGGAAGAGATTATTTTGACATCGCAGTAGAAAATTTACAAGCTTTCGCTGTTGCAGATTCAACTAAAGCTTTGTACAACGTAGGATATGAACGATATCTTAAGTTCTTACAATTACAAGGATCAACTTGGTCAACTTTCCAGTTACCATCTGTTTCTGAGAACCTGTTGATGCGTTTAATAGCATACTGCGAATCTAATAAACATCTGAGATATTCCACCATTAAATCCTACCTATGTGGTATACGTTTCTTTTACTTACTAAAAGAGGGTGTTAATCCATTAGAGAACTTTGTCGGTAAATCCTTGTCAAAATTAAAATCAGTATTAGTAGGTTTGAAAATGAAGCATGCCATTATGCCTAAGAGAGTTCGTTTATCTATCACATTTGATATTTTACACAAAATGTGTTTTTTATTGCGCAATTGTATTTTTGATAGTTTTACAGATGTTTTAATAGAAGCTGCATGTGTAACAGCTTTTTTCGGGTTTTTAAGATGTGGTGAATTTTTTGTTTATAATACCAAAAAATTTGATCATGAATCAAATTTGTGTCTGAGTGATGTTCAAATATCAAATGACTGTATTTTTGTGCACCTTACGAAATCTAAGACTGATCATTTTAGGTATGGTATTACTATTCCTTTGTTCAAAAACTCTACAGATATATGTCCTGTAGTTGTATTCAAAAATACTATAGACTCAGAATGAGTATTTTTGGCAATTCTGAGTCCTTTTTTATTACTAATAAAGGTGATCCATTGTCAAGAATTTTTTTCATTTCTCATGTAAAATGTACATTAGATAAATTAGTATTATCCAGCGAAAAGTATAATTGCCATTCATTCAGAAGTGGTGCTGCAACCACTGCACACAAAGCACGACTGGAAGATCATCTTATTCAAACTTTGGGACGATGGTCCTCAGATTGTTATACCAAATAGATTCATACATCTCCAGATGTACTTAGAAAAGCTCAAATTCAAATGACATCTACTTTGAAGAATTAAAAATGTGTACTGACAGCAAGGAGTGGATTGATTTTTATTCTTCTTATTATTTCAACTTGGGGCTACAGCTGCAAGCATCTGTATTTGGCTATTTCGATACAAAATCTATGAAAAATTATCTCAATTCCAAGTTTAAAGATTTAGCTAGAGTTATCTCCCTTTGCATAGATAGAACATTATACATTATTGGTTTTTAATTGCAGTTGTACATAAGTCCCCAGTTGCCATATTGTAAATAAATGCATATGCTTTTAGATTCTTGAATAAATAATAGTTTAGTACTTAGTCTTTGTATATATTAGTATACTTCTCATCACACTTACAGTTATTACAAACCGGCTACAGACATGAGTCCTTCAGAATTGAGGTTTGGGTTTATGCTTATGAGACAGCATCTCAAGGCAAGAATTATCATTTCTGTGATAAAGAGTGGTACGGGAAAATGAAAGAGACATTAATTTGGTATAAGATATAACCACTTTATAATACATCAAGAACAAGTGAAGTCATAAAACAAAACTGTTATTGTCTAGTTGTCATCAGATTTAACGAAATATCCTTTGATAATTCTGTTTCAGCGCAATACGACATAATATAATAATGCACTGTTCATCGATATTGAAGAAATGTTGTCCACTTGAAGCGGAAAATTGTTAATAATGATAGAAAATTTACACTGCAAATTTATGTGGAATCGATTTGTATGCTTTAAGATATTTTTATTATTTAAACATGTTAAAGGCAATGAAATTTTTTTATTCATGGGATAAGATGCAGATCAAGTAAAACTAACTCAGTCGCTGCGATAATTGATCTTTGTTGCAGTAAAATGACTTTTCTTTGTAGCAAAAGTGAGATGTTATTTGATTGCAAATGAAACCACTCTCTACCAAAACATCAGATGACGCTGCTATTAATAATTATTTTATGAACTACAATCTTCGTAGAGTATATACCGTTCCTTTGTTGGATACGTGTTGATCACTCTTGATGTTTCTCTTAAGTGTACATGTTGTGTGGACTGTTATCATTCTTGTTGGTGGATTTGTGATTTTTTATTATCCCTTTGTTATCTTTTTTTTTTTTTGTAATGCATTTTTCAAATCATGTGAGACGTGATGGATATCTGTAATGCATAATGATAATACAAAACAATAAATTTATGCGACTGTCATATAAGTGAGAGGTTTAGTTCGCATTAATCCACCATTTTCTGCATTAGAAAATGACTGTACCGGGTCAGTTGTTGTCCATTCGTTTCGTGTGTTTTAGCTTTTGATTTCCTCATTTGATTTAGGACTTTCCGTTGTGAGTTTCCCTTTGAGTTAAGTAATTTGTGATTTTCCTTTTTTACAGATCTAAATATTTTCATTGTAATACATGTATACTTTCGGAACATCATATATCATATTTCCTCCCTACAATATCGCATGCCGTCTTTTTATTTTGTCAGTTGTTTTGAATATTATTTTAGATTAATTTTAATGACGTAGTTCTGTGTTAATTAGTCTTTGCAATACTTAGACTGTTTTTTTTGCACATCAAGGAAAACATAGAGACCAAGACACAGGAAATATGAAAACTGATGATGTATGCTGAGTAGCAGCTGTTAACTCTGCAGCGGTTCCAGAGAATAATATTGATGTCTAGTGGGCTGCTATTGTAAAATTAATAGTTGTATGCGAAATTTACCTTTATGATGATTTAGTGATTTCTATTTTTCTTCTTGTTACCATGGTATTTTCAGCCGTTCTTCGAATACAATTATATCTACATAGTTATATTCTAATCTTTTACTATAAGCCGATGTTTTCAAAGAAAACTAATTTACAGTTATGCAAAGCACCTGGTAAATTTACACCAACACTTTCTTGACAAGTACATTCGTGTACCTGCTCTTACATATTATCTTTTTTTAGAAAACATCACGTACAAGCAAATATTAGTTGAAAGACTTTCAGGTCAAAAATGAAATATGAAATAAAAATCCAGATTTATGTTGTTAAAAGCAATAGAAACTTAATTGTAGTTTCAACATAAAAGCTAACAAAATTATTTATAGAAATTTAAAAGAACAAAAACATAACCTGTCCAAAAAGAATGTTGTTGTATTTTACAACAAAATTTGGAATAGCAACTGCAAATCTACTACAGGTACTTAAGATCGTGTGAATTGCCGAGAACTAGTTGCATAAGTCCAATGCAGAAAATAAAAGAAACATTTTAGTTTTGCTTCAAACAACATACTTCGCCGTTTCCAAATCTCATATTCATAGTAATATTTTCAAAATTGTACAAAGAAACTTTAGTTTGAATGTTTTCAATTAAGGAAGTTCAAGTACTTGTTTGACTTTATAAATATTTCAATATGAGCGTCACTGATGAGTCTTATGTAGACGAAACGCGCGTCTAGCGTACTAAATTATAATTCTGGTACCTTTGATAACTATTCAAGCAAATAGGAAATGTTATTTTTCTATTTTGGTGTACGAACAACAAGATACAGTGGGAACAATACTTCGTTCAACTTAGACAAAAAAGTTCAAATTCAGTCTTTAAAGATGGTATTATATAATCATCTCTTCTAGAATAAACCCACAACTTTAAAGTGAACCAGTTACAATATAAAAAAGACAGAAAAGGAGCAGTGAAAATATTTTAAAACGAACTGCAAATCCTGTCTTCCAAAATGACCAATGTTATATCATAGTTCGTTTCTGTGTGTGTGTAACATTTTTACGTTGTGTTTCCGTTGTGTCGTTTGTTTTCTCTTATATTTGAGTGTGAATTCGCATTACAATAAGACGTGTCACGGTACTTTTCTATCCCAAATTCATGTATTGGGTTTTGATGTTATATTTTTTATTCTCATCGGATTTTGTCTAATGCTTAATCTGTTTCTGTGTGTGTTACATTTTAATGTTGTGTCGTTGTTCTCCTCTCATATTTAATGCGTTTCCCTCAGTTTTAGTTTGTTACCCCGATTTTGTTTTTGTCCATAGATTTACGAGTTTTGAACAGCGGTATACTACTGTTGCCTTTTTTTCTTTTAAGGTAGTAGAATTTGGTAAGCCAAAGTTTTTTTAGTATTTTTCTTCCTAACGTTTTAAGGAATACATGATGAACTTTATTTCATAACGTGATGTGTGAAATTATAAAATCACAGATTTATTTTGAGTAAAGTTATTTTCTTTTAACTATTATAATACAGACAGTATTTGCCAAAAATTTTAACATCGTAAATGAAAGGCAATTATTTGTATAAGAAGTCGATTGACTATTTCGATCATGTTGACTTCTTTGTTGATTATGTAATGGTTTGTTTCTTCCTCTGTGATATTTTATCCTGGGGATAATTTGTCACAGTAATTTTTATCCAGACATGGTATACCAAAGGTAGATTTTTTCCAGAGGAGTCAAAATCTATCTGTGTTATGCGGATAGTATGTACCGATATATATTTGCCATACCATATTTCACAGAACCTTATGAAATAGATACTCATTAACTACTATGTAAGTTACTCATAATCAATATATACCTGACTATAATTATAAAATGTTTCACAAAGGTAGAACAAATTTGCATAATTTATCAAAGGCAGGTAATTATGAGCAATTTATATTTTAAAGATAATAATATAATATATTCCTGAATCTATTCCATAGTGAAATTTGTCCTTGAATCTTATTTTTTATATATTCATTTTAGATAACTTACAACATGATTTAAATAGACAGATAACATTTCACAGATTAATACTATCCACCTGTTAAAATTGCTTTTGTTCCAATATATTGTTATACTATGATTTATCTGATTCCCTTATTTACTCAACAACTACATCTTTGTCCCCAAACAAAACTATTTATATAGTTAAAAATGTCATCATAATTAAATTCTTCTATTACTGTGAAAAGTAGTAATGCAACTATATTTCTACGGCTTTACTTTGTACTTTATATTTGTACTGAGATCTGAAAACAACTCACGTTTACATGTATTTCACTTAATTTAATCATGATATTATTTCACAATTACGATCTTTGAAATTACTTCCGGTTTTCTTTCTTATGTTTCATGATAATTTTATTTTTTAACAGAATAATCTTTACTTGAATATTTCAGGAATTTTTTTCAATGATATTTTGTGAAATTATTTCCTATTATAATACATTTTTTTTAACAATTTAGCTTTAATTCAAATACACTATTATTATTTCATATTATTTGTAAAAGATAAGTTTTTTCTAATAACTATTCAATAAGTTAACTACCCAGATAGAATTTCACGGCAAAGGAATAAATATCCCAGGGAATATTTTCCTCCGGATCAAATTTCATCCGAATATAATTTTGCTTTACAATTACGTCTAGCTTATTATTTCAGCCGTTTAAAGTTAGAACTCCATGTAATACATATTTTATAATATGAAAATATGAAAGCAAATAAAAACCCGCAGAAATAAATTTTAATCTTTTATACTTTTCCCCCTGTTTCTCTTTATCTTATATATTAAAACAAAATGCTGAATAAAATTACAGTATGAAGTGTAAAATATAAGATGTTGAATTACGCGTTGGGGAAATTCAAAGAATTGAAGATCTTTTCGGATATATAAAACGTCTCTTCATTAGTTTCCAAAATAATGCCAAAAAACAAACATATGTAAAGAAAATGTCTACTCACTCACTCTGTCTGTCTAATTCATCCATTTAATCCTTACATACTTCCACTTCCACTCATCTCTATTTTCTTTTACGTCACTCTCCCGCCGCTGTCTCTCACGTACTGTGGGATTTTCTAAATATCTTACTTTTCCCCCCTCACACTAGGCCTCACCTATTCTCTCATAGACTCGCCCTCACTTATCCATTATCTCTCTCTCTTACACTCTATTTCTCTTACTCTCTTATTCTTACTCTCCGTCACACTCCTCTCTCAAACGATCTCTCTGTCTAAAACAGTCTTATCTCAAACTCTCTTACACTGGTACACTGTTACACTAACACCCTTTCTCACACTGGCACCCTGACACCCCTCTCTCACACTGAAACCCCTCTCTCACGCTAACACTCTCCCTCACAATGGCACCCTTTCTCACGCTAACACTCTGACACTCTCTCTCACTATTGCACTCTTTCTCACATTAGCTCTCTCTCACACTAGCACTCTCTTACACACCCTCGCTCTCTCTCTCTCTCACAATAACACCCTCTCACTCTCACTAACACACTCTCTCTCTCTCTCTGTCACTAACACCCTCTCTCACTAACACTCACTAACAACCTCTCTCTCTCTCTCACTAACACCCTCTCACTAACACCCTCTCTCACTAACACGTTCTCTCACTAACACCCTCTCTCACTAATACGTTCTCTCACTAACACTCTCTCTCACTAATCTCACTAACACCCTCTCTCACTAACACTCTCTCTCACTAACATGTTCTAAGACTAACAGTGTCTCTCACTAACACCAACACCACACCCTCCCACAACCTCTCTCACTAACACCACACCCTCTCTCACAGTCAACAGAAATAGAGAAAGAAAGAAAGATCGAGAGAAAAAGAAAGATTGAGAGAAAATTTAAACTAAAAGTAGAAGAGAGAGAGCGTGTGAAAAATATACAGTGAAAGAAAAAAATAGAGATTGAAAGGAAGATTGAAAGAATAATAAAGAGTAAGGATGAAAAAGTAGAAAGTATGAGATCCGTTCCAAAGTAAATTCTTTTGGGTTATTGCTAACCCATAAGAAAATACACCTTGTAAAGGTGCACGGCTAAAGCAGTAATTGGTTCTCCTCCGTCGGCGTTGTACATTATGACAGTCCATAGGCGAAAACACCACTGCCTACCAGAACTTTAGAAAGGTTGGCGCACTCACCTTCAGTTACCTTCCTTAGGTATAAGCGCATCCAATATATTGAAATGGATCATTTTATGAAAATCAAAATAATGCTAGTTGCGGTATCATTTATTTACTATTCTTGCAGTTAAACTTTTGAAAGAAAGCAACTCGTGATATGTTACTTCCATTTGTATATACAACTTGTATCACTCTATTGAATTTATAAGTTTAAAAGAGTAAAAATGTTTAATTTTTCAATTATTTCAAAATAATTGAAATGAACATTTTAACGGGAGGTAACTACCAGTTGTTTTCTATACATACTACGATTAAAACATAACACGTGTTTTCTAGTCTTTTCACGTGAAGTAATTGCATAATTAACAACAAAAAACACAAATACCTCTCACTTTAACGTATCTATAAACAAGAAATAAGAAGATGTGATATGATAATTGCAAATTAGCGACTATCCGCGAAAGTGCAAATGAAGTGGATGTCTTTAGTTATGTGTCTTTTCATTTTACACAAAACCGTTGTCAGTTTGTCTTCGATCTATGAGTTTAAATTCCCTTGGAGTTTTAAGTAACCACGGCAAATATACCACATAAAATGCCACGAACGTGTGTTTACAGTAATAAAAAGTTGATACAGTATGCCATTATTTAAATTATTTGGGTTACAAATGTACATTATGGTTTACTTTTACAAATTGTGACTTGGATTGAGAAGTTTCTCATTGACACTCATACCAAATCTTCTTATATCTATTTATAAGAAAACGTTATCAAAACGTCAAATGATTTCAACGGATATTATAAGCTATGAACTAAAACAAATTACGGAAATGTGTATGCAAACCCTACAAATACTTAATGTAATGTTTTATTTGTTCTATAATGTGCATAATTTTCCTATTTGAATGGTTTTACGTTAGTCATTTTGGGGCCCCAAGAGACCAAAATGACACAGAAATAAATAACTTCAGGTAATCGTATTACCTTCAACAATGAGTAAAACCAATACCGCATAGTCAGCTCAAATAGACCGCGAAATGGCAAATGTAAAACAATTTAAACGAGAAAAATTACGACTTATATTTTTTTTTTTGCTTAATTTGGGTGTTCCTTTTAGTAAATAGATTTAATGTTTTCACAATTGCATCAACTTCTAGTTATTCCGAAATGCAAATTAATGTCTGAACAAGTTCATTTCCTGATTATCTTTGTGTTTTATATTTATGAAATTGTTTGCATGTAATTGCACTTGTTTTTCTGGTTGATTGGCAATTGTTTGCTTAATGTCATTTAGCAAATATTTTATTGATATTCAAATAGGAAAGCAAATTAACTTTTAATCAGAAAAGCGGGTTCCAATATTAAGCATTCTATTAGCTTAGGGTCTTGCAAATGTGAATTACAATTACAATACATTTAACCAATTGCTCAGACTTTTGAAGAACTATGCAAAACCAAATACTGTTGGAATTATGTAGCAGTTTCCAGCATTTGTCATTTATCAATTACAGACAAGGGCCGTATCTTTGATAATGTACAACAGCCCGGGTGGATTTTGCTTTTTCCACCGGCCCACCGTGGATAGCCCATCCGTGCCCACTCCAGCTAATAATATTGATTGTACTTGCAAGTCTTTTAATCAAACAAAATAAATTGCATGCCCATGTCTATGGGCGGGCAGAGTGGACAAGGTTCGTCTCGTTATGGCTTCTAAAAGGAGGGATTCTAGGAAAAGAACTCGTGGTCAAGAACTAGATCCTAATAATCCGATTAATTGGACACCAACAGAGCTTACAGATAAATAAGCTTTGCTTGGGATCAAAATATCCGAAAACCTTTACTAATAAACAATTGAAACGTATTTTCTTGGATATTCAAAAAAGTAGTCCGGAAAGTTCTGACAGTGGAAATACTAGAACTACCAACATCAGTGCAAATTTGAATACTTCTATAGCATCAAATGTATTAGATGGTGTTATTTTTATCGACTACAAATACGCAAAATCCCGAATTTTCCAATATTCCGACAGCATCTACCTTGCGGATGAATACAGTGGAGCCCACGCCTTTACCAGTAATATGTGCTTCTGCGCGTCAAAACAACGCATTTCCGACCAGGGCTGATCTCAATACGCTTGACTATGCTCTTGTCAACAACACATTACAATTGTGTCAGCAAGTTATTGCCGGAGTTCCAAAACAGACTAATAAATACAACTTGCATTCCGCCATGAACTTTAACCCCGGGCCTGGATCAACATTACCCGTTAACCAAAATACATTTGGTGTTCAAAACCCTACGTTGGGAGAATTTGCAAACCCGAATCAGATGAATTTTCCAAACAGTTTCGTTTCACAAGTTCCAATCTTTTCCATGCAAAATCAACAAATGCAATTGTCAAAACATAGATATCTCGCCACAGCGTTTTCCGGAGTTGACATGGTTTCTCCAGAGATTCGCACCAAAATCATCTCAGATAAACACATCAACTTAAACATACTCCTACTTCCAAACTATGAAACGCCCAATCACCAAATATCTAAAGAAAATGATGACCGTTTAAAAAGAAATTTAACATTAGACGAGTTGATTACAGCTTTTGAAAGATATAAAAAAATAATGTGTCAAGTATTTCCAAACAGGACGGAAGAACTAGATTGCTACCTATCTCACATCATCGAGACCGCTAATGTGTGGCCAGCAAAATTTTTTGAATATCACAAAATGTTTAGTTCAAAATGTTCAATCATGTTACAAGAACACAATATAAAAATTGACTGGTCAAGGGGTGATTTAGAATTGAGACACATGGTTTGTGCTGGATCTACAGTAAATATGTGCAATTTCTGTTCTTCAACACTTCACAAATCATCTATGTGTGGGAATAGCAGGGGATATCAAAATTCTAAAATTCAACCTACACAGGATACAAATGGAAGAGATATTGTGATGCATGATGGAATGCAAATCTGTAATAATTTTAATCAACCAAAAGATTGTGTCAAACCTTACTGCCGATATGCTCACGTGTGTAAAATTTGCAAGAAACCCCATGGAAAGTTTAAATGTTCCACTAATAAATCTATGCCAGGAACCCAACAGGAACAAAACAAATCATTCCCAGTTAGACAGCCCAACAGTAAATCAAAATGACTAGATTATATTGATACGACAGACGTTCCTCAAAACCTATTGACATTGACCAATCAAAAAGGGAACTTTTAAATCATCCAGATAGTCGTTTTGTGAACTTTTTATGTAACAGCCTTCGTAATGGATTTGATATGTTAATTTCAGATGTAAATTTACCTATTTATGAATGTAAAAATTCTTTAAATGCCAGGAAAAATCCTGAAGTAGTCACAAATTTATTACAACAGGAGGTTGATAAAGGTTTTTTTAAAGGGCCCCTTTTCTCAACCTCCTTTTTTAAGTAATAGAGTAAGTCCATTGGGTATTGCTACACACAAATATTCCAAAAAGCAAAGGCTTATAATTGATTTATCATCTCCTCATAGTTTATATGAGCACTACAGTGTTAACGATTTGATAGATAAAGACCTATGTTCCTCGACATACATTAAAATTGATGATGCTATTAATGCGATTCAAAGATATGGTTTAAAGTCCTTATGTTGTACGTTGGACATCTCAGATGCATTCAAACAACTTCCGATTAAAAAAGAACAGTGGCATCTCTTTTGTGTCAAGTGGAATGGTCAGTACTATCATTACGTTCGTTTACCTTTTGTGTGTCGTTGTAGTCCCCGTCTGTTTGACTCTTTATCTACAAGTGTGTGCTGGATAGCTCAGAACAATTATGATATCAAAGTTATTTTCCATCTATTAGATGCCTTTTTAACTGTAGACAAACCTTCTGATTGTGGAGAAAGAACAATGGCTTTGTTAAGCCTTAATTTTAACAAACTTAATATTCCTTTGTCATGTAAAAAGACTGTTGGACCAGTTTGCGAACTCGAATACCTAGACATTATTTTGGACACGATTAATATGCAGGCTAGACTTCCGTTAGACAAGGTTGAGAGAATCACACAATTTATTAGTTTTGTTCTAGATAAAAAATCTTGTACGCGTAGAGAACTTGAACAATTACTTGGACATCTTAACTTTGCTACAAGAGTAATTCTGCCAGGTCGGGCCTTTGTCACTTACCTTTATAGACTGGTGTTTTCTGTCAAAGAGAGTCACCACTATGTTCATTTAAATAAAGAGTGCTAATCTGATTTAACAAGATGGCTACAATCTCATTTAACCTCTGCAGCGGACATGCATTTATTTAAGGATGCTTCATCTATCATTGATTTTGGAGGTTTTTATCAAGGAAAATGGTTTTGTGACACTTGGCCAAAAGACCTCCCAACCATTTCGGATAAAACTCTATCTGTTGCTTTTTTTTTAGTTATATCCTATCGGGGTGCCAGCTGTTTTATGGGGGAAAGGATGGTATAAAAAGCGTATTTTATTTCACTGCGACAATTTAGCATCTGTTATTATACTAACTAAATGTCGGTCAAAAGATCCAATAATCATAAAACTGATCAGACGTCTTGTTATGTGTGCAGCACAATTTAACTTTGCATTTTACAGCGAACATGTGCCTGGAAAAATGAACTAAACAAATTTCATCAGTTAGCACCAGAGGCAGAGAAAGCAGCAACTCCTTGTCCAACCCTGGAAGTGATTATTTGGACATCGCAGTAGAACATTTACAAGCTTTCGCTGTTGCAGATTCAACTAAAGCTTTGTACAACGTGGGATATGAACATTATCTTAAGTTCTTACAATTACAAGGATCAAATTGGTCAACTTTCCAGTTACCACCTGTTTCTGAGAACCTGTTGATGTGTTTAATAGCCTACTGCGAATCTAATAAGCATCTGAGATATTCCACCATTAAATCCTACCTATGTGGTATACGTTTCTTTTACTTACTAAAAGGGGATGTTAATCCATTAGAGGACTTTGTCAGTAAATCATTGCCAAAATTAAAATCAGTACTAGTAGGTTTGAAAATGAAGCGTGCCATTATGCCTAAGAGAGTTCGTTTACCTATCACATTTGATATTTTACACAAAATGTGTTTTTATTACGCAATTGAATTTTTGATAGTTTTACTGATGTTTTAATAGAAGTTGCATGTGTAACAGCTTTTTTCGGGTTTTTAAGATGTGGTGAATTTTCTGTTTATGATACCAAAAAATTTGATCATGAATCAAATTTGTGTCTGAGTGATGTTCAAATATCAAATAAAATTGAGAATGGAAATGGGGAATGTGTGAAAGAGACAACAACCCGACCAAAAAAAAACAACAGCAGAGGGTCACCAACAGGTCTTCAATGTAGCGAGAAATTCCCGCATCCGGAGGCGTCCTTCAGCTGGCCCCTAAACAAATATATACTAGTCCAGTGATAATGAACGCCATACTAATTTCCAAATTGTACACAAGAAACTAAAATTAAAATAATACAAGACTAACAAAGGCCAGAGGCTCCTGACTTGGGACAGGCGCAAAAATGCGGCGGGGTTAGACATGTTTGTGAGATCTCAACCCTCCCCCTATATCTCTAACCAATGTAGAAAAGTAAACGCATAACAATACGCACATTAAAATTCAGTTCAAGAGAAGTCTGAGTCTGATGTCAGAAAATGTAACCAAAGAAAATAAACAAAATGACAATAATACATAAATAACAACAGACTACTAGCAGTTAACTGACATGCCAGATCCAGACTTCAATTAAACTGACTGAAAGATTATGATTTCATCATATGAACATCAGGCACAATCCTTCCCGTTAGGGGTTTAGTATCATACCATCATAACATATATGAGAAGAACATAACCCGTGTCATGCCAACAACTGTTTTTAGAATAAATGTGCACTAGTAACCCGAATTTAACTTGATCGGACAAAAACGTGTTAACGCTATTTAAATGAGATTGATCGTTATTTGATAAAGATTGACAAAAATTAAAAATTATATTTAATTCATTTCAATTCATATCAATTCATTTTAACGCCAGTCAAATAGATTTCTCTGCGGTGAATCAATTGAAATCAAGTTGCTGGTTAGTTGCGTTAAACTAATAGGCCACGTCCCCGTTAAACTATTTCAAACATGCATTAATTCGTTTTAAACATGGATAAGACCCGGGCTTTTTACAGGTAAATCACCCAAGCAAAACGATCTCGATGTATATATCGTTTTTTTTTGTTTCAAACTTTAAATGCGTATTGTCTTAGTGAAGTCAGATGCTCCACAATTTAAACAAACGAACGTATAATACACGGGACATGTACCTATATAAGGCCTTTAAATAAAAACATTAAAATATATATGCACGCGCGGTTTAAAAATGCAAAACTTTGGAATCTGTTGAAAATAAAATAGTTAGATATATAACATGATTTTAATTTGCTCAAGTCAAGGACTATACAAATCCTTGCTCAAGTGCACTAGATCTTTATCGCATATATACATGCGTTTCAAAAATTGCCAAGTTCTATGAAAACTCGTGGTATGTAAGTTACGTGTGGTCCTTTGCAACTATTTACGAAACTTTATGTATTCCTGTATATTTACCGTTTCTCTTTTTTCTGTTTTACTATATAATAATTCTTTATTCCGTAAGAAAATATACAGCTCATAGGATCAAATACATACACAAATTATATAGTTTACTATATTGTACTCGTATATAAATGTAGACATGGAAAACTACACAGAAATTATTTATTGTGTAAATAATTTAAATCGATGTATTTCATAATTTCGGTATTGACTTAAAAAAGTGCTTAAGTCCATTATAAGTAAAATACAGAATTAAAAAAAACTCTACCTTTTTTAATTTTAATTTTAATTTCTTTATTTTAGAGGTACGCTTCTGGCCAAGTTTCACTTATTCTGTCGCAAATCATTTACTTCAATAACCAACCAATTGTATTCTGAAAGAAGTTGATTTGTTCTCTGTACGAATACATGAAATATTTCTCACTGAACGTTATGTTTGCAATCGATGATCATATACAAATCTACAGTATTTATATGAAAGAGACTTAATAATTTTTTTTTTAATTATTATTCTACACATATTTGAAGGATCGAAATAGTCAGTTCTATAAATGGATGTTATTTAAAGACTTGTAATTTTACAATTATCAAGTGCATCCATGAAATTTTTATCGACGCACCAAAGTTTTCCCTTTCATTGTGTATAGCTCATTTTCCGATTCACTTAAGGTTTCTAACTATCTTCTTACTTGTTCATTACATTCTAAAATTAAAATCCTACACAAATTGCAAAACTTTTATTCTCCGGCTAGACTGCGTAAAGATAAATATTGCTTTGTTTGTGTATTATAATACACAATGTTTTGAAGGCCGATATCCAGTTTGGCTAAAAAAGAATTCATTTACGCCACAAGTTAATTACGCGAATTCTTTTTTTGCATCACGTTTTCATAAAAACTGCAACATTCATTTGCGCCAATAAAACAATCATTTAATTGCTCAAATATTATAGACCTGTTTTCAAATTTTTATTCTTAGTGCACTGAGGAGGTCCATTTCAGTATTTACATGTAGGTTTAGAAATCGCAAACTGAAAGGGCCTCCTTAGTGCACTTAGACTGACAAAAAAGTGCACTATGGACCTGATGGAAAGATAGAATTGACACAAAAACATGGCATACGGAAGGAGAAGTACATTATTTCGAATTGTAGTAATTATAACGTTATTTGGCAGTTGAAATAAATATTCTAACGTTGCATGTACGTGTAATTAGGTTAATAGTTTCGAGGTAAATATGACACAATTAATAAAATTGAGAAGGGAAATGAGAAATGTGTCAAGTTCCATTTGTTGGCGCAATTAATAGTATAAAAAAAGAAGAGATGAGCGCTATTCAATTGTAATAATTTGAATAATAGCAAATTACACCTAACCGTTTTCACAAATCAGTAAATTCTTCGCCCGGGGATAGACTCCTGCCAGTAATCTACCTTCAGTAACTTTACAATACCCAGCCGTGTCATTTCCGTATATTGTACATGTAGATAGCACATGTGACACATGTATATGTTCCAGACCGTATGAGTATTTGGACCGTACGCGTACGGTCTGGACCGTATGCGTACTTTTTCAAAATACTCATACGGTCGGACCGTACGCGTACGGTCTGACTAATATTAAAAAAGATGTTCAGGTTTATTAGATACAAATGCATGTAGCAGTTTAACATAAGTTAACTATCAAATTACTATAAAAAAGTTCAAATGTAATTGAAACAAAAACTTTATATTTTAACTTTTTTTAAATTCACGCTAATTAAATCTGTTAATCTCTTGTATCTAGCATGTCGATCAGTAATACATTAATTGAATTATGATCACTGAAATTGAAGATATCGGAAGTATATATCATGTGGGAGGTCAATTGTTTTGGAATATTTAGCAACTTTACCACAAAATGCAAATGCAAAGAACATGCATGAACTGCATACATGAAAATGTAAAAAATATTACGTTACTTAAATTGTCACGGTCACCTAGGGGCGATAGTACCAAAATAGGATTCAGATATACAATTAAACAAACACTTACTTTTAATTGTTTTGTTCATTTTATCTAATTGTAATAAATTATCAATAACAATTTGTAAAACTTAAAATCACTAGTAAAATAAAGATTGTGATAAATGCTTGTTTCAATTTAATTTATTATCCATATGATCAAATAACATGTATGCTCAGCTCGTACCGGACCGTACGCGTACGGTCCAAATACTCATATGGTCTGGAACATATATACATGTACACAAGAAATACCCATTCAAGTGATTTTTAATTTCAGAAGAACTCCATATCGTGTACATAAACATAAAATTACAATAATATGAAAAAATAAATGTTGTTTTAGTAAAATTAATGCACCTATGTATGTATTTGTAAACTTATGATAATTCGTTATTTCATGTACTTTTTTTTGTTTCAATTACTTTTTTTGGATCTTATTTACTTATTCGTAAATTGAAAAAAACGCACAAATCTGAATAGAATCATATGGCATTGAACATGTTGAATGATTTCTCTAACTCAAAACTAGTTATGCATGTACATGTAGATAGATTTCCGAAATACAATGTTTCTCGTTGGGTTGCTTGTCCATTAATTGACGTTTACGCTATATTTTTATGTTCGGTATTTGTGAAAACCGCTCATCTATCAATTTTACAAGAAATATAATACTTGTAAGTCATGAACATTGAAGTTTAACTTGCTTTCATTTTTTCGTATACGTACAAACATGAAATGAAATGAAACACTTTAAAGCGGTTTAAATTATGCAGTGTATTTTGAAAATATAGTTTTGAAAAACCGGTTATTTTCTTTTCATACTTTTTCTATCCCTTTTCTTAAAAATTAGTACACGTGTCACTGGTTAATATAGATCACATTAACGGTACCAATTTTCTTGCACTAGATGCGCATTTCGACAATACATGTCTCTTCAGTGATGCTAAAGGCCAAAATATATGAAATCAAAAGCTAATGTAAAAGACGAAGAGCTTTAATCCAAAAGGTCCAAAAAGTATAGCCAAATCCGTGAAAGGAATACTAGTGAACCATGAATAATCCCAAACAACAATTTTTTTATTGGTTTATTGTCACACTTGCTTATATTGTCAATATTATGTATTGTTTTCGGCTGAGACTACTACATGTAAAAACAGTATAAAAGTTATGGTAGCATCAGTTTTCGGCAATATTGAAACAAATTGAATATCCTTAGGAATTTGAATTGCTTCTTCAGTTATTTAATATATATATACGGAAAAACAAGGGGGATATTTAATCATTAGCTCTCGTGAAGTTTTCTTGTAGGTTTAAAGAAGGGGGACAGTATATCTCTAAGTAATAAAACTTAAAGATTGGTATTCTTTAAATTGTATAACTGTCTTAATCTGAATCCGGGTCCGTTCGCGCCCATTCACGTTCGCACCCACTCATGTTCGTCCCCTTTCACTTTCTGGCTTTCTCCTCAATTTTTAGATTATATTGAGAATCACGTTTTTATGCCAGATCTTTTATCATTTGTTAAAACAAAGACATGTAGTAGATGTACTCTTATTTAGACCAAAAAACTACCATACGGTATTCCACATGTACGGTGAATTAAATTATTGACAAGCATACCACATCTTCTTATATTCATTCGTTATTTTGATGAATATCTTAATTAAGCCTAAATAAATAAATGATTTTGAAATGAACTTATTGATAACTATACAGCTTTTAATTCTGAATAATTATGTTTATCTTACATTGAATTATATTCACTCTAAGACTAAACTGGTTTATAAAACAGACACATTATTATTGTCATATGTAATTGTAATAGTGTGTTTTATATAAAAAAAATCTGTGAATATCTACCACTACTGTTACCGGCTTAAGAGATCAGCTAACATCAGCTGTTCTCTCGAGATTTGAATATACAAATTCAAACCAAAACAAGTACATAAAATGCATATTTTTAATCCCAATCTTAATACAGAAACACTTAAATTGTTATTACATGTTTTTATGAATTTGATTAAATCTTTGTCAATCAGGCATGCACAGCAGCATCAAGGAATTGTATATTTGCAGCATGTATTCTTCCATATTGTGACCTTACTTGAAATAAAAGAAAACGAAGTCTGGAATTCTCGCTATCTGTTTGACCATGGAAGTATCATATAATAGAAGTATAATATAATACTTCCATGGTTTGACAGTCTACAGATTATAGTGTGTTATCGATCTAGGTGTTCTCGTTGAGGTCCGCGTTCCAAATCCAAAGCATTTCATTGGTCAGTAGATTTGCAATTTTTCAATCCAAGGTGTTCTCCAGGGGGTCCACGTTCATGTTTCAATGAGATAAACTATATTGTAAGTTTTCTACTCCAAGTTAACAAAATAGAATTTGAGCTGTTTTATAAGTATATATGATGGTGCCTCGTTTTTAAGGGATTGGAATTTTTTAAAGTAAATTTATCTATTCATCCATAATTTTTTGTTGTTGTTAAAATACACTATAATTTCACTTTTTTTAAATGACAACTTTTAGTTACCGGTAGACTTGCAGATATTGACACCTGTGCGTTTGGATTAGCATTAAAATGTTCCTGTATTTTTTATAAGAAATGATTTATAAAACAATCTGGGACTTGTACAAGTATATATATGCATTTATAAGTCCAAGCATATGCATACAATAATGCATGTATGTATACGCATGAGTTTCTCGCTACATTGCAGACCCGTAATATAGGCCTTCCTCTTTTGTCTGCTCTATAGTCGGGTTTTTGTCTCTTTTATATATTCCCCATTTCCATTCTCAATTTTGTAATATACGACGGTAAATTGTTTCTGTTTCAAATACCATGTACATGTACATATATGAGGCTATGAAAGTAAATAAATGGAGTTTACAGAAATAAAGATTTAAGCTGAAATATGTTTTACACTCAGCGGGCATTCAATATCATTGACATACTATATAGCACTAATCGCAATATACATGTACTTATATTTTGGACATCTTATCAGTAATCTCTCTATTGAAGATGTTGGAATCTATGTATTATAATTATTCGCTTATTAGGCAAATTCATATCCTACAAATATATTTTCAATCATTTTAGTTTTTATAAATACCATTACAAATAACATATTTGTCTCAGTTTCCTGTGTTAGGATATTCGATTGATAAAATACAATAAACAATTTAAGGTTGTCACGTAAATGTGGATTACGGATTGAGAAGTTAGATGTCAAACTTGAATTAACAAACTGAGGTGACTTTAACCCGAATATGTAGTTTCTCTTCAACAGTGTTTTAATTCTAAGTTCCTTACTTTCATTTTAACTAAATTAATTAGAATGATAGAAAGATTCGGAACTAAAGATAGTCACAATTAAAAATATGTATTTTGAAAAAAAGACAAAAACCGCCAGATCATAACTGATTTAAATCCAGGGTCCGTATATGCATCTTCTGACATCCGACCGGCCAGACTTCTAATGAACTGAAACTTAGGCTAGAGGTATAAGGGGTGGGGTGAGCTCTCAGAAACATGTTTAACCCCGTCGCATTTATGCGCCTGTCCCAAGTCAGGAGCCTCTGGCCTTTGTTAGTCTTGTATTATTTTAATTTTGGTTTCTTGTGTATAATTTGGAAATTAGTATGGCATTCATTATCACTGAACTATATATATATATATATATATACGAGTCTAAATTGAAAACTACATTCAAACCTATGATTGCGTTGGATAAAAACCGCAATTTTTATACGTGTGCATGTCAAACAAATTTCGTTGTAGTAGGGTCTAAAAACGGGCGCATTGCATTTGTGCCAATTTTTAAAAAATCCAATCTTTCATTTGCGCCACAAGGTTATATGAAAAAATAAATGTGTGTTATGGGGCAAAATATTTTACATTGTATTGTATGGAAAAACACCAAGGAGTCAGAACATTTGACACAAATTCCAAAACCTCACCTAAGTACATCCTTAACACGGGTCAGCCATTTATCGTCCCCTTCCAACGGACTGTCATCGTTTCCTCAAGACCATACTCGCAAATGGTGTCGAGGGAGAGCCGAAAATTGAGTTCCTGAAATTTTCATCCCAAACGGGAATCGAACCAGGAACCTTTACATTTGTCATTTAAGGGCCTTTCATATGACTATACCGTATGAACTTTGCTCATTGTTGAAGGCCATACGATGACTTATGATTGTTAATTTTTAATGTTTCTTTATTTTTGGCAATCATATCACATATTTGCTTTTTTTATTGATTTCAATAAATTAAGTTGTGTGTGGTTTTTTTTCGAGTAAAAACGTCATATTCTCCGATTGTCCTCTTTGTTTATCCCTTAACATGTAGACATATGATCGAAAAATATTCTAAATACAGAATTGCAGGAATGAAAGAAAGCAACCGACTTAAACCTATAATTTCTTGTATTCACCTGTAAAATGGCGCAAATGAAATATGGTTTGTGGTGCAAAGGGATGATTTTTTTTGGCGCAAATGAAATGCCAATTGGCGCAAAAGCAAAGCACCGCTAAAAACAGCACAAACATATATAGTATATATTTGTTTAGGGGTCAACTGAAGGACGCCTCCGGGTGCGGGAATTTCTCGCTACGTTGAAGACCTGTTGGTGACCTTCTGCTCAGTGTTGGTTTTTTTCTTTGGTCGGGTTGTTGTCTCTCTAACACATTCTTCATTTCCATTGCATATTTTACAATGGTACGTAAATTAAGATTTTATCCGAAAAGACGGATTTATACAACTATTGAATATTGTAAATGTTTAATGCATAAATGTGCAGATCTAGAGCGAACTTGCTTTGCTTCGTGGCGAAAGTACGAATATAGAAAAATCACAGATTTGTATTACAACTAGAAAGTCCTAGAAGAAATCATCAGAATTTGTATATTGTTAGTTATTCTGTACATGCATAACTATAGTTATTCTGTACATGCATAACTATATATAATGCGAACCCGAAGTTGTGAAATCGCAACTAAGCGTGAATTCTTTGGAAAAGCGACGGTTCTATGAAAACCTTTTGTCAATTCCAAGTTCTCGGTTTCGACATCATTGTAATATATGTCACTGGACGTTAACATTCAATCCTTTATTTCGTCTTCGTCTTCGTCAAATAGTGCTGTTGGTTTCTTTTTATTATTATTACATACTAGTATACATGAATACACCACAAGTTATTCCTATGTAATCTCATTTAGATATTTTGTAGTTTAAACATATCATATTGTTCAAACCAAATGGATGAGATATTTAGTGCATGCAAAGTGAATTTTAAAGATGAAAATCGTATTAGTTCGATAATGCTTCAAACTAAATATAAACTGAAAATACATGTATAACTGCCGTATTCCGAATCCCCGACATTCATTTGTGTAAATGAAGAAAAGATAACAATAATTGGTATATGTGTGAATCTACGTCTCAATCACGCTTCATAAAGATATTACAGAATATTCAAGATTTACAACTTTTCTTGAATATGATTGCCAATGATATAAACCATGCAGCAGATTTCAAAATAACCCAATTAATTTGTGTGTGAATTATAACAACTGAAACCGTAATTCTGCTGTAGTGTACGTCGATCATTTCTGTTACATCAAGGCGTATGGCAACCAGACTACCATACTCAGTTCAAAAGTACACAACAACCCTTTTTGTGCATTATACGCTCAGGAACATACATCTTACTATTCAACATGGATTGGTAGAAAATGTTACTTTTCAACTGTAGTCCATTTGACATCAAAGTATCATACAAGTACAGAGGCTAGGATTTATAATTCGGCTAGTCTAGATGACTTCGTGCAATATCCCCGATCCATATTCATGATAGTTTAAACATACATAATTAAAATTTTAGATCCTTCAATTTGCATATAAATATGATATTTTAATTTCGTATGATTTAGTACAACCTGCAACACATTTTATTTGATGTCACCAATGGTAAACATGTAAAATGAAACAATAACTTACTATTATAAGTTATATGGTTCGCTACTGACCCCCTACGAATCCATAGAGGGTTAGTAAAATCCATAGGGGTCGAGGACGGAGGCCGAATCCCGTAACCGGCAGTAAAAATTTTAAAATCTTCACCATAAATACAGTACGTACTAAAGAAAAGATCGTTAAGAAGACCAACTACACTGCAAGAGTTATCCGGGGTCAGAGACTCAAAATAATCGAGACATCTCTAGTATATTCAAACTACTGCATATTATAAAAATGGCTTTCATTAGGTAGCAACCACTTAACTTTAAAAAAAAAAGGGAGATAGTTATTTTCGCGCCTACGTTTTCATTCCGTTTTGTTTTCCGATGCTGGTGATCAAATACTTTTTTTTTTAATATTTAACATTATAATGTATGGGGAAACTATTGATTCAGAATATTTTTTAATCATCTGTATAACCAGTTTTTTTTTTTATCAAATTCGGGATCGGAATATTTTCATCCCCCTTTTGAAGTCAAATGGTCGTTCCCTTGGTACTGCTAGAAAAATTGTCAGACAACTTTGAATTCAGTTCTACGTAATGAACATTTAAATGACACATAGTTTACAAGTATGAACAAATCTTATTTACAGGTAATTAAACAAGGTGTATAGATGCAGCGTTTTACGTTTCCGCAAATTGGCATTACTTTTCCGGTAAAAAAAGATGATGTTTCCGGGAAAAAAAGTTTACGTTTCCGCAAATAAATATCTTACTTTTCCGGAAAAAAAATAACTATTCCGCAAAAAAATAATTATTACTTTTCCGCAAATAATTAAGGAATAACTGTTGATCGGAAGCAAGCCAAAATAAAGAAAATCAATATTTATTAAGTTAAAGCTCATCAAAACATGCAAGTAAAAGTCATCATTAAAATGGATGAAAACGTCGTACAAAGAAATGTGTTGGCCATTTACCAAAATCCAGAGTCAACTAGTGATATCTAATATATTGAAGATATAAGATCAGAACCTTTTCATTATTAAAAAAATAAAATGTAATATTTATCTTATATAATTATATTTAAATATATATAATTTACCAGATAAATTTCCGGAAAAGTAATAAATACAAATTACGGAAACGTATACTTAAAATTTGCGGAAACGTAGTATTGAGACTTTGAAAAATTAGCGGAAATGCAATACGCCCTATAGATGTGAACAAATTTAATGTGAACCAGTGTCCATTACATTAAACTAATTACAAACATGTTTACTTAACACGGCGTTTGGTGTGAACACGGCCTTAAACACTTTACATCGTATATCGGGGGCACTGCCGAAAATAATCTTTAAAAAAGTTTTAACCTTTAGAACTTGTATTTCAGATCATTTGACCACATGACAAGAAATTATACAATAAACATTGGTCACGCACGATAGATTCAATCTGATGTCAGACACGTACCGTTACAATACCCAGTTTACACGCATCAGCGCACACAGGTTTGTCGAATAGGCCAGCTGATGGGAGGAAAGTTACCAAAAACCACGCCTACCTTTAACTATTATCCAATCAAACGCCTTTAACATAAACATAAATAATACATGGGTTTTGAAAAAAGTTGAGACTCTTAATTCTAACTTAAAAGTATTGATTAATGCTCGTAATGCATTTTCGCAATAAATTTTATACATACTTTCACCTATCTAGTGAGGAAAAAATACAAATTAAAAAAAATTGGAAATTACAACTATTTCGAATTATAATGCACAGCAAGGACGTATATTATTTATCCGTCCTTGTGCTCAGTTTGTGATAAATGGTTGTCAAAATGTATTAAACAAAACCCAAAAGACCAGTTTCAAGAAGAATTCTTTGCTTTTATTGCAAAATCGCATATAACATAATGTTATCGTATTTTCAAAAAGAATTACCAATTTGAAAACTATTTTTCCTTTTTTCCTTTTTACCTTTCTAAATTCATATATTACGCAGATATAGATGTGGTAGTTGCCGATTGAGTCTAGAAGGTGTCAGGATTTACACAGATAAGACAGAATATGTCGTCTCTGTGACACAAACAACATTGATGACGAGTACCATTACATTATGAATTGTAGAATATTTAAACTATAGGAAAAGAAGGAAATGTTTAAGGAACTACTATTAGTCAAACCCTTATATCTTTAAAGCTGATCAACAGTTAAACTCATCAAATATTGTAATATTAGAAAAACTCTGCAAAAGTTATAAATGTGAAAGTCAGTCCTCCAAGTTAATCTAACTGTATCGTTTACACATGCATGTAATAATTTTACCTCATAGTTATGTTTATGTATGTTCTTGATAACTAGTAATTGAAGTTTTATGAGAAATAAAGTATTCGCATTCCTTTAAACTATAAATTACAGTACACCTAGACAGCCTACGGGTAAAGTACAAGTGAATATATCACAAAGATTATATCTAATCGGATCCTCATCCGTACGCGTCCTTGTACCTTGTAAATGCAAAACTCTGGATTTTCTTTGATAATTACATGAGAGATTATAAAAGATCTAGAAAAGACTTCCAAAGGTGTTTGCCAAAAATGAATTGAAATAAAAGATTTTTGTGTAGACGAGTTACAGCATTGCATAAGCATGATTAAGATTGAACAAAAAGTGCAAGTGCACATCTTTCTAGTGGCGAAAAACGCATATCGAGTTACATAGACGAAAAAGAATAAGTACATTCATAATAATTATTACAATCTAAAACACGATTCGTCATTCCCTATGTATATAGATTAAAACAGAATTATAATTTTAATTCTGAAATTAAATTCTGAAATTCAAAAGACATGTTTCTGACACTTGACAGTTCAGCGAACACTATTACATGAAATGCACGATGATATTGACCGAAAACAAAGGTGAAAGATTCAAATTGCAAAATCAGCCGCTGATTCGTGTAGAATTTCTATCAATCATTCAACGATATAAAAAGACTTTTGAGTGTAAAAGTATGATAGAAATACTTTTAATGTATTGAAATGTCTGTTAAATTGTTCCAGTTATTGGTTACTAGTGATTGTCAGTCCATTTCGATATATCATAGCACTTTTACAAATTCTGAAAAAAAATAAAAGAAAAAAACTAATATTCCCATGGGAAAAATAAATCTTCCAATGAGAAGAAATTTGTCCCGCACAGTGTTTAAATCCCACAAAAGGTAGTCTAACCAACAAAGAAATGCTTACTCATCTGTAGATTGGTTTTTATATATGAAACGATGTGTATTGATTTTAATTGGTTCAATGTTCAG
Organism: Mytilus edulis; assembly: GCF_963676685.1. Classification (NCBI taxonomy): domain Eukaryota; kingdom Metazoa; phylum Mollusca; class Bivalvia; order Mytilida; family Mytilidae; genus Mytilus; species Mytilus edulis. The sequence goes on from NC_092348.1 coordinate 39,353,131, forward strand.
TGGCAAGTATTTTATATATACGTAGGTCCAGAGACAGAAAATCAAATTATTCATTCACTTATGGTCTTCTAAATAACGATTGCGGGATGACGGACAGGAAGACTTCAAACGTAACAGTGTGAACTAGCTGTCAGAAACTTAAGTACTCTCAGATCATTTCTTGCAAGTGTCGTTTTGTTAATTGTTCTGGTAAACAAGATATTTTTTTAAAATTTGAAACAAAAAAACGATATATACATCGATGTCGTTTTGCTTGGGTGATTTACCTGTAAAAAGCCCGGGTCCTATCCATGTTTAAAACGAATTAATGCATGTTTGAAATAGTTTAACGGGGGCGTGGCCTATTAGTTTAACGCAACTAACCAGCAACTTGATTTCAATTGATTCACCGCAGAGAAATCTATTTGACTGGCGTTAAAATGAATTGATATGAATTGAAATGAATTAAATATAATTTTTAATTTTTGTCAATCTTTATCAAATAACGATCAATCTCATTTAAATAGCGTTAACACGTTTTTGTCCGATCAAGTTAAATTCGGGTTACTAGTGGTGTTTAGGTCCGATGCAAAGACCTTATCAGTGACTCAATATTAACGCCAAAATATGCAATCTTTAATGACTTGACAACAGTATCGTAATTATATCCCTTCTTAATAAGTCTATTCAAAGGTTTTGTAAGTTTCTGAGGTGAATACTGACACCTTTGTGCTTTATAAAGAATATTTCCATAAAAAAATGGATGTGAAATACCTGAACGTATTAGAAGTCTGCATGTTGAGCTATATTTACGAATGATGTCTTTATACCGATGATAAAATTTAGTAAATGTTTTGACTAGTTTGTGATATCGAAAACCCTGGTGTAATAATTTTCCAGTAATACATAAGTTTCTCTCGTTAAAATCTAAAACATTGTTACATACACGAGCGAATCGTACAAGTTGAGATATATAAACACCGTAAGATGGTGACAAGGGAACGTCACCATCTAAAAACGGATAATTAACGATAGGAAATGAAAAATCATCCCTTTTATCATAAATTTTAGTATTCAGCTTTCCATTAGTGATATAGATATCAAGATCGAGGAAAGGGCAGTGGTCATTGTTAGTATTAGCTTTATTTAAAGTAAGTTCAACAGGATAAATTTCATTAATATACATACTGAAGTCGTCATTATTGAGAGCCAAAATATCATCCAAATATCTAAAAGTATAATTAAATTTGTTTATCAGATGTTGTTTCGATGGGTCTTTGCTTATTTTTGTCATAAATTGTAACTCATAACAATACAAAAACAGGTCCGCAATAAGTGGTGCAGTTAGTCCCCATTGGAATTCCGATAATTTGACGATATACGGAATCCCCAAAGCGAACAAAAATGTTATCTAGTAAAAATTCAAGGGCATATATAGTATCAAAGCATAGTATCAAATGACTGTATTTGTGTGCACCTTAAGAAATCTAAGACTGATCCTTTTAGGTATGGTATTACTATTTTTTTGTTCAAAAACTCTACAGATATATGTCCTGTAGTTGTACTTCAAAAATACTATAGACTCAGAATGAGTATTTTTAGCAATTCCGAGTCCTTTTTTATTACTAATAAAGGTGATCCATTGTCAAGATTTTTTTTCATTTCTCATGTAAAATGTACATAAGACAAATTAGGATTATCCATTGAAAAGTATAATGACCATTCATTCAGAAGTGGTGCTGCAACCACTGCACACAAAGCACGACTGGAATCTTATTCAAACTTTGGGACGATGGTCCTCAGATTGTTATACCAAATAGATTCATACATCTCCAGATGTACTTAGAAAAGCTCATATTCAAATGACCTCTACTTTGAAAAATTAAAAATTTGTACTGACAGCAAGGAGTGGATAGATTTTTGTCCTTCTCATTATTTCAACTTGGGCCTACAGCTGCAAGCATCTGTATTTGGCTATTTCGATACAAAATCTATGAAAAATTATCTCAATTCCAAGTTTCAAGATTTAGCTAGAGTTATCTCCCTTTGCATATGGAGATAGAACATTATACATTATTGGTTTTTAATTGCAGTTGTATAAGTCCCCAGTTGCCATATTGTAAATAAATGCATATGCTTTTAGATTCTTGAATAAATAATAGTTTAGTACTTAGTCTTTGTATATATTAGTATACTTCTCATCACACTTACAGTTATAACAAACTACAGACATGAGTCCTTCAGAATTGAGATTTGGGTTTATGCTTATGAGACAGCAACTCAAGGCAAGAATTATCATTTCTGTGATAAAGAGTGGTACGGGAAAATGAAAGAGACATTAATTTGGTATTAGATATAACCACTTTATAATACATCAAGAACAAGTGAAGTCATAAAACAAAACTGTTATTGTCTAGTTGTCATCAGATTTAACGAAATATCCTTTGATAATTCTGTTTCAGCGCAATACGACATAATCATGACGACATGACATAATATAATAAGGCATTGTTCATCGATATTGAAGAAATGTTGTCCACTTGAAGCGGAAAATTGTTAATAATGATGGAAAATTTACACTGCAAATTTATGTGGAATCGATTTATATGCTTTAAGATATTTTTATTATTTAAAGGCAATGAACTTTTATATTCATGGGATAAGATGCAGATCAAGTAAAACTAACTCAGTCGCTGCGATAATTGATCTTTGTTGCAGTAAAATGACTTTTCTTTGTAGCAAAAATGTGATTTGATTGCAAATGAAACCACTCTCTACTAAAACATCAGATGACGCTGATATTAATAATTATTTTATGAAATACAATCTTCGTAAAGTATATACCGTTCCTTTGCTGGATACGTGTTGATCACTTTTGATTTTTCTCTTAAGTGTACATGTTGTGTGGACTGTTATCATTCTTGTTAGTGGATTTGTGATTTTTGATTATCCCTTTGTTATGTTTTTTTTTTTGTAATGCATTTTTCAAATCATGTGAGACGTGATGTCAAAAGGATATCTGTAATGCATAATGATAATACAAAACAATACATTTATGCGACTGTCATATAAGTGAGAGGTTTAGTTCGCATTAATCCACCATTTTCTGCATTAGAAAATGCCTGTATCAAGTCAGTTGTTGTCCATTCGTTTGGTGTGTTTTAGCTTTTGATTTCCTCATTTGATTTAGGACTTTCCGTTGTGAGTTTCCCTTTGAGTTAAGTAATTTGTGATTTTCCTTTTTTACAGATCTAAATATTTTCATTGTAATACATGTATACTTTCGGAACATCATATATCATATTTTCCCCCTACAATATCGCATGCCGTCTTTTTATTTTGTACGTTGTTTTGAATATTTGTTTAGATTAATTTTAATGACGTAGGTCTGTGTGAATTAGTCTTTGCAATACTTAGACTGTTTTTTACACTTCAAGGAAAACATAAAAACCAAGACACAGGAAATATGAAAACTGATGATGTATGCTGAGTAGCAGCTGTTAACTCTGCAGAGGTTCCAGAGATTAATATTGATGTCTAGTGGGCTGCTATTGTAAAATTAATAGTTTAGTATGAAATTTATCTTTATGATTATTTAGTGATCTCTATTTTTCTTCTTGATACCATGGTATTTTCAGCCGTTCTTCGAATACAATTATATCCCCATAGTTATATTCTTATCTTTTACTACAAGCCGATGTTTTCGTACATTAGTGAACCTGCTCTTACACATTAGCTTTTTTTTTTAGAAAACATCACGTACAAGCAAATATTAGTTGAAAGACTTTCAGGTCAAAAATGAAATATGAAATAAAAATCCAGATTTATGTCGTTAAAAGCAATAGAAACTTAATTGTAGTTTCTACATAAAAGTAACAAAATTATTTATAGAAATTTAAAAGAATTAGACCGTTGGTTTTCCCGTTTGAATGGTTTTACACTAGTAATTTTGGGGCCCTTTATAGCTTGTTGTTCGGTGTGAGCTAAGGCTCCGTGTTGAAGGCCGTACTTTAACCTATAATGGTTTACTTTTTAAATTGTTATTTGTATGGAGAGTTGTCTCATTGGCACTCACACCACATCTTCCTATATCTAAAAACATAACAACTTGTCCAAAAAGAATGTTGTTGTATTTCACAACAAAATTTGGAATAGCAACTGCAAATCTACTACAGGTACTTAAGATCGTGTAAATTGCGTAGAACTAGTTGCATAAGTCCAATGCAGAAAATAAAAGAAACATTTTAGTTTTGCTTCAAACAACATACTTCGCCGTTACCGAATCTAATGAACTCCCTTAATTGAAAACATTCACACTAAATTGTACAAAGAAACTTTAGTTTGAATGTTTTCAATTATGGAAGTTCAAGTACTTGTTTGACTTTAAAAATATTTTAATATGAGCGTCACTGATGAGTTTTATGTAGACGAAACGCGCGTCTAGCGTACTAAATTATAATCCTGGTACCTTTGATAACTATTCAAGCAAATAGGAAATGTTAATTTTTTATATTGGTGTACGAACAACAAGATACAGTATGAACAATACTTCGTTCAACTTAGACAAAAAAGTTCAAATTCAGTCTTTTAAGATGGTATTATATAATCATCTCTTCTAGAATAAACCCACAACTTTAAAGTGAACCAGTTACAATATGAAAAAGACAGAAAAGGAGCAGTGTATATCATAGTTCGTTTCTGTGTGTGTAACATTTTTACGTTGTGTTTACGTTGTGTCGTTTGTTTTCTCGTGAATTCACATTACTATAAGACGTGTCACGGTACTTTTCTATCCCAAATTCATGTATTTGGTTTTGATGTTATATTTGTTATTCTCATCGGATTTTGTCTAATGCTTAGTCCGTTTCTGTGTATGTTACATTTTAATGTTGTGTCGTTGTTCTCCTCTCATATTTAATGCGTTTCCCTCAGTTTTAGTTTGTTACCCCGATTTTGTTTTTTGTCCATAGATTTACGAGTTTTGAACAGCGGTATACTACTGTTGCCTTTATTCCTCTTAAGGTAGTAGAATTGGGTTAGCCAAAGTTTTTTTTTTTTTTTCTTCCTAACGTTTTAAGGAGTACATAATGAACTTTATTTCATAACGTGATGTGTGAAATTATAAAATCACAGATTCATTTTGAGTAAAGTTATTTTCTTTTAACTATTATAATACACATAGTATTTGCCAAAAATGTTAACATCGTAAATGAAAGGCAATTAGTTGTATAAGAAGTTGACTGACTATTTCGATCATGTTGACTTCTTTGTTGATTATGTAATGGTTTATCTCTTCCTCTGTGATATTTTATCCTGGGGATAATTTGTCACAGTAATTTTTTCCCAGACATGGTATATCAAAGGTAGATTTTTTCCAGAGGAGTCAAAATCTATCTGTGTTATGTGGAAACTATGTACCGGTATATATTTGCCATACCATATTTCACAGAACCTTATGAAATAGATACCCATTAACTACTATATAAGTTACTCACAATCAATATATACCTGACTATAATTATAAAATGTTTCACAAAGGTAGAACAAATTTGCATAATTTATCAAAGGCAGGTAATTATGAGCAATTTATATTTTAAAGATATTAATATAATATATTCCTGAATCTATTCCATAGTGAAATTTTTCCTTGAATCTTATTTTTTATATATTCATTTTAGATGACTTACAACATGATTTAAATCGACAGATAACATTTCACAGATTAATACTATCCACCTGTTAAAGTTGCTTTTGTTCCAATATATTGTTATGCTAAGATTTATCTGATTTCCTTATATACTCAACAACTACATCTTTGTCCCCAGACAAAACTATTCATATAGTTAAAAATGTCATCATAATTAAATTCTTCCATTACTGTGAACAGTAGTAATGCAACTATATTTCTACGGCTTTACTTTGTAATTTATATTTGTACTGAGATCTGAAAACAACGCACGTTTACATGTATTTCACTTAATTTAATCATGATATTATTTCACAATTACGATCTTTGAAATTACTTCCGGTTTTCTTTCTGAATAAAATTACAGTATAAAGTGTAAAATATAAGATGTTGAATTACGCGTTGGGGAAATTCAAAGAATTGAAGATCTTTTCGGATATATAAAATGTCTCTTCATTAGTTTCCAAAATAATGCCAAAAAACAAACATATGTAAAAAAAAAATGTCTACTCAATCACTCTGTCTAATTCATCCATTAAAACCTTACATACTTCCACTTCCACTCATCTCTATTTTCTTTTACGTCACTCTCTCGCCGCTGTCTCTCACGTACTGTGGGATTTTCTAAATATCTTACTTTTCCCCCCTCACACTAGGCCACACCTATTCTCTCATAGACTCGCCCTCACTTATCCATTATCTCTCTCTCTTACACTATATCTTTCTTACACTCTATTTCTCTTACTCTCTTATTCTCATTCTCCGTCATACTCCTCTCTCAAACATTCTCTCTGTCTATAACAGTCTTCTCTCAAACTCTCTTACACTGGTACACTGTTATACAGTTACACTAACACCCTTTCTCACACTGGCACCCTGACACCCATTTCTCACACTGGCGCCCTGACACCCATTTCTCACACTGGCAACTTGACACCTCACTCTCACACTGACACCCCTCTCGCACACTGACACCCCTCTCTCGCGCTAACACTCTCCCTCACAATGGCATCCTCTCTAACAATGGCATCCTCTCTAACAATGGCACTCTCTCTCACTATTGCACTCTTTCTCACAGTAGCACTCGTTCTCACACTAACACCCTTTCTCACACTAGCAACCGCTCCATCTTTTCTCACGCTAGAAATCTCTCCATCTTATCTCCCACACCCTCTCTCTCTCACACTAACACCCTCTCACTCACACCCGTTCTCTCTCACTAATACCCTCTCTCTCACTCACTCACTCACTAACACACACTCTCTCTCTCTCACTAACACTCACTCTACACCCACTGTAACACCCTCTCTCACACTAACACCCTTTCTCACACCCTCTCACAATAACACTACTTCTCACAATAACACTCTCTCACTAACACTAACACTCTTTCTCACACCCACTAACACTAACACTCTTTCTCACACCCACTAACACTAACACTCTTTCTCACACCCTCTCACTAACATTCTTTCACTAACACACCCTCTCTAACTAACACCCTCTCTCACCGCTCACTTGCACTCATTGACAGTCAACAGAAATAGAGAAAGAAAGATTGAGAGAATATTTAAACTAAAAGTAGAAGAGGGAAAGCGTGTGAAAAATATACAGTGAGAGAAAATAATAGAGATTGAAAGGAAGATTGAAAGAATAATAAAGAGTAAGGATGAAAAAGTAGAAAGATAGATAGAAATCCGTTCCAAAGTAAATTCTTTAGGGTTATTGCTAACCCATAAGAAAATACACCTTGTAAAGGTGCACGGCTAAAGCAGTACTGGGTTTTCCTCCGTCGGCGCTGTACATTATGACAGTCCATAGGCGAAAACACCACTGCCTACCAGAACTTTGGAAAGGTTGGCGCACTCACCTTCAGTTACCTTCATTAGGTAAGAGCGCACCCAATACATTGAAATGAATCATTTTATGAAATTCAAAATAATGCTAGTTGCGGTATTATCTATTTTTATTCTTACAGTTAAACTTTTGAAAGAAAGCAACTCGTGATATGTTACTTTCATTTGTATATACAAATTGTATCACTTTATTGAATTTATAAGTTTTAAAGACTAAAAATGTTTTATTTTTCAAATATTTCAAAATAATTGAAATGAACATTTTAACGGGAGGTAACTTCAGTTGCTTTCTAAACATACTACGAATAAAACATAACACGTGTTTTCTAGTCTTTTCACGTGAAGTAATTGCATAATTAACAACAAAAAACACAAATAACTCTCACTTTTACGTAATTATAAACAAGAAATAAGAAGATGTGATATGATAATTGCCAATAAGCGACTATCGGCGAAAGTGCAAATGAAGTGGATGTCTATAGTTAACTATATTTTATGTCAAAGAGATTTGTTAAATTTATTCGCTTAGTCGGTTTGTGTTTTTGTTGACTGTTATGTGTCTTTTCATTTTACGCAAAAGCGTTGTCAGTTTGTCTTCGATCTATGAGTTTAAATTCCCTTTGAGTTTTAAGTAACCACGGCAAATATACCACATAAAATGCCACGAACGTGTTTGTGTTTACAGTAATTTAAACTTCATACAGGATGCCATTATTTAAATTATTTGGGTTGCAAATTTACATTATGGTTTACTTTTACAAATTGTGACTTCGATTGAGAAGTTTCTCATTGACACTCATACCAAATCTTCTTATATCTATTGATAAGAAAACGTTATCAAAACAAATGATTTCAACGGATATTGTAAGCTATGAACTAAAACAACTTACGGAAGTGTGTATGCAAACCCTACAAATACTTAATGCAATGTTTTATTTGTTCTATAATGTGCATAATTTTTCTGTTTGAATGGTTTTACACTAGTCATTTTGGGGCCCGTTATATCCTTCTGTTCGGTATGAGTCAAGGCTCTGTGTTGAAGGCCGTACTATGATGTATTTTTTTTTACTTTTTAGACATTGTGACTGGGATGGAGTGTTGTCTCATTGGCATTCACACCACATCTTATTATATATATATCCTAGTCAACACTGTAATTTGGCAAATAGTGTTGCAAATATAACAATTAGAATATGTGGTATAATTGCTAATGAGACAACTCTCCACAAGAGACCAAAATGACACAGAAATAAATAACTTCAGGTAATCGTATTACCTTCAGTAATGAGTTAAACCAATACCGCATAGTCAGCTCAAATAGACCGCGAAATTGCAAATGTTAAACAATTTAAACGAGAAAAATTACGACTTATATTTTTTTTTATTTTTTGCTTAATTTGGGTGTTCCTTTTAGTAAATAGATTTAATGTTTTTACAATTGCATCAACTTCTAGTTATTCCGAAATGCAAATTAATGTCTGAACAAGTTCATTTCCTGATTATCTTTGTGTTTTATATTTATGAAATTGGTTGCATGTAATTGCACTTGTTTTTCTGGTTGATTGGCAATTGTTTGCTTAATATCATTTAGCAAATATTTTATTGATATTCAAATAGGAAAGCAAATTAACTTTTAATCAGAAAAGCGGGTTCCAATATTAAGCATTCTATTAGCTTAGGGTCTTGCAAATGTGAATTACAATTACAATACATTTAACCAATCAAATTATTGCTCAGACTTTTAAAGAACAATGCAAAATCAAATACTGTTGGAATTATGTAGCAGTTTCCAGCATTTGTCATTTTATCAATTACAGACAATGGACGTATCTTTGATAATGTACAACAGCCCGGGTGGATTTTGCTTTTTCCACCGGCCCACCGTGGACAGCCCACCCGTGCCAACTCCAGCTATAATCTTTTTTTGTAAAAATATTGATTACAAATACTTATCTGCTTTTTTCAATTGATTGTACTTGCAAGTCTTGTAATCAAACAAAAGAAATTGCATGTCCATGTCTATGGGCGGGAAGAGTGGACAAGGTAGAAAGGAGTAGGTTCAGTAAGACCCCTTTTTGGCCCCAAAATATAGCAGTTTTACAAAATTGTTAAAATGTAAACCTTTAGTTATTTATTGGACAGTAGCATGCCTCTGCTACATAAATATAGGCTGTTTTTAACAATACAATGCACATATATCCGGTACTAGCACCATTAAGACATGCTAAATTACTGAAATCCTCATAATTCTAGCATTTTAGTTAAATTTTAGACTGTTTGCGTGTAAAACGAAAGTGACCGCATTCGTGTTCATCCTTAATATTGAAACGTAAGTTGTATTTTATGATAATACATAACATATATAAAGGTTGAGGATGAACACGGATCGATGCGGCCACTTTCATTTTTACCAAAAAACCATCTGAAAAGTGACATTTTTCGGCATATAAGGTAGAATTTTCATATTTGAGCTTGAATCAGATCGTTTTTAATGACTAAATCTGTTAAAATCTTTCGCATAAACTAATTAATTCAAATAAAATAAACACTTAAGTGTTTAAAAAGTGGTCAAAATCTTTCGTCACATGAACCTGAAATTTGAGGCCAAAATCGGTCTTTACCGGACCTACTTCTTTTGCCCACCCGGTGCCCACTCCCACTGTGGACGGGTGGACAAAGCAAAATCCACCTGAGCTGTTTATGAACACAAAAGTGCTGACTACAAGACTAGTGATAAAACTTTAATTTTTGATAATTAGAAGGTGTCTCAAATTTGTCATGTAAAAGGTATAGATAAAAATGCTGTGTAAAGAGTAGATTTGAACTGATACCAGAATTTTAATATTTTACTAGAAATGCCTTTTGAGATGAAAGTATTTTTTCAAAGATAGACAATTTCTGGAGTAGGTTGGCATAGGAATTTTTAACGTACTATTACCTAGGACAATAGGACAGAACAATTTCAAAATACACCTATATTAAGCAAAAGTTTACGACATGTGTATCAAACATTTTTAATGTAAGTTATTCTGTATACAAGATGCGCATTCAAATGATGTGTATTAAGTTATACTCTCTGGTGGGGAAAAAACCTGGGGACTCAAAACGTTGAAAGGCTGAAACAAATGAAAAGACACGAGAAGAAAAAAAAATACTGATGATAATATGATTTACGTGTGTAATATTTAAGCATAATTTTTAAATGATTTTTATGCCCCACCTACGATAGTAGAGGGGCATTATGTTTTCTGGTCTGTGCGTCCGTTCGTTCGTCCGTCCGTCCGTCCGTCCGTCTGTCCCGCTTCAGGTTAAAGTTTTTGGTCAAGGTAATTTTTGATTAAATTAAGGTCCAATCAACTTTAAACTTAGTACACATGTGCCCTATGATATGATCTTTCTAACTGAAATGCCAAATTAAAGTTTTGACCCCTTTTTCACGGTTCACTGAACATAGAAAATGATAGTGCAAATTTCAGGTTAAAGTTTTTGGTCAAAGTAGGTTTTGATGAAGTTGAAGTCCGATCAACTTGAAACTTAGTATACATGTTCCCCATGATTTAATCTCCTAATGTTTATGCCAAACTAGAGTTTTGACCCATTTTCACGGTTCACTGAACATAGAAAATGAAAGTGCTAATTTCAGGTTAAAGTTTTGGTCGAAGTCTGATCAACTTGAGACTTCGTATGCAGGTTCTCTATGATATAATCTTTCTAATTTTAATGCCAAATAAGAGTTTTTATCCCAATTTAACGGTCCACTAATCATAGAAAGTGATAGTGCGAGTGGGGCATCCGTGTACTATGGACACATTCTTGTTTCAGGGATAATTTCTTCAACTCATTTTTGCCATTGTATTTCAGCACTGGAGCTATTAGCTAATTTTTACTTGATACCATTGGAGAATAATCGATGTTCATTATTAGATATATATTATATCATGGACAAGATGCACTTGTCATAAAATGTTAAAATATAAACGATAAATAATTACTCTAATAATGGATACTAAACACAAATCATAAAGAGATCTCTTCGGAATCGAGCAAAAGTCTTTATATATGTCCGTACACATTAAAAGAGTTAAGCTATTGTAATGTAAAAAATGTAGTTGTATAAAGACTTCTAAAACATGAACGAATTCTAAAGATTTAGTAAAACTAAAATTAAAATCTAAGATAGATATAAGACGATAGGGTATGAGTGCCAATGAGACAATTTTCCATCCAAGCTACTATTTGTAAAAGTAAACCATGAGAGGCCAAAGTACTCCTGCAACACGAAGCCTTGACTTACACGGACTTACACAAGTTATAAAGGGCCCCAAAAATGACTAGTGTGTAATAGCATTCAGACAGGAACACCAACGTTAAATACTATACTCTATGTAAAAAACGAGAAACACTTAATGAACCAAATCAACTAACGTCAAAAGTTCCTGACTTAGGACAAGTGCACACAAATGCAGCAGGGTTTAACGATTTAAAAGGCGCCAACCTGAAACAACAATTTCATGTCACAAAATAGAAAGACACACTATAAAAAATAAAAGTACTTTAAGACATTTTAGAAAGACTTAGCCTACCGATGCTAATATCAAACCTATATTCCGATGTCAAAAACTGCTGGGCAATTGTAGATTTCCCAACACCTAAGGCACCCAATATTACAATCTTATAAGGCTTAGGTTTTTGTAAAGAACCATCACTATTGGCTAGACTGTTTTGTGAACAAGAACTTGATCCAATTGATAAGGCATACCCATCACCCTCAGATGAAACAATACTGTTTGTACTGCGAGACTTGATGGAATCCCCTCGGTTGACGATGCCTTTCGATGTCATTTCAAAAGTTCTTAGTCTATACAAGTCGTGATCTTGATCTTCGTAGTTTGTTCTCAAGTTCTTTATTAAAGGCCTCCTGTAGTTGTTTTTCGTTGGTAAACTGCTTGTTCTAGGTCGAATTCCATCAATTTCATTACTATCAAACGTCTTATTTTTAGCTTTTTTCATAGAAGTGGATCGCACTCTTGGTTTTAGATTAATAAATTTTTCATTGTACATGCTGCAATTATGATCCCCAATCAACGGGCCTGGCACACGTTTCATTTTATCGAAATACATTAGTTTTCCTTCTTCAACCTCTTGCAAATTATGATGCATAATTATCTTTTATAAGTTACTACAGAATTCCTAAATATTTCCATTTGATATTTTCTATATTCGCAAATGAATAATATCACTTGTGAAACAGCTATTCATAAAAATCCACATCTTTCAATATTTATGACATTCTTATAACATGTCTAATAACGGCAATTACATGATATTTTTCAATAAACTGAAATGTACCTGCTCTCTGATTGATTGATATAGATTTCAGCTGACATTTTATTGGTAGACAAAGTCTAAGCTTCTCACTACATGTAAGTGAATGTAGTTTTTACGCTTTTAGCTAATCGATTGGTGCATTTAAATACTTCCGATAGGAAAGAAGATATAGTATCGTCTGACAAAATTTGTTCGATAATTGTTTTTTATCTGCCCTTTCATCGTGTATATAAACTACTAATAGCGGTAACATTAGCTATCTAAGAGAACTCTATCATAAAATAACACATATATTTGTGCTATTAAAGTGTTGGTTGACTTGTAGCTTAAGGAACGGCCAGTGGCAAATATTTAATGCATATTACGGACATACAAAAAAGAATATAATTGGCGGCTTAAAAATATAAGTTGACTTAACAAATTTAGGTTACAATAGTTGTGTTTCCAATAGTTTTGGCTATACATAGAAATGTTTTGAGTAAATCGTATGAATTACGTTGAGAAATATAACAGTTAGTACAAATGTATCACAGATTCAGATTTTTTCATTTGCTTTGATATTTGTGAATAAAAATACAGACCAGTGATTTATATATGAAATACTCCTCTTTATTAAGATCAAATGGGTACTACATTTGAAAAATAATCAAGAAACTTTCAACACCGTCATTTCATGTAACTCTAGATAGATAACAATTAACACATAAAAAATATCTTGCTTAAGTAATCATGAATATATGAATATTCTTAACATGCAAATAATTAGTTGATATCATGATACACATACAGAGACCAGTAATTAGGGACCTTGTGCCATTAATACAATTAACGGATAAAACAAAATATCTACATGTAACAAAACTTAACACAATCCCTGTGTCATGATATTTGGAAGTCCTCTTTTATATATATATAAAAAAAAACTCAAAGACTATAGGTAATTAGAACAAAGTTGAAGTAGTTCCTGAGACTGAGAAACAAATACGGAAATCTTACAGCCGATTGCATTAGTTTAGTTTTAACATATTTTGTTGTTCAAAAAAGGCAAATGGATTAGACACAAGTTTTTCAACTTAGTAACATGTTCTCGCCGATTGCATTGATTGTGTAGGTAAAGGTATTATATTTGGTTAGCTTGCTTGCAAGCTCAACCGTGAAGTCATTCATAGGAAAGGTATACTACCCTCCTTTTGAAGAAGCCTAGTCCTACAGACAGATAGATTTATTATCTGTTGGACTAGTCTACTCTTAAAGGAGGGTTGTTTACATAACCTAATAATGACTTAAAAGTTAAGCTAGCAAACAAGCTAGCCTAATATTCTACCTTTACCTACACACTCAATGCAATCGGCTGTAATATAATAATTTATGAACCATGCACTTGCTTATTTCGGATGTTTTGTTGTTATTATAATAGAATATATCGTCGCTGACCCAGGGTTACGTTCTAGTACCCTCCTGTCCACCCTTGCTGGATTAAGATAGAACTTCAGATCCACAAGGTGGTGACTAGATATTGCATTCAATCAACAAGCGCCTTTAAGATGATTACGTAGGAAAGTAACATAAACAATTGCCACATGCTAACTGAGCAACAAGTCTTTACATGTTACCTCCAAAAATTAGGGCGATAGATAGTGACAATTTAAATGGTCTTAATCAGTTTATTGAAGTTCCTTCGTACGTTTCTCGTGCATTTGTTGGAATGATCACTAAATACATAAATGATGATAAATCTATACACGTTTTGTACATCTTTGGCTTTTGACATGTTTTGTGATAAGGATATTTTCCAGACTGAGGCTTCGGACATATTCAATAGGCAAACTTGTCATGAATCACTTCAAATTAGAATATTTACATTAGATGTATTTTTCATTATAATACTTTACTAGTATTGTGATTGGATAACTGCACACCACGCGTTATTCCTTAAGCAATTGCATTACTCAATAAGACTTATCATTCATGATAGCATATGGTCCCACAATAAAGCTTCCGCGCTTCATACAAAATGTACTTCGGTCAACGCTTTTACACCCAAATAAAGTTACAAAAAGAAGCATTCAATTCTTAATAGATATACAAATTTCCTGTCGATGTAATGAGTTACTTTCATGATTAGAAAGGAGCATTCAAGTATCACCAATGTGTTATATTGTTGATTTTGTTTTTTGTCTACACTTTAGTAAAAAAAATTTACTTAGGGAGCTACATTGTAGTTAAAACTACAGTATTACGAAATTGTCAATTATTTCATTACAAGAATACAATTGACAAAACTTTCTTTATTTTTGAGATAATGAAATGTATTATATTTCAAATTCCATTGATATTTCTTGTAAAGATTCAACAGGCAGCTACATGTGTTGTATATACGATATATTGCAAATATCTTTCAAAATTATAAAATTCAATTTTAATCGAACGGAAAAGAACTGCTGGTATAGTTTACATTCTTCACACAAAACTTAACAAATCTAAAGCAAGGTAAAGAGATTTTATTAATGTTCTCTATCTCAAAATTCGTCTTAAAATAAGGTCTATCATGTTAACATTAAGGAAACTGTCATATCTCGCTACACGACACGCACAATATAAACCGTCGCCTATCTTCGGTATGAGCGGATTTCTTTGAGACATGTTGACACTATTACCACACATGTGCACATCAACAATTATTATATTATAATAATCTTTTTTTTAATTCGGAAACAAAAATTATGTCATAAGTAGCCCCACATTCAAACCGTAAAATACAGAGAAAAAAATTAAGACATTAGTTGTCCGATTACATATCTAATAAATTAAATTTTAAAAGCAATAAGTTTAAAACAGGAAAATCGATTACATTACATAATTTTAGTAATATGTCCACGGCCGACACTCGGGTAACCGAGAGATTGGACGGTTAATTTATATTGAATATATGGCGATATCGGCGGTAGGTCTGTTAATCGGGTTGGCTAAAGTCTGTTAATCAGCTGTTATCGAGAAAATCATTGAAAGTTCAGCATGTTTCATTGTATAACTTTTTAAATATATTTGTATCATAAAAAGTATTCATGTCTAACAAAACAGTTCAATGTACTAAATCCAGAGGTGTAATTATTTTTTTGCTAGCTTCGATGTACGATCTATAAAATGAAAAGGCGGTTACTCATCAATAACATTTACACACACAAAATGACACGTTGGTTGAATTTACTTGCATACAATATTTTGAACATCAAAAAAAGACAGGCATTATGTTTGTTAACCATATTGATATCATTGTGTGAAAAATTTACACGAAAATCTGTATTTTGGTGACATTAATCAATCTTTATTTAAAACATGGTCTGTTAATTGGTCGGATGTGTAAAACAAGGTCTGTTAACTGGTCTGTTAAGTATGGTGGCCGGATGCGGCCATTTCCCCTTTTCGTGTTTTCGCGTTTTCTCCTCTCACTTTTCTAACTCGAAATCGGGAAATCGAGAAAGCAAAATCGAGAAATTGAGAAATCGGGAAATCGGGACATCGAGAAATCGAGAAAGCAAAAACGAGAAATCGGGAAATTGGGAAATCAAGAAATTGGGAAATCGGGAAATCGAGAAAGCAAAAACGCGAAATCGAGAAATTCATTTCGAGTTTTCGTGTTTTCGCGTTTTTGCTTTCTCGATTTATCGATTTCCCGATTTCCCTATTTCTCGATTTCCCTATTTCCCGATTTCACAATTTCTCGATTTCGCTTTCTCGATTTCCTGATTTTTCGATTTCCCGATTTCGCGTTTGCAAAGTGAAGGCAGAAAACACGAAAACGCGAAAAGGCGAAATGGCCGCATCTGGCCACCATAGTTAAGAGTTATGAATGTCAATAAAGGTATAATTTTATTGCTATATGGGGTGTTATCGGACCAAATGGGTAGGATCAAGACGAACGGCTAAAATATACGGAAACAAACATGAACAATGAAACATAAAATATACGGAAACAACACATATGAACAATGAACAATTAAGACAATGGAAATTGAAATTGATAAAAATGGTTTCCAAAAGTGTAATATTAAAGTAATATTAATTTCATCCAGGAATGGTCGCATATATCATGTGGATTCTGGTTAATTGTCATGAATGACACCAATTTGTCCTCTACATTGGTAACCAGTATATAAATCAGATATAAACGTCGTAATGTTACTAATAATCAGTAAGTAAAATATATTGGGATGCTAAAATATAAAGAATAGAGAAAGAATAATGAGTAATATAAATAAAATGTAGGGAAAATTGGCATAACAATTTAAAGACTACAGAAATAAACAACACCCCAAATTCGGACCCTCATGGTACAATGTATACACGATAATCTTGAGGGAGACCAAAATATAGAATAAAAGATAAGGAAAGTAGAGAGTGATGCATTGCTAAAAAAGAGAGAAAAAATAATAAATGTTTAAGAATACAGACATGAAACACCCCTGGGTGTTGACACAGTAACGAATTGCGATTTATCTTACCTCCTATACATTTCTAGGAATATGATTGGTTAAAAGCGTCCGCGTGGAGACCGTGTATATTTCATATTAGCTTAGTAGGGAGGCGGGGCTTATTTCATACACGGTTAGTAGTGGTGTTACGTCTTTTTATATTCCATATTAGGTTAGAAGGTAGACGAGGCCTATTTCATACACGGTTAGTAGTGCTGTTGCGTCCCTTTATAAAAACAAAACGGTACCGAGAAAAAATCTTAAAGGTTTCAACAGACGAAGAAATTGATGATTAAGATTGAAATAAATTCATAAAACACATTTAAACATAAAAAGTTGTTATTATTGGCTGCTGTTTTTGTAGAATCAATAGAAGTAGTTTCTTAATGCTAACAGTATAGAAGGCTTGTTCATTTTGATAGGTCATTAGTCTAAAGTTCACACGTTAAGATAGTCGGTAAGATAAATTCGTCACATGGTTCTCCGTTAAAGCGCCCATTTTATGACGTTATTTTGTCCCACCGTAAGAAAGCAAACCTAACGACTTCCAGTTATATACCCGTAGCTTGTTATACTTATATCTGAGAGTTTTAAATTTCTTCATTATCTATATTTTTAATTTTTATAAAGGTTAGTAAATATTGCACCACGATCGTGATCGTACCGGCCGTCCATAATGTTTTCTTTGAAAAGCTGAAATTTCCGTTGATGGATAAAAGACCAACCAGGACAAAATATTTAGTACATTATAGAGTGTACATGTAATATGAGTTTAATTTGATCATAAGGTTACCATAAATAATTTTATTTATAACAATGGTCATTTATTCCAAGTTACATCAGTCTGAAAAAACGAAGCAAAGTTGAAAACTGTAGAGATTTGTTAAGCGTGTAATCTCCGTGGAATAGCCAATTCTTAAAAAACATCAATTTTGAAAATAAATTCCACATATCGTTGTCAACATTAAATTTTAGTACAACTTCAATCTTTAGATATACATATTATGGTTCTGAACTTCATGAATGACGAAATCGTCGAAATATAATCTCCGTGGAATGTAAATCTCCGTTGACATTTTGGTAAAGAGTGCTTTCTCAACCTTTTTGATCTTTTGGTCCTCGATGCTGTTCAACTTTGTACTCGTTTCGGCTTTCAAACTTTTGTATCTGTGCGTCACACATAGGTCTTGTGTGGACAAAATACCCTTCTGGCGTATTAAAATTTTGAACTTGTTCCCCTTTTTTTGGCTGTTATTCGTGTGAATCTTTGTCAATTGTGTTCTCCAATTTATTTATATTGTAGTCCTGTGTTGTCATTTTGATGTTATATTTCACATGGCCATAAAAGTGCGAGGTTTGGCATGCCACAAAACCAGGTTCAACCCACCATTTTTTCCTTTAAAAATGCCCTGTACCAAGTCAGGAATATGGTCATTGTTATATTATAGTTCGTTTCTGTGTGTATTACATTATAACGTTGTGTCGTTTGTTTTCTCTTATTTTTTAGTGTAAATTCACATTGCGATAAGACGTGTCACGGTACTTGTCTATCCCAAATTCATGTATTTGGTTTTGATGTTATATATATTATTCTCGTGGGATTTTGTCTATGTGTGTTACATTTTAGTGTTATGTCGTTGTTCTCCTCTTATATTTAATGCGTTTCCCTCGGTTTTAGTTTGTTATCCCGATTTTGTTTTTTGTCCATGGATTTATGAGTTTTGAACAGCGGTATACTACTGTTGCCTTTTCTATCACGTCCGCACTTTTATCGAGTATGGCATGCCAAATAAACATATTAGATAGTTATAATGGATGGCGGATATATCACTTACATTTCAATAATATATCGTAATTCAGACGACATAAGAAGACACCATGTAACAATTTTTATACATCAATTGTTTGAGTGTAACAGAGTTGCTTCTTTCTCAAATCTAGAAGAAGGAAAAAAACCGAACCGGATTTTTTTTATATCAATTGTAATGCATGTAAATAATTTAGACCTGTTTTCAATATTTAAGATATGAATGCTTGTTCATTTTGATAGGTCATTAGTCTAAAGTTCACACGTTAAGATAGTCTATAAGATAAATTCGTCACATAGTAACGTCTCGCACGCTGTCCCCACAACCCCTATGATTTAGAACAGAATCTTCGAAATTTCCTCCGCAAAACAATATAAAATGTTAACAAACACTAACCACTATAAAAACTAATTCAGTATATGTTTTCCTTTATGTTCTTATAGCTCTTGGTCATATGCTTAGTAATATCTAGTATATTTGAGGATTAATACAACAAAGCTATGTGAAAAAAATCGAATGTCCAACGTTACATTTTTAAACAACTGTTTTTAGTTATCTCTTATGTATAGTGATCCTATTTCTTATTCTCTGATCTTCCCCAAAATTGGCAGAAGCAACGAAGTGTGTGAGTTCTCGGTTAAATTAAAGCCAATCTTTTGTCGAATTTTGTTTGACTCGGTGGCTGCATATTTAGCTGGAATAAGAAAAATGTCCAATGACGTTTTTCGTTGACTTAACGGCTGAAAGGTAGTTTTATAAGTAGACATACATGTAGCTAAACATTTCTTAAACATGTGAGATAATTATAACATCTACCGGAAGAACAAACATTTGCCTCATTGTTCGTGAGTTCAAAAATTGTAGATTCTATAAAACCATCTCTACACAGTCGTTTTTCAAGCGGTAGCCATTTTGTCCAAGTTGATATTTCATTTGTCCAAGCAATTAATGCTGTTTTTTTACCTGATATTTCAATAAGTAATTTATAATTTACCAAAACAAAAGTTAGATACACGAAGAGTACATAAAGTCTAGATTCTTTTTTTTATTAACTGCATGTTTGGGTCTTACATGAATAGAATGCTACTAAACATTACAAAACGGTAGCCATTTTGTCCAAACGTCGAAAAATCCAAACAAACGCTTTTTTTTCGACGTTACATATGCAAAATTTGTTCCAATGTATATTCCTGATACTCAAAACGAATCGTACGGTGAAATCTAAAAAAAAAAAATGCTGGTTGTCGAAAAAAAACCCACGGTGCATGTTGTGCATGAAACGGAAGTAACTGAAAGACTTATCGGTAACAGCGACAAAAACAGTTTCATTGAATTAATGCAACCCCGTATTATACGGACGATTCAGGAGAAGATTAAATTAGTACATTTTAAAATCAAGCAACTTCAAATGACTGGGAAAATAATTTTCAAGATCGGGTTATAGTCATTTTATTTAATGGTTGTATTTCGACAAGTTAAGTGTCAAGCAAATTTTTAATACAATTCAATTCAAATTAATCAAGGGTAAATATGTTGTTTTTTTTTACATGCAGAGTGTCGGATATATTTGTATTAGGGTTGAATCAAGATATGAAAAATTTACAATGACATGATATGCACCATGCAATTTTAGCAGCCTGCGATTAAAGTTTTGTTATAATTCATTTATTGAAAATCGTATACTTCTGTCCAATTTTTCCTTCCTTCAAGTTCATTAATTACGACAATACAACATTTTGAGGTGATTTAAGGGTAAAAACTATTTAATCGATTTCCACAACTTGAGGTAAATAAATTCATGGTAAATAGACATCACAAAATTAATAGACAGATTTAGAATCAACCAACTACATAAAAAAGCAAACGAAACTTACAAATTGAATAAATGTACGTCAAAAGTTTCAGAAAACTCTCTTTGACGTCGTGGTGGTGTAACGTCGTGTTGTAGGAACATCGTGCGCAACGTTAGTGTGCTAGTGACGTAATAATATGGGGTCAGTAAATTCCAAATGGGGATTCGAGCTTGCTCTCACCGCATATGGAATTTATTGACCCCATATATACCGTATTAGGTCACTAACACACTATGTAACTATTAGTACTCATATTGGTGACAAATACTAGGACAACTGCAGTTCTCCTCTGCACTTATGTAGAAAGCAACTAAACGGAATAAAATGAATTAAAACTTAAGATAATCAAATGTAGCTGCATTCTCTCCTTTTCATTACTTCTTTAGAATGATTTGTAAACCAAAAATGATTCAGTAATAGAAGAAAAGAACCAATTGGATGATGCTGACGAATTAAGGTTTATTGTCCAGTGACAAATATCATGTCCGTATGAGAACGACAACACGTGATATGTACCATGTTTTGTATCAGAAAGACACTTTGAGTCGAATTTGAGAACGTGTTCCTTTGAACATACACAAAAAGTGAGGCTGATTGAAAACGTTAATAATAAATTCATTTATTTTCCAGCGGCCAATCCATATTACGCTATATTGAAGTGGCACACCCTTCAAAATAATGCAAAGAAAGTCAAAATAAAAATGCTCTTACTAGAAGGATACTGTTGCACCGTATTGTCATTTTTTCTTTTCTCAAGAACATCTCATTCTTAACTTTTTCAATGGGAAAATATAAAGGTAGCAAAAGTATTGTCGTGGCTAAATAACTCTTAACTGACACAATTTCAATTGTCCAACCAATTAACAGACCTTATTCCCCGAATGTTCACTAAAACATGGTATTATTCACGTTATATACAATTATGAAATATTTACTAATGTTAATTTATTTTTTAGAACCAAAGTACTATTATGTGTCCTTTAAATGATATCTAAAATTGTTTGTTTCGCCTTTTATTAAAAAAAATTGCTATGCGTATAAGCATAAATACTGCTTACTTGCGACGCCTTTTAGTTTTGACTATGAAATGTTTTTACAGGTGGAAACTGTTCAATAATAAATATCATTTTGTCAGACACTTTTCTTTTTTGATTTTGTTCTTATAATATGCCAACAAAATCTGTATATTTAATAGAGTTCTTTATAACATTAAATTGTGCGTTTTACTCTTAACAGACGTATAACCAACCCGATTAACAGACGAATCGCCCATATAGCCGCATACTCAATATAGATTAACCATCCAATTTCTCGGTTAGCCGAGTGTCGGCCGTGATGTCATACATGTGTCTTTTTTGAAACATTAACAACTTGCAATTGGTAGACGACACTATTTCTATCTATCTGTTCGTTGGGGATAACACGACTGTATCAATCCAATAACAGTAAATAATAGTATAACTAAGACTTGCGAAGGAACACGATAGTTATTCGGTATAACAAGAAAAATGATCAAATGATCGTTAAAGAATAACTAAGGTAGCAACCATTTTACTTCAAAAGGGGTGGGGGGAGGGGTCTGGTCTTTTTTTCTGAGTCAGAATTATTTTTTTCGCGTATAGCCCGAACTAATTTTTCTAATTTTTCAACGGTATCAATCAATTTTTTTTTTCAAGATTGAACACTATAAGGAACATGCAGGGGTGAATCTGCATTCAGAATATATTTTGTTTTGTCATCTACTTGACCAGAACATATTTTTTCATCGGGATCAGATTTAAAAAAAAAATTAAAAAAAATATAATCCTGCCTTAGTTCTACTATAATTATTTACTGTAAATTATTTACCCACCCACCCTTTTTTTTTGTTGTTGAATGGTAATTTCCTAACGATAATTAAAAGTACTAGAATAGCGAATAAGGCCAAATATTTGAAAAATTTATATTGTCTGCCAAAAGGTTCATTATTATATGCCACAATGATCAGTAACTGAGATAAACACCGTTTTAAGGTTCAATGCATTTTCAAAAATACTCAAGGCAGATTGCTTTTCAACCTTTCAACGACATAAAAAATGTAAAGAAACGTGAATGTTTTGATGATTTGTATGTCTAAATCATTGGTCTCTTATTCATCATATATTGCCTTGTACATGTAGTTCGAAAATTTTAAAACTAATAGAATTTAACGGTTCCAACAAATACATATTTACTGTTCACTGATACACTTTTCTGGGATGAAAGTACATTTAAAAGAAAACCAGCAGTACATGAATGTTAGCTGCGGACAAAGTAAAACCCCTCGCCACAGATCGCCATGTAGTTCCTAATGTATGATGTATTCGTTTGGCATTGATAGACTTACGATTTCCACGACGAACACTAATTCGATTTATTTAGACAATGTGTTCTAAGGGGAACAAATCAGAATTTCAACTATGCAAATGCACATTTATCATTAAAAGATTGATAGTAGATTTTATTTATATTAATAGTTAGTTTACTGAATTTAAATTCTCCCTCACCCTGCTCGTCCGAATTATAAGTATTTAATCTCTAAATTCAATAGGGGCTATAAACAAGACAAACACGGATATAGGATTAGTTGCTCGAAGTAACATATTATTTTCTCATGCGATACAATATTTCATTTTACTGTATTGTACATATTTCTTCGATTGAAACAACATATAAATACATGACATATAACATTGTTCCTCTTTCGCATCGTTTCTTTCCCTCGGCTAATACCTCCAACGCCTACATGTACGTACAATAAACATAGCAGCAACTGCATATATAGACAATAATAGTGCATTGACTTGACATATCAACGATATAAGGATGAGGCTTAGAAACGGGGAAATGCGAGGCTGTGCCGAGCTATTGACCCGTTTTGGGCCGAATCGTTGATATGTCAAGTCAATGCACTATTATTGTCTTTATACTGCAATCTAAAAAAAACATTTTCAATTGTTGTTTAATGCGTTAAGGTTATTTATTTGATTTAAATATTTGGGGAAATGACCTTTAAAAAGCCAGGTCTCATACATGCATCATGCTCACGGAGAAATTTAACACAATGAAATGTACATTTACCTGTTGAAACCCACACTCGATGGTTAACAAAATCATTTGAGTATGGACTAAAATATCAACCATAAGCATAACAAATTAATGAGTTATAGGTTGCAAATTATTTTATTAATAAATGAAATATGTTTTTCCAATAATTGCAAAAGAAACAAGGTTGAGTCGTTCAACGCATCGTTGTATGCATTGGAAACAAGAACAGGTTGAAGAGGTCGTATGAATAATTAAATGTTATTTCGGCAACTTCTATTTAAATATTCATGAGGAAAAGTGATATTGGGTCAGTGACTGTCTATATCATAGAAATATACAGTCAACGCATTTTGACTGCTCAAACAGAACGAGTGCAGTATAAATACCAATGTGACCAACTTCAATTCGACGTAACTGCGAGCACCTTCGATAATAATACATTTAAATGCCAATAAAATGCCGATATGAAAAGATATTACTAATTTACTAATTTAACATAAATCTTTAACCACTAAACAGGACTAATATCAATTTCAAGTCGACATTCGGAACACTTAATACGAAATATTGAACCGGACGCTTCGCAAAAGATGGTGATGAAGACAAATCTTTTGCAAATCTTGAATCATTGGATAATTTCTCAAACTGTTTCCATTGAAAATTCTGCAAATAGAAGAAAACAATCAAAACTTCATAATTATATACATGTAGATAAACATTAAACTTCTATAGATATATACATATTTCATATCTATGTACATCAACTTCTAATCACACTGTGTGATTCTTTATGATACACTGTGCAACATAGCTCATGAAAGTCTAAACATACATACATCTCATATCTATATACATCAACTTCTAATCATACTGTGTGTTTCTTTATGACACACTGTGCAACATAACTCATGAAAGTATAAACATATATACATCTCATATCTATATACATCAACTTCTAATCACACTGTGTGATTCTTTATGTTACACTGTGCAACATAGCTCATGAAAGTCTAAACATATATACATCTCATATCTATATACATCAACTTCTAATCACACTGTGTGTTTCTTTATGATACACTGTGCAACATAACTCATGAAAGTATAAACATATATACATCTCATATCTATATACATCAACTTCTAATCATACTGTGTGTTTCTTTATGATACACTGTGCAACATAACTCATGAAAGTCTAAACATATATACATCTCATGATACACTGTGCAACATACATGTACATGTAGCTCATGAAAGTCTAAACATATATACATCTCATATCTATATACATCAACTTCTAATCACACTGTGTGTTTCTTTATGATACACTGTGCAACATAACTCATGAAAGTCTAAACATATATACATCTCATGATACACTGTGCAACATACATGTACATGTAGCTCATGAAAGTCTAAACATATATACATCTCATATCTATATACATCAACTTCTAATCACACTGTGTGTTTCTTTATGATACACTGTGCAACATAACTCATGAAAGTATAAACATATATACATCTCATATCTATATACATCAACTTCTAATCATACTGTGTGTTTCTTTATGATACACTGTGCAACATAACTCATGAAAGTCTAAACATATATACATCTCATATCTATATACATCAACTTCTAATCATACTGTGTGTTTCTTTATGTTACACTGTGCAACATAGCTCATGAAAGTATAAATGTCGTGTACAAGTTGCGATTTTGTACAGGTTATAACATGTACAAAAATATTGTACATGTTATAACTTGTATGATGCAAAAATACAAGTTATAACATGTACAAAAGTACCCCATACATGTTATAACCTGTACAAAATATTGCTTAAAAATGGTTTTAACTTGTACAAAATTTAAAATAAATCTTAAAGAAGTAAAATATACATTTAAATTCACCAATGCATAAAGAACAACAATAAATAGGCCAGAAGTGTCTTTTTCTGTTAAGGACAATGATCACAAAGTTTCAGAAATATATGTTTCATGAATAATGTTGGCAAAATGTGTTTTCATGTAATTGTATGTTTTATGCAGTCCATCATGGTTGAAATAAGTGTGAAACTATTTATTAAAAGCTTGCATTCCTCAATGACAATTACATTAGATACTAGTTTCTAAATCCTTCCAACAAATTTAAGAACGATTCTTTATAATTTTTGGAAATACTCCCCCCTCTCATGTTTATAACATGCAAAGACTAAAACAATGTCGTATATGCTTACTCTGTAAAAGTAAGAGAGAGCTGAAATAGTTTTCATTGGACCAGGCTTCATTATCAATATCTTTGGATCTATTCTTCAACATTGTTGGCCTTCAGCATGACTTATGTAAATTTATAACTCACTTTTTGTTTATATTGCATGAGGCGAATGTCATTTTGATGTTTTAAATATATATCATTTACTTTGAAAGCATCTATTTGTAGTCACTTTAAAAGTCAATAAAACCGCATATTTACCTCATCAACAGACAGTAATTCTATATCATTCTTAAAGATTACTTTGTACTTTTGAGATCAACACTGACTGATTTAATATTCATAGGGAGAATAATTTAAAGGCTGATTTAAGTAGCGGTAACAGGAAAGACATGAACCTCATGTACACAGATTTGATTTAGTTTGTAGATAATATGTTACATACAATGATATAGAAGCTACGATTTTTCGTTAAAGTAATATTTAACATTCTTAAAAAGTACCTTTTGCAGATATCAAGCCGATCAGAAAATCGCAAAAAAATCATTTAAATTGTGACTTTCTGACACTGTAGTGACTGTACGCAGACAAATACCCCCAAAATGGGTCTTAAATGCAGTTTAATCTTATCAAAATAGATGTAAGGTGTGTTTATTATTAATGTTCTGAATCACAAATCGACAAGCTTTCATTTAAACCATTACAACTGAAATTTCCATTAGAAATAAAAAAAGTTAGCATGGGTGTACTGAAAATTCGATTTTTTTTTAAAACGACCCATCTATCTTAGGACATGTCTTATGATCCTCTTATGCCTATCTATGGACTTATCTTTATTTGATGAATTATAATTGTGAGTGTCCACTTTGAAGGCAATAGTAAAATACTTTCATTCTAGTTGACACTAAAAGACATAAGAGGATAT
This sequence comes from Mytilus edulis, assembly GCF_963676685.1. NCBI lineage: Eukaryota > Metazoa > Mollusca > Bivalvia > Mytilida > Mytilidae > Mytilus > Mytilus edulis. Next base: position 39,380,323 of record NC_092348.1, read on the forward strand.
CCAGGATAGATGTGTCTACAAATTAAATTGAAAATTGAAATTGGGTATGTGTCTAACGACAACAACCCGCAAAAGGAGCAGACAACATCCAAAGACTACAAATAAATGCTTTCAAAGTAAATGATATATATTTAAAACATCAAAATGACATTCGCCTCATGCAATGATATTATAGTTTTAAAACAAAAAGTGAGTTATAGATTTACATAAGTCATGCTGATGGCCAACAATGTTGAAGAATAGATCCAAAGATATTGATATAAAGATATATTAGCCTATTTATTGTTGTTCTTTATGCATTGGTGAATTTAAATGTATATTTTACTTCTTTAAGATTTATTTTAAATTTTGTACAAGTTAAAACCATTTTTAAGCAATATTTTGTACAGGTTATAACATGTATGGGGTACTTTTGTACATGTTATAACTTGTATTTTTGCATCATACAAGTTATAACATGTACAATATTTTTGTACATGTTATAACCTGTACAAAATCGCAACTTGTACACGACATAAACATATATTCATCTCATATCTATATACATCAACTTCTAATCATACTGTGTGTTTCTTTATGTTACACTGTGCAACATAGCTCAAGAAAGTATAAACATAATAAAAAATTATATACATCTCATATCTATATACATCAACTTCTAATCATACTGTGTGTTTCTTTATGACACACTGTGCAACATAACTCATGAAAGTATAAACATATATACATCTCATATCTATATACATCAACTTCTAATCACACTGTGTGATTCTTTATGTTACACTGTGCAACATAGCTCATGAAAGTCTAAACATATATACATCTCATATCTATATACATCAACTTCTAATCACACTGTGTGATTCTTTATGATACACTGTGCAACATAGCTCATGAAAGTCTAAACATACATACATCTCATATCTATATACATCAACTTCTAATCATACTGTGTGTTTCTTTATGATACACTGTGCAACATAACTCATGAAAGTATAAACATATATACATCTCATATCTATATACATCAACTTCTAATCATACTGTGTGTTTCTTTATGATACACTGTGCAACATAACTCATGAAAGTCTAAACATATATACATCTCATATCTATATACATCAACTTCTAATCATACTGTGTGTTTCTTTATGTTACACTGTGCAACATAGCTCATGAAAGTATAAATGTCGTGTACAAGTTGCGATTTTGTACAGGTTATAACATGTACAAAAATATTGTACATGTTATAACTTGTATGATGCAAAAATACAAGTTATAACATGTACAAAAGTACCCCATACATGTTATAACCTGTACAAAATATTGCTTAAAAATGGTTTTAACTTGTACAAAATTTAAAATAAATCTTAAAGAAGTAAAATATACATTTAAATTCACCAATGCATAAAGAACAACAAAAAATAGGCCAGAAGTGTCTTTTTCTGTTAAGGACAATGATCACAAAGTTTCAGAAATATATGTTTCATGAATAATGTTGGCAAAATGTGTTTTCATGTAATTGTATGTTTTATGCAGTCCATCATGGTTGAAATAAGTGTGAAACTATTTATTAAAAGCTTGCATTCCTCAATGACAATTACATTAGATACTAGTTTCTAAATCCTTCCAACAAATTTAAGAACGATTCTTTATAATTTTTGGAAATACTCCCCCCTCTCATGTTTATAACATGCAAAGACTAAAACAATGTCGTATATGCTTACTCTGTAAAAGTAAGAGAGAGCTGAAATAGTTTTCATTGGACCAGGCTTCATTATCAATATCTTTGGATCTATTCTTCAACATTGTTGGCCTTCAGCATGACTTATGTAAATTTATAACTCACTTTTTGTTTATATTGCATGAGGCGAATGTCATTTTGATGTTTTAAATATATATCATTTACTTTGAAAGCATCTATTTGTAGTCACTTTAAAAGTCAATAAAACCGCATATTTACCTCATCAACAGACAGTAATTCTATATCATTCTTAAAGATTACTTTGTACTTTTGAGATCAACACTGACTGATTTAATATTCATAGGGAGAATAATTTAAAGGCTGATTTAAGTAGCGGTAACAGGAAAGACATGAACCTCATGTACACAGATTTGATTTAGTTTGTAGATAATATGTTACATACAATGATATAGAAGCTACGATTTTTCGTTAAAGTAATATTTAACATTCTTAAAAAGTACCTTTTGCAGATATCAAGCCGATCAGAAAATCGCAAAAAAATCATTTAAATTGTGACTTTCTGACACTGTAGTGACTGTACGCAGACAAATACCCCCAAAATGGGTCTTAAATGCAGTTTAATCTTATCAAAATAGATGTAAGGTGTGTTTATTATTAATGTTCTGAATCACAAATCGACAAGCTTTCATTTAAACCATTACAACTGAAATTTCCATTAGAAATAAAAAAAGTTAGCATGGGTGTACTGAAAATTCGAATTTTTTTTAAAACGACCCATCTATCTTAGGACATGTCTTATGATCCTCTTATGCCTATCTATGGACTTATCTTTATTTGATGAATTATAATTGTGAGTGTCCACTTTGAAGGCAATAGTAAAATACTTTCATTCTAGTTGACACTAAAAGACATAAGAGGATATCCAGGATAGATGTGTCTACAAATTAAATTGAAAATTGAAATTGGGTATGTGTCTAACGACAACAACCCGCAAAAGGAGCAGACAACATCCAAAGACTACAAATAAATGCTTTCAAAGTAAATGATATATATTTAAAACATCAAAATGACATTCGCCTCATGCAATGATATTATAGTTTTAAAACAAAAAGTGAGTTATAGATTTACATAAGTCATGCTGATGGCCAACAATGTTGAAGAATAGATCCAAAGATATTGATATAAAGATATATTAGCCTATTTATTGTTGTTCTTTATGCATTGGTGAATTTAAATGTATATTTTACTTCTTTAAGATTTATTTTAAATTTTGTACAAGTTAAAACCATTTTTAAGCAATATTTTGTACAGGTTATAACATGTATGGGGTACTTTTGTACATGTTATAACTTGTATTTTTGCATCATACAAGTTATAACATGTACAATATTTTTGTACATGTTATAACCTGTACAAAATCGCAACTTGTACACGACATAAACATATATTCATCTCATATCTATATACATCAACTTCTAATCATACTGTGTGTTTCTTTATGTTACACTGTGCAACATAGCTCAAGAAAGTATAAACATAATAAAAAATTATATACATCTCATATCTATATACATCAACTTCTAATCATACTGTGTGTTTCTTTATGACACACTGTGCAACATAACTCATGAAAGTATAAACATATATACATCTCATATCTATATACATCAACTTCTAATCACACTGTGTGATTCTTTATGTTACACTGTGCAACATAGCTCATGAAAGTCTAAACATATATACATCTCATATCTATATACATCAACTTCTAATCACACTGTGTGATTCTTTATGATACACTGTGCAACATAGTTCATGAAAGTCTAAACATACATACATCTCATATCTATATACATCAACTTCTAATCATACTGTGTGTTTCTTTATGATACACTGTGCAACATAACTCATGAAAGTCTAAACATATATACATCTCATATCTATATACATCAACTTCTAATCATACTGTGTGATTCTTTATGATACACTGTGCAACATAACTCATGAAAGTCTAAACGTATATACATCTCATATCTATATACATCAACTTCTAATCATACTGTGTGATTCTTTATGTTACACTGTGCAACATAACTCATGAAAGTCTAAACATATATATGTCGTGTACAAGTTGCGATTTTGTACAGGTTATAACATGTACAAAAATATTGTACATGTTATAACTTGTATAATGCAAAAATACAAGTTATAACATGTACAAAAGTACCTCATACATGTTATAACTTGTACAAAATATTGCTTAAAAATGGTTTTAACTTGTACAAAATCGAAAAATTAGGATATTTTTCTATTTTCGCAACAGATGATATTGACCTCAACAACATTGTCATAACTTTTTTATTAATCCTTCATGTTAGTGTGTTTTGTCCTTTTTTGATACAGTTAATGTCCAGGGGTCGGTATTACAAAGCATTCCTAAGACCTGTCATAATATATATCTTAGGACATGTCTTATGATCCTCTTATGACTATCTATGGACATATCTTTATTTGATGAATTATAATTGTGAGTGTCCACTTTGTAGCAATAGTAAATTACTCTCATTCTAGTTGACACTAAAAGACATAAGAGGATAGCCAGAATAGATGTGTCTACAAATAAAATTGGGAATTGAAACGGGGTATGTGTCTAAAAGACAACAACCCGCCCATGGAGCAGACAACATCCAAAGGCCACAAATACATGCTTTCAAAGTAGAGGATATATATTTAAAACATCAAAATGACATTCGCCTCATGCAATAGTCTTATCAACAAAAATTGAGTTATAAATTTACATAAGTCATGCTGAAGGCCAAAAATGTTGAATAGTAGATCCAAAGATATTGATAATGAAGCGTGGTCGGATGAAAACTATTTCCTTTCTCTCTTGCTTTTACAGGGTAAACATATAAGACATTGTTTTAGTCTTTGCATGCTATAAAAACGAGAGGGAGGAGTATTTCCCAAAATTATTAGGAATCGTTCTTAAATTTTTTGGAAGAATTTAGTTACTAGTATCTAATGTAGTTGTCATTGAGGAATGCAAGCTTTTAGAAAATAGTTTCACATTTATTTAAGCCATAATGGATATAAAACATACAATTACACGAAAACACATTTTGCCAACATAAGTCATGAAACATATATTTCTGAAACTTTTTGATCATTGTCTTCTACAGAAAAAGACACGTGCTGGCATATTTATTGTTGTTCTTTATGCATGTTATGCATTGGTGAATTTAAATGTATATTTTACTTCATAAAGATTTATTTTAAATTTTGTACAAGTTAAAACCATTTTTAAGCAATATTTTGTACAGGTTATAACATGTATGAGGTACTTTTGTACATGTTATAACTTGTATTTTTGCATTATACAAGTTATAACATGTACAATATTTTTGTACATGTTATAACCTGTACAAAATCGCAACTTGTACACGACATATACATCTCATAAATATATACATCAACTTCTAATCATACTGTGTGATTCTTTATGTTACACTGTGCAACATAGCTCATGAAAGTATAAACATATATACATCTCATATCTATATACATCAACTTCTAATCATACTGTGTGTTTTTTTTATGATACACTGTGGAACATAACTCATGAAAGTCTAAACATATATACATCTCATATCTATATACATCAACTTCTAATCATACTGTGTGTTTCTTTATGTTACACTGTGCAACATAACTCATGAAAGTATAAACATATATACATCTCATATCTATATACATCAACTTCTAATCATACTGTGTGTTTTTTTTATGATACACTGTGGAACATAGCTCATGAAAGTCTAAACATATATACATCTCATATCTATATACATCAACTTCTAATCACACTGTGTGATTCTTTATGATACACTGTGCAACATAACTCATGAAAGTATAAACATATATACATCTCATATCTATATACATCAACTTATAATCACACTGTGTGATTCTTTATGTTACACTGTGCAACATAGCTCATGAAAGTCTAAACATATATACATCTCATATCTATATACATCAACTTCTAATCACACTGTGTGATTCTTTATGTTACACTGCGCAACATAGCTCATGAAAGTCTAAACATATATACATCTCATATCTATATACATCAACTTCTAATCACACTGTGTGATTCTTTATGTTACACTGCGCAACATAGTTCTTGAAAGTCTATATATTGTCCATCATAATACTGTATATTATGTCACATCTATGTTGTTCACGAATAAACTGTACACGCTTTGGCGTACACTTATACGCGTATCTAAATATTAGATAATCATCTAAATTACTAAGTAGAAAAATCAACTATTATGCCTTACACTTACGCATTACTGTTAACTGTTTTCATTGTAAAATTACTGTTTCGTCCGATCCTTGTATTAAAACTGATTTTGAATTTCTCTAATCACGAAATCATTTATATAGCCTTGATATTCATATGGTAAACATTTCACAATTATAGGCCAATACACAGCTGATTTTCACTCAAGCACCACTAATGTAGCTTTTGCTTTACACATTATGCATATGATTAATAAATTACCCTATCAATCAAATAAATAGGAACTATCCAAACTAATGCAGTTTTTAAAAGCTGATCGGTCATATGTAAATGCATCAACAGAATGAACCCCATAACGTATCAATTATTTGAAAACAACATCTGAGACACCCGGATCATCGAAACCAAATGTTTTACTTTTGTCAGCTTGAATATTTTTATATTCTTAGGATCCATTCAATTTCTGGTAATTTCTACTACAATTATACATATATTTAAAAAAAAAACACAAAAAAAACAACCTCTAAAGCTATGTCTGAAGCTCCGTCTTCGTACTTATTTTTCTTATTATCTTTGTTACATTCTGATTATCGGTGTAAATTTAAACAAGTTGTCCACTCAACAGGTTATGTACCATGTGTACGGACTGTAAAATATAATTGCTTACCGCTTTAAAGTCTCTCCAAGTTGAACTCTTGGTTCTGTCCGATTTATCTCACATAAAACGGGCTACATTTAAAACACACACCCCCCCCTTTTTTTCTGGCATCCGGGAAAACAATTCTCTCAGACATTCTATGAAATTATAAAATATGCTTACAACTAAACTTTTCACATTAAAAATACTCAAAACTAAGTTTTGTCATTCAAATATGCGAAAGAACTCAAATAACTTCAAGTGAATAAGCTCTACAAGACAGTCATATATAAAAGTTTCGTCATAATATGACAAATACATGAATACTGCAATGCTGTTAACATAGACATCATTTGTCAACCCACATTAGCTCAATTTCTTCAAATACTAGTAGTACATGTAAGTATGTTAAGCTAGGTTCACACTGCCGATCAGATCAACTCGATGAATCCGATTGTCCAAATTTCCACGACCAAGCTCAACCAAATTCTTGATCGGGCCTGTTCACGACTACTACCCAACCGCCATCCGACTGTACACGACCTTAACTCGGTAATTCACGACCCCGTCAGGACTCCATCCCGACAACAAAATGAATACTTAATCGATAATTCCGATCAATTCACGATCTTTACTCGACTAGCTGGACCAAATCATTTTTTTCACGATCTCAGTCTGATCTCGACCAGACCAGATCGACCTGATCGTATATGGGTCGTAGGGATAATCGGGAATGGTCGAGTATGTACAATTTTAGTATAAAAAACTCCGAAACTTTTATTCCGCGCCGCTTCGGAGTGGGCATTTCGTGTTACCCTTGTCCGTGCGTAAGTCCCAACAATATTAGTTTCCGTTCTCTAATTTTATTTTGCCTCAACCAAATTTTATGAAACGCCGTATACACAATGCTTATTTCCATAAAACACAGTTCAATGCGAATTTGCGTGGCCGCTCTTGAGTAATGACCCTTTATAATGTTATATATGCTAGCTGGGGTATTATCAGTGTCCCATGGACACATTTTCCGTATATTTGGTTATATTCAGTAGAAGGTCCGAGTAAAATCATACATTTAAAAATATCTTTATAGAAATCAAGCAATTGGATTTGTTGGCAAGGTGGTAAGAGCTCAGAGAGACAGTTTAATAACTGTAACGGATCTCAGAGAGTGAAAAGAAGACGAACAAGCAGGTGTAGACAGCAACGGGCGCCGAGAAATCTAAGTGAGGCAGTGGCTGACACGCCGACCACATTTGGGAAGTATGTAAGACTTGCACTAAATTAACAAAGAGGAACCAATGCAAATGCTTATAAAAACTTCCTCATAGTTGACACTGATATGTAATGGTACATATGTACTTTGTATTGCTCTTTTTGGGGAATGACACCACAAAATGAGATTTGTCACTGGATTAGTACTTATGTTAGATAGCAATATACATAAACTTTACCATCCCCTTTTCCTTGCTTTCTTACAAATAAAGCATACTATTTCTGTAATACATGTGCATAAGTATGTAATCAGTTTTTTTCGTAGATTTGATATCCAGTAGTTGAATGGTTAAAGATACTTATTTTCGTTTTGGGGAATGACACCACAAAATGAGATTTGTCACTGGATTAGTACTTATGTTAGATAGCAATATACATAAACTTTACCATCCCCTTTTCCTTGCTTTCTTACAAATAAAGCATACTATTTCTGTAATACATGTGCATAAGTATGTAATCAGTTTTTTTTCGTAGATTTGATATCCAGTAGTTGAATGGTTAAAGATACTTATTTTCTTTTTGCTGTATTGCAACAACCTGCATGTATTTGCTTAAAAATATTGCAAAAAGAGGGCAAAGATGTCACCTATTTCCCATAAATTTGACACAAAATACAAGCTACTAAGGTAGCAATTAACTATATTATAAAGCTATGTCCGGTTTGTTTTGAATCTAACTTGAAAGGTAAAATATCGTACTGATTACGTTGAACAAAATCAAATCTAATAAATGAATGCGGTGATTAATTTTCTTTACCATAACACATAAATATAATAGAAAAGACGTCAACACATTTGACAAAATCCGATGAGAATTACCAATATAACATTAAACATCAAAATCTCTTTTTAAATAGTTTTTCTGTTCCCTGGCCATACACTAACATATTACCATTTCCACTGTAGTTTTAAACGTCATGCAAATGGTTCAAGTAAAAAAAACATCTGATTTTGAAATTTCATCTAATACTTTTTCCAGTATATGCAGTAAAGAAGGCAACATCCCTAAACATTAATTAAAATTTTCATATTAAAATAATGCTTTTTTTGTTGAATTTGGCGAAATTCTTGGTATTTTCTTACCTTATTACATTGTAGTACAACTTTGAATAAAAGTCGACGCAACAAACATTTTACGTCCAGTGTTTTTACGGATACATTATGTATATAAACAAAACGATAGGATTCCAAGGGTGATGTTGTTCTTCAGGCCCCCAATTTACGTTCCGGGTCAACTTTCGATGCTACAGTTTAAAGATAATATGTTTTGATTACCAATAACTGATCTAGCTTTTAGTAACTGCGAGTACTCTCATATCTATACTTTGCCTTTTCAATTGACCATTGCCCCTGTTTGTTTGTGATTTTGTTGTTTTTTATTTGGTGGTTTGGGGGCGGGTGGTGATAAACGCCCATACATGTGTTACTCAGTAATTGCACGTGTCTTTTGTTCCTGTATATAATGCTGTTCATAGCTTGTGATATAGTATAGCATTGACTCCTTGCTGAAGGCTACATATTGTTACTTATAACACCATGTTGTACTATTGTGTGGAAAGTATTTAACGTTAAAATTGTTTAATTGTCAATATAATACATGGTTGTAACAACTTTCAAATTTTGACACTCAACATAAGGCATTTTGGGTACTTTTTTATTTGCATAACGGCCATAATGCCTTACAATAGGATTATACATGCCCCTTAAATGTAAATGCAAATCTGCCAATTCCTATTTTAAATCAACAATTTGTCCGCATATAGATGAAATGTACATGTTATGTCCGTGTACAAATCAACATTGTCTACTTTGAAAACTTTTGGCCTTTTTACTAAGATTAGTGTAACAGCGGTATAATTGCTAAATTAAATAACGAAGATTGGTGAAAAGCAAGATTCAACACAAGAAGATATTTTTCTTGATTTGTCCGCATCTAAGATTACTATAACACATAGAAGTCTCATTCCGCATATAGGGAAACACCTTGTTTATTGCATTTTCAGGTAAATAACTTAAATCTTAACTGCTTTCTTAAGTTTTTGGCAAAATATTTTAAAACATGATGTTTTCATACTTCCCCTTTCGTAAATAAGTCCAAGCGTTAATCATATTTCCTTTGAATTAAACAACATTTTGATGCCATACCAGGTGCACACAACAACAAAAAATAAGATATTTTGTGGCACAATGATGACTGCTGTACCAATATTTTGACTATTTTACTTATTATATCCCTTTTGTGCACGCACCGCTGTGAATATAATGGATTTTGATGCGATTGTCATACATGTACAAGTGAGAGGTTTAGCGCTATAAAAACATATTCAATTCACCTTTTTCAACTGTACCAAGTCAGGAATATGACAGTTGTTGTTGCATTGTAACCTCTTTGTGTATTTTGTTATATTATTTTGTCATTTCGCTCCTGCAATAGAACCAAAGAAAATGTCTGCTGAATCTGATAAGTGAAGAATAGAGGTGCTGGATTTTGTATATTTATTAGCCCACTTATATTGACAATATTTTCATACATATAAATAAAGCGAACTTTAAATGTAAAACAATTTAGTAAACATATCCGAATATGTTCCTACAAAATATCCGCTGAATTTCCTGTGGGGAAATATTGTTTCACAAGGACAAAAAATATTACGCGTTGTGAACATGAACTATTTCCTGCAATGATATGACGGTGTTGAATAAAACAAATATGCTGTTCTAAACCCATAATAATAATCGCAGTAGAAACTTTAGCAGCATTTGTGGTATTAACGTTTTAAGGATCAAACTGGAATTTACTGTATGTAATAACAAATTGGAAGTTACTTTGTGTTATTACAAACTGGAGGCTATTTTATGTAAAAACAAACGGGTAGGTAGCTACTTTACCTAATAAAAGATGAATATACTATTGGTATCAGTATCGGATTCGACCCAGAACTTGTTAATTTTTGGCAATATTAATTATGTGAAAAACAAAAGGGTCTGGAATGGTGTAATTTTCCTATATTAGTTATATATAAAGTTGAATTCTTTGATTTGTCGTTTTTTACCCCATGACGGCTAACACATTGGACCTCGTTATTTTAGTATAATAGATATATTTAATTGGCTTGCAATTACCTTTTATTGTACGGCAAATCTGTTTGTTTTGTTCACAAAACGTTGTCAATATAGTGGAATTTGCGGATGTCATACGGGTGAGAGGTTTGGATAGCTTCAAGACCGGGTTTGGTCTACCATTTTCTACACATCAAGAAAATGCCTGTACAAAGTTAGGAGTATAGTGACGGCTGTTGTCCATTCGTTTAATGTGTTGTGTTTGAGCTTTTGGTTTTGCCATATGGTTAGGAACTTTCCTTTATGGATTTTCCCCGGGTTTGGTAATTTTGTGACTTTTTTTACATTGTACAGCAAATTATAACTTTCAAAAATTAAAGGACAAAATGTGTACATGAACATGCCACTATTCTAGAGCTAAATTTACCTATAGGTGTAATATTATACCACCATTGATTCTCCCAATTAGTCTTTGTTAAATTTGAACTTTAAAAAAAAAAATGAAAAATTTATCTTTGTTAAAAAAAAATCTTTGCATGAGTAAAATTTATACAGAAAACGGTTGTCAACATCAAACTGACAAAACATGTTTTTCACCTGTCCTTTTTTTTTTTAAAGACAAGACCATGAGAAGTTTTGGAGATCGCCCTGGAGCCTACCGACGTAAAATCATGAAACTAAAACAAGTTCGTTCGTATTAATTTACGTTTATGACGGTGTCACGTAATCGGAGGTAAAAGCAGTGTAAAATTTCTTGATTAAACAAATGTCAGAATGGAGTTCCTGTTTTTGATTGGATTATTTCTTTGGAAGTTGCATAACATATCCCTCTTATCCCTTCGGAATTAAGACAATGTTTTCGACCAGCAAAAGAGGGAAAACTTTAAACTTTGCAATACCAGGTCATAGCGAATTACAGCATGTTAATTATAAACTCTAAGAATATGTCACACAAGTAATGGTGAAAATTGTTTTGGCCGACACGATAATTTATCAAAGAAATTGAAGAATTCAGCAAAATTCAGTGGCTTAAAAGAAATATGAATGTACATCAGAGAACAAAATATAGGAAATTTTGTTCTGAGAGAAGATTTGTGCAGTGGTTTAGTTGAGAAAAAAACCATTGTCTATTCAATTATATACTGGACTTATTTCAAGAAGAACTTTTCTATATTTCTAGTATCACAGTTTGGTGCATGATATCAAATTTCATATCAGTAGCCAACATATATATATAAATACCCCCTCCCCTCACACACACACACACACACACCTTAGTGCTGGTATGCCAACTCCACTTGCATATTGTATATACATTTTCCATTCATTCGGTATCAAAGAGCATGGTGTTGCGACTTAAAATTTATAAAACGTCACAAGTGTCTGAACAGTAAGGGTTGATTAAGAACCAGACTCGTGCATAGTCGGCATTAACATGCCCCGAAATAAAACATCTAAGGGCGGCTTCTTATAGATTCTGCTTACCCTTCGAGATAATAAAAAAATGAACCGAGTTTATGGTTAGGTTTGTAATGCTCGTTCTTTAGTTTTTGTTATGTTGGGCAAAAAACTGATACACTCTTTGGCACTCATACCACATCTTTCTATATCTATTTGTTTTCTATCCTTTTTACAAAAAAATAAAATAAAACATCTTCTTCAAATTTTATTTTGAATATTAAATTTTAGATCTGGAGAGCTTTGTTCCGTTAGGTCTGCCTTTTATTGCATTTTCCATCCCGAAAACGTTGTTCTGGTCTGACTTTCCCTGCTTAGCAGACGACCTTGGTGAGCGTAGGTATTTCTGACATAAACTTGATTCTTATGTGGTATATATTTGATGACAAATCCTGTGGAGCATGCGTCGTCGTACCTTTTCTCAGTGTCTGTATGTAAAACACCGATTTTTCTACTGCCCATCATTAGTTCTGTACCATATTCCCCGTAATTATATTCTCCAGAAGGGTTAGGATAACGTGAATCTACGCAGATGGTCCAAGTGAATGCATAAATACCAGAATAAGGAGCAGTAAACTTCCCTGTTACGACGCTGTAATCTGATCCTGCATTTATTTCTTCTTTATCAAAGATTAAGGTTGTTCCATAACCAATTGAATTACTTTGTGAGATAGCTTTGTTTTCGCTCATGTAAGAAGAAAATGCAATGAGGCAAGTCGATTCTGTTGGGGGAAAAATCATAATTTTAAAGAAGATATACAATTAAATTCAATAATCATATATAACAAATTCCAAAATATTTATTTGGCGAATACAATTATGAATGAAAAATATAAAGTTGTGAAGTCTGAATGACCTCGATGTGCCATTTTTTTATGCATATTGAGTATTGTATCATTGACATAAAATCATTTATCTCTTTTTATTTAAGCCTACATTACCTATCTGTGTTTAGAATTTACTGTGATCATATTTATAATAATATATATCTAATGCAATTTCAATGCACTAATATCAAACGTATATCATACTTACTGGAGACTAGTACTATAACAGTCAAAACAGAAATCAAAAATGCATTCATCATCATTATTCGTCTAAATGTAGTTGTATATGTTAATCCTGCAAAAAACAACCACATTAGTATGCTCAAAATGTTTCGTTTTGGATAATAACGCTGTCAATGAGGTAGAATATAAAAACATTCTCACTTTTGAAGCACCAATAAAAAAGGACTGTGTTATGTATGGTCCAAGGACACGATTATAACCTTTGATTTTCGATATCTACTAATTTAAATATAGTCTGGACAGTGTATAACTTTATTTCCTTATATTTTATGCATGAAATATTAAGTAGGCGAATGGAATTACATATTAAAAAAGTGGGTAGTATATTTTAATGTAAACAAACTCATTATTGATGCAGATTTGAAATTTGTGTATTTGCGCCAGACGCGCGTTTCGTCTACAAAAGACTCACCAGTGACGTTCGAACAAAGTTAAAAAGGCCAAAAACTTACGAAGTTGAAGAGCATTGAGGACAAAAAAATCCTTAAAGTTTTGCCAAATACAGCTCAGGTAATCTATTCCTGAGCTGGAAAAACCTTAGTGTTTCAAAAATGTAAGTTTTGTAAACAGTTAATTTATAAAGTAAAGTCGTGTCCAGTTAAAACAAAGTCACAAATTAGTATGTCTGAAGCTGTCAAACTGAATTATAGACCCCTTCAGATTGAATTGTCCATACTGTGAGCTATTAGAGTTGGTAGAATTTTCTATAACTTTGATATTATTTGTCTAAAAAAGTAGAACACTGCTCTGTAAAAAAAAATTTGGAGGACATTGCAATCATGCCTTTAATTTCAAAAAGGTGATAATCATTTTGTAACTTCAAATTTATTTCGTTTGTTTTATATTCATACTTTGTCGCCATCTTTGTATCTATTTTTCGTTCTTTATCATAGTATAACGCATACTGATCTGATCTGTAAAGGGAGAAATTCAATCACGCCTTTACGTTGAGTTCAATATTCTTCAAAGTTGACTTAAGATGAATTTGGCTATACTTTTTAAATTTCTTTTTATCATATACATGCAGATCCTAACGTTTCAACGAACCAATACATTTCTGACTTTCAAATATTTTGATGTGAGTGTTATTCATAAAGGTGAATCCCGAACCACGTTACTGACGCAGGAAAAGACTAATAAGAATCCGTTTAAATGGGGGTAGATTATAGAAAAAAAAATATGATTGGGAAACAATTTAATGCCTTGAGTAAAATACAAAATAATACCGTATTAAAAACGGAGAGTCCCTATTCAAATGACAAAATCGAAAGTTCAAACACATCAACCGAATTGATAACAACCTAATTAAATGGCAAAATCGAAAGCTGAAACCCATCAATCTAATTAATTGATAACAACTGTTATATTCCTTACTTGGTACATACATTAAGAAATCATAATTCCCTATATTAGTATTTCAAACAGCTTTTAGTAAACACGGTTATTCCATATGCTCACCTTAATTTTAGCTTTTTATATTTTAAGTATACTTTCATTTGCCAAAATCAATTTACAAAATAAAAATATTATATAAGACTAGTATTACTTACCTTGAAAAGAACAACCAACTAGGTTATCAAAATCCTTTGTGATGTCTGCTGCCTAATACGTCCTATATATATATACAAGACGAACGTGCCAAGGACACACCACGCCCAAACTTTGTCATTTTAAAGAACGTAAAACAAAAACGCTGATACGTAATTTAAAATATTCAATATAACAGCTAATTTTGCTTTTTGTTGCCGGAACATAGTTATATTTGTATTTTTAAATCTAATAAATATTTTAATATCTTGGCACCCTTTATAGGACTGAAAAAGTTGCACAGCAAAATCCACTTTTATTTTCTTAAACGAAAAATTCATTTGAATTTGAATTATTAGACTTATCAACTTTGAGCTCACCTGGCCCAAAGGTGAGATTTTCTCATCACTTGGCGTCCGTCGTCGTTACATTTTACAAAAATCTTCTGAAACTACTGGGCCAAATTTGACCAAACTTGGCCACAATCATCATTGGCGGATCTAGTTTAAAAATGTGGCCAAACAACCAAGATGGCCCCAATGGCTAAAAATAGAACATAGGGGTAAAATGTAGATTTTGGCGTATATATCTGAAACCACAGCATTTAGAGCAAATATGACATGGGGTAAACATGTTTATCAGGTCAAGATCTATTTGCCTGATATTTTCATAGGAATCAGACAACCCGTTATTGGGTTGCTGCACCAGAATTGGTAATTTTGCCAATTTTGGTTATTATCTTGAATATTATTATAGATAGAGATAAACTGTAAACAGCAATGATGTTTAGCAAAGTAAGATCTACAAAAACGTTACTCTGACCAAAATTGTTAATTGACCTCTTAAGGATGTATACTTCTGACATTTCAGTCTCGTTCAGTCTCTTTGAAATCTCGTTCTGGAATTATTTCCAAAACATTTAATAGAAGTGGAAAATAGCAACGAATTTGACAATTATCCTGATCAAACTTAACTCTGTGAAAGAATTGTGTATTTCCAATAAGTAGTTTTTGAGGAATGAAATTTTCAAATTCTAGTACTAATCAAGTCAGTCTTTTTTATTGAAATTTTGCAAACAATGGGTGAGGGGTACAAAAAATGATTTTACCTGAAACATAAACATCCCATATAACTTTTTCTTTCAACTTTCATAGATAGGTATTTTTTTTAATCATTTATAACAAGGAAGTTGAAGTATGCGTTTTGTTCTTTAACATGTTTAAACAGAGAAAAATCACAAATCTTCATAATTGACAACATGGTAAATTTGACTCGAAAAAGCATCAAAATATGATGAAACTTTCTTGTATTAACACCTACATATAGTTTGTTTTAGTTGAATTTATTCAGATTTGTCATTCATCTTTATTGAGAGTATGAAACAAAGTTTTTGTTTTTGACATCTGTATTTGTTTTTATAGTGATTTAGATTATAATACGTTGTCGACTGCAGGACATTTTTTTCAATTTTTACCTCTCATATTTTGTTTTCACTTTGTTGTCAATATAATGGAATTTTAAGCGACTGTCATACAAGTGAGAGATTAGACAAACTATAAAACCAGGTTAACTTAACCATTTTCTGCGTCAGATAACGCCTGCACTAATTCAGGAATATGACAGTTTGTTACCCATTGGTTTCGTGTTTTGGCTCTTGATTTTGTTTCCATTTGATTGGGGACTTTAGTTAAGAATTTTCCTCGGATTCGGTCTTTTTGTTATTTAACTTTTTATAAGGTGTGCATTACCAGCATTACAGAATATTTTTCTTTTTCAATAAAACACGTCGTTGATATTTCAAATATGACTGAGGTTAAACAAAAATTATCGTGTAAAAATAGAAGAGACTAGATTTGGTTAAATTCTAAATTATGGAAAACTATCAAAAGGGATAGCTCAGAGTCATTCTAATTTTTAAGGTGATGTGTTTTTCGAGCAAGCCCGTCAACTTCAATACGTTCAGGTAAACTTTTCGATGCTATCAGGAAAATATGGTATGATTACTAATAGTAATTATTTGCATTAAACTAGCTTTCAGTAACTGTGAGTACTCTCAGATCTGAAATGTGTTTCTTTAGTGTTTTTTGTTGTTGGTTTTTGTGCGATGTGTCGATCTCATGAGATAAGCCTTTTCAACTGATTTGTATTGCTTTACTTTTGACGCTACCCCTTTGTGTATAGGTCATAGAAATAAAACATAGTTTCAAACATATAAATAAAGCGTACTTAAAATGTAAAACAATTTAGTAAACATATCCGATCAAGTTCCTACATTTACATGTACATAAAAAAAAATATCCGATGATTTTCCTGAGGGGAGGAACCGTTTTCACAAGGCCAATAAGTAATACGTTGTACGTAAATGTATTAATTCATATATACCAAGATGTTCTCTAATCAAATTTGATACCCTGGATTTATCATGATTTTCAACAAATATATGATGAAATCATTGATTGACCCCTACTAAATTATGGAAAACTGTCATTTCAGATTGATAATAATTTCTAGGTGTAAATACGATACACCTAATAGGGCTAACGACCTCATGTGTGTATTTAAAACTTGTGGTGGCTGAATAAAAAAGCTGCCTTAACAACATTTAAAGAACCAATTTAAATGCACCAGATGATCAATATAGACAATAAATATATCTCCAACCTATTTAACATAATAATTTATTTATTTATTAATGAACTGCACATCTATACCCCTAGGGATTGAAGGCATATATAAACAATACAGTACAAATATATAAATAATGCAAAAATTATAACATAATAAAATTTATATAAAATGGTAAAACAGTAATATTATGCAGGTGTTGTGTCCACTCTTCTCAGTGCAAATCACTTTTTAATGAACGGAACAGGACCAGTAAGCTGCATAATATCAAATGAAGATCAATTGTAATATATCTGTTTCAGACAATTTAAAGTATTCTGGACATATATTATTTATATCTTTTTAAAGCTGATTATGTGAAGATTTATTAATTTTACATTTTTATGAAAAAGTAGGTTTCATCATCAACCTCATTTATATTACAATGTTTACATATTCTATTTTCTCTTTAAATTCTTATATATCTACCTATAATACATGTAGTTATCAAGAGCAAATACTTAGTTTGTATAAAACATTCATACTATTCTTTGATAATCGTAAGTCGTACATTTAGTTCAATCATTTGGTGTTTGTTTCTGAAAGAAAAATAAGGACCAAAAAAAAAATACATAGCCTCTCTGTTTAATACATCTTTAACGTTCTAAAACATGTGTTCATAAAACATGTATAGTATGTACATTGTGTTTCAATTTCAATTGCAACTTGTACATGCGCATCCAAATATTCATTATTAAATCTTCTACATATTTGTTACCGATATAATAATTATAAAAATATATTAAAATATGTCTTCACAGGACCTCTTTCGCAAAATGTATAAGAAGTAAATACTTTAGCTGTTTTTTTTTTATTTTGTAAATAAAACAAAAAGATGATTTAATCGTACATAAATGCAACGCTCTATCATGCACTCATGTAGTGAGTGATATATGGATGGAACCATACCGTCAATGCACATATTATGGTGTACATGTATTTTATATAAATCACGGAATACCCAATCGATAACATTTTCAAAAAAAAAGAAGAACGCTTGTCTACATTTATAGTTTATACATAAATGTACATGTTAATGCAAAAATTAAGCGTCAAAACAGTCAAAAAACATAACAAATATTATGTTCGTTCCGCTTTAATCTATGATCTTGTACTTGAAGGCATGTGATGAAGACTTTGTGGTAATTTTTCATTTCTCGATTGTGCACATCAAACCAGACTAGATGCTTCTAACACTGAAGTACCTTATCGGTAAAGATTAATCCACAATGACAACACGGCTTAATTTTCTTAAGCTGAAGTAATTATTATGTGTTTCTATTTTTTGTTTTGTACTCTCATATTTTATTGGTGTCTGTATTTATACTGCATAAAAGCCGAAATGTAATCCCCTAAACAACATTCTTTGTTTTTTGAAGGGGTAGTCTCTCTTTGCCATTCATTACAATTGTACCACATACCAAACCTAGCTTCTTTGTTGGAAATTTATACTCGACATAGCTCTGTTTGAAATAACTGCCACGGACCATAAAGCATGCATGAAGGGATCAAGCAGTTAAATTCCATTATAGGTGAATATATTGACAAAGACAGATAAATTAAGGTTAACAGGGAAAACTCGGGATTTATAACTAGAATGTCTCCATTTTGTATAACATGCCATTTTATACTTTTCTTATACGGGATAACAAATATCCTTACGAGAGTAAATAATAAGACGTCCGTGCCAAGTTTGTACATTAACATATTAGTCTGATAATCTATAATAGAAATAAAGGTCCTTTTGTGTCGTCGTAGAATATAATGTTGTCTCCTGATATTCTGTTCCTATTATAAGCAAATAGCAATACTCGAATAACTGTGTATTGAGATGTTTTTTGTTAAGTCTCCTTCGCGGTCCGCATCTAGCAACTTTGTCAACATCTTTATTAAAAACAACTGAACAACTTTTTTTGACTGTTTACAAATTGTTTGTGTTGATATTAAATGCTTGCAATTTTATTCGCTTTATATGGGAGAATAGCTACTCTTGGCAAAATTATCAGTTGCACAGCAAACAATTTTCGGCAAACGATTGAATGGCTACTAAGGTCAAGACATAAGTCACGTGACAAAAGTCGGAGTTAACGATGTTTTGTTGAACGTGCATACATTTTAACTCTTGGTTTTTGTTTACTCGTATTGTCAAATTTTTACTCGTACATTAATACACATCAAAGTGTTCCAATCTAAAGTGAATAAGCTTCATTATTCTTTATAATTTGTGTTTATGTTATGTCAGTCTTTTAATGTTATGAACAGATGTAATACGGTAAAAGAGAAGGCTATCTTGAGAATTTTAGATTTTAATTGTAAACATATTTTAACTACTGTGCCTCTTATTCAAGAGATCGAGAATAACATGAAATTCAATAAGATTGATATAATGCTTATCAAAGAACTTTGGTTTTTGATTGTCAAATACATCTATTACAAGAACTACATAAACATTTCAATGGATCTGGTAAAGCGGTTGATATGTATAATCCCATTCCACCAAATCATATGTCTCGAGGTTACGAAGGTGACCATTCAGTTTACGATATAATTACTCCGCTGCAACTAGGAAATGTGAGAATTCAATGTATGAAAATTTAAGGAAATCCCAAAACTACTAGTATTTACATATATGTTTACCTATCATGAAGGTGCTCTAACAACCACTTTACTGAACTCAATGAATGTTTAGACCACCTTCATGAAATTTTTGAAATCTTTAAAAACTCTCATCAATTAATAATAGGTGGATACCTTAATGAAAACATGTACAGTTCAACAAATTCTCAACGAAAAACAGCCATATCACAGTTGAATGAGGAATTACTTTCATACACCGAAGTGGCCATGCCATGTCTGCAATAGACTACATTTATTTCAAGACCATTATAAGAGAAATGTTGTCAAGAGTGAAAAACAGGAAATATATAGCAACGTCTCTGACAACATTCCACTGATGTTGTCATTGAAATGTGATATATCATAAAAGAAGACGAAAGAACAACTCAAAAGTTAACTGGAATAAGGTGGACAAGGCTGACTATAAAGTTTTTGGTGAACTGACCCAAATTTTATCACATACAATCTCAAACATCGCTCCAAGAAAACGAAAGGGCAAGCAAACAGAAGAAACTCTTTTT
Source organism: Mytilus edulis (assembly GCF_963676685.1). Classification (NCBI taxonomy): domain Eukaryota; kingdom Metazoa; phylum Mollusca; class Bivalvia; order Mytilida; family Mytilidae; genus Mytilus; species Mytilus edulis. The sequence goes on from NC_092348.1 coordinate 39,401,161, forward strand.
TTTCTCAGTTTTTCCAGGTTTACGTTTTCATTCTTCATTTCGACCCTTATCCAAAAATCTATGATTCCAATTCTCAATCGGTTCTATTCATTTATCTTAACAAGAATGTGTCCCCAGTACACGAATGCCCCACTCGCACTATCATTTTCTATGTTCAGTGGACCGTGAAATTGGGGTAAACCCTCTAATTTGGCATTAAAATAAAAAAAGATCATATCATAGGGAACATGTATACTAAGTTTGAAGTCGATTGGACTTCAATTTCATCAAAAACTACCTTGACCAAAATCTTTAACCTGAAGCGGGACAGACGGACGACGAACGGACGAACGGACGCACAAAGCAGAAAACATAATGCCCCTCTACTATCGTAGGTGGGGCATAAAAATCATTCCACATTCGGATGTGGCGTCTCTCCATGACCTGTTAAAAACTGGTAATTTGCAGGTCTTTGATTGCAGTTCATACATATATACCTAAAATACCTATCAATTTGCATACTTCTTTTTGAATAATTTAACTATTTCTCGTGCATGTCTTAAATATGTGCATGATAACTGAAATATCATCAATACGAATTAAAATGCAGAAAGCATCACTTTTAATACATATTTCATTCGGTTTCCATGTTATTTGATGGTAAAAGAGTACAGTCATTCAATGTCTAAATTTTGATCGGGCATTCTTTTATGTTTACTAAAAATGTTGTTGAAGTATACTAAATTAACGAGTGTAGTAAAAAAAAATTCTGAAAATTTGCGTAAATCAAATTATAATTTGTCACAGTAATTTTTTTTTCCAGACATGGTATTTCACAGGTAGATTTTTTCCAGAGGAGTGAAAATCTATCTGTATTATGCGGATAGTATGCACCGGTATATATATGCCATACCATATTTCACAGAACCTTATGAAATAGATACCCATTAACTACTATGTAAGTTACTCACAATCAATATATACCAGACTATAATTATAAAATGTTTCACAAAGGTAGAACAAATTTGCATAATTTATCAAAGGGAGGTAATTATGAACAATTTATATTTTAAAGATATTAATATATATATATAATATATTCTTGAATCTATTTCATAGTGAAATTTTTCCTTGAATCTTATTTTTTATATATTCATTTTAGATGACTTACAACATGATGTAAATAGACAGATAACATTTCACAGATTAATACTATCCAGCTGTTAAAATTTCTTTTGTTCCAATATATTGTTATGCTATGATTTATCTGATTTCCATATATACTCAACAACTACATATTTGTCTCCAGATAAAACTATTTATATAGTTAAAAATATCATCATAATCAAATGCTTACATTACTGTTAAAAGTAGTAATGCAACTATATTTCTACGGCTTTACCTTTTAATTTATATTTGTACTGAGATCTGCAAACAACTCACATTTACATGTATTTCACTTAATTTAGTCATGATATTATTTCATAATTACGATCTTTGAAATTACTTCCGGTTTTCTTTCTTATGTTTCATAATAATTTTCTTTTTAAACGAATAATCTTTACTTGAATATTTCAGGAAATTTTTTCAATTATAATTTGTGAAATTATTTCCTATCATAATACATTTTTTTTTTTAACAATTTAGCTTTAATTCAAATACACTATTATTATTTCATAGTATTTGTAAAGGATAAGTTTTTTCTAATAACTATTCAATAAGTTAACTACCCAGATAGAATTTCACGGCAAAGGAATAAATATCCCAGGGAAATATTTTCCTCCGGATAAAAAAAAATAACAACAACTACTGTGACATTGTTTCCTCCGGATCATAATTTTGCTTTACAATTACGTCTACTTTTCCCCCTGTTTCTCTTTATCTTATATATTAAACAAAATGCTGAATAAATTACAGAATGAAGGGTAAAATATAAGATGTTGAATTACGCGTTGGGGAAATTCAAAGAATTGAAGATCTTTTTGGATATATAAAATGTCTCTTCATTAGTTTCCAAAATAATGCCAATAAACAAACAAATGTAAAAAAAAAATGTCTACTCACTCATTCTGTCTTATTCATCCATTAAATCCTTAGATACTTCCACTTCCACTCATCTCGTTTTTCTTTTACGTCACTCTCTCGACGCAGTCTCTCACGTACTGTGGGATTTTCTAAATATCTTACTTTTCCCCCCTCACACTAGGTCTCACCTTTTCTCTTATAGACTCGCCCTCACTTATCCATTATCTCTCTCTCTTACACTCTCTGTAATACTCACTTATTCTCTGTCACTCTGTCACTCCGTCACACTGCTCTCTCAAACAATCTCTGTCGCAAACAGTCTTCTCTCAAACCTGTACACTGTTACAAACTTTCTCACACTGGCATACTAACTCTCTCACCCTGACACCCCACTCTCACCCTGGCACCCTATCTTACATTGGCACTCTCTCTCGCTAATACCCTCTCTCACACTAACACCCTCTCCACCCTTTCTCACATTTCCACCCTCTCTCGCACTTCCACCCTCTCCACCCTGTCTCACACTAGCACTGTCTCACACTAGCACTCTCTCACGCTAGCAGTCTCTCACGCTAACACTCTCTCTCTCACTGACACCTCTCACTTACACTCAGTCACACAGTGAATAGAAATAGAGAAAGAAAGATTGAGAGAAAACGAAAGATTGAGATAAAAGTAAGACTGAAAGTTAGAGAGAGAGAGAGAGAGGATGTGAAAAATATAAAGTGAGAGAAAATAATAGAGATTGTAAGGAAGATTGAAAGAAGAATAAAGAGTAAGGATGAAAAAGTAGAAAGATAGATAGAGATCCGTTCCAAAGTAAATTCTTTAGGGTCATTGCTAACCCATCAGAAAATACACCTAGTAACGGTGCACGACTAAAGCAGTAATGGGTTCTTCTCCGTCGGCGCTGTACATTATGACAGTCCATAGGCGAAAACACAACTGCCTACTAGAACTTTGGAAAGGTTGGCGCACTCACCTTCAGTTACCTTCATTAGGTAAGAGTGCACCCCATACATTGAAATGAATCATTTTATTAAAATCAAAATAATGCTAGTTGCGGTATTATTTATTTATTATTCTTGCAGTTAAACTTTTGAAAGAAAGCAACTCGTGATATGTTACTTTTTTCATTTGTATATACAAATTGTATCACTCTTTTGAATTTATAAGTTTAAAAGAGTAAAAATGTTTTATTTTTCAAATATTTCAAAATAATTGAAATGAACACTTTAACGGGAGGTAACTTCAGTTGATTTCTATACATACTACGAATAAAACATAACACGTGTTTTCCAGTCTTTTCACGTAAAGTAATTGCATAATTAACAACAAAAACACAAATAACTCTCACTTATACGTATCTTTAAACAGGAAATATTAAGATGTGATATAATAATTGCCAATTAGCGACTATCCGCGAAATTGCAAATGAAGTGGATGTCTATAGTTAACTATATTATATGTCAAAGAGATTTGTTAAATTTATTTGCTTAGTCGGTTTGTGTTTTTGTTGACTGTTATTTGTCTTTTTATTTTACGCAAAACCGTTGTCAGTTTGTCTTCGATCTATGAGTTTAAATTCCCTTTGAGTTTTAAGTAACCACGGCAAATATACAACATAAAATGCCACGAACGTGTTTGTGTTTACAGTAATAAATTTTACCTATTTAAACATGTTAAATCTATAATCAATGTTTTGACACCGTCCCCAAATTTAAAGTATAATTGTCAACCTCATCGTCGAGAATATACCTTTTCGTAACATGTCTATTTATAAGAAAACGTTATCAAAATAAATGATTTCAACGGATATTATAAGCTATGAACTAAAACAATATACGGAAGTGTGTATGCAAACCCTACAAATACTTAATGCAATGTTTTATTTGTTCTTTAATGTGCATAATTTTCCTGTTTGAATGGGTTTACACTAGTCATTTTGGGGCCCGTTATATCCTTCTGTTCGGTATGAGCCAAGGCTCTGTGTTGAAGGCCGTACTATGATGTATTTTTTTTTTTAACTTTTTAGACATTGTGACTGGGATGGAGTGTTGTCTCATTGGCATTCACACCACATCTTATTATATCTATATCCTAGTCAACACTGTAATTTGTCAAAAAGTGATGCAAATATAACAATTAGAATATGTGGTATAATTGCTAATGAGACAACTCTCCACAAGAGACCAAAATGACACAGAAATAAATAACTTCAGGTTATCGTATTACCTTCAACAATGAGTAAAACCAATACCGCATAGTCAGCTCAAATAGACCGCGAAATGGCAAATGTAAAACAATTTAAACGAGAAAAATTACGACTTATATTTTTTTTAATTTTTTGCTTAATTTTGGTGTTCCTTTTAGTAAACAGATTTAATGTTTTTACAATTGCATCAACTTCTAGTTATTCCGAAATGAAAATTAATGTTTGAACAAGTTCATTTTCTGATTATCTTTGTGTTTTATATTTATGAAATTGGTTGCATGTAGTTGCACTTGTTTTTCTGGTTGATTGGCAATTGTTTGCTTAATGTCATTTATCAAATTTTTTATTGATATTCAAATGGAAAGCAAATTAAGTTTTAATCAGAAAAGCGGGTTCCAATATTAAGCATTCTATTAGCGTAGGGTCTTGCAAATGTGAATAACAATTACAATACATTTAACCAATTGCTCAGACTTTTAAAGAACTATGCAAAACCAAATACTGTTGGAATTATGTAGCAGTTTCCAGCATTTGTCATTTTATCAATTACAGACAATGGACGTATCTTTGATAATGTACAACAGCCCGGGTGGATTTTGCTTTTTCCACCGGCCCACAGTGGACAGCTCACCCGTGCCCACTCCAGCTATAATCCCTTTTTTTGTAAAAATATTGATTACAAATACTTAATCAAACAAAAGAAATTGCATGCCCATGTCTATGGGCGGGAAGAGTGGACAAGGTAGAAATTTTGCCCACCCGGTGCCACTGTGGACGGGTGGACAAAGCAAAATCCACCCGAGCTGTTTATGAACACAATAGTGCTGACTACAAGACTAGTGATAAAACTTTAATTTTTGATAATTAGAAGGTGTCTCAAATTTGTCATGTAAAAGGTATAGATAAAACTGCTGTGTAAAGAGTAGATTTGAACTGATACCAGAATTTTAATATTTTACTAGAAATGCCTTTTGAGAGGAAAGTATTTTTTCAAAGATAGACAATTTCTGGAGTAGGTGAGCAAAGGAATTTTTAACGTACTATTACCTAGGACAATAGGACAGAACAATTTCAAAATACACCTATATTAAGCAAAAGTTTACGACATGTGTATCAAACATTTTTTAATGTAATTAGTTATTCTGTATACAAGATGCGCATCCAAATGATGTGTATTAAGTTATACTTTCTGGTGGGGAAAAAACCTGGGGACTCAAAACATTGAAAGGCTGAAACAAATGAAAAGACACGAGAAGAAAAAAAAATAATGATGATAATATGATTTACGTGTGTAAAATTTAAGCATAATTTTTAAATGATTTTTATGCCCCACCTACGATAGCAGAGGGGCATTATGTTTTCTGGTCTGTGCGTCCGTTCGTTTGTCCGTCTGTTCGTCCGTCCGTCCGTCCGTCTGTCCCGCTTCAGGTTAAAGTTTTTGGTCAAGGTAATTTTTGATTAAATTAAGGTCCAATCAACTTTAAACTTAGTACACATGTGCCCTATGATATGATCTTTCTAATTGAAATGCCAAATTAAAGTTTTGACCCCTTTTTCACGGTTTACTGAACATAGAAAATGATAGTGCAAATTTCAGGTTAAAGTTTTGGTCAAAGTAGTTTTTTGATGAAGTTGAAGTCTGATCAACTTGAGACTTCGTATGCAGGTTCTCTATGATATAATCTTTCTAATTTTAATGCCAAATAAGAGTTTTTATCCCAATTTAACGGTCCACTAAACATAGAAAGTGATAGTGCGAGTGGGGCATCCTTGTACTATGGACACATTCTTGTTTCAGGGATAATTTCTTCAACTCATTTTTTGCCATTGTATTTCAGCACTGGAGCTATTAGCTAATTTTTACTTGATACCATTGGAGAATAATCGATGTTCAATATTAGATATATGTTATATCATGGACAAGATGCACTTGTCATAAAATGTTAAAATATAAACGATAAATAATTACTCTAAACACAAATCATAAAGAGATCTCTTCGGAATCGAGCAATAGACTTTATATATGTCCGTACACATTAAAAGAGTTAAGCTATTGTAATGTAAAAAATGCAGTTGTATAAAGACTTCTAAAACATGAACGAATTCTAAAGATTTAGTAAAACTGAAATTAAAATCTAAGATACATGTAGATATAAGACGATAGGGTATGAGTGCCAATAAGACAACTTTCCATCCAAGCTACTATTTGTAAAAGTAAACCATTAGAGGCCAAAGTACTCATGCAACACGAAGCCTTGACTTACACGGAACAGCAAGTTATAAAGGGCCCCAAAAATTACTAGTGTGTAATAGCATTCAGACAGGAACACCAGCGTTAACTACTATACTCTATGTAAAAAACGAGAAACACTTAATGAACCAAATCAACTAACGTCTAAAGTTCCTGACTTAAGACAAGTGCACACAAATGCAGCAGGGTTTAACGATTTAAAAGGCGCCAACCTGAAACAAAAATTCCATGTCACAAAATAGAAAGACACACTTTAAAAAATAAAAATACATTAAGAAATTTTAGAAAGACGTCCGATGTCAAAAACTGCTGGGCAATTGTAGATTTCCCAACACCTAAGGCACCCAATATTACAATCTTATAAGGCTTAGGTTTTTGTAAAGAACCATCACTATTGGCTAGACTGTTTTGTGAACAAGAACTTGATCCAATTGATAAGGCATATCCATGACCCTCAGATGAAACAATACTGTTTGTACTGCGAGACTTGATGGAATCCCCTCGGTTGACGATGCCTTTCGATGTCATTTCAAAAGTTCTTAGTCTATACAAGTCGTGATCTTGATCTTCGTAGTTTGTTCTCAAGTTCTTTATTAAAGGCCTCCTGTAGTTGTTTTTCGTTGGTAAACTGCTTGTTCTAGGTCGAATTCCATCAATTTCATTACTCTCAAACGTCTTATTTTTAGCTTTTTTCATAGAAGTGGATCGCACTCTTGGTTTTGGATTAATAAATTTTTCATTGTACATGCTGCAATTATGATCCCCAATCAACGGGCTTGGCACACGTTTCATTTTATCGAAATACATTAGTTTTCCTTCTTCAACCTCTTGCAAATTATGATGCATAATTATCTTTTATAAGTTACTACAGAATTCCTAAATATTTCCATTTGATATTTTCTATATTCGCAAATGAATAATATCACTTGTGAAACAGCTATTCATAAAAATCCACATCTTTCAATATTTATGACATTCTTATAACAAGTCTAATAACGGCAATTACATGATATTTTTCAATAAACTGAAATGTACCTGCTCTCTGATTGATTGATATAGATTTCAGCTGACATTTTATTGGTAGACAAAGTCTAAGCTTCTCACTACATGTAAGTGAATGTAGTTTTTACGCTTTTAGCTAATCGATTGGTGCATTTAAATACTTCCGAAAGGAAAGAAGATATAGTATCGTCTGACAAAATTTGTTCGATAATTGTTTTTTATCTGCCCTTTCATCGTGTATATAAACTACTAATAGCGGTAACATTAGCTATATAAGAGAACTCTATCATAAAATAACACATATATTTGTGCTATTAAAGTGTTGGTTGACTTGTAGCTTAAGGAACGGCCAGTGGCAAATATTTAATGCATATTACGGACATACAAAAAAGAATATAATTGGCGGCTTAAAAATATAAGTTGACTTAACAAATTTAGGTTACAATAGTTGTGTTTCCAATAGTTTTGGCTATACATAGAAATGTTTTGAGTAAATCGTATGAATTACGTTGAGAAATATAACAGTTAGTACAAATGTATCACAGATTCAGATTTTTTCATTTGCTTTGACATTTGTGAATAAAAATACAGACCAGTGATTTATATATGAAATACTCCTCTTTATTAAGATCAAATGGGTACTACCTTTGAAAAATAATCAAGAAAACTTTCAACACCGTCATTTCATGTAACTCTAGATAGATAACAATTAACACATAAAAAATGTCTTGCTTAAGTAATCATGAATATATGAATATTCTTAACATGCAAGTAATTAGGGACCTTGTGCCATTAATACAATTAACGGATAAAACAAAATACCTACATGTAACAAAACTTAACACAATCCCTGTGTCATGATATTTGGAAGTCCTCTTTTATATATATATAAAAAAAAACTCAAAGACTATAGGTAATTAGAACAAAGTTGAAGAAATTCCTGAGACTGAGAAACAAATACGGAAATCTTACAGCCGATTGCATTAGTTTAGTTTTAACATATTTTATTGTTCAAAAAAGGCAAATGGATTAGACACAAGTTTTTCAACTTAGTAACATCTTCTCGCCAATTGCATTGAGTGTGTAGGTAAAGGTATTATATTTGGTTAGCTTGCTTGCAAGCTCAACCGTGAAGTCATTCATAGGAAAGGTATACTACCCTCCTTTTGAAGAAGCCTAGTCCTACAGACAGAAAGATTTATTATCTGTTGGACTAGTCTACTCTTAAAGGAGGGTTGTTTACATAACCTAATAATGACTTAAAAGTTAAGCTAGCAAACAAGCTAGCCTAATATTCTACCTTTACCTACACACTCAATGCAATCGGCTGTAATATAATAAACTATGAACCATGCACTTGCTTATTTCGGATGTTTTGTTGTTATTATAATAGAATATATCGCTGACCCAGGGTTACGTTCTAGTACCCTCCTGTCCACCCTTGCTGGATTAAGATAGAACTTCAGATCCACAAGGTGGTGACTAAATATTGCATTCAATCAACAAGCGCCTTTAAGATGATCACGTAGGAAAGTAACATAAACAATTGCCACATGCTAACTGAGCAACAAGTCTTTACCTCCAAAAAATAGGGCGATAGATAGTGACAATTTAAATGGTTTATTGAAGGTACTTCGTACGTTTCTCGTGCATTTATTGGAATGATCACTAAATACATAAATGATGATAAATCTATACACGTTTTGTACATCTTTGGCTTTTGACATGTTTTATGATAAGGATATTTTCCAGACTGAGGCTTCGGACATATTTAATAGGCAAACTTGTCATGAATCACTTCAAATTAGAATATTTACATAGATGTATTTTTCATTATAATACTTTACTAGTATTCTGATTGGATAACTGCACACCACGCGTTATTCCTTAAGCAATTGCATTACTCAATAAGACTTATCATTCATGATAGCATATGGTCCCACAATAAAGCTTCCGCGCTTCATACAAAATGTACTTCGGTCAACTTCGGTAAAGTTACAAAAAGAAGTATTCAATTCTTAATAGATATACAATTTTCCTATCGATGTAATGAGTTACTTTCATGATTAAAAAGGAGCTTTCAAGTATCACCAATGTGTTATACTGTTGATTTTTTTTGTCTACACTTTAGTAAATATTTTTTACTTAGGGAGCTACATTGTAGTTAAAACTACAGTATTACGAAATTGTCAATTATTTCATTACAAGAATACAATTGACAAAACTTTCTATATTTTTCAGATAATGAAATGTATTATATTTCAAATTCCATTGATATTTCTTGTAAAGATTCAACAGGCAGCTACATGTGTTATAAACGATATATTGCAAATATCTTTCAAAATTATAAAATTCAATTTTAATCGAACGGAAAAGAACTGCTGGTATAGTTTACATTCTTCACACAAAACTTAACAAATCTAAAGCAAGGTAAAGAGATTTTATTAATGTTCTCTATCTCAAAATTTGTCTTAAAATAAGGTCTATCATGTTAACATTAAGGAAACTGTCATATCTCGCTACACGACACGCACAATATAAACCGTCGCCTATCTTCGGTATGAGCGAATTTCTTTGAGACATGTTGACACTATATGCGCTATTACCACACATGTGCACATCAACAATTATAATATTATAATAAGCTTTTTTTAATTCGGAAACACAAATTATGTCATAAGTAGCCCCACATTCAAACCGTAAAATACAGAGAAAAAAATTAAGACATGGATTGTCCGATTACATATCTAATAAATTAAATTATAAAAACAATAAGTTTAAAACAGGAAAATCGATTACATTACATAATTTTAGTAATATGTCCACGACCGACACTCGGCTAACCTATATTTAGTATGTGGCGATATCGGCGGTAGGTCTGTTAATCGGGTTGGCTGAAGTCTGTTAATCAGCTGTTATCGAGAAAATCATTGAAAGTTCAGCATGTTTCATTGTTTAACTTTTTAAATATATTTGTATCATAAAAAGTATTCATGTCTAACAAAACAGTTCAATGTACTAAATCCAGAGGTGTAATTATTTTTTTGCTAGCTTCGATGTACGATCTATAAAATGAAAAGGCGGTTACTCATCAATAACATTTACACACCCAAAATGTACACAAAATGACACGTTGGTTGAATTTACTTGCATACAATATTTTGAACATCGAAAAAAGCCAGGCATTATGTTTGTTAATCATATTGATTACATTGTGTGAAAAATCTACACGAAAATCTGTATTTTGGTGACATTAATCAATCTTCATTTAAAACTTGGTCTGTTAATAGGTCGGATGTGTAAAACCCGGTCTGTTAACTGGTCTGTTAAGTATGGTGGCCAGATGTGGCCATTTCCCCTTTTCGTGTTTTCGCGTTTTCTCCTCTCACTTTTCTAACGCGAAATCGGGAAATCGAAAAAGCAAAATCGAGAAATTGAGAAATCGCGAAATTGGGAAATCGAGAAAGCAAAAACGAGAAATCGGGAAATTGGGAAATCAAGAAATTGGGAAATCGGGAAATCGAGTAATCGTGAAATCGGGAAATCGAGAAAGCAAAAACGAGAAATCGGGAAATTCGGAAATAAAGAAATTGGGAAATCGGGAAATCGAGAAAGCAAAAACGCGAAATCGAGAAATTCATTACGCGTTTTCGCGTTTTCGCTTTCGTGTTTTCGTGTTTTCGCGTTTTGGCTTTCTCGATTTCTCGATTTCCCGATTTCCCTATTTCTCGATTTCCCTATTTCCCGATTTCACAAATTCTCGATTTCGCTTTCTCGATTTCCCGATTTTTCGATTTCCCGATTTCGCGTTTGCAAAGTGAAGGCAGAAAACACGAAAACGCGAAAAGGCGAAATGGCCGCATCTGGCCACCATAGTTACAAAAAATGTAAGAGTTATGAATGTCAATAAAGGTATAATTGTATTGCTATATGGGGTGTTATCGGACCAAACGGGTAGGATCAAGACGAACGGCTAAAATATACGGAAACAAACATGAACAATGAAACATAAAATATACGGAAACAACACATATGAACAATGAACAATTAAGACAATGGAAATTGAAAATTGATAAAAATGGTTTCAAATAGTGTAATATTAAAGTAATATTAATTTCATCCAAGTGTGGTCGCATATATCATGTGGATTCTGGTTTATTGTCATGAATGACACCAATTTGTCCTCTACATTGGTAACCAGTAGATAAATCAGATATAAACGTCGTAATGTTACTAAAAATCAGTAAGTAAAATATATTGGGATGCTAAAATATAAAGAATAGAGAAAGAATAATGAGTAAGATAAATAAAATGTAGAGAAAAGTGGCATAACAATTTAAAGACTACAGAAATAAACAACAACCCAAATTCGGACCCTCATGGTACAATGTATACACGATAATCTTGAGGGAGACCAAAATATAGAATAATAGATAAGGAAAGTAGAGAGTGATGCATTGATAAAAAAGAGAGAAAAAATAATAAATGTTTAAGAATACAGACATGAAACACCCCTGGGTGTTGACACAGTAACGAATTGCGATTTATCTGACCTCCTATACATTTCTAGGAATATGATTGGTTAAAAGCGTCCGCGTGGAGACCGTGTATATTTCATATTAGCTTAGTAGGGAGGCGGGGCTTATTTCATACACGGTTAGTGGTGGTGTTACGTCCCTTTATATTCCATATTAGGTTAGAAGGCAGACGGCAGTCCGATATGCTGTTTAAATAGAACAAAAGAATTCGACCTCTTGTGTTTAGAAGGTAGAAAAGTGAAATGAAATTTGAATACGGTTGTCAAGATTTCACAAAAGTTACTTTCCGTAAAGTCATTATAAATATTTGCATGCACGTTGTTTAATTTTCATATTGTACAATTGTTAACAATGCAACTTGCAAACAATCGTTTTTAAAACGACCATAAGTCAAGTTGTTACGTCAATTAGGGGGGCTCCTTATAATCTGCTACTTATTTTTGCCCGACATAGAAAAAATCTTGGAAAAATTACCAAAATTGAGAAATGAATTGTCAATCGTTTAAGACCATTCCCAAAGTGGCACACCCACATTTGACATTAATTTTGTACGCAATTTCAAAGTTGGATGTTATATGACGGGATTTTGTTAAATAATTTACGCATCGAACACACCCGTCCTATATATATGTAACATCACATGACTTCTAAGTGATTTAAACTAATTTTTTAAAAATAATTTGCATATTTGACATGTTTTTTTCTTAAACAATTACAATTACACCGACAGTCATAATTTCTGTATTATTTTAAAAAGTTTTGTTACACATTTTGTTACACCTTAGTTCTACAGTAACCCGGATTGGTTGACCATTGTGAAGTTGAGTTTTTGGGGAAGCATAGATTTATATCGTTGTATTTCTTTTGTTTGTGTTAACCAATTGTACTTTCGGAATTATTTTTGTAATACATCATTTATTGATCTTGTAATTTATTTTGCGTCTTATTTCTTGAGTGTCATATTTGGCTATGTTTGTGTTCGATCATAAAGTATAATAATTCGGTAGTTGCCCGCGAATGGATTTTTTTTTTCATTTCTTGTGACTCTTTGCGTCTTATTTGTTGATTGCAGTTTGTTTTTGTTTTGTGTCATGTGGCGACATGGTGTGATTTTTTTTAACTTTTTTTTATTTGTTTGCATCTTAAATTGGGATTGCACCGAGTTATTTCATGATTTCTTTTGTGTTATATTTTCAATACATTTTTATTCTTTCTTATAGCATTTTACAATTGTCCGTCGACATAATGTGATACTTTTTTTGTTCGCCAATATTATGCATACGATTCATACGATTTAAATTTACTATTTATATCTTTTTCTTTTCTTAATAGTTTACCTACAGTCGAAAATTTGCAAGACATCAAGAGTCTTTACTTATTTAATAGTTTTAGATTAGACTCAATTTTATTATAGTTTATCCCATAAAGACTCGATTGTATTGTAGTACTTTACTTGAATGACCGTTCAACTGTTAGTTGTATGTTAGTTGTTCACAACTCAGAAACAGATTCAAGAATATCAAAGTTTCCTTAAATTAATTGTTACCGTATACGGGGGCTCACTCTATTTTTCTCATACATGCTCACTATTACAAGTCAAGTACTAGTAGTACACGGGTGTCTTCATATTTCATGTACTACACATGCGTATATATAGTACTCGAGAGTGAAACATGCAACAATACTCTACCAAAGTCTCGTCCTGAATATGCATGAAATATTTGCCACTGGACGTAAAGCAACCAACAATCAATCAATCTACCAAAGCAAGCCAGGAAACAATCCATCAACAAGGAAGTAAGTTAATTATTTAACTTCAAAGGGGGTATGTTTTTTATTGTCTGAGCGCGAACATTTCTTGTCCGCCTCCAATCAAATATTTTTTTTCTTTCAAAACTCAACACTATACGGTTTTAGAAGATCAGAATTCATAATATTTTTTGGGGTCTTAAATTTTGCCGGACAACAATATTTTTTCGAACGAATTTTGGATCAGATGATGTTTTTTGGGAATGAATTTTACCCCTCACTCTTTTTCACAATTTGAAGTTAAATTTTCGTTCCCGTATGTAACCAGCACAAAGACTTTCATTATGTTTTTTTTTATACATTTGAAGACTTCCTTCGCACTGTTCAAGCCAATATTCAGTGGCGGATCCAGAACTTTACATTATGGGGGGGGGTGCTAACTGAGCTATGTGGATCCCGCTCAGTCGAGTCATGCTGGAGTGATTCCCTATATTTAATCAAACATATTTTTCCGACTACATATTTTATGTAGAATGTACAACCTGTTTTATTTTTAAAAAAAATGATGATTCTAAAAGATAACGAAATTAAGCATAATGCTCTTTTAACTGTTCTTGAACAGGGCTCCAATTTAAAACAAGAAGGGGAAACCAATGGCACTGCTATATCATCTCAGAAATTCTATAAATTATTACCATCAGTCACAAGACTATGAAGGATGCATTCACATCTCTTCTGTTATGGATACGTTTGACAAATTCTCTATACAAAAAAAAAACAGTTCCTTTTGTGGCATACCTTTATTCATATAGATTATTTCTCCTACATATCTTTATATATTGCTTTCTTTAGTTCAATTTGGAATCTCAGATTAGCATCTGGAACTTTAAAACCTTTCCTCTCTGTTCCATGCCTCTGGTCTACATGTGTACTTCAGAATAATTCCTGACTATCAGATGTATAGCAGAACTTTCACATAACTTCTTGATAAAACTGCTGTCTATCTCCCTTTTCGACACTGCAAACAGAAAATCGAATTGGCAATTAAAGAGGGGCCGGATTGCAACCACATTTTCCCCGTACAAACAGATCGGAAATCCAAGCTCTTTCCCGGATCTGCCACTGGATTTATACATTAGATGCATCACAAAATATAAACATGTTATGAAATATACTAGAACATGAAATAAAAAAAAAAATATAAATCGAAAATGTTGAATTATCATTTATGTCTACGAAACCACAAGATCCTACTTAATTGGCCATGTTTTCAAATCATATCAAATGCTTTCATTGGTCTTCACTTGTTAGAAAAATGTACTGAATTTATTGTTGGCTAAATTGTCAATGTTAGGTTATTGAATATTATTCAGAGCTGTATCTTTAACTAATGAATTGAAAAAGAGGGGATGGATATACGTACTAAACATTTGTCTGTATTTTCAACATATCTAACACACATATGAGAAAAAATAGTTTTAGAATACGAAATATCTCTCTTAATCTGTAAAAGATATTGTAGGATTGTTAAGGTATTTTGGGTTTTTTAAAAGCACCCCCCTTTTTTTGTAATATACACCAAAAAAAAACACCATTTAGTTAGGATAAAGAACTAATAAACGATAGTCCTATAATGTAAGGCTTTAGAGTTTCATATCATTTACATTCAACATGTTTATCGGATTTTTTTTTAGTATCAATGTTGAACCGTTAATTTTTATCGGATTTTTTTAACTACCAATGTTGAACCGTTCAAGTTTTATATAATAGCATTGATGTAAATAAAATAATTGAAATTCAGTTATTTGAGTGTGGGAGGCTATTTTAATCCACTTTATGAGTGTGTATTATATAATGTTACAATGTAACAAACCTATCAAACACACCGTGAAAAATAACATTATCTCCCCTGGAAATGCTTAACAACAAGACACAAAAAACTGCTACCTTTTTTTGCCCTACATCACATAATTATGAAAAAACATTACATAGATAGGGAATACTGTGCTTGTGTACACGTTTGAATGTGTAGCTGGCACACTCAGAACGATCGTCTCTAGATTTTTTGAAAAAATTCTTCCATCGCTTTCCGGGTTCACGTAGCAACACGTTTCTTTCCCTTCCTGCTATTCCTGATTATGAATTAATCCAAAACATGCAGTTATCCCAAAGCAACAACTATTAAACAACTCACCTATACCAATGGTGATCGTCTAATTCCTAGCCGATTCCTTTAATCGTAACTTTCTTGACGACACCCATCGTTGTAGCGTCTATCATTGGAGTTAGCGAAATTACATGATTTGACAGGAGAGCGAAATAAACAAGGGGAGCAATTTTATCGAACCGCATTCCGGACTGGACGGGGCTTATTTCATACACGGTTAGTAGTGCTGTTGAGTCCCTTTATAAAAACAAAACGGTACCGAGAAAAAATCTTAAAGGTTTCAACAGACGAAGAAATTGATGATTAAGTTTGAAATAAATTCATAAAACACATTTAAACATAAAAAAGTTGTTATTATTGGCTGCTGTTTTTGTAGGATCAATGGAAGTAGTTTCTTAATGCTAACAGTATTGAAGGCTTGTTCATTTTGATAGGTCATTAGTCTAAAGTTCACACGTTAAGATAGTCGGTAAGATAAATTCGTCACATAGTAACGTCACGCACGCTGTCCCCACAACCCCTATGATTTAGAACAGAATCTTCGAAATTTCCTCCGCAAAACAAAATTTTAACAAACACTAACCACTATAAAAACTAATTCAGTATATGTTTTCCTTTATGTTCTTATAGCTCTTGGTCATATGCTTAGTAATATCTAGTATATTTGAGGATTAATACAACAAAGCTATGTGAAAAAATCGATATTTGAGGATTAATACAACAAAGCTATGTGAAAAAATCGAATGTCCAACGTTACATTTTTAAACAACTGTTTTTAGTTATCTCTTATGTATAGTGATCCTATTTCTTATTCTCTGATCTTCCCCAAACTTGGCAGAAGCAACGAAGTGTGTCAGTTTTCGGTTAAATTAAAGCCGTTCTTTTGTCGAATTTTGTTTGACTCGGTGGCTGCATATTTAGCTGGAATAAGAAAAATGTCCAATGACGTTTTTCGTTGACTTAACGGCTGAAAGGTAGTTTTATAAGTAGACATACATGTAGCTAAAAATTTCTAAAACATGTGAGATAATTATAACATCTACCGGAAGAACAAACATTTGCCTCATTGTTCGTGAGTTCAAAAATTATAGATTCTATAAAACCATCTCTACACAGTCGTTTTTCAAGCGGAAGCCATTTTGTCCAAGTTGATATTTCATTTGTCCAAGCAATTAATGCGGTTTTTTTACCTGATATTTCAATAAGTAATTTATAATTTACCAAAACAAAAGTTAGATACACGAAGAGTACATCAAGTCTAGATTCTTTTTTTATTAACTGCATGTTTGGGTCTTACAGGAATAAAATGCTACTAAACATTACAAAACGGTAGCCATTTTGTCCAAACGTCGAAAAATCCAAACAAACGCTTTTTTTTCGACGTTACATGTGCAAAATTTGTTCCAATGTATATTCCTGATACTCAAAACGAATCGTATGGTGAAATTTAAAAAAAAAATGCTGGTTGTCGAAAAAAAACCACGGTGCATGTTGTGCATGAAACGGAAGTAACTGAAAGACTTATCGGTAACAGCGACAAAAACAGTTTCATTGAATTAATGCAACCCCGTATTATACGGACGATTCAGGAGAAGATTAAATTAGTACATTTTAAAATCAATCAACTTCAAATGACTGGGAAAATAATTTTCAAGATCGGGTTATAGTCATTTTATTTAATGGTTGTATTTCGACAAGTTAAGTGTCAAGCAAATTTTTAATACAATTCAATTCAAATTAATCAAGGGTAAATATGGTTTTTTTTACATGCAGAGTGTCGGATATATTTGTATTAGGGTTGAATCAAGATATGAAAAATTTACAATGACATGATATGCACCATGCAATTTTAGCAGCCTGCGATTAAAGTTTTGTTATAATTAATTTATTGAAAACCGTATACTTCTGTCCAATTTTTCCTTCCTTCAAGTTCATTAATTACGACAATACATCATTTTAAGGTGAATTAAGGGTAAAAACTATTTAATCGATTTCCACAACTTGAGGTAAATAAATTCATGGTAAATAGACATCACAAAATTAATAGAGACAGATTTAGAATCAACCAACTACATAAAAAAGCAAACGAAACTTACAAATTGAATAAATGTACGTCAAAAGTTTCAGAAAACTCTCTTTGACTTCGTGGTGGTGTAACGTCGTGTTGTAGGAACATCGTGCGCAACGTTAGTGTGCTAGTGACGTAATACGGTATATATGGGGTCAGTAAATTCCAAATGGAGATTCGAGCTTGCTCTCACCGCATATGGAATTTACTGACCTCATATATACCGTATTAGGTCACTAACACACTATGTAACTATTAGTACTCATATTGGTGACAAATACTAGGACAACTGCAGTTCTCCTCTGCACTTATGTAGAAAGCAACTAAACGGAATAAAATGAATTAAAACTTAAGATAATCAAATGTAGCTGCATTCTCTCCTTTTCATTACTTCTTTAGAATGATTTGTAAACCAAAAATGATTCAGTAATAGAAGAAAAGAACCAATTGGATGATGCTGACGAATTAAGGTTTATTGTCCAGTGACAAATATCATGTCCGTATGAGAACGACAACACGTGATATGTACCATGTTTTGTATCAGAAAGACACTTTGAGTCGAATTTGAGAACGTGTTCCTTTGAACATACACAAAAAGTGAGGCTGATTGAAAACGTTAATAATAAATTCATTTATTTTCCAGCGGCCAATCCATATTACGCTATATTGAAGTGGCACACCCTTCAAAATAATGCAAAGAAAGTCAAAATAAAAATGCTCTTACTAGAAGGATACTGTTGCACCGTATTGTCATTTTTTCTTTTCTCAAGAACATCTCATTCTTAACTTTTTCAATGGGAAAATATAAAGGTAGCAAAAGTATTGTCGTGGCTAAATAACTCTTAACTGACACAATTTCAATTGTCCAACCCATTAACAGACCTTATTCCCCGAATGTTCACTAAAACATGGTATTATTCACGTTATATACAATTATGAAATATTTACTAATGTTAATTTATTTTTTAGAACCAAAGTACTATTATGTGTCCTTTAAATGATATCTAAAATTGTTTGTTTCGCCTTTTATTAAAAAAAATTGCTATGCGTATAAGCATAAATACTGCTTACTTGCGACGCCTTTTAGTTTTGACTATGAAATGTTTTTACAGGTGGAAACTGTTCAATAATAAATATCATTTTGTCAGACACTTTTCTTTTTTGATTTGGTTCTTATAATATGCCAACAAAATCTGTATATTTAATTGCAATACTCATATATGAAGACCCTATTTCAATACTGAACGAATAACAATGAGATGAAAAACAACGATCCAGAGTTGTTGACGTATTTTCTAAACATATTAAAACTTAATCAAGAGTTGTCTCCCTTTTTCTGTTGTGAATTATAATTCACAAATACCAAATACTAACTCAAGACTTTCTGTATATTATACTCATTTGTGTAGAGGTTCCATCCTCTGTAATTCATAAACAACTTATACAAAAACAATCCTTTGAATTAAACATACATTTTATTACACCAACTTGTATTTACATTTTCATGACTAGAATATACATTTTTTACTTTTTGGCAATACTTTGGCTACAGAGTATTCTATGATATTTTGTTGAGGCGCCAGGGTGACTACTGATTACCTACACACAATGGCTATCAGCTGACCTATGTTGACATAGTGTCATAAAACCCCTGGTAGTTAAACACGGTTACACCACCACCTACCATGGGGAGTGACCGGGGAAAACACTCGTATTACCAATGCTCCAGTTAGCGCCCCACCTGTTGGCAGGTGTAGGCCTCCCCTCTATGAGATGAGGTGGAGGAGGTCCCAGAGTCACCCATCTGTAGACCACACCGTTACCACTAACCACATTTTCCAAACCTGCAAATTTTATAACTTGTCAGGCCCAGAGCAAGGGCCGAGTGAAATAATCCCCCAATCACTACCAGTCTCCCTGGACCTCCCCCCATTCAAAATTGACTCTGCGCCTTAGGATAAAAGAAGATAATTGATTTTTTAAAAATGTCTTGTTTTCGTTCCAATTAATATAATTGTTAATTAATAAAAACTAAAATTAATGCTGGATGCTCAAATCACAATAGTCCATAATATGTTAATAAAGTGCTTAATAACAGAAATGTCCAATTCATAGAAACGCAAGTTTATTCGAAATTATCCTGTATTGGTCCAATACTATGAAGGTCCTGCTTGGATACTGGTAACCATAATATGCCAATCAAATACAGCAAACAGATGCCTGAAAATATAAAACAAAAACAGCAGCAACTATTCTCATAGGGAGGGCGGGCGGGTTTTAAAAGTTTAACTAATTTGTGTAACACCTGCTTTCTAGTCGACAGCAAATTAACAAGTGCCCGATTCGGGAATTCCAAAATTCTAATTCAAGCTGATACGGGAATTCCAAAATTCTGATTCAAGCTGCGAGCGCCCTCTATGGCCATGCCGAATATGGCAATGAGCTACAGGCTGCAACACCCACACACCCACACAAATATTTGATTGAATTAAACCAGATTATTGAAAATATGAAATTTTTATAATCTCTATTAATTGCAATACTCATATATGAAGACCCTATTTCAATACTGAACGAATAACAATGAGATGAAAAACAACGATCCAGAGTTGTTGACGTATTTTCTAAACATATTAAAACTTAATCAAGAGTTGTCTCCCTTTTTCTGTTGTGAATTATAATTCACAAATACCAAATACTAACTCAAGACTTTCTGTATATTATACTCATTTGTGTAGAGGTTCCATCCTCTGTAATTCATAAACAACTTATACAAAAACAATCCTTTGAATTAAACATACATTTTATTACACCAACTTGTATTTACATTTTCATGACTAGAATATACATTTTTTACTTTTTGGCAATACTTTGGCTACAGAGTATTCTATGATATTTTGTTGAGGCGCCAGGGTGACTACTGATTACCTACACACAATGGCTATCAGCTGACCTATGTTGACATAGTGTCATAAAACCCCTGGTAGTTAAACACGGTTACACCACCACCTACCATGGGGAGTGACCGGGGAAAACACTCGTATTACCAATGCTCCAGTTAGCGCCCCACCTGTTGGCAGGTGTAGGCCTCCCCTCTATGAGATGAGGTGGAGGAGGTCCCAGAGTCACCCATCTGTAGACCACACCGTTACCACTAACCACATTTTCCAAACCTGCAAATTTTATAACTTGTCAGGCCCAGAGCAAGGGCCGAGTGAAATAATCCCCCAATCACTACCAGTCTCCCTGGACCGCCACATGAGAGCCCAAGTCAGCTTCCAAATCTGACATGGGTTCTCACCTCCGACACTCATAAAAACCATGAATGCTGAAGTCCATTCATTTATGGACAAATTAACACTCGACGATCTTTTTTCAATGCAAATTTTTCCCTTTTTTAATTTCAAATCGCCCTCGTCCACCTCTTCCATTGCTTTTTGCGTTCTCAAAAGAGAATGCAGCTCAATAAACTTTCCCTCCCAAATTTTTTCCTTAATTTTAAAAGGCACGTGTCATGAATGCTAGATTCTTGTGAAGGAGTGAAATCAATGGAATTATTTGCAATTTCAAATTTTTTGTGTAACGGGTCGTGCCTTAAAGAGGTGAACGCTCGTGCATCCTCCTCCGACTCATTACCTGATGAAAAATCAGTAGTTTCCACCGGTCCTTCTGCCACCACGTGTCCGACCCCTTGTGTTTTCTTTGCAATTCTTCTCCGGCCAGCTCCGTCCTTCTTTTGGGTTATTTCCTCGTTCTGCATCATCTGTCCGCCTGTCCTGTTAGCCGTTCTTCTCTTCTTTCCCATGACCCTTGATGGCGATCCTACGGCAATTCTCTTGTTTGGCATCTTTTCTTTTTCTTTTAAAAGTTTAACTAATTTGTGTAACACCTGCTTTCTAGTCGACAGCAAATTAACAAGTGCCCGATTCGGGAATTCCAAAATTCTAATTCAAGCTGATACGGGAATTCCAAAATTCTGATTCAAGCTGCGAGCGCCCTCTATGGCCATGCCGAATATGGCAATGAGCTACAGGCTGCAACACCCACACACCCACACAAATATTTGATTGAATTAAACCAGATTATTGAAAATATGAAATTTTTATAATCTCTATTAATAGAGTTCTTTATAACATTAAATTGTGCGTTTTACTCTTAACAGACGTATAACCAACCCGATTAACAGACGAATCGCCCATATAGCCGCATACTCAATATAGATTAACCATCCAATTTCTCGGTTAGCCGAGTGTCGGCCGTGATGTCATACATGTGTCTTTTTTGAAACATTAACAACTTGCAATTGGTAGACGACACTATTTCTATCTATCTGTTCGTTGGGGATAACACGACTGTATCAATCCAATAACAGTAAATAATAGTATAACTAAGACTTGCGAAGGAACACGATAGTTATTCGGTATAACAAGAAAAATGATCAAATGATCGTTAAAGAATAACTAAGGTAGCAACCATTTAACTTCAAAAGTGGTGGGGGGAGGGGTCAGGTCTTTTTTTCTGAGTCAGAATTATTTTTTTCGCGTATAGCCCGAACTAATTTTTCTAATTTTTCAACGGTATCAATCATTTTTTTTTTCGAGATTGAACACTATAAGGAACATGCAGGGGTGAATCTGCATTCAGAATATATTTTGTTTTGTCATCTACTTGACCAGAATATATTTTTTCATCAAATTTGGGATCAGATTTTAAAAAAAAATTAAAAAAACTATAATCCTGCCTTAGTTCTACTATAATTATTTACTGTAAATTATTTACCCACCCACCCTTTTTTTTATAAAGTTGAATGGTAATTTCCTAACGATAATTAAGTACTAGAATAGGGAATAAGGCCAAATATTTGAAAAATTTATATTGTCTGCCAAAAGGTTCATTATTATATGCCACAATGATCAGTAACTGAGATAAACACCGTTTTAAGGTTCAATGCATTTTCAAAAATACTCAAGGCAGATTGCTTTTCAACCTTTCAACGACATAAAAAATGTAAAGAAACGTGAATGTTTTGATGATTTGAATGTCTAAATTATTGGTCTCTTATTCATCATATATTGCCTTGTACATGTAGTTCCAAAATTTTAAAACTAATAGAATTTAACGGTTCCAACAAATACATATTTACTGTTCACTGATACCCTTTTCTAGGATGAAAGTACATTTAAAAGAAAACCAGCAGTACATGAATGTTAGCTGCGGAAAAAGTAAAACCCCTCGGAAAAAGTAAAACCCCTCGCCACAGATCGCCATGTAGTTCCGAATGTATGATGTATTCGTTTAGCATTGATAGGCTTACGATTTCCACGACGAACACCAATTCGATTTATTGAGACAATGTGTTCTAAGGGGAACAAACCAGAATTTCAACTATGCAAATGCACATTTATCATTAAAAGATTGATAGTAGATTTTATTTATATTAATAGTTAGTTTACTGAATTTAAATTCTCCCTCACCCTGCTCGTCCGAATTTCAAGTATTTAATCTCTAAATTCAATTAGTATACTAGGCTATAAACAAGACAAACACGGATATAGGATTAGTTGCTCGCAGTATCATATTATTTTCTCATGCGATACAATATTTCATTTTACTGTATTGTACATATTTCTTCGATTGAAACAACATATAAATACATGACATATAACATTGTTCCTCTTTCGCATCGTTTCTTTTCCCTCGGCTAATACCTCCAACGCCTACATGTACGTAAACATAAACATAGCAGCAACTGCATATATAGACAATAATAGTGCATTGACTTGACATATCAACGATATATGAGGCTTAGAAACGGGGAAATGCGAGGCTGTGACGAGCTATTGAACCGTTTCGGGCCGAATCGTTGATACATGTATGTCAAGTCAATGCACTATTATTGTCTTTATAATGCAATCTAAAAAAACATTTTCAATTGTTGTTTAATGCGTTAAGGTTATTTATTTGATTTAAATATTTGGGGAAATCCCCTTTAAAAAGCAGGCCTCATACATGCATCATGCTCACGGAGAAATCTAACACAGTGAAATGTACATTTACCTGTTGAAACCCACACTCGATGGTGAACGAAATCATTTGAGTATGGACTAAAATATCAACCATAAGCATAACAAATTAATGAGTTATAGGTTGCAAATTTTTTTATTAATAAATGAAATATGTTTTTCCAATAATTGCTAAAGAAACAAGGTTGAGTCGTTCCACGCATCGTTGTATGCATTGGAAGCAAGAACAGGTTGAAGAGGTCGTATGAATAATTAAATGTTATTTCGGCAACTTCTATTTAAATATTCATGAGGAAAAGTCATATCGGGTCAGTGCACGTGACTGTCTATGACATAGAAATATACAGTCAACGCATTTTGACTGCTCAAATAGAACGAGTGCAGTATAAATACCAATGTGACCAACTTCAATTCGACGTAACTGCGAGCACCTTCGATACTAATACATTTAAATGCCAATAAAATGCCGATATAAAAAGATATTACTAATTTACTAATTTAAGATAAATCTTTAACCACTAAACAGGACTAATATTAATTTCAAGTCGACATTCGGAACACTAAATACGAAATATTGAACCAGACGCTCCGCAATAGAAGGTGATGCAGACAAATCTTTTGCAAATCTTGAATCATTGGATAATTTCTCAAACTGTTTCCATTGAAAATTCTGCAAATAGAAGAAAACAATCAAAACTTCATAATTATATACATGTAGATAAACATTAAACTTCTATAGATATATACATATTTCATATCTATGTACATCAACTTCTAATCACACTGTGTGATTCTTTATGATACACTGTGCAACATAGCTCATGAAAGTCTAAACATATATACATCTCATATCTATATACATCAACTTCTAATCACACTGTGTGATTCTTTATGATACACTGTGCAACATACATGTAGCTCATGAAAGTCTAAACATATATACATCTCATATTTATATACATCAACTTCTAATCATACTGTGTGTTTCTTTATGATACACTATGCAACATAACTCATGAAAGTCTAAACATATATACATCTCATATCTATATACATCAACTTCTAATCACACTGTGCGATTCTTTATGTTACACTGTGCAACATAGCTCATGAAAGTCTAAACATATATACATCTCATATCTATATACATCAACTTCTAATCACACTGTGTGATTCTTTATGATACACTGTGCAACATAACTCATGAAAGTCTAAACATATATACATCTCATATCTATATACATCAACTTCTAATCACACTGTGTGATTCTTTATGCTACACTGCGCAACATAGCTCATGAAAGTCTAAACATATATACATCTCATATCAATAAACATCAACTTCTAATCACACTGTGTGATTCTTTATGTTACACTGCGCAACATAGTTCTTGAAAGTCTATACATAGTCCATCATAATACTGTATATTATGTCACAGAACATCTATGTTGTTCACGAATAAACTGTACACGCTTTGGCGTACACTTATACGCGTATCTAAATATTAGATAATCACCTAAATTACTAAGTAGAAAAATCAACTATTATGCCTAACACTTACGCATTACTGTTAACTGTTTTCATTGTAAAATTACTGTTTCGTCCGATCCTTGTATTAAAACTGATTTTGAATTTCTCTAATCACGAAATCGTTTATATAGCCTTGATATTCATATGGTAAACATTTCACAATTATAGGCCAATACACATCTGATTTTCACTTAAGCACCACTAATGTAGCTTTTGCTTTAAACATATGCATATGAATAATAAATTACCCTATCAATCAAATAAATAGGAGCTATCCAAATTAATGCAGCTTTTAAAAGCTGATCGGTCATATGTAAATGCATCAACAGAATGAACCCCATAACGTATCAATTATTTGAAAACAACATCTGAGACACCCGGATCATCGAAACCAAATGTTTTACTTTTGTCAGTTTGAATATTTTTATATTCTTAGGATCCATTCAATTTCTGGTAATTTCTACTACAATTATACAAAAGTCATATATTTAAAAAAAACACCTCTAAAGCTATGTCTGAAGCTCCGACTTCGTACTAATTTTTCTTATTATCTTTGTTACATTCTGATTATCGGTGTAAATTTAAACAAGTTGTCCACTTAACAGGTTATGTACCATGTGTACGGACTGTAAAATATAATTGCTTACCGCTTTAAAGTCTCTCCAAGTTGAACTCTCTGTTCTGTCCGATTTATCTCACATAAAACGGACTACATTTAATACCTACATGTACACCTGCATTTTTGCTGGCACCCGGGAAAACAATTCTCTCAGACATTCTATGAAATTATAAAATATGCCTACAACTAAATTTTTCACATTAAAAATACTCAAAACTAAGTTTTGTCATTCAAATATGCGAAAGAACTCAAATAACTTCAAGTGAATAAGCTCTACAAGACAGTCATATATAAAAGCTTCGTCATAATATGACAAATACATGAATACTGCAATGCTGTTAACATAGACATTATTTGTCAACATACAACATTTTGGAAGCAAATTTTACAAACAGCTGAGATTGGCAATTTTGTCACATGTCTTATTTCAACCGTTTTGATTGGTCTAACTGTATGCTATCTTGGAATATCAAAGATTTCCTCCCGCCATGACGAGTTTTGTCAAAAAAAAGTTTTAGCCAAAAAAGTCATATACGACATTTGGGAAGCCCAGCGACGATATATCTATCAAGAGATCAAGAGTGCATTTTTTCTAACCAAAGTTTAGTCAACGCTGTGTGCCATTTGGTATAGTTTGTTTATTGTTACAGTAGTAGAAACAAATGCATCGTTTAATCAGAGTTTGCTGAACTTGTTTGAAACAGTCAAAAAAGCATGCACATTTTGTTGTTATTTGAACTTATTACGCGGGGAAATAGACTCCGTAGAAGATGTTATGGACACAAAGGACATCGCTCCTCTATGCATATTTAATTTTATAGACAGTTTTTCATTTTAATCAGACGAATGTATGAAGATAGTGATGGTAAAGCCTTTTTTTTTTAAAGTTATGTTCTTGCTTTATATTGTCTAAAATTACTCAAATTTAGGTATTACTCTCCTTTCTTTCATAGCTGTTATTTTATGAAAGAAAGGAGGATAATACCTAAATTTGAGTAATTTAAGACAATACATGTATATTTAGTTCTGACAAGCCAGACCACGTTTAGATAATTGATTTAATGATAAAGTTAGAAAGAAATGCATCGTTTGAACCAACAAAACGACAAACAGAAGACGCATTAGCTGCGAGTGTATAGTTTGTCAAAGTTTATTCAAACTTTGCAAAAGTATGTTAGAAACAAATGGTCAAAACGTGTGCACGGAGAACTGTTTGTATCACTAGTGAAAGAACGAAAATATTTGTCTTTCGTCTCTTTTTGTGTGAAATTACGTAAAAAAGGTTCGAATGAAAAAAAACATTGACAGTAATTTGACCTATAGTTGTAATTAATCATTTCTATGTCATTTGGTGTTCTGTGAAGAGCTGTCTCGTTGGCAATTGTACATCTTCTTTTTTTATACTATCAAAAATTAACATTTCTGGACAAACGAAAAATACGGCCAGACAAAACAGAAAATAGCCCATAAAACAGGTAAATATAATCTTGATCGATGTTCTTATAAACCAACTTCGAAAGATAACTTATAAGTCGCTAGCAGTCTAATAATGACTGTTATTGCACAATTACTTTGAATTCATATTTCATAGTTCATCCCAGGTTTTTGTTGGCTTATATGTTGCTAATTTTTTAGTTTTCTATTTTATGTGGACTGCTGTTTGTCTTCTCGACGGTTCTCGTTTTTTGCTATGGCTGGGTCGCTTTGCTTTCAACCTTTAAGTTTGATTGTTCCTTTGGTGTCTTTTGCCTATCTCTTAAAATGTTACCTCTCCTTGCAAAAGTAAAACCACGTACTGTACATAGAGGAATTTTTCTATAGTTAAATATGATGTTGCGAATATATTTTTGCGGAGACAGAGTTATGAGAGTCAATCAGATCTGCACACTTTTAGAGAATCGTTTAGCAGTCATGTGTTCTCGTGTATGGGCAAGTAGAGATCGAAGAGTGGTCGAATGTGGTCGCGAAGGCATCGGGTATTGGTCGATTTGGTCTGGGGTAAAATAAATATAGAAGTCACAGTGATCCGGAAGCGTTCGGATATTGCTCGATTTAATCTGGAAATGCTCGGACATTAGTCGAGCAAAGGTCGAAATGATCGAGTACTGATCGGTAGTTTTGTTGTATTCCGACCAAACTCGATCTCTACACGATCCTTTCCCGATCAATTCGATCGCTACTCGACGAATTCGCGATCTCTTATCGAGTGACTTGCTTCTTGGTCCTTACTCGATTGTTATTGACATGTCAAAAACTCTCGGGTAGAAAGTCAGATCGATGACGAGTAAGGTAGACTATCCCGAACATCCTTGTCGATTGAGTCAGACCAGCCTCCCGATCACGTAATTTGTCTTGATCGAGTTGATCTGATCGGCAGTGTGAACCTAGCTTTACGTTCAAATAAAACTGATATGATGTTTTATAAAATTTCAAATTTTTTCACAGGTATAACTATTGTCCATTCTTTTAAATTTCAATTAAAACCTAGCCATTCCATAATTTGAACTGATGTCCATATGCTTTTTATTTCACAAATTTCAGAACTTTCTGCCGTTCCCCACCGGTCATATAAATAAACCACAATAGAAATACTTACAGATCTCCAATGTGGTACTAAAACTCGGATCGTTTTATAGTAAATGCGACCTGCTAATAAACCGAAAGCAAAACTGTGGTATTTTCATGAAAAAAACTATAAAATTGATGTTCACAATTCTCATCTATGCTTCAAATCAAATGTATACATATATTGAATTATGTGCAAAAGTTAATGCCTTCAAATTAAACCTTTTATTTTCTATATATTTGTTTACATGTCTCAAATCTAGTACAAGTCTTACGAATTCTTTACCTGAAGTTTGTACTGAAACAGTATTCAGATGTAACTGCGAGCACCTTCGATACTAGTACATGTACATCTACATGCCAAACTTTATATAGTACCATTAAACCCCACCCGTAGAAACCGCCAAAACTTTCACCTAACATCAAATTTATAAATAGTACATACTGTTGCAAAACCAGTATCAGAACTAGTTATACTAGTTCCCATCTATAAATAATTACTACAAATAGCAAACGGGACAAACCCTATTTCAAACGAAAAAAAATACATATTATATAAATTCTATGTTTTATTCTTCGAATATTACAGAAATACATGTAGTACATTCGTCGTCACTTTGTTTTTGGAAGTATTGCATATGTAAAATGCAGGCAGTGTATGTATATATTAATATAAGTGCTGTTAAGTTTAACTTTTATTAACTTAACTCCCCAGAATATGAATACACAAAAAAGAATAATTCACGAAAGTGATGAAAATTCGCTAGATTACCACATTGTTCACACATTTTATTTTGCTAGTAAGCATTCAATTCATCCTATGCACGAGAAACAAAGTCAGTTTTTGTATTTCTGAATCTTTTAATATATTATATTTCATTCAAACTATTGTCAACAATGATGTAGAGATGTATTAGACTTCAAGTTGCCTACTACATATCTTTATTTTTTTTTTTTGATTCGAAGAAGCATCACTAGAGTTGACTGAGATATAGAAATGTGATCATCACGTGGGCTTTAACCGTTCCAGCTGCCGACTTTTGATAAGATATGGTGTCCGTTCGACTCAACAGAAGGTATACATACGCATTCACGTCCGAGCAGATTGGGAACATTGATGTATATCAAGCTTCATGTAAATAGATGTTAATAGAGTTTTCCGCTCTCTGCATGTTAAGGATCCCTTGCTTCAATTGTTAACGCATCCGTTTGAATATGCAGGATGTATAAATAGCCAGACACGCCCGATCAGAATAGGAACTTTGAATATGATGATTGGTGTAATAGAGTGCTTTCTGCGTGTTAAAAAAACTCTTGATACAACTATCCGTTGGGTCGAAAGGTTGCAAGATGCTAGGCACTAACAACATACCCTCATTTTCTATTGGCAGTCCAAATTTTCCCACCTTCATTTCTGACAACCCCTACCTTACAGTCATTAACTATTGAATAACATGTTGATTGTTTGTTCTTTTCCCGAACGTGCATGCAATATTTTCCACTGGATTTTAAGCAATAATTGATCAATATCATTGAAGCATATTCCACATCGCCTTTTAATTAAGGAATTACATTCTTTAACCAGAAATTCACATTACTACGGAGATTTTGGGCTCAAATAAAGGCAACAGTAGTATACCGCTGTTCAAACTCATAAATCCATGGACAAAAAACAAAATCGGGGTAACAAACTAAATATAAGAGAACAACGACACAACACTACAATGTAACACACACAGAAACGGACCAAGCATCAGACAAAATCCCACGAGAATAACAAATATAACCATCAAAACCAAATACATAAATTTGGGATAGACAAGTACCGTGACACGTCTTATCGCAATGTCAATTTACATTCAAAAATAAGAGAAAAAAAACGACGCAACGTTAAATTGTAACACACACAGAAACGAACTATAATATAACAATGGCCATATTCCTGACTTGGTACAGGACATTTTTAAAGAAAAAAATGGTGGGTTGAACCTGGTTTTGTGGCATGCCAAACCTCCCCTTTTATAGCCATGTGAAATATAACATTAAAATGACAACTCAACACCACAGGACTACAATATAAATAAATTGGAGAACACAATTGACAAAGAAACACACGAACAACAGCCAACAAAAGGCAACAAGTTCAAAATTTTAATACGCCAGAAGTGCATTTTGTCCACACAAGATCTAATAGTGACGCCCAGATACAAAAGTTTGAAAGCCGAAAGAAGCACGAAGTCGAACAGCATCGAGGACTAAAACATCAAAAAAAGTTGTGCCAAAAAAGGCAAGGGTTTTCTGTTTGTTACCAGAGCATCCCTAATATTTAGAATAATTTATACTTTTGCAAACAGTAAATTTATAAAATTACTATACCAAAAATGTACATGATGAAACTGAAGTATTAACTAATTACAGGAAACAACTGAAATACATTACATAACCAGACATTTGCAACACAATATGTAGACACATCCGAATAAGATTGAAACTCAACGCCAACTGACGTCATATTTGAAATTGTAAAAAATGACAAAAAAATGACGTCATTTGAATTTGTAAAACAGATCATTAAAAAATGAAAAATGACGTCACATTTGAATGAATAAGATAGAATTAGGATTGATTTAAGTCATTATATTTGAACTAAATACGGATATTGCATTTAATAACAATGCACATTTTAATACTTATTAATAGCAAACTAAGGTAGCAATTAACTATATTATAAAGCTATGTCCGGTTTGTTTTGAATCTAACTTGAAAGGTAATATATCGTACTGATTACGTTGAACAAAATCAAATCTAATAAATGAATGCGGTGATTAATTTTCTTTACCATAACACATAAATATAATAGAAAAGACGTCAACACATTTGACAAAATCCGATGAGAATTACCAATATAACATTAAACATCAAAATCTCTTTTTAAATAGTTTTTCTGTTCCCTGGCCATACACTAACATATTACCATTTCCACTGTAGTTTTAAACGTTCAAGTAAAAAAACATCTGGTTTTGAAATTTCATCTAATACTTTTTCCAGTATATGCAGTAAAGAAGGCAACATTCCTAAACATTAATTAAAATTTTCATATTAAAATAATGCTTTTTTTGTTGAATTTGGCGAAATTCTTGGTATTTTCTTACCTTATTACATTGTAGTACAACTTTGAATTTAAGTCGACGCAACAAACATTTTACGTCCAGTGTTTTTACGGATACATTATGTATATAAACAAAACGATAGAATTCCAAGGGTGATGTTGTTCTTCAAGCCCCTAAATTACGTTCCGGGTCAACTTTCGATGCTACAGTTTAAAGATAATATGGTTTGATTACCAATAACAGATCTAGCTTTTAGTAACTGCGAGTACTCTCATATCGATACTTTGCCTCTTCAATTGACCATTGCCCCTGTTTGTTTGTGATTTTGTTGCTTTTTATTTGGTGGTTTGGGGGCGGGTGGTGATAAACGCCCATACATGTGTTACTCAGTAATTGCACGTGTCGTTTGTTCCTGTATATAATGCTGTTTATAGCTTGTTATATAGTATAGCATTGGCTCCTTGCTGAAGGCTACCTATTGTTACCTATAACACCATGTTGTACTATTGTGTGGAAAGTATTTAACGTTAAAATTGTTTAATTGTCAATATAATACATGGTTGTAACAACTTTCAAATTTTGACACTCAACATAAGGCATTTTGGGTACTTTTTTATTTGCATAACGGCCATAATGCCCTACAATAGGATTATACATGCCCCTTAAATGTAAATGCAAATCTGCCAATTCCTATTTTAAATCAACAATTTGTCCGCATATAGATGAAATGTATATGTTATGTCCGTGTACAAATCAACATTGTCTACTTTGAAAACTTTCGGCCTTTTTACTAAGATTTGTGTAACAGCGGTATAATTGCTAAATTAGATAACGAAGATTGGTGAAAAGCAAGATTCAACACAAGAAGATATTTTCCTTGATTTGTCCGCATCTAAGATTACTATAACACATAGAAGTCTCAGTCCGCATATAGGGAAACACCTTGTTTATTGCATTTTCAGGTAAATAACTTTAATCTTAACTGCTTTCTGAAGTTTTTGGCAAAATATTTTAAAACATGATGTTTTCATATTTCCCCTTTCGTAAATAAGTCGAAGCGTTAATCATATTTCCTTAGAATTAAACAACATTTTGATGCCATACCAAGTGCACACAACAACAAAAAATAAGATATTTTGTGGCACAATGATGACTGCTGTACCCATATTTTGACTATTTTACTTATTATATCCCTTTTGTTCACGCACCGCTGTGAATATAATGGATTTTGATGCGATTGTCATACATGTACAAGTGAGATGTTTAGCGCTATAAAAACATATTCAATTCACCTTTTTCAACTGTACCAAGTCAGGAATATGACAGTTGTTGTTGCACTGTAACCTCTTTGTGTATTTTGTTATATTATTTTGTCATTTCGCTCCTGCAATAGAACCAAAGAAAATGTCTGCTGAATCTGATAAGTGAAGAATAAAGGTGCTGGATTTTGTATATTTATTAGCCCACTGATATTGACAATATTTCCATACATATAAATAAAGCGAATTTTAAATGTAAAACAATTTAGTAAACATATCCGAATATGTTCCTACAAAATATCCGTTGAATTTCCTGTGGGGAAATATTGTTTCACAAGGACAAAAAATATTACGCGTTGTGAACATGAACTATTTCCTGCACTGATATGACGGTGTTGAATAAAACAAATATGCTGTTCTAAACCTATAATAATAATCGCAGTAGAAACTTTAGCAGCATTTGTGGTTATTAACGTTTTAACGATCAAACTGGAATTTACTGTATGTAATAACAAATTGGAAGTTACTTTATGTTGTTACAAACTGGAGGCTATTTTGTGTAAAAACAAACGAGTAGGTAGCTACCTTACCTAATAAAAGATGAATATGCTATTGGTATCAGTATCGGATTCGACCCAGAACTTGTTAATTTTTGGCAATATTAATTATGTGAAAAACAAAAGGGTCTGGAATGGTGTAATTTTCCTATATTAGTTATATATAAAGTTGAAATCTTTGATTTGTCGAATTTACCCCATGACGGCTAACACATTGGACCTCGTTATTTTAGTATAATAGATATATTTAATTGGCTTGCAATTACCTTTTATTGTACGGCAAATCTGTTTGTTTTGTTCACAAAACGTTGTCAATATAGTGGAATTTACGAATGTCATACGGGTGAGAGGTTTGGATAGCTTCAAGACCGGGTTTGGTCTACAATTTTCTACATATCAAGAAAATGCCTGTACCAAGTTAGGAGTATAGTGACGGCTGTTGTCCATTCGTTTAATGTGTTGTGTTTGAGCTTTTGGTTTTGCCATATGGTTAGGAACTTTCCTTTATAGATTTTCCCCGGGTTTGGTAATTTTGTGACTTTTTTTTACATTGTACGGCAAATCATAACTTTCAAAAATTAAAGAACAAAATGTGTACATGAACATGCCACTATTCTAGAGCTAAATTTACCTAAAGGTGTAATATTATACAACCATTGATTCTCCCTATTAGCTTTGTTAAATTTAAACTTTTTAAAAAAAATGCAAAATTTATCTTTGTTAAAAAAATTCTTTGCTTGTCTGAGTAAAATTTATACTATCCAGTACTACAAACCTAATTTCACATAACATTTCATTGCATACAAGAGCATAACCATCACTGATACGTTAACATTACCAATCAAATGTGTACTTCTTTTATGCCTCTGTACAAACTTCAGTAACCATCTAACCTCAAGTTTCGAAAATAGTTTACAGAACACCAAATAAAAAAAATAATTGTGCATTGAAACACCCAAAATGTATGTTTATGACCCAGAATCTTTTTACTGCAATAAAATGTAGAACTGTCAAATTCAAGGGAATTTTTTTTCCCGCCGTTTTCGTATGAAACCTGATGTGGCAAACTATAATTTTGTGATATTAAACCTAGTATATCTTTTATATTAAAAGGATAAAAAAGATAGTTTATAATGAATTTTTTATTGATTGTATTTTTAAGATTTCTTTTTGATAGTTTTAGATGTTAAAATGAAAATAACATTACAAGCATAGACGCTCACACAGAAAACGGTTGTCAACATCAAACTGACAAAACATGTTTTTCACCTGTCCTTTTTTTTTTTAAAGACAAGACCATGAGAAGTTTCGGATATCGCCCTGGAGCCTACCGACGTAAAATCATGAAACTAAAACAAGTTCGTTCGAATTACGTTTATGACGGTGTCACGTTATCGGAGGTAAAAGCAGTGTTAAATTGCTTGATTAAACAAATGTCAGAATGGAGTTCCTGTTTTTGATTGGATTATTTCTTTGGAAGTTGCATAACATATCCCTCTTATCCCTTCGGAATTTAGACAATGTTTTCGACCAGCATAAGAGGGAAAACTTTAAACTTTGCAATACCAGGTCAAAGCGAATTACAGCATGTTAGTTATAAACTCTTAGAATATGTCACACAAGTAATGGTGAAAATTGTTTTGGCCGACACGATAATTTATCAAAAAAATTGAAGAATTCAGCAAAATTCAGTGGCTTTAAAGAAATATGAATGTACATCAGAGAACAAAATATAGGACATTTTGTTCTGAGAGAAGATTTGTGCAGTGGTTTAGTTCAGAAAAAAACCCATTGATTATTCAATTATATACTGGACGTATTTCAAGAACTTTTCTATATTTCTAGTATCACAGTTTAGTGCATATTGTTTGGGATAATGGAAATAAGTTTTTTTTTGCATGATATCAAAGGAGTAGGTCCGGTAAGGACCGATTTTGGCCTCAAATTTCAGGTTCATCTGACGAAAGATTTTGACCACTTTTTAAAACTTGAGTGTCTATTTCATTTGAATCAATTAGTTTATGTGAAAGATTTTAACTGATTTAGTAATTAAAAACGATCCGATTCAAGCTCATATATGAAAAATCTACCAAATATACCAAAAAATGTCACTTTTCAAATGGTTTTTGTCAAAAACGAAAGCGGCCGCATCCGTGTTCATCCTCAACCTTTATATATGTTATGTATTATCATAAAATACAACTTACATTTCAATATTAAGGATGAATACGAATGCGGCCACTTTCGTTTTACCTGAAAACTGTCTAAAATTTAACTAAAATGCTAGAATTGTGAAGATTTCAGTAAATTAGCATGACTTTATGGTGCTAGTACCCGATATATGTGCATTGTTATGTCAAAAACAGCCCATATTTATGTAGCAGAAGCATTCTTCTGTCCAATAAATAACTAAAAGTTTACATTTTAACAACTTTGTAAAACTGCTATATTTTGGGGCCAAAAAGGGGTCTTAATGAACCTACTCCTTTTATATCAGTGGCCAACATATATATATATATATAAATACCCCCC
This sequence comes from Mytilus edulis, assembly GCF_963676685.1. NCBI lineage: Eukaryota > Metazoa > Mollusca > Bivalvia > Mytilida > Mytilidae > Mytilus > Mytilus edulis. The sequence continues at coordinate 39,437,351 of NC_092348.1, forward strand.
TCCCCTCACACACACACCTTAGCGCTGGTATGCCAACTCCACTTGCATATTGTATATACATTTTCCATTCATTCGGTATCAAAGAGCATGGTGCTGCGATTTAAAATTTATTAACGTCACAAGTGTCTGAACAGTAAGGGTTGATTAAGAACCAGACTCATGCATAGTCGGCATTAACATGCCCCAAAACAAAACATATAAGAGCGGCTTCTTATAGATTCTGCTTACCCTTCGAGATAAGAAAAAAATGAACCGAGTTTATGGTTAGGTTTGTAATGCTCGTTCTTTAGTTTTTGTTATGTTGGGCAAAAAACTAATACACTCTTTGGCACTCATACCACATCTTCCTATATCTATTTGTTTTCTATCCTTTTAACAAAAAAATAAAATAAAACATCTTCTTCAAATTTTATTTTGAATATTAAATTTTAGATCTGGAGAGCTTTGTTCCGTTAGGTCTGCCTTTTACTGCATTTTCCATCCCGAAAACGTTGTTCTGGTCTGACCTTCCCTGCTTAGCAGACGACCTTGGTGAGCGTAGACATTTCTGACATAAACTTGATTCTTATGTGGTATATATTTGATGACAAATCCTGTGGAGCATGCGTCGTCGTACCTTTTCTCAGTGTCTGTATGTAAAACACCGATTGTTCTCCAGCCCATCATTAGTTGTGTACCATATTCCCCGTAATTATATTCTCCAGAAGGGTTAGGATAACGTGAATCTACGCAGATGGTCCAAGTGAATGCATAAATACCAGAATAAGGAGCAGTAAACTTCCCTGTTACGACGCTGTAATCTGACCCTGCATTTATTTCTTTTTTATCAAAGATTAAAGTTGTTCCATAACCAATTGAATTACTTTGTGAGATAGCTTTGTTTTCGCTCATGTAAGAAGAAAATGCAATGAGGCAAGTCGATTCTGTTGGGGGAAAAATCATAATTTTAAAGAAGATATACAATTAAATTCAATAATCATATATAACAAATTCCAAAATATTTATTTGGCGAATACAATTATGAATGAAAAATATAAAGTTGTGAAGTCTGAATGACCTCGATGTGCCATTTTTTTTATGCATATTGAGTATTGTATCATTGACATAAAATCATTTATCTCTTTTTATTTAAGCCTACATTACCTATCTGTGTTTAGAATTTACTGTGATCATGTTTATAATAATATATATCTAATGCAATTTCAATGCACTAATATCAAACGTATATCATACTTACTGGAGACCAGTACTATAACAGTCAAAACAAAAATCAAAAATACATTCATCATCATTATTCGTCTAGTTGTATTAATAATCCTGCAAAAAACAACCACATTAGTATGCTCAAAATGTTTCGTTTTGGATAATAACGCTGTCAATGAGGTAGAATATAAAAACATTCTCACTTTTGAAGCACCAATAAAAAAGGACTGTGTTATGTATGGTCCAAGGACACGATTATAACCTTTGATTTTCGATATCTACTAATTTAAATATAGTCTGGACAGTGTATAACTTTATTTCCTTATATTTTATGCATGAAATATTAAGTAGGCGAATGGAATTACATATTAAAAAAGTGGGTAGTATATTTTAATGTAAACAAACTCATTATTGATGCAGATTTGAAATTTGTGTATTTGCGCCAGACGCGCGTTTCGTCTACAAAAGACTCACCAGTGACGTTCGAACAAAGTTAAAAAGGCCAAGAACTTACGAAGTTGAAGAGCATTGAGGACAAAAAATTCCTTAAAGTTTTGCCAAATACAGCTCAGGTAATCTATTCCTGAGCTGGAAAAACCTTAGTGTTTCAAAAATGTAAGTTTTGTAAACAGTTAATTTATAAAGTAAAGTCGTGTCCAGTTAAAACAAAGTCACAAATTAGTATGTCTGAAGCTGTCAAACTGAATTATAGACCCCTTCAGATTGAATTGTCCATACTGTGAGCTATTAGAGTTGGTAGAATTTTCCATAACTTTGATATTATTTGTCTAAAAAAGTAGAACACTGCTCTGTAAAAAAAAATTTGGAGGACATTGCAATCATGCCTTTAATTTCAAAAAGGTGATAATCATTTTGTAACTTCAAATTTATTTCGTTTGTTTTATATTCATACTTTGTCGCCATCTTTGTATCTATTTTTCGTTCTTTATCATAGTATAACGCATACTGATCTGATCTGTAAAGGGAGAAATTCAATCACGCCTTTACGTTGAGTTCAATATTCTTCAAAGTTGACTTAAGATGAATTTGGCTATACTTTTTAAATTTCTTTTTATCATATACATGCAGATCCTAACGTTTCAACGAACCAATACATTTCTGACTTTCAAATATTTTGATGTGAGTGTTATTCATAAAGGTGAATCCCGAACCACGTTACTGACGCAGGAAAAGACTAATAAGAATCCGTTTAAATGGGGGTAGATTATAGAAAAAAAAAATATGATTGGGAAACAATTTAATGCCTTGAGTAAAATACAAAATAATACCGTATTAAAAACGGAGAGTCCCTATTCAAATGACAAAATCGAAAGTTCAAACACATCAACCGAATTGATAAAAACCTAATTAAATGGCAAAATCGAAAGCTGAAACCCATCAATCTAATTAATTGATAACAACTGTTATATTCCTTACTTGGTACATACATTAAGAAATCATAATTCCCTATATTAGTATTTCAAATAGCTTTTAGTAAACACGGTTATTCCATATGCTCACCTTAATTTTAGCTTTTTATATTTTAAGTATACTTTCATTTGCCAAAATCAATTTACAAAATAAAAATATTATATAAGACTAGTATTACTTACCTTGAAAAGAACAACCAACTAGGTTATCAAAATCCTTTGTGATGTCTGCTGCCTAATACGTCCTATATATATATACAAGACGAACGTGCCAAGGACACACCACGCCCAAACTTTGTCATTTTAAAGAACGTAAAACAAAAACGCTGATACGTAATTTAAAATATTCAATATAACAGCTAATTTTGCTTTTTGTTGCCGGAACATAGTTATATTTGTATTTTTAAATCTAATAAATATTTTAATATCTTGGCACCCTTTATAGGACTGAAAAAGTTGCACAGCAAAATCCACTTTTATTTTCTTAAACGAAAAATTCATTTGAATTTGAATTATTAGACTTATCAACTTTGAGCTCACCTGGCCCAAAGGTGAGATTTTTTCATCACTTGGCGTCTGTCGTCGTTACATTTTACAAAAATCTTCTGAAACTACTGGGCCAAATTTGACCAAACTTGGCCACAAGCATCATTGGCGGATCTAGTTTAAAAATGTGGCCAAACAACCAAGATGGCCCCAATGGCTAAAAATAGAACATAGGGGTAAAATGTAGATTTTGGCGTATATATCTGAAACCACAGCATTTAGAGCAAATATGACATGGGGTAAACATGTTTATCAGGTCAAGATCTATTTGCCTGATATTTTCATAGGAATCAGACAACCCGTTATTGGGTTGCTGCACCAGAATTGGTAATTTTGTCAATTTTGGTTATTATCTTGAATATTATTATAGATAGAGATAGACGGTAAACAGCAATGATGTTTAACAAAGTAAGATCTACAAAAACGTTACTCTGACCAAAATTGTTAATTGACCTCTTAAGGATGTATACTTCTGACATTTCAGTCTCGTTCAGTCTCTTTGAAATCTCGTTCTGGAATTATTTCCAAAACATGTAATATAAGTGGAAAATAGCAACGAATTTGACAATTATCCTGATCAAACTTAACTCTGTGAAAGAATTGTGTATTTCCAATAAGTAGTTTTTGAGGAATGAAATTTTCAAATTCTAGTACGAATCAAGTCAGTCTTTTTTATTAAAATTTTGCAAACAATGGGTGAGGGGTACAAAAAATAATTTTACCTGAAACATAAACATCCCATATAACTTTTTCTTTCAACTTTCATAGATAGGTATTTTTTTTAATCATTTATAACAAGGAAGTTGAAGTATGCGTTTTGTTCTTTAACATGTTTAAACAGAGAAAAATCACAAATCTTCATAATTGACAACATGGTAAATTTGACTCGAAAAAGCATCAAAATATGATGAAACTTTCTTGTATTAACACCTACATATAGTTTGTTTTAGTTGAATTTATTCAGATTTGTCATTCATCTTTATTGAGAGTATGAAACAAAGTTTTTGTTTTTGACATCTGTATTTGTTTTTATAGTGATTTAGATTATAATACGTTGTCGACTGCAGGACATTTTTTTTAATTTTTACCTCTCATATTTTGTTTTCACTTTGTTGTCAATATAATGGAATTTTAAGCGACTGTCATACAAGTGAGAGATTAGACAAACTATAAAACCAGGTTAACTTAACCATTTTCTGCGTCAGATAACGCCTGCACTAATTCAGGAATATGACAGTTTGTTACCCATTGGTTTCGTGTTTTGGCTCTTGATTTTGTTTCCATTTGATTGGGGACTTTAGTTAAGAATTTTCCTCGGATTCGGTCTTTTTGTTATTTAACTTTTTATAAGGTGTGCATTACCAGCATTACAGAATATTTTTCTTTTTCAATAAAACACGTCGTTGATATTTCAAATATGACTGAGGTTAAACAAAAATTATCGTGTAAAAATAGAAGAGACTAGATTTGGTTAAATTCTAAATTATGGAAAACTATCAAAAGGGATAGCTCAGAGTCATTCTAATTTTTAAGGTGATGTGTTTTTCGAGCAAGCCCGTCAACTTGAATACGTTCAGGTAAACTTTTCGATGCTATCAGGAAAATATGGTATGATTACTAATAGTAATTATTTGCATTAAACTAGCTTTCAGTAACTGTGAGTACTCTCAGATCTGAAATGTGTTTCTTTAGTGTTTTTTGTTGTTGGTTTTTGTGCAATGTGTCGATCTCATGAGATAAGCCTTTTCAACTGATTTGTATTGCTTTATTGACGCTACCCCTTTGTGTATAGGTCATAGAAATAAAACATAGTTTCAAACATATAAATAAAGCGTACTTAAAATGTAAAACAATTTAGTAAACATATCCGATCAAGTTCCTACATTTACATGTACATAAAAAAAAATATCCGATGATTTTCCTGAGGAGAGGAACCGTTTTCACAAGGCCAATAAGTAATACGTTGTACGTAAATGTATTAATTCATATATACCAAGATGTTCTCTAATCAAATTTGATACCCTGGATTTATCATGATTTTCAACAAATATATGATGAAATCATTGATTGACCCCTACTAAATTATGGAAAACTGTCATTTCAGATTGATAATAATTTCTAGGTGTCAATACGATACACCTAATAGGGCTAACGACCTCATGTGTGTATTTAAAACTTGTGGTGGCTGAATAAAAAAGCTGCCTTAACAACATTTAAAGAACCAATTTAAATGCACCAGATGATCAATATAGACAATAAATATATCTCCAACCTATTTAACATAATAATTTATTTATTTATTAATGAACTGCACATCTATACCCCTAGGGATTGAAGGCATATATAAACAATACAGTACAAATATATAAATAATGCAAAAATTATAACATAATAAAATTTATATAAAATGGTAAAACAGTAATATTATACAGGTGTTGTGTCCACTCTTCTCAGTGCAAATCACTTTTTAATGAACGGAACAGGACCAGTAAGCTGCATAATATCAAATGAAGATCAATTGTAATATATCTGTTTCAGACAATTTAAAGTATTCTGGACATATATTATTTATATCTTTTTAAAGCTGATTATGTGAAGATTTATTAATTTTACATTTTTATGAAAAAGTAGGTTTCATCATCAACCTCATTTATATTACAATGTTTACATATTCTATTTTCTCTTTAAATTCTTATATATCTACCTATAATACATGTAGTTATCAAGAGCAAATACTTAGTTTGTCTAAAACATTCATACTATTCTTTGATAATCGTAAGTCGTACATTTAGTTCAATCATTTGGTGTTTGTTTCTGAAAGAAAAATAAGGACCAAAAAAAAATACATAGCCTCTCTGTTTAATACATCTTTAACGTTCTAAAACATGTGTTCATAAAACATGTATAGTATGTACATTGTGTTTCAATTTCAATTGCAACTTGTACATGCGCATCCAAATATTCATTATTAAATCTTCTACATATTTGTTACCGATATAATAATTATAAAAATATATTAAAATATGTCTTCACAGGACCTCTTTCGCAAAATGTATAAGAAGTAAATACTTTAGCTGGTTTTTTTTTATTTTGTAAATAAAACAAAAAGATGATTTAATCGTACATAAATGCAACGCTCTATCATGCACTCATGTAGTGAGTGATATATGGATGGAACCATACCGTCAATGCACATATTATGGTGTACATGTATTTTATATAAATCACGGAATACCCAATCGATAACATTTTCAAAAGAAAAAGAAGAACGCTTGTCTACATTTATAGTTTATACATAAATGTACATGTTAATGCAACAATTAAGCGTCAAAACAGTCAAAAAACATAACAAATAATATGTTCGTTCCGCTTTAATCTATGATCTTGTACTTGAAGGCATGTTATGAAGACTTTGTGGTAATTTTTCATTTCTCGATTGTGCACATTAAACCAGACTAGATGCTTCTAACACTGAAGTACCTTATCGGTAAAGATTAATCCACAATGACAACACGGCTTAATTTTCTTATGCTGAAGTAATTATTATGTGTTTCTATTTTTTGTTTTGTACTCTCATATTTTATTGGTGTCTGTATTTATACTGCATAAAAGCCGAAATGTAATCCCCTAAACAACATTCTTTGTTTTTTGAAGGGGTAGTCTCTCTTTGCCATTCATTACAATTGTACCACATACCAAATCTAGCTTCTTTGTTGGAAATTTATACTCGACATAGCTCTGTTTGAAATAACTGCCACGGACCATAAAGCATGCATGAAGGGATCAAGCAGTTAAATTCCATTATAGGTGAATATATTGACAAAGACAGATAAATTAAGGTTAACAGGGAAAACTCGGGATTTTTAACTAAAATGTCTTCATTTTGTAACACATGCCATTTTATACTTTTCTTATACGGGATAACAAATATCCTTACGAGAGTAAATAATAAGACGTCCGTGCCAAGTTTGTACATTAACATATTAGTCTGATAATCTATAATAGAAATAAAGGTCCTTTTGTGTCGTCGTAGAATATAATGTTGTCTCCTGATATTCTGTTCCTATTCTAAGCAAATAGCAATACTCGAATAACTGTGTATTGAGATGTTTTTTGTTAAGTCTCCTTCGCGGTCCGCATCTAGCAACTTTGTCAACATCTTTATAAAAAACAACTGAACAACTTTTTTTGACTGTTTACAAATTGTTTGTGTTGATATTAAATGCTTGCAATTTTATTCGCTTTATATGGGAGAATAGCTACTCTTGGCAAAATTATCAGTTGTACAGCAAACAATTTTCGGCAAACGATTGAATGGCTACTAAGGTCAAGACATTAGTCACGTGACAAAAGTCGGAGTTAACGATGTTTTGTTGAACGTGCATACATTTTAACTCTTGGTTTTTGTTTACTCGTATTGTCAAATTTTTACTCGTACATTAATACACATCAAAGTGTTCCAATCTAAAGTGAATAAGCTTCATTATTCTTTATAATTTGTGTTTATGTTATGTCAGTCTTTTAATGTTATGAACAGATGTAATACGGTAAAAGAGAAGGCTATCTTGAGAATTTTAGATTTTAATTGTAAACATATTTTAACTACTGTGCCTCTTATTCAAGAGATCGAGAATAACATGAATAAGATTGATAAAATGCTTATCAAAGAACTTTGGTTTTTGATTGAAAATACATCTATTACAAGAACTACATAAACATTTCAATGGATCTGGTAAAGCGGTTGATATGTATAATCCCATTCCACCAAATCATATGTCTCGAGGTTACGAAGGTGACCATTCAGTTTACGATATAATTACTCCGCTGCAACTAGGAAATGTGAGAATTCAATGTATGAAAATTTAAGGAAATCCCAAAACTACTAGTATTTATATATATGTTTACCTATCATGAAGGTGCTCTAACAACCACTTTACTGAACTCAATGAATGTTTAGACCACCTTCATGAAATTTTTGAAATCTTTAAAAACTCTCATCAATTAATAATAGGTGGATACCTTAATGAAAACATGTACAGTTCAACAAATTCTCAACGAAAAACAGCCATATCACAGTTGAATGAGGAATTACTTTCATACACCGAAGTGGCCAAGCCATGTCTGCAATAGACTACATTTATTTCAAGACCATTATAAGAGAAATGTTGTCAAGAGTGAAAAACAGGAAATATATAGCAACGTCTCTGACAACATTCCACTGATGTTGTCATTGAAATGTGATATATCCTAAAAGAAGACGAAAGAACAACTCAAAAGTTAACTTGAATAAGGTGGACAAGGCTGACTATAAAGTTTTTGGTGAACTGACCCAAATTTTATCACATACAATCTCAAACATCGCTCCAAGAAAACGAAAGGGCAAGCAAAAAGAAGAAACTCTTTTTTTTCTCAGTTTTTCCAGGTTTACGTTTTCATTCTTCATTTCGACCCTTATCCAAAAATCTATGATTCCAATTCTCAATCGGTTCTATTCATTTATCTTAACAAGAATGTGTCCCCAGTACACGAATGCCCCACTCGCACTATCATTTTCTATGTTCAGTGGACCGTGAAATTGGGGTAAACCCTCTAATTGGCATTAAAATAAAAAAAGATCATATCATAGGGAACATGTATACTAAGTTTGAAGTCGATTGGACTTCAATTTCATCAAAAACTACCTTGACCAAAATCTTTAACCTGAAGCTGGACAGACGGACGACGAACGGACGAACGGACGCACAAAGCAGAAAACATAATGCCCCTCTACTATCGTAGGTGGGGCATAAAAATCATTCCACATTCGGATGTGGCGTCTCTCCATGACCTGTTAAAAACTGGTAATTTGCAGGTCTTTGATTGCAGTTCATACATATATACCTAAAATACCTATCAATTTGCATACTTCTTTTTGAATAATTTAACTATTTCTCGTGCATGTCTTAAATATGTGCATGATAACTGAAATATCATCAATACGAATTAAAATGCAGAAAGCATCACTTTTAATACATATTTCATTCGGTTTCCATGTTATTTGATGGTAAAAGAGTACAGTCATTCAATCTTTAAATAGCAACTGTTCTAACTTTCTCTGTCTAAATTTTGATCGGGCATTCTTTTATGTTTACTAAAAATGTTGTTGAAGTATACTAAATTAACGAGTGTAGTAAAAAAAAATTCTGAAAATTTGCGTAAATCAAATTATAATTTGTCACAGTAATTTTTTTTTCCAGACATGGTATTTCACAGGTAGATTTTTTTCCAGAGGAGTGAAAATCTATCTGTATTATGCGGATAGTATGCACCGGTATATATTTGCCATACCATATTTCACAGAACCTTATGAAATAGATACCCATTAACTACTATGTAAGTTACTCACAATCAATATATACCAGACTATAATTATAAAATGTTTCACAAAGGTAGAACAAATTTGCATAATTTATCAAAGGGAGGTAATTATGAACAATTTATATTTTAAAGATATTAATATATATATATAATATATTCTTGAATCTATTTCATAGTGAAATTTTTCCTTGAATCTTATTTTTTATATATTCATTTTAGATGACTTACAACATGATGTAAATAGACAGATAACATTTCACAGATTAATACTATCCAGCTGTTAAAATTTCTTTTGTTCCAATATATTGTTATGCTATGATTTATCTGATTTCCATATATACTCAACAACTACATATTTGTCTCCAGATAAAACTATTTATATAGTTAAAAATATCATCATAATCAAATGCTTACATTACTGTTAAAAGTAGTAATGCAACTATATTTCTACGGCTTTACCTTTTAATTTATATTTGTACTGAGATCTGCAAACAACTCACATTTACATGTATTTCACTTAATTTAGTCATGATATTATTTCATAATTACGATCTTTGAAATTACTTCCGGTTTTCTTTCTTATGTTTCATAATAATTTTCTTTTTAAACGAATAATCTTTACTTGAATATTTCAGGACATTTTTTCAATTATAATTTGTGAAATTATTTCCTATCATAATACATTTTTTTTTTAACAATTTAGCTTTAATTCAAATACACTATTATTATTTCATAGTATTTGTAAAGGATAAGTTTTTTCTAATAACTATTCAATAAGTTAACTACCCAGATAGAATTTCACGGCAAAGGAATAAATATCCCAGGGAAATATTTTCCTCCGGATAAAAAAAAATAACAACAACTACTGTGACATTGTTTCCTCCGGATCATAATTTTGCTTTACAATTACGTCTACTTTTCCCCCTGTTTCTCTTTATCTTATATATTAAACAAAATGCTGAATAAATTACAGAATGAAGGGTAAAATATAAGATGTTGAATTACGCGTTGGGGAAATTCAAAGAATTGAAGATCTTTTTGGATATATAAAATGTCTCTTCATTAGTTTCCAAAATAATGCCAATAAACAAACAAATGTAAAAAAAAATGTCTACTCACTCATTCTGTCTAATTCATCCATTAAATCCTTACATACTTCCACTTCCACTCATCTCGTTTTTCTTTTACGTCACTCTCTCGACGCAGTCTCTCACGTACTGTGGGATTTTCTAAATATCTTACTTTTCCCCCCTCACACTAGGTCTCACCTTTTCTCTTATAGACTCGCCCTCACTTATCCATTATCTCTCTCTCTTACACTCTCTGTAATACTCACTTATTCTCTGTCACTCTGTCACTCCGTCACACTGCTCTCTCAAACAATCTCTGTCGCAAACAGTCTTCTCTCAAACCTGTACACTGTTACAAACTTTCTCACACTGGCATACTAACTCTCTCACCCTGACACCCCACTCTCACCCTGGCACCCTATCTTACATTGGCACTCTCTCTCGCTAATACCCTCTCTCACACTAACACCCTCTCCACCCTTTCTCACATTTCCACCCTCTCTCGCACTTCCACCCTCTCCACCCTGTCTCACACTAGCACTGTCTCACACTAGCACTCTCTCACGCTAGCAGTCTCTCACGCTAACACTCTCTATCTCACTGACACCTCTCACTTACACTCAGTCACACAGTGAATAGAAATAGAGAAAGAAAGATTGAGAGAAAACGAAAGATTGAGATAAAAGTAAGACTGAAAGTTAGAGAGAGAGAGAGAGAGGATGTGAAAAATATAAAGTGAGAGAAAATAATAGAGATTGTAAGGAAGATTGAAAGAAGAATAAAGAGTAAGGATGAAAAAGTAGAAAGATAGATAGAGATCCGTTCCAAAGTAAATTCTTTAGGGTCATTGCTGACCCATCAGAAAATACACCTAGTAACGGTGCACGACTAAAGCAGTAATGGGTTCTCCTCCGTCGGCGCTGTACATTATGACAGTCCATAGGCGAAAACACAACTGCCTACTAGAACTTTGGAAAGGTTGGCGCACTCACCTTCAGTTACCTTCATTAGGTAAGAGTGCACCCCATACATTGAAATGAATCATTTTATTAAAATCAAAATAATGCTAGTTGCGGTATTATTTATTTATTATTCTTGCAGTTAAACTTTTGTAAGAAAGCAACTCGTGATATGTTACTTTTTTCATTTGTATATACAAATTGTATCACTCTTTTGAATTTATAAGTTTAAAAGAGTAAAAATGTTTTATTTTTCAAATATTTCAAAATAATTGAAATGAACACTTTAACGGGAGGTAACTTCAGTTGATTTCTATACATACTACGAATAAAACATAACACGTGTTTTCCAGTCTTTTCACGTAAAGTAATTGCATAATTAACAACAAAAACACAAATAACTCTCACTTATACGTATCTTTAAACAGGAAATATTAAGATGTGATATAATAATTGCCAATTAGCGACTATCCGCGAAATTGCAAATGAAGTGGATGTCTATAGTTAACTATATTATATGTCAAAGAGATTTGTTAAATTTATATGCTTAGTCGGTTTGTGTTTTTGTTGACTGTTATTTGTCTTTTTATTTTACGCAAAACAGTTGTCAGTTTGTCTTCGATCTATGAGTTTAAATTCCCTTTGAGTTTTAAGTAACCACGGCAAATATACAACATAAAATGCCACGAACGTGTTTGTGTTTACAGTAATAAATTTTACCTATTTAAACATGTTAAATCTATAATCAATGTTTTGACACCGTCCCCAAATTTAAAGTCTGATTGTCAACCTCATCGTCGAGAATATACCTTTTCGTAACATGTCTATTTATAAGAAAACGTTATCAAAACAAATGATTTCAACGGATATTATAAGCTATGAACTAAAACAATATACGGAAGTGTGTATGCAAACCCTACAAATACTTAATGCAATGTTTTATTTGTTCTTTAATGTGCATAATTTTCCTGTTTGAATGGGTTTACACTAGTCATTTTGGGGCCCGTTATATCCTTCTGTTCGGTATGAGCCAAGGCTCTGTGTTGAAGGCCGTACTATGATGTATTTTTTTTTTTTTTTACTTTTTAGACATTGTGACTGGGATGGAGTGTTGTCTCATTGGCATTCACACCACATCTTATTATATCTATATCCTAGTCAACACTGTAATTTGGCAAAAAGTGATGCAAATATAACAATTAGAATATGTGGTATAATTGTTAATGAGACAACTCTCCACAAGAGACCAAAATGACACAGAAATAAATAACTTCAGGTTATCGTATTACCTTCAACAATGAGTAAAACCAATACCGCATAGTCAGCTCAAATAGACCGCGAAATGGCAAATGTAAAACAATTTAAACGAGAAAAGTTACGACTTATATTTTTTTAAATTTTTTGCTTAATTTTGGTGTTCCTTTTAGTAAACAGATTTAATGTTTTTACAATTGCATCAACTTCTAGTTATTCCGAAATGCAAATAAATGTCTGAACAAGTTCATTTCCTGATTATCTTTGTGTTTTATATTTATGAAATTGTTTGCATGTAATTGCACTTGTTTTTCTGGTTGATTGGCAATTGTTTGCTTTATGTCATTTAGCAAATATTTTATTGATATTCAAATAGGAAAGCAAATTAACTTTTAATCAGAAAAGCGGGTTCCAATATTAAGCATTCTATTAGATTAGGGTCTTGCAAATGTGAATAACAATTACAATACATTTAACCAATTGCTCAGACTTTTGAAGTACAATGCAAAACCAAATACTGTTGGAATTATGTAGCAGTTTCCAGCATTTGTCATTTTATCAATTACAGACAATGGACGTATCTTTGATAATGTATAACAGTCCGGGTGGGTTTTGCTTTTTCCACCGGCCCACCGTGGACAGCCCACCCGTGCCCACTCCAGCTATAATCTCTTTTTTTTTGTAAAAATATTGATTACAAATACTTATCTGCTTTTTTCAATTGATTGTACTTGCAAGTATTGTAATCAAACAAAAGAAATTGCATGCCCATGTCTATGGGCGGGAAGAGTGGACAAGGTAGAAAGGAGTAGGTTCAGTAAGACCCCTTTTTGGCCCCAAAATATAGCAGTTTTACAAAATTGTTAAAATGTAAACCTTTAGTTATTTATTGGACAGTAGCATGCCTCTGCTACATAAATATAGGCTGTTTTTAACAATACAATGCACATATATCCGGTACTAGCACCATTAAGACATGCTAAATTACTGAAATCCTCATAATTCTAGCATTTTAGTTAAATTTTAGACTGTTTGCGTGTAAAACGAAAGTGACCGCATTCGTGTTCATCCTTAATATTGAAACGTAAGTTGTATTTTATGATAATACATAACATATATAAAGGTTGAGGATGAACACGGATCGATGCGGCCACTTTCATTTTTACCAAAAACCATCTGAAAAGTGAAATTTTTCGGCATATTAGGTAGAATTTTCATATTTGAGCTTGAATCAGATCGTTTTTAATGACTAAATCTGTTAAAATCTTTCGCATAAACTAATTAATTCAAATAAAATAGACACTTAAGTGTTTAAAAAGTGGTCAAAATCTTTCGTCACATGAACCTGAAATTTGAGGCCAAAATCGGTCTTTACCGGACCTACTTCTTTTGCCCACCCGGTGCCCACTCCCACTGTGGACGGGTGGACAAAGCAAAATCCACCTGAGCTGTTTATGAACACAAAAGTGCTGACTACAAGACTAGTGATAAAACTTTAATTTTTGATAATTAGAAGGTGTCTCAAATTTGTCATGTAAAAGGTATAGATAAAAATGCTGTGTAAAGAGTAGATTTGAACTGATACCAGAATTTTAATATTTTACTAGAAATGCCTTTTGAGATGAAAGTATTTTTTCAAAGATAGACAATTTCTGGAGTAGGTTGGCATAGGAATTTTTAACGTACTATTACCTAGGACAATAGGACAGAACAATTTCAAAATACACCTATATTAAGCAAAAGTTTACGACATGTGTATCAATCATTTTTAATGTAAGTTATTCTGTATACAAGATGCGCATTCAAATGATGTGTATTAAGTTATACTCTCTGGTGGGGAAAAAACCTGGGGACTCAAAACGTTGAAAGGCTGAAACAAATGAAAAGACACGAGAAGAAAAAAAAATACTGATGATAATATGATTTACGTGTGTAAAATTTAAGCATAATTTTTAAATGATTTTTATGCCCCACCTACGATAGTAGAGGGGCATTATGTTTTCTGGTCTGTGCGTCCGTTCGTTCGTCCGTCCGTCCGTCCGTCCGTCTGTCCCGCTTCAGGTTAAAGTTTTTGGTCAAGGTAATTTTTGATTAAATTAAGGTCCAATCAACTTTAAACTTAGTACACATGTGCCCTATGATATGATCTTTCTAATTGAAATGCCAAATTAAAGTTTTGACCCCTTTTTCACGGTTCACTGAACATAGAAAATGATAGTGCAAATTTCAGGTTAAAGTTTTTGGTCAAAGTAGGTTTTGATGAAGTTGAAGTCCGATCAACTTGAAACTTAGTATACATGTTCCCCATGATTTAATCTCCTAATGTTTATGCCAAACTAGAGTTTTGACCCACTTTCACGGTTCACTGAACATAGAAAATGAAAGTGCTAATTTCAGGTTAAAGTTTTGGTCAAAGTAGTTTTTTGATGAAGTTGAAGTCTGATCAACTTGAGACTTCGTATGCAGGTTCTCTATGATATAATCTTTCTAATTTTAATGCCAAATAAGAGTTTTTATCCCAATTTAACGGTCCACTAATCATAGAAAGTGATAGTGCGAGTGGGGCATCCGTGTACTATGGACACATTCTTGTTTCAGGGATAATTTCTTCAACTCATTTTTTGCCATTGTATTTCAGCACTGGAGCTATTAGCTAATTTTTACTTGATACCATTGGAGAATAATCGATGTTCATTATTAGATATATATTATATCATGGACAAGATGCACTTGTCATAAAATGTTAAAATATAAACGATAAATAATTACTCTAATAATGGATACTAAACACAAATCATAAAGAGATCTCTTCGGAATCGAGCAATAGTCTTTATATATGTCCGTACACATTAAAAGAGTTAAGCTATTGTAATGTAAAAAATGTAGTTGTATAAAGACTTCTAAAACATGAACGAATTCTAAAGATTTAGTAAAACTGAAATTAAAATCTAAGATAGATATAAGACGATAGGGTATGCGTGCCAATGAGACAACTTTCCATCCAAGCTACTATTTGTAAAAGTAAACCATGAGAGGCCAAAGTACTCCTGCAACACGAAGCCTTGACTTACACGGAACAGCAAGTTATAAAGGGCCCCAAAAATGACTAGTGTGTAATAGCATTCAGACAGGAACACCAACGTTAAATACTATACCCTATGTAAAAAACGAGAAACACTTAATGAACCAAATCAACTAACGTCAAAACTTCCTGACTTAGGACAAGTGCACACAAATGCAGCAGGGTTTAACGATTTAAAAGGCGCCAACCTGAAACAAAAATTTCATGTCACAAAATAGAAAGACACACTATAAAAAATAAAAGTACTTTAAGACATTTTAGAAAGACTTAGCCTACCGATGCTAATATCAAACCTATATTCCGATGTCAAAAACTGCTGGGCAATTGTAGATTTCCCAACACCTAAGGCACCCAATATTACAATCTTATAAGGCTTAGGTTTTTGTAAAGAACCATCACTATTGGCTAGACTGTTTTGTGAACAAGAACTTGGTCCAATTGATAAGGCATATCCATCACCCTCAGATGAAACAATACTGTTTGTACTGCGAGACTTGATGGAATCCCCTCGGTTGACGATGCCTTTCGATGTCATTTCAAAAGTTCTTAGTCTATACAAGTCGTGATCTTGATCTTCGTAGTTTGTTCTCAAGTTCTTTATTAAAGGCCTCCTGTAGTTGTTTTTCGTTGGTAAACTGCTTGTTCTAGGTCGAATTCCATCAATTTCATAACTCTCAAACGTCTTATTTTTAGCTTTTTTCATAGAAGTGGATCGCACTCTTGGTTTTGGATTAATAAATTTTTCATTATACATGCTGCAATTATTATCCCCAATCAACGGGCTTGGCACACGTTTCATTTTATCGAAATACATTAGTTTTCCTTCTTCAACCTCTTGCAAACTATGATGCATAATTATCTTTTATAAGTTACTACAGAATTCCTAAATATTTCCATTTGATATTTTCTATATTCGCAAATGAATAATATCACTTGTGAAACAGCTATTCATAAAAATCCACATCTTTCAATATTTATGACATTCTTATAACAAGTCTAATAACGGCAATTACATGATATTTTTCAATAAACTGAAATGTACCTGCTCTCTGATTGATTGATATAGATTTCAGCTGACATTTTATTGGTAGACAAAGTCTAAGCTTCTCACTACATGTAAGTGAATGTAGTTTTTACGCTTTTAGCTAATCGATTGGTGCATTTAAATACTTCCGATAGGAAAGAAGATATAGTATCGTCTGACAAAATTTGTTCGATAATTGTTTTTTATCTGCCCTTTCATAGAGTATATAAACTACTAATAGCGGTAACATTAGCTATCTAAGAGAACTCTATCATAAAATAACACATATATTTGTGCTATTAAAGTGTTGGTTGACTTGTAGCTTAAGGAACGGCCAGTGGCAAATATTTAATGCATATTACGGACATACAAAAAAGAATATAATTGGCGGCTTAAAAATATAAGTTGACTTAACAAATTTAGATTACAATAGTTGTGTTTCCAATAGTTTTGGCTATACATAGAAATGTTTTGAGTAAATCGTATGAATTACGTTGAGAAATATAACAGTTAGTACAAATGTATCACAGATTCAGATTTTTTCATTTGCTTTGATATTTGTGAATAAAAATACAGACCAGTGATTTATATATGAAATACTCCTTTTTATTAAGATCAAATGGGTATTACCGTTGAAAAATAATCAAGAAAACTTTCAACACCGTCATTTCATGTAACTCTAGATAGATAACAATTAACACATAAAAAATATCTTGCTTAAGTAATCATGAATATATGAATATTCTTAACATGCAAATAATTAGTTGATATCATGATACACATACAGAGACCAGTAATTAGGGACCTTGTGCCATTAATACAATTAACGGATACAACAAAATATCTACATGTAACAAAA
Organism: Mytilus edulis; assembly: GCF_963676685.1. Taxonomy (NCBI): domain Eukaryota; kingdom Metazoa; phylum Mollusca; class Bivalvia; order Mytilida; family Mytilidae; genus Mytilus; species Mytilus edulis. The sequence continues at coordinate 39,455,135 of NC_092348.1, forward strand.
CTTAACACAATCCCTGTGTCATGATATTTGGAAGTCCTCTTTTATATATGTAAAAAAAAAAACCTAAAAGACTACAGGTAATTAGAACAAAGTTGAAGTAGTTCCTGAGACTAAGAAACAAATACGGAAATCTTACAGCCGATTGCATTAGTTTAGTTTTAACATATTTTGTTGTTCAAAAAAGGCAAATGGATTAGACACAAGTTTTTCAACTTAGTAACATGTTCTCGCCGATTGCATTGATTGTGTAGGTAAAGGTATTATATTTGGTTAGCTTGCTTGCAAGCTCAACCGTGAAGTCATTCATAGGAAAGGTATACTACCCTCCTTTTGAAGAAGCCTAGTCCTACAGACAGATAGATTTATTATCTGTTGGACTAGTCTACTCTTAAAGGAGGGTTGTTTACATAACCTAATAATGACTTAAAAGTTAAGCTAGCAAACAAGCTAGCCTAATATTCTACCTTTACCTACACACTCAATGCAATCGGCTGTAATATAATAATTTATGAACCATGTACTTGCTTATTTCGGATGTTTTGTTGTTATTATAATAGAATATATCGTCGCTGACCCAGGGTTACGTTCTAGTACCCTCCTGTCCACCCTTGCTGGATTAAGATAGAACTTCAGATCCACAAGGTGGTGACTAGATATTGCATTCAATCAACAAGCGCCTTTAAGATGATTACGTAGGAAAGTAACATAAACAATTGCCACATGCTAACTGAGCAACAAGTCTTTACATGTTACCTCCAAAAATTAGGGCGATAGATAGTGACAATTTAAATGGTCTTAATCAGTTTATTGAAGTTCCTTCGTACGTTTCTCGTGCATTTGTTGGAATGATCACTAAATACATAAATGATGATAAATCTATACACGTTTTGTACATCTTTGACTTTTGACATGTTTTGTGATAAGGATATTTTCCAGACTGAGGCTTCGGACATATTCAATAGGCAAACTTGTCATGAATCACTTCAAATTAGAATATTTACATTAGATGTATTTTTCATTATAATACTTTACTAGTATTGTGATTGGATAACTGCACACCACGCGTTATTCCTTAAGCAATTGCATTACTCAATAAGACTTATCATTCATGATAGCATATGGTCCCACAATAAAGCTTCCGCGCTTCATACAAAATGTAATTCGGTCAACGCTTTTACACCCAAATAAAGTTACAAAAAGAAGCATTCAATTCTTAATAGATATACAAATTTCCTATCGATGTAATGAGTTACTTTCATGATTAGAAAGGAGCATTCAAGTATCACCAATGTGTTATATTGTTGATTTTTTTTTTGTCTACACTTTAGTAAAAAAAATTTACTTAGGGAGCTACATTGTAGTTAAAACTACAGTATTACGAAATTGTCAATTATTTCATTACAAGAATACAATTGACAAAACTTTCTTTATTTTTGAGATAATGAAATGTATTATATTTCAAATTCCATTGATATTTCTTGTAAAGATTCAACAGGCAGCTACATGTGTTGTATATACGATATATTGCAAATATCTTTCAAAATTATAAAATTCAATTTTAATCGAACGGAAAAGAACTGCTGGTATAGTTTACATTCTTCACACAAAACTTAACAAATCTAAAGCAAGGTAAAGAGATTTTATTAATGTTCTCTATCTCAAAATTAGTCTTAAAATAAGGTCTATCATGTTAACATTAAGGAAACTGTCATATCTCGCTACACGACACGCACAATATAAACCGTCGCCTATCTTCGGTATGAGCGGATTTCTTTGAGACATGTTGACACTATTACCACACATGTGCACATCAACAATTATAATATTATAATAATCTTTTTTTTAATTCGGAAACAAAAATTATGTCATAAGTAGCCCCACATTCAAACCGTAAACTACAGAGAAAAAAATTAAGACATTAGTTGTCCGATTACATATCTAATAAATTAAATTTTAAAAGCAATAAGTTTAAAACAGGAAAATCGATTACATTACATAATTTTAGTAATATGTCCACGGCCGACACTCGGGTAACCGAGAGATTGGACGGTTAATTTATATTGAGTATATGGCGATATCGGCGGTAGGTCTGTTAATCGGGTTGGCTAAAGTCTGTTAATCAGCTGTTATCGAGAAAATCATTGAAAGTTCAGCATGTTTCATTGTATAACTTTTTAAATATATTTGTATCATAAAAAGTATCACAGATTCAGATTTTTTCATTTGCTTTGATATTTGTGAATAAAAATACAGACCAGTGATTTATATATGAAATACTCCTTTTTATTAAGATCAAATGGGTACTACCGTTGAAAAATAATCAAGAAAACTTTCAACACCGTCATTTCATGTAACTCCTGATAGATAACAATTAACACATCAAAAATATCTTGCTTAAGTAATCATGAATATATGAATATTCTTAACATGCAAATAATTAGTTGATATCATGATACACATACAGAGACCAGTAATTAGGGACCTTGTGCCATTAATACAATTAACGGATAAAACAAAATATCTACATGTAACAAAACTTAACACAATCCCTGTGTCATGATATTTGGAAGTCCTCTTTTATATATATAAAAAAAAAAAAACCTCAAAGACTACAGGTAATTAGAACAAAGTTGAAGTAGTTCCTGAGACTGAGAAACAAATACGGAAATCTTACAGCCGATTGCATTAGTTTAGTTTTAACATATTTTGTTGTTCAAAAAAGGCAAATGGATTAGACACAAGTTTTTCAACTTAGTAACATGTTCTCGCCGATTGCATTGATTGTGTAGGTAAAGGTATTATATTTGGTTAGCTTGCTTGCAAGCTCAACCGTGAAGTCAATCATAGGAAAGGTATACTACCCTCCTTTTGAAGAAGCCTAGTCCTACAGACAGATAGATTTATTATCTGTTGGACTAGTCTACTCTTAAAGGAGAGTTGTTTACATAACCTAATAATGACTTAAAAGTTAAGCTAGCAAACAAGCTAGCCTAATATTCTACCTTTACCTACACACTCAATGCAATCGGCTGTAATATAATAATTTATGAACCATGTACTTGCTTATTTCGGATGTTTTGTTGTTATTATAATAGAATATATCGTCGCTGACCCAGGGTTACGTTCTAGTACCCTCCTGTCCACCCTTGCTGGATTAAGATAGAACTTCAGATCCACAAGGTGGTGACTAGATATTGCATTCAATCAACAAGCGCCTTTAAGATGATTACGTAGGAAAGTAACATAAACAATTGCCACATGCTAACTGAGCAACAAGTCTTTACATGTTACCTCCAAAAATTAGGGCGATAGATAGTGACAATTTAAATGGTCTTAATCAGTTTATTGAAGTTCCTTCGTACGTTTCTCGTGCATTTGTTGGAATGATCACTAAATACATAAATGATGATAAATCTATACACGTTTTGTACATCTTTGGCTTTTGACATGTTTTGTGATAAGGATATTTTCCAGACTGAGGCTTCGGACATATTCAATAGGCAAACTTGTCATGAATCACTTCAAATTAGAATATTTACATTAGATGTATGTTTCATTATAATACTTTACTAGTATTGTGATTGGATAACTGCATACCACGCGTTATTCCTTAAGCAATTGCATTACTCAATAAGACTTATCATTCATGATAGCATATGGTCCCACAATAAAGCTTCCGCGCTTCATACAAAATGTACTTCGGTCAACGCTTTTACACCCAAATAAAGTTACAAAAAGAAGCATTCAATTCTTAATAGATATACAAATTTCCTATCGATGTAATGAGTTACTTTCATGATTAGAAAGGAGCATTCAAGTATCACCAATGTGTTATATTGTTGATTTTTTTTTTGTCTACACTTTAGTAAAAAAAAATTTACTTAGGGAGCTACATTGTAGTTAAAACTACAGTATTACGAAATTGTCAATTATTTCATTACAAGAATACAATTGACAAAACTTTCTTTATTTTTGAGATAATGAAATGTATTATATTTCAAATTCCATTGATATTTCTTGTAAAGATTCAACAGGCAGCTACATGTGTTGTATATACGATATATTGCAAATATCTTTCAAAATTATAAAATTCAATTTTAATCGAACGGAAAAGAACTGCTGGTATAGTTTACATTCTTCACACAAAACTTAACAAATCTAAAGCAAGGTAAAGAGATTTTATTAATGTTCTCTATCTCAAAATTAGTCTTAAAATAAGGTCTATCATGTTAACATTGAGGAAACTGTCATATCTCGCTACACGACACGCACAATATAAACCGTCGCCTATCTTCGGTATGAGCGGATTTCTTTGAGACATGTTGACACTATTACCACACATGTGCACATCAACAATTATAATATTATAATAATCTTTTTTTTAATTCGGAAACAAAAATTATGTCATAAGTAGCCCCACATTCAAACCGTAAAATACAGAGAAAAAAATTAAGACATTAGTTGTCCGATTACATATCTAATAAATTAAATTTTAAAAGCAATAAGTTTAAAACAGGAAAATCGATTACATTACATAATTTTAGTAATATGTCCATGGCCGACACTCGGGTAACCGAGAGATTGGACGGTTAATTTATATTGAGTATATGGCGATATCGGCGGTAGGTCTGTTAATCGGGTTGGCTAAAGTCTGTTAATCAGCTGTTATCGAGAAAATCATTGAAAGTTCAGCATGTTTCATTGTATAACTTTTTAAATATATTTGTATCATAAAAAGTATTCATGTCTAACAAAACAGTTCAATGTACTAAATCCAGAGGTGTAATTATTTTTTTGCTAGCTTCGATGTACGATCTATAAAATGAAAAGGCGGTTACTCATCAATAACATTTACACACACAAAATGACACGTTGGTTGAATTTACTTGCATACAATATTTTGAACATCAAAAAAAGACAGGCATTATGTTTGTTAACCATATTGATATCATTGTGTGAAAAATCTACACGAAAATCTGTATTTTGGTGACATTAATCAATCTTTATTTAAAACATGGTCTGTTAATTGGTCGGATGTGTAAAACAAGGTCTGTTAACTGGTCTGTTAAGTATGGTGGCCGGATGAGGCCATTTCCCCTTTTCGTGTTTTCGCGTTTTCTCCTCTCACTTTTCTAACTCGAAATCGGGAAATCGAGAAAGCAAAATCGAGAAATTGAGAAATCGGGAAATCGGGACATCGAGAAATCGAGAAAGCAAAAACGAGAAATCGGGAAATTGGGAAATCAAGAAATTGGGAAATCGGGAAATCGAGAAAGCAAAAACGCGAAATCGAGAAATTCATTTCGAGTTTTCGTGTTTTCGCGTTTTTGCTTTCTCGATTTCTCGATTTCCCGATTTCCCTATTTCTCGATTTCCCTATTTCCCGATTTCTCAATTTCTCGATTTCGCTTTCTCGATTTCCTGATTTTTCGATTTCCCGATTTCGCGTTTGCAAAGTGAAGGCAGAAAACACGAAAACGCGAAAAGGCGAAATGGCCGCATCTGGCCACCATAGTTAAGAGTTATGAATGTCAATAAAGGTATAATTTTATTGCTATATGGGGTGTTATCGGACCAAATGGGTAGGATCAAGACGAACGGCTAAAATATACGGAAACAAACATGAACAATGAAACATAAAATATACGGAAACAACACATATGAACAATGAACAATTAAGACAATGGAAATTGAAAATTGATAAAAATGGTTTCCAAAAGTGTAATATTAAAGTAATATTAATTTCATCCAGGAATGGTCCCATATATCATGTGGATTCTGGTTAATTGTCATGAATGACACCAATTTGTCCTCTACAGTGGTAACCAGTATATAAATCAGATATAAACGTCGTAATGTTACTAATAATCAGTAAGTAAAATATATTGGGATGCTAAAATATAAAGAATAGAGAAAGAATAATGAGTAATATAAATAAAATGTAGGGAAAATTGGCATAACAATTTAAAGACTACAGAAATAAACAACACCCCAAATTCGGACCCTCATGGTACAATGTATACACGATAATCTTGAGGGAGACCAAAATATAGAATAAAAGATAAGGAAAGTAGAGAGTGATGCATTACTAAAAAAGAGAGAAAAAATAATAAATGTTTAAGAATACAGACATGAAACACCCCTGGGTGTTGACACAGTAACGAATTGCGATTTATCTTACCTCCTATACATTTCTAGGAATATGATTGGTTAAACGTCCGCGTGGAGACCGTGTATATTTCATATTAGCTTAGTAGGGAGGCGGGGCTTATTTCATACACGGTTAGTAGTGGTGTTACGTCTTTTTATATTTCATATTAGGTTAGAAGGTAGACGAGGCCTATTTCATACACGGTTAGTAGTGCTGTTGCGTCCCTTTATAAAAACAAAACGGTACCGAGAAAAAATCTTAAAGGTTTCAACAGACAAAGAAATTGATGATTAAGATTGAAATAAATTCATAAAACACATTTAAACATAAAAAGTTGTTATTATTGGCTGCTGTTTTTGTAGAATCAATAGAAGTAGTTTCTTAATGCTAACAGTATAGAAGGCTTGTTCATTTTGATAGGTCATTAGTCTAAAGTTCACACGTTAAGATAGTCGGTAAGATAAATTCGTCACATGGTTCTCCGTTAAAGCGCCCATTTTATGACGTTATTTTGTCCCACCGTAAGAAAGCAAACCTAACGACTTCCAGTTATATACCCGTAGCTTGTTATACTTATATCTGAGAGTTTTAAATTTCTTCATTATCTATATTTTTAATTTTTATAAAGGTTAGTAAATATTGCACCACGATCGTGATCGTACCGGCCGTCCATAATGTTTTCTTTGAAAAGCTGAAATTTCCGTTGATGGATAAAAGACCAACCAGGACAAAATATTTAGTACATTATAGAGTGTACATGTAATATGAGTTTAATTTGATCATAAGGTTACCATAAATAATTTTATTTATAACAATGGTCATTTATTCCAAGTTACATCAGTCTGAAAAAACGAAGCAAAGTTGAAAACTGTAGAGATTTGTTAAGCGTGTAATCTCCGTGGAATAGCCAATTCTTAAAAAACATCAATTTTGAAAATAAATTCCACATATCGTTGTCAACATTAAATTTTAGTACAACTTCAATCTTTAGATATACATATTATGGTTCTGAACTTCATGAATGACGAAATCGTCGAAATATAATCTCCGTGGAATGTAAATCTCCGTTGACATTTTGGTAAAGAGTGCTTTCTCAACCTTTTTGATCTTTTGGTCCTCGATGCTGTTCAACTTTGTACTCGTTTCGGCTTTCAAACTTTTGTATCTGTGCGTCACACATAGGTCTTGTGTGGACAAAATACCCTTCTGGCGTATTAAAATTTTGAACTTGTTCCCCTTTTTTTGGCTGTTGTTCGTGTGATTCTTTGTCAATTGTGTTCTCCAATTTATTTATATTGTAGTCCTGTGTTGTCATTTTGATGTTATATTTCACATGGCCATAAAAGTGCGAGGTTTGGCATGCCACAAAACCAGGTTCAACCCACCATTTTTTCCTTTAAAAATGCCCTGTACCAAGTCAGGAATATGGTCATTGTTATATTATAGTTCGTTTCTGTGTGTATTACATTATAACGTTGTGTCGTTTGTTTTCTCTTATTTTAGAGTGTAAATTCACATTGCGATAAGACGTGTCACGGTACTTGTCTATCCCAAATTCATGTATTTGGTTTTGATGTTATATATATTATTCTCGTGGGATTTTGTCTATGTGTGTTACATTTTAGTGTTATGTCGTTGTTCTCCTCTTATATTTAATGCGTTTCCCTCGGTTTTAGTTTGTTATCCCGATTTTGTTTTTTGTCCATGGATTTATGAGTTTTGAACAGCGGTATACTACTGTTGCCTTTTCTATCACGTCCGCACTTTTATCGAGTATGGCATGCCAAATAAACATATTAGATAGTTATAATGGATGGCGGATATATCACTTACATTTCAATAATATATCGTAATTCAGACGACATAAGAAGACACCATGTAACAATTTTTATAAATCAATTGTTTGAGTGTAACAGAGTTGCTTCTTTCTCAAATCTAGAAGAAGGAAAAAAACCGAACCGGATTTTTTTTATATCAATTGTAATGCATGTAAATAATTTAGACCTGTTTTCAATATTTAAGATATGAATGCTTGTTCATTTTGATAGGTCATTAGTCTAAAGTTCACACGTTAAGATAGTCTATAAGATAAATTCGTCACATAGTAACGTCTCGCACGCTGTCCCCACAACCCCTATGATTTAGAACAGAATCTTCGAAATTTCCTCTGCAAAACAATATAAAATGTTAACAAACACTAACCACTATAAAAACTAATTCAGTATATGTTTTCCTTTATGTTCTTATAGCTCTTGGTCATATGCTTAGTAATATCTAGTATATTTGAGGATTAATACAACAAAGCTATGTGAAAAAAATCGAATGTCCAACGTTACATTTTTAAACAACTGTTTTTAGTTATCTCTTATGTATAGTGATCCTATTTCTTATTCTCTGATCTTCCCCAAAATTGGCAGAAGCAACAAAGTGTGTGAGTTCTCGGATAAATTAAAGCCGTTCTTTTGTCGAATTTTGTTTGACTCGGTGGCTGCATATTTAGCTGGAATAAGAAAAATGTCCAATGACGTTTTTCGTTGACTTAACGGCTGAAAGGTAGTTTTATAAGTAGACATACATGTAGCTAAACATTTCTTAAACATGTGAGATAATTATAACATCTACCGGAAGAACAAACATTTGCCTCATTGTTCGTGAGTTCAAAAATTGTAGATTCTATAAAACCATCTCTACACAGTCGTTTTTCAAGCGGTAGCCATTTTGTCCAAGTTGATATTTCATTTGTCCAAGCAATTAATGCGGTTTTTTTACCTGATATTTCAATAAGTAATTTATAATTTACCAAAACAAAAGTTAGATACACGAAGAGTACATAAAGTCTAGATTCTTTTTTTTATTAACTGCATGTTTGGGTCTTACAGGAATAAAATGCTACTAAACATTACAAAACGGTAGCCATTTTGTCCAAACGTCGAAAAATCCAAACAAACGCTTTTTTTTCGACGTTACATATGCAAAATTTGTTCCAATGTATATTCCTGATACTCAAAACGAATCGTACGGTGAAATCTAAAAAAAAAAAATGCTGGTTGTCGAAAAAAAACCCACGGTGCATGTTGTGCATGAAACGGAAGTAACTGAAAGACTTATCGGTAACAGCGACAAAAACAGTTTCATTGAATTAATGCAACCCCGTATTATACGGACGATTCAGGAGAAGATTAAATTAGTACATTTTAAAATCAAGCAACTTCAAATGACTGGGAAAATAATTTTCAAGATCGGGTTATAGTCATTTTATTTAATGGTTGTATTTCGACAAGTTAAGTGTCAAGCAAATTTTTAATACAATTCAATTCAAATTAATCAAGGGTAAATATGTTTTTTTTTTACATGCAGAGTGTCGGATATACTTGTACTAGGGTTGAATCAAGATATGAAAAATTTACAATGACATGATATTCACCATGCAATTTTAGCAGCCTGCGATTAAAGTTTTGTTATAATTCATTTATTGAAAACCGTATACTTCTGTCCAATTTTTCCTTCCTTCAAGTTCATTAATTACGACAATACAACATTTTAAGGTGATTTAAGGGTAAAAACTATTTAATCGATTTCCTCAACTTGAGGTAAATAAATTCATGGTAAATAGACATCACAAAATTAATAGACAGATTTAGAATCAACCAACTACATAAAAAAGCAAACGAAACTTACAAATTGAATAAATGTACGTCAAAAGTTTCAGAAAACTCTCTTTGACGTCGTGGTGGTGTAACGTCGTGTTGTAGGAACATCGTGCGCAACGTTAGTGTGCTAGTGACGTAATAATATGGGGTCAGTAAATTCCAAATGGGGATTCGAGCTTGCTCTCACCGCATATGGAATTTATTGACCCCATATATACCGTATTAGGTCACTAACACACTATGTAACTATTAGTACTCATATTGGTGACAAATACTAGGACAACTGCAGTTCTCCTCTGCACTTATGTAGAAAGCAACTAAACGGAATAAAATGAATTAAAACTTAAGATAATCAAATGTAGCTGCATTCTCTCCTTTTCATTACTTCTTTAGAATGATTTGTAAACCAAAAATGATTCAGTAATAGAAGAAAAGAACCAATTGGATGATGCTGACGAATTAAGGTTTATTGTCCAGTGACAAATATCATGTCCGTATGAGAACGACAACACGTGATATGTACCATGTTTTGTATCAGAAAGACACTTTGAGTCGAATTTGAGAACGTGTTCCTTTGAACATACACAAAAAGTGAGGCTGATTGAAAACGTTAATAATAAATTCATTTATTTTCCAGCGGCCAATCCATATTACGCTATATTGAAGTGGCACACCCTTCAAAATAATGCAAAGACAGTCAAAATAAAAATGCTCTTACTAGAAGGATACTGTTGCACCGTATTGTCATTTTTTCTTTTCTCAAGAACATCTCATTCTTAACTTTTTCAATGGGAAAATATAAAGGTAGCAAAAGTATTGTCGTGGCTAAATAACTCTTAACTGACACAATTTCAATTGTCCAACCCATTAACAGACCTTATTCCCCGAATGTTCACTAAAACATGGTATTATTCACGTTATATACAATTATGAAATATTTACTAATGTTAATTTATTTTTTAGAACCAAAGTACTATTATGTGTCCTTTAAATGATATCTAAAATTGTTTGTTTCGCCTTTTATTAAAAAAAATTGCTATGCGTATAAGCATAAATACTGCTTACTTGCGACGCCTTTTAGTTTTGACTATGAAATGTTTTTACAGGTGGAAACTGTTCAATAATAAATATCATTTTGTCAGACACTTTTCTTTTTTGAATTGGTTCTTATAATATGCCAACAAAATCTGTATATTTAATAGAGTTCTTTATAACAGTAAATTGTGCGTTTTACTCTTAACAGACGTATAACCAACCCGATTAACAGACGAATCGCCCATATAGCCGCATACTCAATATAGATTAACCATCCAATTTCTCGGTTAGCCGAGTGTCGGCCGTGATGTCATACATGTGTCTTTTTTGAAACATTAACAACTTGCAATTGGTAGACGACACTATTTCTATCTATCTGTTCGTTGGGGATAACACGACTGTATCAATCCAATAACAGTAAATAATAGTATAACTAAGACTTGCGAAGGAACACGATAGTTATTCGGTATAACAAGAAAAATGATCAAATGATCGTTAAAGAATAACTAAGGTAGCAACCATTTAACTTCAAAAGGGGTGGGGGGGAGGGGTCTGGTCTTTTTTTCTGAGTCAGAATTATTTTTTTTGCGTATAGCCCGAACTAATTTTTCTAATTTTTCAACGGTATCAATCAATTTTTTTTTTTCAAGATTGAACACTATAAGGAACATGCAGGGGTGAATCTGCATTCAGAATATATTTTGTTTTGTCATCTACTTGACCAGAACATATTTTTTCATCGGGATCAGATTTAAAAAAAAAATTTAAAAAAATATAATCCTGCCTTAGTTCTACTATAATTATTTACTGTAAATTATTTACCCACCCACCCTTTTTTTTTGTTGTTGAATGGTAATTTCCTAACGATAATTAAAAGTACTAGAATAGCGAATAAGGCCAAATATTTGAAAAATTTATATTGTCTGCCAAAAGGTTCATTATTATATGCCACAATGATCAGTAACTGAGATAAACACCGTTTTAAGGTTCAATGCATTTTCAAAAATACTCAAGGCAGATTGCTTTTCAACCTTTCAACGACATAAAAAATGTAAAGAAACGTGAATGTTTTGATGATTTGTATGTCTAAATCATTGGTCTCTTATTCATCATATATTGCCTTGTACATGTAGTTCGAAAATTTTAAAACTAATAGAATTTAACGGTTCCAACAAATACATATTTACTGTTCACTGATACACTTTTCTGGGATGAAAGTACATTTAAAAGAAAACCAGCAGTACATGAATGTTAGCTGCGGACAAAGTAAAACCCCTCGCCACAGATCGCCATGTAGTTCCTAATGTATGATGTATTCGTTTGGCATTGATAGACTTACGATTTCCACGACGAACACTAATTCGATTTATTTAGACAATGTGTTCTAAGGGGAACAAATCAGAATTTCAACTATGCAAATGCACATTTATCATTAAAAGATTGATAGTAGATTTTATTTATATTAATAGTTAGTTTACTGAATTTAAATTCTCCCTCACCCTGCTCGTCCGAATTATAAGTATTTAATCTCTAAATTCAATAGGGGCTATAAACAAGACAAACACGGATATAGGATTAGTTGCTCGAAGTAACATATTATTTTCTCATGCGATACAATATTTCATTTTACTGTATTGTACATATTTCTTCGATTGAAACAACATATAAATACATGACATATAACATTGTTCCTCTTTCGCATCGTTTCTTTCCCTCGGCTAATACCTCCAACGCCTACATGTACGTACAATAAACATAGCAGCAACTGCATATATAGACAATAATAGTGCATTGACTTGACATATCAACGATATAAGGATGAGGCTTAGAAACGGGGAAATGCGAGGCTGTGCCGAGCTATTGACCCGTTTTGGGCCGAATCGTTGATATGTCAAGTCAATGCACTATTATTGTCTTTATACTGCAATCTAAAAAAAACATTTTCAATTGTTGTTTAATGCGTTAAGGTTATTTATTTGATTTAAATATTTGGGGAAATGACCTTTAAAAAGCCAGGTCTCATACGTGCATCATGCTCACGGAGAAATTTAACACAATGAAATGTACATTTACCTGTTGAAACCCACACTCGATGGTCAACAAAATCATTTGAGTATGGACTAAAATATCAATCATAAGCATAACAAATTAATGAGTTATAGGTTGCAAATTATTTTATTAATAAATGAAATATGTTTTTCCAATAATTGCAAAAGAAACAAGGTTGAGTCGTTCAACGCATCGTTGTATGCATTGGAAACAAGAACAGGTTGAAGAGGTCGTATGAATAATTAAATGTTATTTCGGCAACTTCTATTTAAATATTCATGAGGAAAAGTGATATCGGGTCAGTGACTGTCTATATCATAGAAATATACAGTCAACGCATTTTGACTGCTCAAATAGAACGAGTGCAGTATAAATACCAATGTGACCAACTTCAATTCGACGTAACTGCGAGCACCTTCGATAATAATACATTTAAATGCCAATAAAATGCCGATATGAAAAGATATTACTAATTTACTAATTTAACAGAAATCTTTAACCACTAAACAGGACTAATATCAATTTCAAGTCGACATTCGGAACACTTAATACGAAATATTGAACCGGACGCTTCGCAAACGATGGTGATGAAGACAAATCTTTTGCAAATCTTGAATCATTGGATAATTTCTCAAACTGTTTCCATTGAAAATTCTGCAAATAGAAGAAAACAATCAAAACTTCATAATTATATACATGTAGATAAACATTAAACTTCTATAGATATATACATATTTCATATCTATGTACATCAACTTCTAATCACACTGTGTGATTCTTTATGATACACTGTGCAACATAGCTCATGAAAGTCTAAACATACATACATCTCATATCTATATACATCAACTTCTAATCACACTGTGTGATTCTTTATGTTACACTGTGCAACATAGCTCATGAAAGTCTAAACATATATACATCTCATATCTATATACATCAACTTCTAATCACACTGTGTGTTTCTTTATGATATACTGTGCAACATAACTCATGAAAGTATAAACATATATACATCTCATATCTATATACATCAACTTCTAATCAAACTGTGTGTTTCTTTATGATACACTGTGCAACATAACTCATGAAAGTCTAAACATATATACATCTCATGATACACTGTGCAACATACATGTACATGTAGCTCATGAAAGTCTAAACATATATACATCTCATATCTATATACATCAACTTCTAATCACACTGTGTGTTTCTTTATGATACACTGTGCAACATAACTCATGAAAGTATAAACATATATACATCTCATATCTATATACATCAACTTCTAATCATACTGTGTGTTTCTTTATGATACACTTTGCAACATAACTCATGAAAGTCTAAACATATATACATCTCATATCTATATACATCAACTTCTAATCATACTGTGTGTTTCTTTATGTTACACTGTGCAACATAGCTCATGAAAGTATAAATGTCGTGTACAAGTTGCGATTTGGTACAGGTTATAACATGTACAAAAATATTGTACATGTTATAACTTGTATGATGCAAAAATACAAGTTATAACATGTACAAAAGTACCCCATACATGTTATAACCTGTACAAAATATTGCTTAAAAATGGTTTTAACTTGTACAAAATTTAAAATAAATCTTACAGAAGTAAAATATACATTTAAATTCACCAATGCATAAAGAACAACAATAAATAGGCCAGAAGTGTCTTTTTCTGTTAAGGACAATGATCACAAAGTTTCAGAAATATATGTTTCATGAATAATGTTGGCAAAATGTGTTTTCATGTAATTGTATGTTTTATGCAGTCCATCATGGTTGAAATAAGTGTGAAACTATTTATTAAAAGCTTGCATTCCTCAATGACAATTACATTAGATACTAGTTTCTAAATCCTTCCAACAAATTTAAGAACGATTCTTTATAATTTTTGGAAATACTCCCCCCTCTCATGTTTATAACATGCAAAGACTAAAACAATGTCGTATATGCTTACTCTGTAAAAGTAAGAGAGAGCTGAAATAGTTTTCATTGGACCAGGCTTCATTATCAATATCTTTGGATCTATTCTTCAACATTGTTGGCCTTCAGCATGACTTATGTAAATTTATAACTCACTTTTTGTTTATATTGCATGAGGCGAATGTCATTTTGATGTTTTAAATATATATCATTTACTTTGAAAGCATCTATTTGTAGTCACTTTAAAAGTCAATAAAACCGCATATTTACCTCATCAACAGACAGTAATTCTATATCATTCTTAAAGATTACTTTGTACTTTTGAGATCAACACTGACTGATTTAATATTCATAGGGAGAATAATTTAAAGGCTGATTTAAGTAGCGGTAACAGGAAAGACATGAACCTCATGTACACAGATTTGATTTAGTTTGTAGATAATATGTTACATACAATGATATAGAAGCTACGATTTTTCGTTAAAGTAATATTTAACATTCTTAAAAAGTACCTTTTGCAGATATCAAGCCGATCAGAAAATCGCAAAAAAATCATTTAAATTGTGACTTTCTGACACTGTAGTGACTGTACGCAGACAAATACCCCCAAAATGGGTCTTAAATGCAGTTTAATCTTATCAAAATAGATGTAAGGTGTGTTTATTATTAATGTTCTGAATTTCAAATCGACAAGCTTTCATTTAAACCATTACAACTGAAATTTCCATTAGAAATAAAAAAGTTAGCATGGGTGTACTGAAAATTCGAATTTTTTTTAAAACGACCCATCTATCTTAGGACATGTCTTATGATCCTCTTATGCCTATCTATGGACTTATCTTTATTTGATGAATTATAATTGTGAGTGTCCACTTTGAAGGCAATAGTAAAATACTTTCATTCTAGTTGACACTAAAAGACATAAGAGGATATCCAGGATAGATGTGTCTACAAATTAAATTGAAAATTGAAATTGGGTATGTGTCTAACGACAACAACCCGCAAAAGGAGCAGACAACATCCAAAGACTACAAATAAATGCTTTCAAAGTAAATGATATATATTTAAAACATCAAAATGACATTCGCCTCATGCAATGATATTATAGTTTTAAAACAAAAAGTGAGTTATAGATTTACATAAGTCATGCTGATGGCCAACAATGTTGAAGAATAGATCCAAAGATATTGATATAAAGATATATTAGCCTATTTATTGTTGTTCTTTATGCATTGGTGAATTTAAATGTATATTTTACTTCTTTAAGATTTATTTTAAATTTTGTACAAGTTAAAACCATTTTTAAGCAATATTTTGTACAAGTTATAACATGTATGGGGTACTTTTGTACATGTTATAACTTGTATTTTTGCATCATACAAGTTATAACATGTACAATATTTTTGTACATGTTATAACCTGTACAAAATCGCAACTTGTACACGACATAAACATATATTCATCTCATATCTATATACATCAACTTCTAATCATACTGTGTGTTTCTTTATGTTACACTGTGCAACATAGCTCATGAAAGTATAAACATAATAAAAAATTATATACATCTCATATCTATATACATCAACTTCTAATCATACTGTGTGTTTCTTTATGACACACTGTGCAACATAACTCATGAAAGTATAAACATATATACATCTCATATCTATATACATCAACTTCTAATCACACTGTGTGATTCTTTATGTTACACTGTGCAACATAGCTCATGAAAGTCTAAACATATATACATCTCATATCTATATACATCAACTTCTAATCACACTGTGTGATTCTTTATGATACACTGTGCAACATAGCTCATGAAAGTCTAAACATACATACATCTTATATCTATATACATCAACTTCTAATCATACTGTGTGTTTCTTTATGATACACTGTGCAACATAACTCATGAAAGTCTAAACATATATACATCTCATATCTATATACATCAACTTCTAATCATACTGTGTGATTCTTTATGATACACTGTGCAACATAACTCATGAAAGTCTAAACGTATATACATCTCATATCTATATACATCAACTTCTAATCATACTGTGTGATTCTTTATGTTACACTGTGCAACATAGCTCATGAAAGTCTAAACATATATACATCTCATAAATATATACATCAACTTCTAATCATACTGTGTGATTCTTTATGTTACACTGTGCAACATAGCTCATGAAAGTATAAACATATATACATCTCATATCTATATACATCAACTTCTAATCATACTGTGTGTTTTTTTATGATACACTGTGGAACATAACTCATGAAAGTCTAAACATATATACATCTCATATCTATATACATCAACTTCTAATCATACTGTGTGTTTCTTTATGTTACACTGTGCAACATAGCTCATGAAAGTCTAAACATATATACATCTCATATCTATATACATCAACTTCTAATCACACTGTGTGATTCTTTATGATACACTGTGCAACATAACTCATGAAAGTATAAACATATATACATCTCATATCTATATACATCAACTTATAATCACACTGTGTGATTCTTTATGTTACACTGTGCAACATAGCTCATGAAAGTCTAAACATATATACATCTCATATCTATATACATCAACTTCTAATCACACTGTGTGATTCTTTATGTTACACTGCGCAACATAGCTCATGAAAGTCTAAACATATATACATCTCATATCTATATACATCAACTTCTAATCACACTGTGTGATTCTTTATGTTACACTGCGCAACATAGTTCTTGAAAGTCTATATATTGTCCATCATAATACTGTATATTATGTCACAGAACATCTATGTTGTTCACGAATAAACTGTACACGCTTTGGCGTACACTTATACGCGTATCTAAATATTAGATAATCATCTAAATTACTAAGTAGAAAAATCAACTATTATGCCTAACACTTACGCATTACTGTTAACTGTTTTCATTGTAAAATTACTGTTTCGTCCGATCCTTGTATTAAAACTGATTTTGAATTTCTCTAATCACGAAATCATTTATATAGCCTTGATATTCATATGGTAAACATTTCACAATTATAGGCCAATACACAGCTGATTTTCACTCAAGCACCACTAATGTAGCTTTTGCTTTACACATTATGCATATGATTAATAAATTACCCTATCAATCAAATAAATAGGAACTATCCAAACTAATGCAGTTTTTAAAAGCTGATCGGTCATATGTAAATGCATCAACAGAATGAACCCCATAACGTATCAATTATTTGAAAACAACATCTGAGACACCCGGATCATCGAAACCAAATGTTTTACTTTTGTCAGCTTGAATATTTTTATATTCTTAGGATCCATTCAATTTCTGGTAATTTCTACTACAATTATACATATATTTAAAAAAAAAACAAAAAAAAAACAACCTCTAAAGCTATGTCTGAAGCTCCGTCTTCGTACTTATTTTTCTTATTATCTTTGTTACATTCTGATTATCGGTGTAAATTTAAACAAGTTGTCCACTCAACAGGTTATGTACCATGTGTACGGACTGTAAAATATAATTGCTTACCGCTTTAAAGTCTCTCCAAGTTGAACTCTTGGTTCTGTCCGATTTATCTCACATAAAACGGGCTACATTTAAAACACACCCCCCCCCTTTTTTTTCTGGCATCCGGGAAAACAATTCTCTCAGACATTCTATGAAATTATAAAATATGCTTACAACTAAACTTTTCACATTAAAAATACTCAAAACTAAGTTTTGTCATTCAAATATGCGAAAGAACTCAAATAACTTCAAGTGAATAAGCTCTACAAGACAGTCATATATAAAAGTTTCGTCATAATATGACAAATACATGAATACTGCAATGCTGTTAACATAGACATCATTTGTCAACCCACATTAGCTCAATTTCTTCAAATACTAGTAGTACATGTAAGTATGTTAAGCTAGGTTCACACTGCCGATCAGATCAACTCGATGAATCCGATTGTCCAAATTTCCACGACCAAGCTCAACCAAATTCTTGATCGGGCCTGTTCACGACTACTACCCAACCGCCATCCGACTGTACACGACCTTAACTCGGTAATTCACGACCCCGTCAGGACTCCATCCCGACAACAAAATGAATACTTAATCGATAATTCCGATCAATTCACGATCTTTACTCGACTAGCTGGACCAAATCATTTTTTTCACGATCTCAGTCTGATCTCGACCAGACCAGATCGACCTGATCGTATATGGGTCGTAGGGATAATCGGGAATGGTCGAGTATGCACAATTTTAGTATAAAAAACTCCGAAACTTTTATTCCGCGCCGCTTCGGAGTGGGCATTTCGTGTTACCCTTGTCCGTGCGTAAGTCCCAACAATATTAGTTTCCGTTCTCTAATTTTATTTTGCCTCAACCAAATTTTATGAAACGCCGTATACACAATGCTTATTTCCATAAAACACAGTTCAATGCGAATTTGCGTGGCCGCTCTTGAGTAATGACCCTTTATAATGTTATATATGCTAGCTGGGGTATTATCAGTGTCCCATGGACACATTTTCCGTATATTTGGTTATATTCAGTAGAAGGTCCGAGTAAAATCATACATTTAAAATATCTATATAGAAATAAAGCAATTGGATTTGTTGGCAAGGTGGTAAGAGCTCAGAGAGACAGTTTAATAACTGTAACGGATCTCAGAGAGTGAAAAGAAGACGAACAAGCAGGTGTAGACAGCAACGGGCGCCGAGAAATCTAAGTGAGGCAGTGGCTGACACGCCGACCACATTTGGGAAGTATGTAAGACTTGCACTAAATTAACAAAGAGGAACCAATGCAAATGCTTATAAAAACTTCCTCATAATTGACACTGATATGTAATGGTACATATGTACTTTGTATTGCTCTTTTTGGGGAATGACACCACAAAATGAGATTTGTCACTGGATTAGTACTTATGTTAGATAGCAATATACATAAACTTTACCATCCCCTTTTCCTTGCTTTCTTACAAATAAAGCATACTATTTCTGTAATACATGTGCATAAGTATGTAATCAGTTTTTTTCGTAGATTTGATATCCAGTAGTTGAATGGTTAAAGATACTTATTTTCGTTTTGGGGAATGACACCACAAAATGAGATTTGTCACTGGATTAGTACTTATGTTAGATAGCAATATACATAAAATTTACCATCCCCTTTTCCTTGCTTTCTTACAAATAAAGCATACTATTTCTGTAATACATGTGCATAAGTATGTAATCAGTTTTTTTCGTAGATTTGATATCCAGTAGTTGAATGGTTAAAGATACTTATTTTCTTTTTGCTGTATTGCAACAACCTGCATGTATTTGCTTAAAAATATTGCAAAAAGAGGGCAAAGATGTCACCTATTTCCCATAAATTTGACACAAAATACAAGCTACTAAGGTAGCAATTAACTATATTATAAAGCTATGTCCGGTTTGTTTTGGATCTAACTTGAAAGGTAAAATATCGTACTGATTACGTTGAACAAAATCAAATCTAATAAATGAATGCGGTGATTAATTTTCTTTACCATAACACATAAATATAATAGAAAAGACGTCAACACATTTGACAAAATCCGATGAGAATTACCAATATAACATTAAACATCAAAATCTCTTTTTAAATAGTTTTTCTGTTCCCTGGCCATACACTAACATATTACCATTTCCACTGTAGTTTTAAACGTCATGCAAATGGTTCAAGTAAAAAAAACATCTGATTTTGAAATTTCATCTAATACTTTTTCCAGTATATGCAGTAAAGAAGGCAACATCCCTAAACATTAATTAAAATTTTCATATTAAAATAATGCTTTTTTTGTTGAATTTGGCGAAATTCTTGGTATTTTCTTACCTTATTACATTGTAGTACAACTTTGAATAAAAGTCGACGCAACAAACATTTTACGTCCAGTGTTTTTACGGATACATTATGTATATAAACAAAACGATAGGATTCCAAGGGTGATGTTGTTCTTCAAGCCCCCAATTTACGTTCCGGGTCAACTTTCGATGCTACAGTTTAAAGATAATATGTTTTGATTACCAATAACAGATCTAGCTTTTAGTAACTGCGAGTACTCTCATATCTATACTTTGCCTTTTCAATTGACCATTGCCCCTGTTTGTTTGTGATTTTGTTGTTTTTTATTTGGTGGTTTGGGGGCGGGTGGTGATAAACGCCCATACATGTGTTACTCAGTAATTGCACGTGTCTTTTGTTCCTGTATATAATGCTGTTCATAGCTTGTGATATAGTATAGCATTGACTCCTTGCTGAAGGCTACATATTGTTACTTATAACACCATGTTGTACTATTGTGTGGAAAGTATTTAACGTTCAAATTGTTTAATTGTCAATATAATACATGGTTGTAACAACTTTCAAATTTTGACACTCAACATAAGGCATTTTGGGTACTTTTTTATTTGCATAACGGCCATAATGCCTTACAATAGGATTATACATGCCCCTTAAATGTAAATGCAAATCTGCCAATTCCTATTTTAAATCAACAATTTGTCCGCATATAGATGAAATGTACATGTTATGTCCGTGTACAAATCAACATTGTCTACTTTGAAAACTTTTGGCCTTTTTACTAAGATTAGTGTAACAGCGGTATAATTGCTAAATTAAATAACGAAGATTGGTGAAAAGCAAGATTCAACACAAGAAGATATTTTTCTTGATTTGTCCGCATCTAAGATTACTATAACACATAGAAGTCTCATTCCGCATATAGGGAAACACCTTGTTTATTGCATTTTCAGGTAAATAACTTAAATCTTAACTGCTTTCTTAAGTTTTTGGCAAAATATTTTAAAACATGATGTTTTCATATTTCCCCTTTCGTAAATAAGTCCAAGCGTTAATCATATTTCCTTTGAATTAAACAACATTTTGATGCCATACCAGGTGCACACAACAACAAAAAATAAGATATTTTGTGGCACAATGATGACTGCTGTACCAATATTTTGACTATTTTACTTATTATATCCCTTTTGTGCACGCACCGCTGTGAATATAATGGATTTTGATGCGATTGTCATACATGTACAAGTGAGAGGTTTAGCGCTATAAAAACATATTCAATTCACCTTTTTCAACTGTACCAAGTCAGGAATATGACAGTTGTTGTTGCATTGTAACCTCTTTGTGTATTTTGTTATATTATTTTGTCATTTCGCTCCTGCAATAGAACCAAAGAAAATGTCTGCTGAATCTGATAAGTGAAGAATAGAGGTGCTGGATTTTGTATATTTATTAGCCCACTTATATTGACAATATTTTCATACATATAAATAAAGCGAACTTTAAATGTAAAACAATTTAGTAAACATATCCGAATATGTTCCTACAAAATATCCGCTGAATTTCCTGTGGGGAAATATTGTTTCACAAGGACAAAAAATATTACGCGTTGTGAACATGAACTATTTCCTGCAATGATATGACGGTGTTGAATAAAACAAATATGCTGTTCTAAACCTATAATAATAATCGCAGTAGAAACTTTAGCAGCATTTGTGGTATTAACGTTTTAACGATCAAACTGGAATTTACTGTATGTAATAACAAATTGGAAGTTACTTTGTGTTATTACAAACTGGAGGCTATTTTATGTAAAAACAAACGGGTAGGTAGCTACTTTACCTAATAAAAGATGAATATACTATTGGTATCAGTATCGGATTCGACCCAGAACTTGTTAATTTTTGGCAATATTAATTATGTGAAAAACAAAAGGGTCTGGAATGGTGTAATTTTCCTATATTAGTTATATATAAAGTTGAATTCTTTGATTTGTCGTTTTTTACCCCATGACGGCTAACACATTGGACCTCGTTATTTTAGTAAAATAGATATATTTAATTGGCTTGCAATTACCTTTTATTGTACGGCAAATCTGTTTGTTTTGTTCACAAAACGTTGTCAATATAGTGGAATTTGCGAATGTCATACGGGTGAGAGGTTTGGATAGCTTCAAGACTGGGTTTGGTCTACCATTTTCTACATATCAAGAAAATGCCTGTACAAAGTTAGGAGTATAGTGACGGCTGTTGTCCATTCGTTTAATGTGTTGTGTTTGAGCTTTTGGTTTTGCCATATGGTTAGGAACTTTCCTTTATGGATTTTCCCCGGGTTTGGTAATTTTGTGACTTTTTTTTACATTGTACAGCAAATTATAACTTTCAAAAATTAAAGGACAAAATGTGTACATGAACATGCCACTATTCTAGAGCTAAATTTACCTATAGGTGTAATATTATACCACCATTGATTCTCCCAATTAGTCTTTGTTAAATTTGAACTTTAAAAAAAAAAATGAAAAATTTATCTTTGTTAAAAAAAAATCTTTGCATGAGTAAAATTTATACAGAAAACGGTTGTCAACATCAAACTGACAAAACATGTTTTTCACCTGTCCTTTTTTTTTTTAAAGACAAGACCATGAGAAGTTTTGGAGATCGCCCTGGAGCCTACCGACGTAAAATCATGAAACTAAAACAAGTTCGTTCGTATTAGTTTACGTTTATGACGGTGTCACGTAATCGGAGGTAAAAGCAGTGTAAAATTTCTTGATTAAACAAATGTCAGAATGGAGTTCCTGTTTTTGATTGGATTATTTCTTTGGAAGTTGCATAACATATCCCTCTTATCCCTTCGGAATTAAGACAATGTTTTCGACCAGCAAAAGAGGGAAAACTTTAAACTTTGCAATACCAGGTCATAGCGAATTACAGCATGTTAATTATAAACTCTAAGAATATGTCACACAAGTAATGGTGAAAATTGTTTTGGCCGACACGATAATTTATCAAAGAAATTGAAGAATTCAGCAAAATTCAGTGGCTTAAAAGAAATATGAATGTACATCAGAGAACAAAATATAGGAAATTTTGTTCTGAGAGAAGATTTGTGCAGTGGTTTAGTTGAGAAAAAAACCATTGTCTATTCAATTATATACTGGACTTATTTCAAGAAGAACTTTTCTATATTTCTAGTATCACAGTTTGGTGCATGATATCAAATTTCATATCAGTAGCCAACATATATATATAAATACCCCCTCCCCTCACACACACACACACACCTTAGTGCTGGTATGCCAACTCCACTTGCATATTGTATATACATTTTCCATTCATTCGGTATCAAAGAGCATGGTGTTGCGACTTAAAATTTATAAAACGTCACAAGTGTCTGAACAGTAAGGGTTGATTAAGAACCAGACTCGTGCATAGTCGGCATTAACATGCCCCGAAATAAAACATCTAAGGGCGGCTTCTTATAGATTCTGCTTACCCTTCGAGATAGTAAAAAAATGAACCGAGTTTATGGTTAGGTTTGTAATGCTCGTTCTTTAGTTTTTGTTATGTTGGGCAAAAAACTGATACACTCTTTGGCACTCATACCACATCTTTCTATATCTATTTGTTTTCTATCCTTTTTACAAAAAAATAAAATAAAACATCTTCTTCAAATTTTATTTTGAATATTAAATTTTAGATCTGGAGAGCTTTGTTCCGTTAGGTCTGCCTTTTATTGCATTTTCCATCCCGAAAACGTTGTTCTGGTCTGACTTTCCCTGCTTAGCAGACGACCTTGGTGAGCGTAGGTATTTCTGACATAAACTTGATTCTTATGTGGTATATATTTGATGACAAATCCTGTGGAGCATGCGTCGTCGTACCTTTTCTCAGTGTCTGTATGTAAAACACCGATTTTTCTACTGCCCATCATTAGTTCTGTACCATATTCCCCGTAATTATATTCTCCAGAAGGGTTAGGATAACGTGAATCTACGCAGATGGTCCAAGTGAATGCATAAATACCAGAATAAGGAGCAGTAAACTTCCCTGTTACGACGCTGTAATCTGATCCTGCATTTATTTCTTCTTTATCAAAGATTAAGGTTGTTCCATAACCAATTGAATTACTTTGTGAGATAGCTTTGTTTTCGCTCATGTAAGAAGAAAATGCAATGAGGCAAGTCGATTCTGTTGGGGGAAAATCATAATTTTAAAGAAGATATACAATTAAATTCAATAATCATATATAACAAATTCCAAAATATTTATTTGGCGAATACAATTATGAATGAAAAATATAAAGTTGTGAAGTCTGAATGATCTCGATGTGCCATTTTTTTTATGCATATTGAGTATTGTATCATTGACATAAAATCATTTATCTCTTTTTATTTAAGCCTACATTACCTATCTGTGTTTAGAATTTACTGTGATCATGTTTATAATAATATATATCTAATGCAATTTCAATGCACTAATATCAAACGTATATCATACTTACTGGAGACCAGTACTATAACAGTCAAAACAAAAATCAAAAATACATTCATCATCATTATTCGTCTAGTTGTATTAATAATCCTGCAAAAAACAACCACATTAGTATGCTCAAAATGTTTCGTTTTGGATAATAACGCTGTCAATGAGGTAGAATATAAAAACATTCTCACTTTTGAAGCACCAAATAAAAAAGGACTGTGTTATGTATGGTCCAAGGACACGATTATAACCTTTGATTTTCGATATCTACTAATTTAAATATAGTCTGGACAGTGTATAACTTTATTTCCTTATATTTTATGCATGAAATATTAAGTAGGCGAATGGAATTACATATTAAAAAAGTGGGTAGTATATTTTAATGTAAACAAACTCATTATTGATGCAGATTTGAAATTTGTGTATTTGCGCCAGACGCGCGTTTCGTCTACAAAAGACTCACCAGTGACGTTCGAACAAAGTTAAAAAGGCCAAGAACTTACGAAGTTGAAGAGCATTGAGGACAAAAAATTCCTTAAAGTTTTGCCAAATACAGCTCAGGTAATCTATTCCTGAGCTGGAAAAACCTTAGTGTTTCAAAAATGTAAGTTTTGTAAACAGTTAATTTATAAAGTAAAGTCGTGTCCAGTTAAAACAAAGTCACAAATTAGTATGTCTGAAGCTGTCAAACTGAATTATAGACCCCTTCAGATTGAATTGTCCATACTGTGAGCTATTAGAGTTGGTAGAATTTTCTATAACTTTGATATTATTTGTCTAAAAAAGTAGAACACTGCTCTGTAAAAAAAATTTTGGAGGACATTGCAATCATGCCTTTAATTTCAAAAAGGTGATAATCATTTTGTAACTTCAAATTTATTTCGTTTGTTTTATATTCATACTTTGTCGCCATCTTTGTATCTATTTTTCGTTCTTTATCATAGTATAACGCATACTGATCTGATCTGTAAAGGGAGAAATTCAATCACGCCTTTACGTTGAGTTCAATATTCTTCAAAGTTGACTTAAGATGAATTTGGCTATACTTTTTAAATTTCTTTTTATCATATACATGCAGATCCTAACGTTTCAACGAACCAATACATTTCTGACTTTCAAATATTTTGATGTGAGTGTTATTCATAAAGGTGAATCCCGAACCACGTTACTGACGCAGGAAAAGACTAATAAGAATCCGTTTAAATGGGGGTAGATTATAGAAAAAAAAATATGATTGGGAAACAATTTAATGCCTTGAGTAAAATACAAAATAATACCGTATTAAAAACGGGGAGTCCCTATTCAAATGACAAAATCGAAAGTTCAAACACATCAACCGAATTGATAACAACCTAATTAAATGGCAAAATCGAAAGCTGAAACCCATCAATCTAATTAATTGATAACAACTGTTATATTCCTTACTTGGTACATACATTAAGAAATCATAACTCCCTATATTAGTATTTCAAACAGCTTTTAGTAAATACGGTTATTCCATATGCTCACCTTAATTTTAGCTTTTTATATTTTAAGTATACTTTCATTTGCCAAAATCAATTTACAAAATAAAAATATTATATAAGACTAGTATTACTTACCTTGAAAAGAACAACCAACTAGGTTATCAAAATCCTTTGTGATGTCTGCTGCCTAATACGTCCTATATATATATACAAGACGAACGTGCCAAGGACACACCACGCCCAAACTTTGTCATTTTAAAGAACGTAAAACAAAAACGCTGATACGTAATTTAAAATATTCAATATAACAGCTAATTTTGCTTTTTGTTGCCGGAACATAGTTATATTTGTATTTTTAAATCTAATAAATATTTTAATATCTTGGCACCCTTTATAGGACTGAAAAAGTTGCACAGCAAAATCCACTTTTATTTTCTTAAACGAAAAATTCATTTGAATTTGAATTATTAGACTTATCAACTTTGAGCTCACCTGGCCCAAAGGTGAGATTTTCTCATCACTTGGCGTCCGTCGTCGTTACATTTTACAAAAATCTTCTGAAACTACTGGGCCAAATTTGACCAAACTTGGCCACAATCATCATTGGCGGATCTAGTTTAAAAATGTGGCCAAACAACCAAGATGGCCCCAATGGCTAAAAATAGAACATAGGGGTAAAATGTAGATTTTGGCGTATATATCTGAAACCACAGCATTTAGAGCAAATATGACATGGGGTAAACATGTTTATCAGGTCAAGATCTATTTGCCTGATATTTTCATAGGAATCAGACAACCCGTTATTGGGTTGCTGCACCAGAATTGGTAATTTTGCCAATTTTGGTTATTATCTTGAATATTATTATAGATAGAGATAAACTGTAAACAGCAATGATGTTTAGCAAAGTAAGATCTACAAAAACGTTACTCTGACCAAAATTGTTAATTGACCTCTTAAGGATGTATACTTGTGACATTTCAGTCTCGTTCAGTCTCTTTGAAATCTCGTTCTGGAATTATTTCCAAAACATGTAATATAAGTGGAAAATAGCAACGAATTTGACAATTATCCTGATCAAACTTAACTCTGTGAAAGAATTGTGTATTTCCAATAAGTAGTTTTTGAGGAATGAAATTTTCAAATTCTAGTACATTTTTTTTTGTACTAATCAAGTCAGTCTTTTTTATTGAAATTTTGCAAACAATGGGTGAGGGGTACAAAAAATGATTTTACCTGAAACATAAACATCCCATATAACTTTTTCTTTCAACTTTCATAGATAGGTATTTTTTTTAATCATTTATAACAAGGAAGTTGAAGTATGCGTTTTGTTCTTTAACATGTTTAAACAGAGAAAAATCACAAATCTTCATAATTGACAACATGGTAAATTTGACTCGAAAAAGCATCAAAATATGATGAAACTTTCTTGTATTAACACCTACATATAGTTTGTTTTAGTTAAATTTATTCAGATTTGTCATTCATCTTTATTGAGAGTATGAAACAAAGTTTTTGTTTTTGACATCTGTATTTGTTTTTATAGTGATTTAGATTATAATACGTTGTCGACTGCAGGACATTTTTTTCAATTTTTACCTCTCATATTTTGTTTTCACTTTGTTGTCAATATAATGGAATTTTAAGCGACTGTCATACAAGTGAGAGATTAGACAAACTATAAAACCCGGTTAACTTAACCATTTTCTGCGTCAGATAACGCCTGCACTAATTCAGGAATATGACAGTTTGTTACCCATTGGTTTCGTGTTTTGGCTCTTGATTTTGTTTCCATTTGATTGGGGACTTTAGTTAAGAATTTTCCTCGGATTCGGTCTTTTTGTTATTTAACTTTTTATAAGGTGTGCATTACCAGCATTACAGAATATTTTTTCTTTTTCAATAAAACACGTCGTTGATATTTCAAATATGACTGAGGTTAAACAAAAATTATCGTGTAAAAATAGAAGAGACTAGATTTGGTTAAATTCTAAATTATGGAAAACTATCAAAAGGGATAGCTCAGAGTCATTCTAATTTTTAAGGTGATGTGTTTTTCGAGCAAGCCCGTCAACTTGAATACGTTCAGGTAAACTTTTCGATGCTATCAGGAAAATATGGTATGATTACTAATAGTAATTATTTGCATTAAACTAGCTTTCAGTAACTGTGAGTACTCTCAGATCTGAAATGTGTTTCTTTAGTGTTTTTTGTTGTTGGTTTTTGTGCAATGTGTCGATCTCATGAGATAAGCCTTTTCAACTGATTTGTATTGCTTTACTTTTGACGCTACCCCTTTGTGTATAGGTCATAGAAATAAAACATAGTTTCAAACATATAAATAAAGCGTACTTAAAATGTAAAACAATTTAGTAAACATATCCGATCAAGTTCCTACATTTACATGTACATAAAAAAAAATATCCGATGATTTTCCTGAGGGGAGGAACCGTTTTCACAAGGCCAATAAGTAATACGTTGTACGTAAATGTATTAATTCATATATACCAAGATGTTCTCTAATCAAATTTGATACCCTGGATTTATCATGATTTTCAACAAAATATATGATGAAATCATTGATTGACCCCTACTAAATTATAGAAAACTGTCATTTCAGATTGATAATAATTTCTAGGTGTAAATACGATACACCTAATAGGGCTAACGACCTCATGTGTGTATTTAAAACTTGTGGTGGCTGAATAAAAAAGCTGCCTTAACAACATTTAAAGAACCAATTTAAATGCACCAGATGATCAATATAGACAATAAATATATCTCCAACCTATTTAACATAATAATTTATTTATTTATTAATGAACTGCACATCTATACCCCTAGGGATTGAAGGCATATATAAACAAGACAGTACAAATATATAAATAATGCAAAAATTATAACATAATGAAATTTATATAAAATGGTATAACAGTAATATTATGCAGGTGTTGTGTCAACTCTTCTCAGTGCAAATCACTTTTTAATGAACGGAACAGGACCAGTAAGCTGCATAATATCAAATGAAGATCAATTGTAATATATCTGTTTCAGACAATTTAAAGTATTCTGGACATATATTATTTATATCTTTTTAAAGCTGATTATGTGAAGATTTATTAATTTTACATTTTTATGAAAAAGTAGGTTTCATCATCAACCTCATTTATATTACAATGTTTACATATTCTATTTTCTCTTTAAATTCTTATATATCTACCTATAATACATGTAGTTATCAAGAGCAAATACTTAGTTTGTCTAAAACATTCATACTATTCTTTGATAATCGTAAGTCGTACATTTAGTTCAATCATTTGGTGTTTGTTTCTGAAAGAAAAATAAGGACCAAAAAAAAATACATAGCCTCTCTGTTTAATACATCTTTAACGTTCTAAAACATGTGTTCATAAAACATGTATAGTATGTACATTGTGTTTCAATTTCAATTGCAACTTGTACATGCGCATCCAACTATTCATTATTAAATCTTCTACATATTTGTTACCGATATAATAATTATAAAAATATATTAAAATATGTCTTCACAGGACCTCTTTCGCAAAATGTATAAGAAGTAAATACTTTAGCTGGTTTTTTTTTTATTTTGTAAATAAAACAAAAAGATGATTTAATCGTACATAAATGCAACGCTCTATCATGCACTCATGTAGTGAGTGATATATGGATGGAACCATACCGTCAATGCACATATTATGGTGTACATGTATTTTATATAAATCACGGAATACCCAATCGATAACATTTTCAAAAAAAAAGAAGAACGCTTGTCTACATTTATAGTTTATACATAAATGTACATGTTAATGCAAAAATTAAGCGTCAAAACAGTCAAAAAACATAACAAATAATATGTTCGTTCCGCTTTAATCTATGATCTTGTACTTGAAGGCATGTGATGAAGACTTTGTGGTAATTTTTCATTTCTCGATTGTGCACATTAAACCAGACTAGATGCTTCTAACACTGAAGTACCTTATCGGTAAAGATTAATCCACAATGACAACACGGCTTAATTTTCTTCAGCTGAAGTAATTATTATGTGTTTCTATTTTTTGTTTTGTACTCTCATATTTTATTGGTGTCTGTATTTATACTGCATAAAAGCCGAAATGTAATCCCCTAAACAACATTCTTTGTTTTTTGAAGGGGTAGTCTCTCTTTGCCATTCATTACAATTGTACCACATACCAAACCTAGCTTCTTTGTTGGAAATTTATACTCGACATAGCTCTGTTTGAAATAACTGCCACGGACCATAAAGCATGCATGAAGGAATCAAGCAGTTAAATTCCATTATAGGTGAATATATTGACAAAGACAGATAAATTAAGGTTAACAGGGAAAACTCGGGATTTATAACTAAAATGTCTCCATTTTGTATAACATGCCATTTTATACTTTTCTTACACGGGATAACAAATATCCTTACGAGAGTAAATAAGACGTCCGTGCCAAGTTTGTACATTAACATATTAGTCTGATAATCTATAATAGAAATAAAGGTCCTTTTGTGTCGTCGTAGAATATAATGTTGTCTCCTGATAATCTGTTCCTATTATAAGCAAATAGCAATACTCGAATAACTGTGTATTGAGATGTTTATTTGTTAAGTCTCCTTCGCGGTCCGCATCTAGCAACTTTGTCAACATCTTTATTAAAAACAACTAAACAACTCTTTTTGACTGTTTACAAATTGTTTGTGTTGATATTAAATGCTTGCAATTTTATTCGCTTTATATGGGAGAATAGCTACTCTAGGCAAATTATCAGTTGCACAGCAAACAATTTTCGGCAAACGATTGAATGGCTATTAAGGTCAAGACATTAGTCCCGTGACAAAAGTCGGAGGTAACGATGTTTTGTTGAACGTGCATAACTCTTGGGTTTTTTTTACTCGTATCGTCAAATTTTTACTCGTACATTAATACACATCAAGTGTTCAAATCTAAAGTGAATAAGCTTCATTATTCTTTATAATTTGTGTTTATGTTATGTCAGTCTTTTAATGTTAGGAACAGATGTAATACAGTAAAAGAGAAGGCTATCTTGAGAGTTTTAGATTTTAATTGTAAACATATTTTAACTACTGTGCCTCTTATTCAAGAGATCGAGAATAACATGAATAAGATTGATATAATGCTTATCAAAGAACATTGGTTTTTGATTGTCAAATACATCTATGACAAGAACTACATAAACATTTTAATGGATCTGGTAAAGCGGTTGATATGTATAATCCCATTCCACCAAATTATATGGAGGTTACGAAGGTGGCCATTAAGTTTGACGATATAATTACTCCGCTGCAACTAGGAAATGTGAGAATTCAATGTATGAAAATTTAAGGAAATCCCGAATCTACTAGTATATTTATATATGTTTACCTATCATGAAGGTGCTCTAACAACCACTTTACTGAACTCAATGAATGTTAAGACCACCTTCATGAAATATTTGAAACCTTTAAAAACTCTCATCAATTAATAATAGGTGGATACTTTAATGAAAATATATACAGTTCAACCAATTCTCAACGTAAAACAGCCATATCACAGTTGAATGTGGAATTACTTTTATACACCGAGGTGGCCAAGCCATGTCTGCAATAGAGTACATTTATTTCAAGACCATTATAAGGGAAATGTTGTCACTGGTGAAAAACAGGAAATATATAGCAACGTCTCTGACCATATTCCACTTATGTTGTCATTGAAATGTGATATATCCTATAAGAAGTTGAAAGAACAACTCAAATGTTAACTGGAATAAGGTGGACAAGGCTGACTATAAAGTATTTGGTGAACGGAACCAAATATTATCACATACAATCTCAAACATCGCTCCAAGAAAACGAAAGGGCAAGCAAAAAGAAGAAACTACCATTAATGAATGATGAAATCTAACCAGCTGTGAAAAGGATGAAAGCTGCCTTCTTTGTATGGAAACAACATAGTCGACCAAAAGAACCTAGTAACTTCTATATTAAGCTAGGAAACTATGTAGAAAAGAGATCGAGCAAGCGCTAGAAAAGATTAGTACTCGACAACAAATCTTGGATGTTAAATCCAGTGACACTGCCTTATTTGATAAACTAACTAGAAAACAGTAGTAAGGTGATGGGTAGATTTATTGAAGAACTTATAGTAGAAAATAAAACATATCAAACATCTGAACGTGTATTGGAAGGTTGGAAAAAGCATTTTAGAGATTTTGCGAAAATATTTGACTATCAGAATCGTTTAGAAGTAGAAGAAGATGAAACATAACTAAAATTAAAGATACCTAAGGAAAAATATTCACATGAAAAAATGTCAATCCAAGAATTGAAAAATGCTGTCAAAAAATTAAATACAAATAAAGCCATAGACTATTACTGCTTAAAATTTCATTCATGCCAGCGAAACACTTCTAGAGTATCTTCAACTTCTAATGATTACCAGTTTTGAACACTGCTATATACCAAACTTACTCAAAATTGGAACCTTTTCCCTGTATTCAAAAACAAAGGTGACATGAAGAATGCTAAACATTACCGTCCGATCAATGCAACACAAACGTACTCGGAGATCATAGATAATAATCAAAGGAAGAGAAAAACAATAAGATCAAACATCAAAACCCACTGCCAAACAGGCTTCACAGCAAAATCCACTTCATTGCTATGTAAACTGTGCATTGAAGAATTTGAATGAGAAAATAAAGATATCAACCTATGTTGCATAATTGGATTTAAAATCTGCTATTGATATTGTAGTTTATAAAAACCTAATACGACGTCTTTTCCAATTGGTTTCTCACATCAATCTATTCTACTGATCAGCAATGTATATGAAAATGCAACATCCTGCATGTGTTAAATGGGGCAATATAATGTCAAATCGCTTATTCAATATTGAATAAGGTGTAAGACAAGGCGAAGCCTATAGCATGATTAGCGCTGATCCCTACACAGTTTATATCAACCCTCTACTACAAATTCTGAGCAACTCAGGACTTGGAGTCAAAATTGGAAATATAAACTGTTGTGCGCCGACCTGTGCAGACAATGTTGCTTTGATATCCAACAATCCCTTTGAGCTCTACTGAGTTCATATATCTTACCAGTTTTGACCTACGCCCTAGTTGTCTTGATACCATCAGGTAAAAATTTAGATCTGATCCATAAACAACATACAAGGTGGATTTAACAGATTTTATCTCTCAACCTAAATGTGGCTGACCCAGCTGTCTATTTATTATCAGGATTGCTCCTACTTGAAGCAGAGATCCATATCAAAATTCTTAAACTATTTGAGAATATAACCAGATCTGAAAGATCGTCCTTAGAGTGGAGAATAGCGGAACGTCAACTTCAAATTAAAATTTACTCAAGCAATAGCTGGTTTATTGATCTGAAAAAGATATGTGACAACTATGACATCGTAGAGTTAGAACAGTATCTTGAAAAGTCATTAACAAAAATTGAATAGAAAAGGTTTACAATCAAAAAGATTTACAAGTACTGGGAGGGTGCCATAGAGACCAAAATGAAGGGGCACTCAACACTAAGATATCTTTAAGGTAAATATGATATTGGCTGAATGCATCCTTACTTAAAACAACAAGTGCAAACTGAGATAAAGAAATTGTCCACTGATGCTTTGCTCTAAATTAGTCACTTGAACCTACATACTGCAATCTAATAAAGCGAAATATTCAAAACTATGCAACAAGTCCGATGTGTAGACTCTGTAATAAAGCTACTGAAACCATTGAACATTTTATCTTACTGTGTGAAACAACATCACAAATAAGAAAAAATTGTATCGGCAAAATACTACACGAAGGTAGTTTGGTTTCACCAAGAGAAAGCCTGCTATCTCCTATTGACTTAATAACATCGATTATTAACCGTTATTATTACCTGTCAAAGAAGATGTGCAAGACCGAGTGGCTTATCACTTGGTAATGCTATGTCACCAACTGGTATATGAACTTCATTCCAAGCGCTATGGTGTGTTGACGAAACTTGATTCAAAAGCAAGCAGAAAGTGAAGAATTGTGAATTCATTTTAGTTAAATTATATATATATATATATATATTATATCTCGATAGCATGGGTTCGAATCCCGGCAAGGGAAAAACAAAACATTTGCGAAAGCAAATTTACAGATCATTGTTGGGTTGATGTTTAGACGAGTTGTATATGAATATTGACACCTTATGTTTGTGGCATAACATCGTGGCCACAAGTTAATTGTTTTCTGTTTAGTATTAAATTTATATTAAGATCCATTTTGTTACATCTTGTGATCAATTTTATTTTATTAATGATCAATTATATTAACAATGCCATTGTTATATTATAGTTCGTTTCTGTGTGTGTTACAATTTAACGTCGCGTCGTTTGTTTTCTCTTATTTTTGAGTGTAAATTGACATTGCGATAAGACGTGTCACGGTACTTGTCTATCCCAAATTCATGTATTTAGTTTTGATGTTATATTTGTTATTCTCGTGGGATTTTGTCTGATGCTTGGTCCGTTTCTGTGTGTGTTAGTTACATTGTAGTGTTGTGTCGTTGTTCTCTTATATTTATGCGTTTCCGTCAGTTTTAGTTTGTTACCCCGATTTTGTTTTTTGTCCATGGATTTATGAGTTTGAACAGCGGTATACTACTGTTGCCTTTATTTATTTGGCAATCCTCAATGGCAGTCAGCAGGGTTAAAGAACATCAGTTGTTCGACCTGTTAGTAAAATGCGTCTTGTTTAAATATACTTTTTCACTTTTTTGGTCTTTTGGAAAATGTTGTTTGTGCTGTAATCATAGGTTTGAACGTAGTTTTCAATTTAGACTCGTTTATATTTTTTCGTTTGTGTTTGTATCATATTTTCCCTCCGGTTTATATGATCCGTTCATCCTATATTGACTATTAAAATGCAAGAGTCTATCTAAAAATGAATGTACTTTTTCTAAAAATGAGGGTACTTTTTATATGGCCTTCCAAATACCGTTTCGATCCCTAACATCACTTAAGAGACATTTATTGTCGAAATCCTGATCTGGTGTACAAAAAAAAAATATTGACACCTTATGTTTGTGGCATAACATATTGGCCACTAGTTAATTGTTTTCTGTTTAGTATTGAAAGTACATATTTAAGCCTCCCAAACGAATATCAGTCTAATAATGATTGAAAAAATAAGTTTTGTATAATGAGGTAAAGAACGTGGCAACGTACTTATACATCATCCCATTTGCCACGTTCAATTATTTTACCTCATTATACAAAACTTATTTTTTCAATCATTATTAGACTGATATTCGTTTGGGAGGCTTAAATATGTAGTTTCTGTTGTAATTGCCCTACCGTTGTCTAATTTATACCATCCTGGATCGGTTAGGACATTTTTGATTTTTTTGTTTGAGGACTGCCCTCAATGCAGTTATAACATCTCAACTGTCACAACCTTTGGAAATCTAGAGTTGTGCCATTTCACATCGTAAATAACTATTTTTATTTTTGGCATATTTCTGTAGTCTTTGCGGTGTGTTTGGAAATTTTAAAATTGTTCCAGCGTTCGCTTAAATTGTATAAATCAAGATTTTGATAGAGTCTCAATTTGAATTGACATGATTCATTTGTCATTGTGCAATTACCGAAGAAGGATATCTGTTATCCGAAATATCTAATATTTGTATATTTTATAGTTATTTAATGGTGATGTTGTACCCTTTTTGACTTGTTATATATTATATTTTGTAGTGTACAGAATCATATTACATGATCCATCGCCCTGTAAGATTGATCGTTGACTATTTATTCAGTCATTTATATATGTATATATATATATAGATTGCCTAACAATGTAATTTTAACACACTATTTAGTATGTAAACATAAGAATGTTTAAAATATTTACAAAATGATGAAAATAAACGCAATATTTCGCTAGACCAACTAGCTTTATCAAGCGTGCATCTATCCAGGTGAAATGTAGATGATAAGAAACTATTGCAGCTCAACGTCTGTGTTGCACTTAACTGCCTTTAAAATAAGAAAAATTTTGCAGCTCAATGTCTATGAGCAATTGAATTTAGCTGCTTTGAAAATAAGAAAATTTTGCAGCTCAATGTATATGTTGTATTGGATTTAGCTACCTTAAAAATACATAATTGGTAGTTGAAGTTAGCAACGTCCATTGGCCAATATTACGGGATAAAAAGGACGATGCTTTGTTTTAAATTATTCTTTATCTTTCCTGTATCTTTTTTCGTCTTTTTCGTTAAGACCATCAGGTTCTAAAGTGTGGAGTTGGTGGATCCAAAAGTTCTCTCTTCTCCTTCTCGCCGTGGTATCCCACTCGGTGTTGACTTTTATAATTTGGAAAGTAACATTATCAAAAGGATGTTTCGTTGAACGAAGATGTCTTGTGAGAGGACAGTTTTTGTTGGTTTTATACGATGAACGATGGTTATTGAGCCGAATATTAAATTTGTCCATTGTTTCTCCCACATACTGAATGCCACAAGTGTCACATGTTAATATATAAATTGAGTTCTCCGTTTTACAGTTGGAATAAGAGTAGATGGTATAATTTTGTTTAGTAACGGAGCTGATGAAAGAACTGCTTGTATTGGCAGCTTTACAACACAAACAATTCCTTCGACCACATTGTTTGTAGCAACCGGGCGATGGATTAGGCTGCTTTGCTAATACAGATTACTAATCACTAATTTGTCACGGATGTTAGGTCTTCTGAAGGCCATGACTGGTGGTGATGAAAATACTTTTTTTAGATTTGCATCATTTTCTATAATTTTCCAATGCTTCTGAACAAGGGGTGTTCTGTTAGCTTGTACTCACTTACCATCCTGATTTTTAAAATGTGTCATCCATTGTTCAGAAGCATTGGAAAATTATAGAAAATGATGTAAATCTAAAAAATATAAGTACGTCTGTACTGATTAATCCACACTCCCTTAGATTTGTATGTCATGTGCTGCTATTTATAGGCTATTTATAGGCACTTATGTATATATATAAATATATATATATATATATATATATATAACTCGTCTAAACATCAACCCAACAATGTTAGATCTGTAAATTTGCTTTCGCAAATTTTTGGTTCTTCCCTCGCCGGGATTGGAACCCATGCTACTGTGATATCGTGACACCAAATCATATATATATATATATATGTGGGGGGGGGGTGTCACATGGATCTCCCTCTTTTAGTAGTTTTAAAGTCTATTAAAATTTTTACTGATTGCATCAACTTATTTTAACAGTGTATACAGTGTGTAAACATGTATTTTAAATAACATAACGTTATAAACACAATATTTTGAACCATAAGTTGAACTGTGAATATACTGGTGGAGGAATCTAATTGATGGAACTACTTTCCTATATATCTAGTTCTAAAAACATGGTTTAGGGTAGAACTAGAATTTTAAACAATTAAGTAATAACTTGAACAATCTTGAAGATACCTTCATCTAATTTTTCTCTTTTTTTATCACCCTTTCCAGGTATACGTTTTCATTCTTCTTTTCGACCCTTATCAAAAAATCTATGATTCCAATTCTCAATCGGTTCTATTCATTTATCTTAAAAATCATACCACATTCGGATGTGGCGTCTTTCAATGACCTGTTAAAAACTTCTAATTTGCAGATCTTTGATTGCAGTTCATATATCTATACCTAAAATCCTCTATCAATTTGCATACTTCTTTTTGAATAATTTAACTATGTCTCGTGCATGTCTTAAATATGTGCATTCTAACTGAAATATCATCAATATGAATTAAAATGCAGAAAACATCACTTTTAATAAATATTTCATTCAGTTTCCATGTTATTTGATGGTAAAAGAGTACAGTCATCCAATCCTTAAATAGCAACGTGTCACGGTACTTGTCTATCCCAAATTCATGTATTTGGTTTTGATGTTATATATATATTTGTTATTCTCGTGGGATTTTGTCTATATGTGTTACATTTTAGTGTTATGTCGTTGTTCTCCTCTTATATTTAATGCGTTTCCCTCGGTTTTAGTTTGTTATCCCGATTTTGTTTTTTGTCCATGGATTTATGAGTTTTGAACAGCGGTATACTACTGTTGCCTGTATTCTAACTTTCTCTGTCTTAATTTTGAGCGGGCATTCTATTATTTTAACTAAAGTGTTGTTGAAGTATACAAATCGGTTCTATTCATTTATCTTAAAAATCATACCACATTCGGATGTGGCGTCTTTCAATGACCTGTTAAAAACTTCTAATTTGCAGATCTTTGATTGCAGTTCATATATCTATACCTAAAATCCTCTATCAATTTGCATACTTCTTTTTGAATAATTTAACTATGTCTCGTGCATGTCTTAAATATGTGCATTCTAACTGAAATATCATCAATATGAATTAAAATGCAGAAAACATCACTTTTAATAAATATTTCATTCAGTTTCCATGTTATTTGATGGTAAAAGAGTACAGTCATCCAATCCTTAAATAGCAACGTGTCACGGTACTTGTCTATCCCAAATTCATGTATTTGGTTTTGATGTTATATATATATTTGTTATTCTCGTGGGATTTTGTCTATATGTGTTACATTTTAGTGTTATGTCGTTGTTCTCCTCTTATATTTAATGCGTTTCCCTCGGTTTTAGTTTGTTATCCCGATTTTGTTTTTTGTCCATGGATTTATGAGTTTTGAACAGCGGTATACTACTGTTGCCTGTATTCTAACTTTCTCTGTCTTAATTTTGAGCGGGCATTCTATTATTTTAACTAAAGTGTTGTTGAAGTATACAAAATTAACGAGTGTAGTGAAATGTTTTTCTGAAAATTTACGTAAATCCATGGGAAATCAATTTAGAGTGCCAGCGTGTCCTCTTTTTTATCAAATAATGAATCTTAAACAAATTTCAGTACTTTTGCTATCTCAGACTGACTCGTATAACGAAGTTATTTGACCGAATCAACCAAAACTGACCATAGTTGGTCTACATTATGTAAATCTATATAGCCGTATAGTAAATCAGTAATCTCTTTTTTTCCAGGAGGGAATATATAAAACAAATGACAGCAATAATGTAACACAATGACTGCAAAAAAAAATCTGCATCAATTTAGAGTACCAGCATAACCTCTTTTTATACTTCATTTATTATCTCAAACTGAATTGTACATTTAAAACAAATTTTTGACCGCATCAACCAAAACTGACTATATTTGCACTTTATCATGTAAATCTATACAGCCGCATAGTAAACTACATCGTAGTAATATTTTGATGTCAGGATGAACTGTATGATACAAATGGTAGCAATATTGGAAAAAATGACTACAAAATTTGTTTGCATCGATTTAGAGTTCCAGCATGTCCTCTTTTTATTCATAGTATTGAATCGTAAACAAATTTAAGTAGTTTTGATATCTCAGACTGACTGGTATAACAAAATTATTTGTCCGCATCAATCAAAACTGACCATATTTGCACTTTATCATGTAAAGATATATGACCTCATTGTAAATCAATAATATTTCTATGCCAGGACGGATTGTATAATAAAAATGACAGCAATACCGAAACACGATGAATACAAAATTTTAGTGTGTCATCATTTCCTCTCTGTATCCACAATAATGAACCGTCACGAAAGTCAGTAGTTCGTGATGGTTTGTATTTTAAACAAAACTATTCAACGGCTTCAACCAACACTCATATGACTGATTCATATACTTTATAATGAAAAGTATGAGAAGTTCTCTTCTTGGAAGAGCATACCGTTAATATATAATGTAGGTTGATTGATATTGTCTGTAGCCTAGCGTCCAGGGTCAAATATGTTATTCATGTTCAAGTCGAGTATATTGTCGTACGTTCGAGATCATTTATAATCGTAATGGATAAGTCTGTAAAAATTGACGAGCTGGTACTATTAGTTACATGGTGTGTTAGTGACCTAATACGATATATACGGGGTCAGTAAATTCCATATGGGGTGATAGCGAAGCTCGAATCCCCATAAGGAATTACTGACCCGTATATATATCGTGTTAAGTCACTAACACACTGTATAACGAACTTATCTTACCGACTGTCTTCAAATGTGGTATTTTGACCAGCGGCCCATCAAAGTGATCAAGTCTTCAATACTTAGTAATAAGATAATATTCCATTTGTCTATACAGATAACAAATGCCAACAGTAACAACTTTTTAGATTTCAATTTGATTGATGAATTTATTTTAATCGTTCATTACATGTATCAATTTATTCGTCTGTTGAATCTTTTCAGATTTCCTATTTTGTTAAAGGGAAGTCACTCCATTATGCCAACACTAACATCTTGTTAGCTTCAGTTATGTTTTATGAATTTATTTCATCCTTTCATCATCAATTTCTTTGTCTGTTGAATCCTTTCAGATTTCTCCTCCACACTTAGTTTTTTTTTATAAAGGGTTTTGGCATCTTTTTTGTTTTGAAAGGGTAGTAACTCCTTACTAACCCGATATGGTTGCTAACCCTAAATTGTAACTAATCATGTACTTTTTAGCGCACCCTATACGAAATATATATAGTCACCACGTGAAGTCCTTTAACCAATCATATCTCAATAAATCTATAGGAGGTAAGATATAAATCTTTACACATACACTTTACTTTATTTATATCCACAAATATATACACTGTACAATTTTCGTTTGAATATTTGGCAAAATCGAATCTTAAAATCGTAAATCCGAGGCAAACAATGTGAATTACGCTGAAAAATCCATGCATGAAATGCAAATGTTATATTTAGGAAAAGACTGTGAAAATGGGAAACGAAGCATCGTAAACCATGAAGTTTATTCCCAACATATAAAAATATTTTCCCGATGTGTTGGATAACCTTTCTATCCTCGATAATTGTACATGTAACTTTAAAAAACAAAATATTAACAATCCGCTACTCAGAGAATTCATATAAGAACTGATTTTTTGTAAATAATAAAAGATACTATTTCGAATTAAAGGTGTTTTTGATTTGTTCTGGTATGAAAAACTTTCACGTAAAATATAAACTAAAGATAAAAATCGTTTTAATAATTAAATGCACATGATCACGAAATTTATTTCTTAATTTAAACAATCAGTTAACGCAAAAAGTAAACGCGCGTTTACTTTCAAGTGCACAAAAATACACTTGTGAAATTTGTAGTAAACGCCCATTTACTTAAAAGTGCACGTGCAGTAAGATTAGAGAATATTTATTCTTTCGTATTTTTCCTCCTTATAATTTCCTGCATGAAGTCATCCTCATAATAATAAAGAAACAAATCGGCAAAAAGAGGACACGATTGATTATCATTGAAATGTTGACAGTCTGTTGAAAAACACGTTCACCAAACGTAACAAATATGTTGTCAATCAAAAAACAACAAATCAATTGCATATGTAAGCTTGTTACTCATTTAAAAAAGTATAATGATAACAAAATTGTAAACTTTATTTAAAAGCATTCACTAATCTTTTTATTGGTCGGAATGCAACATCTTTAAAAACTTCATGTTACATCTGAATCAAGGTAACTTAACTACAGTGAAGGTGTTATAAACATCAAAGAGAATCGATGCTTTGTTGGTCATCTGTACCCAAATCTCCTCATTCACTGCCAGTTGCATGTAGACAGTTTGGGTTGCCATATCATATTGGTTACCAGTATATAGCCACACATAAATAAGTCCATTCTTCCTTAGAGTAGTGTGAGCGGTTACAGTGCCTGCCATCATGGTAACAGACACCAAGTAATTACCAGCCACAGTAGCTTTATATTTTCCACCATTATAATTAGTATTCGGACAAAGAATTCGGCTGTATTGGACTATTGCATCTTCGGCATAAGAATTCGGACCACTGAGTAATGTCGCTGTTAATCCCGCTGTAAAAAATAAAATAAAGGAATTTAATAAATGTGTAATATAAACATAAACATACACTGTTTAGGCAAATTATTTCATCAAAACATCAAAAGAAAAAAAGAAAATTCATGTTACAATCAAAGTGCAGATAGTATACCATAATTTTCCCTCAAGGTGTAATACCACCATTGATTTTTCCCTATTAGTCTTTGTTAAATTGGCACTTTTAAAAAAATCGTACAGTATTTACCTTTATTTCAACCAAAGAAATACTTTGCATGTGTAAAGTTCAATCCTTTCCAGTGATACAGTGAAAATTTCACACTA
The DNA here is from genome assembly GCF_963676685.1 of Mytilus edulis. NCBI lineage: Eukaryota > Metazoa > Mollusca > Bivalvia > Mytilida > Mytilidae > Mytilus > Mytilus edulis. The sequence goes on from NC_092348.1 coordinate 39,498,020, forward strand.
CATTTCATTGCATATAAGAAAGTAACCACCGCCGAGGGTAGACAACCCAATTTTTACACTGCTATTTACTGGTTACCCGCTTTGGTAACTATGTAACCTTAACGTTCCAAAATATTTTATAAGACCATCAAATAAAAAAAGAATGATGCTTTCAGACACCCAACATACATATTTACGACTCAGAAAAATTTAAGTGCATTGAAATGCAGGGTTAATTTTCTACAACTGTCAAATTCAAGGGAATATTTTTTTAGGCCTACTTTCGTATGCAACCGGATGTGACGTACCATGATTTGGTGGTATTACACCTCAACACACATTTTAAACAAATTTTTTCATCAAAGCATCAAAAGAAAATGGAAAATTCATGTTACAATCATGTGAACTACCATAAGTTTACTATTGCATGTACATGAACAGCTTTAAAAACATACTTGAAGTATGAATGTTTTTTTTCTAAAATAATGTACAATGGGTTAGAACACTGTCTGTCATTCATAAAAAAAAACGTCAGTCTTTAAAGACTAATATGTATAAATCAAATATGCTTTTAATATATAATTTATATTCTATAATAGTTTAATTCATACCGCTGAGAACTGTTTATACCGCGCCTTTATTATTTTGATAAATTCTATTGTAATACTTTTAACTTACCTGGTCTTAAAATTTTCCTCAGTTGATAAATCTGCTCCTGTGGAAACTTGTCATTGAGTGAGAAGATCATTCTGTTTCATAGTCATGTACACAGCAGTTTGAGCAACATATTGCGATTACCACGTTGATATTTTAAATGCATTGCTTGCAGATTTTGTGATTTAGTAGGCGGTTTGTAAATGTATGATTTATTGAATAATATTATGATTAGATTTATGCACATTAATCTTTGTATTCCTCATTATACGTTATATTAGGATATGACCATATTCGATCATATGTGAGTGTGTGGATCTGATCTCCCCCTTTTACGTGTGTGGATCTGATCTCCCCCTTTTACGTGTGTGGATCTGATCTACCCCTTTTACGTGTGTGTTAAAAATTTTCTTTTATAACTGATATCTTCCTTTCCTAAGTTGACCACTCGTACATCTGAACATATATTGCGGTATGGGATGACATCAAATGTGCATGAAACATATAAAGGAACTTTCTAAACGTTTCCATAACTTTAATTTTTTGCTGGTTCTGTTTATATATACATGATATAAGAATGTGTATCGATATACACGAAATTTGACCAAAGTTGTTTTAATCATTTGGAAGATATCATAAACGGCACTAATTACGGTTTAGATCATTTTATAACCATGCCGGTTTTATTTGTTAATTATTTTATATTAAGATTTCATTTTATTATATTAAGCGAACATTGAATATATTTCCTCAATGGAAATAAAGATTTAATATACACTACTACTGAATCTTTGAATCGGGAGAATTTTAAAAGGATTTTGAAAGGTTTGAAATATCTATAGACTAGTTTTGTGTCGTTCGTATTCGTCCATATTTTTGGCCTTAAGAAAGCAAACATTAGATTAATTACCATCGGTTCTTTTGATTGATTGATTATTGGTTGCTTGACGTCCAGTGGCAATTCTTTCGTTTGTTTAGGACGAGAACAAATTAACAAAAAATACATTAAGTAGGTTATATCAGTTACCATAGGTACTTTTGAAAGATGATTTCAGATACATCCTGCAAAAAAACAATACTTTAACACAAAAACAAAGATCTCCATTTAAGGCAACTACCCCGCTTAAAACAGCGGTCCATGATTTGAATATTTGAAATACTGCACAAACAATACCTTAAAGTACATGCAGTGTACCATAAAAGTACCAGTAAAATACTTTTAAGTGTCAATAAATTAATCTGAATTTGTCACGAAATTAACATACGAAATAATATATACAACTGAGATTGTTTTAATGATCAGATGTTCTGTAACACATTTGAGAGTAGTAACGTTGATTATTAATTTTCTTTGCAAAATAAAGGCAGCAGTAGTATACCGCTGTTCAAACTCATAAATCCATGGACAAAAAACAAATTCGGGGTAACACAACACTACAATGTAACTAACACACACAGAAACGGACCAAGCATCAGACAAAATCCCACGAGAATAACAAATATAACATCAAAACCAAATACATGAATTTGGGATAGACAAGTACCGTGACACGTCTTATCGCAATGTCAATTTACACTCAAAAATAAGAGAAAACAAACGACGCAACGTTAAATTGTAACACACACAGAAACGAACTATAATATAACAATGGCCATATTCCTGACTTGGTACAGGACATTTTTAAAGGAAAAAATGGTGGGTTGAACCTGGTTTTGTGGCATGCCAAACCTCCCTCTTTTATAGCCATTTGAAATAAAACATTAAAATGACAACTCAACACCACAGGACTACAATATAGTCAATGACGTCAATACATGAATTCGGGATAGACAAGTACCGTGACACGTCTTATTGCAATGTGAATTTACAATAAAAAAAAAAGAGAAAACAAATGACGCAACCTTAAAATGTAACACACACAGAAACGAACTATAATATAACAATGGCCATATTCCTGACTTGGTACAGGACATTTTTAAAGGAAAAAATGGTGGGTTGAACCTGGTTATAGTGGCATGCCAAACCTCGCACTTTAATGGCAATGTCAAATATAACATAGAAATGACAACATAATATTACATGACTACAATACAAATAAATAGGAAAACGTATTAGACAAAGAAACACATGATTAATGAATAACAAAAAGCATCAGGTTTAAAATTTAATACGCCAAAAACGCGCCTCGTCCACACAAGACTCACCAGTGACGCCCAGATATAAAAGATCGAAAGCGAAAAAAAAGTACAAAGTTGTACAGCACTGAAGATCAAAAGTTGAAAAAGGTTGTGTCAAATACGGCTAAGTTTTTATGCTTGGGATAAGAACATCCTTATTATTTTCTAAATTTTCTAAAAAGTACAAAATATCGATTGTGGTGTTGTAGAAGTTAATAAGTGGAAAGGGACATATTGTAACGTGTTTGGCTTATGAACCATATGTTCGTATCCGTTTTCACAGAATCTGAGACACTCCAATATCAATCTTTTAATTAACCCAAAAACCCAACTACAACTTGGAGGCTTTACTTAAAACTACAAGACCAACTTTGAAACTTAATAAAGAAATAACACTATTTACACAAATAACTTTGTATCAAAAAGTAGTCTGAAAACTAGAACCTCAATTTATCCTTGATCCTTTCACTGACTCCGAGGTCCCAACTAATTTGACAAACAATTATATTAAACTTAAGAATGAGCTTCAAAAATCCTAGGTTCCTGAAACACCTAGTTCTGAGACAACTAGTCTCTGAAGCACCTAGTTCCTGAGACAACTAGTTTTGAAGCACCTAGTCCCCGGAGCACCTAAGTCATCAGATTATTACAAGCTATCTGTTCGAGGGACTGCGACCATTCCCGAGAGAAATTACAGTTTCGGAACAACGCGGTAGCTTGCAATAATTGTAATACTTAGTCTCCGAAGCACCAAAGTCACCAGACTTTTACAAACCACCTATTCGAGGGACTGCGACCAATCCCGAGGGAAATTACAGTATCGAAACAACCCGGTAGCTTGCAACAATCGTAAAGACTTCAAAAACCGCTTGCTTCAAAACCACAAGCTTTCAACTCAAACTAGGTTTACAAACTTTCCTTTTAAACTACTTTATTGGCTGGTATTCACTTTCCGATGTTCATCCGTCGACGGCCAACTAATAAAAGAGCGACTTGCAATGAATCGGTGTCTTTATATACCAAGAGCGCGGACCTCGAAGAGAGCACCCTAGCAACAATTAACGCGTCTCATAACAACCAAGGATAAAAGACTGATTTTATATGTATTATTCGTTAACGCATTGTTCAAACGGGTAATTTATTATGGATAACAATTCAACGATAAATTACAAATATTGTCTTATGCCTAAACTGCATTTTTGTCACAATATTACCTTTATTGATTTTGCTATTTGAATTTTTGCGATTACATGCACTTGTGATGGCGACTAATTAATGTTAAAAACAATCCACTTCCCTTTTCATCACGAGTGTGACCAACCGAATTAATACTATTTACCGGGTTTGTAATAGTCTTGAGTTTAGTATTTTTTGTCTTTCTCCTTTTTAGCCATGGCTTTATCAGTTCATTTTCTATCTATAAGTTTGACTGTTCCTATGGTATTTTTCGCCCCTCTCTTTAATAACTTGGATAATTAGATTGATTTTAACGATGAATCTTCAAAAGTTGAGAGGGGTAATCTGGCAGAAATGACGTCTTCATCACCGCTGCTAATTTCGGATACCAAATTTCATTGAGTCTCATTTTTCTGTTGCCTAATATTCCTACATAAATCCGATTTACTTTGGTTTTGGTTGAATATTTGATTTTTATTCTTTTAAAAATTACCATTTCAAATATTAGCAGGATATATATTCTCCGAGCCATATTTCAACATATCAGACCCTAGTTGCACAAGTAAAATGTACATGCGCAGTAGAATTAATTAAAAATCTTACAAAGAAGTCAAATTACTGACGTACTCAAAGACACAAGTGCCAGCTACACATGAGGCTCATATTTTAAAGTTTCTTTATGCGACAACTTCACACGTGAATAACAAAACAATATCCTAATATTTGGATTTTATCTCCGGTTTGTGGTTCCATTACAATAATGACTCTCGTTATTCCCATTCTAAGCTATGCTTAGATGAGAGTCTATCTTACTGATAACGCTCGTCTTATTTTCGAGCATATAAAATTCAGCAATTTCAAAAAGTAAGCATAAACCCCCCCAAGCAAAAATAAACAGGAAACTAAATTACAGTTGACGTTTACTGTTAAATCATCAAACTCACTTTGATTAATTTCACAATATAAATAAATATAAGAAGATGTGGTATGAATGCCAATGAGACAATTCTCCATCAAAGTCACAATTTTTATTTTTAAAGTAAACCATTAAAGGTCAAAGAACTATCTTGGACCACCACACACACGCACATCAAGCTATAAAAAGAAAATTCTAGTTAAACTATTCAAACGTGAAAAACATCGGTCTTATTTATATTAAAAAAAGATAGTAAAAACACTTATACATCACATTAACAAACACGGTTAATAGTCTAATTCGATAGTTCCCTTTCGTGATAAACAGGGAATTGGATAGTAATTACGACATAAGGAATATATCCGATATAATCCGTGAAACCGTTTTTCCATAACAGTCAACCAACTCGTGATGGCGTCTTTAAAATTTACGAAGGGATGATTTTAACTTCACCATTTGAAACACATGGTGTAATAGCTTTCTTGTGAGTAGCAATGCCACTACTAGTGAAGTTTAAATCCCCAAAAGACATTCTAGATATTAATTAATTATCAATGTTATTTGATTAAATCATGGTACTGGGTGTTTTTAAACTAACAAATATACAGACTTCAATAAAATATGATAAATTAAAAAAATAATAAAAATCAATGTTATTATTCATAAATATGTTACACAAATTGAATAAATCAACTGTTTAGACGTCTTTGTATAGACAAGCTGTACATAGTTATCTTATCTTATGACAAAACGCCAAAGTCAAATCAATGACCTTTCAAAGTACTTTACTTCTTTTTCCATAATGTAAATTACAGTATTGGTAGAGCTGATAGGCACAAAAAATAGAATACAGCGACATTTGTAGTCTTTATGATAATTGTCTTTTTGGCTTTCGAATCACATTTCCCAACTTTATATTGAATTTCTTTTTTTTTTGTCAGGCTATTTTTAAATCCTCTAAAATTTGATAGTCGTGCCCAAATCAAGAAAAAATACAGTTATATCATTTGGTTGTCCACCAGTTTCGCCCTGGACGTGATCTTATGGTTCACAAGTAATTCAACAGATCCATTTATAAATCATCTTGTTTGTGTCTTGCCTTGTGAAAAACCAAATAATTAGAATATATAACTTTGAATCAAATTTATATTGACGTTCTTGAATTTACACATTTGTCACCCGAATTTTTGTCATCTTATGCAAATTCATTATTTGAATTTTGTCATAAATTCAATTTTAAAATAGGTTTTGTTATAAAAAATATCCATCTCAGTCAGTGTCCTAGTTTGTCTTACGGTATCAGCTAGAAATTCAATTTTAATTTTATATATATTTATCAATTGGTTAATACCTTCTTCTGTTGCCAAAGCTTGTCGGTTATGACAAGAACACTGAAACATACCCTCTTTTCCTAAATATTGACAGTTTACATCGTGGATAGTAGTTTTTCCAAACTTATCCTTCAAAACCAAAAATGTTCTTACATCATTTGGTCAACATATAGCTAGTGAAGGTTTGTTAGGTTTTGTTTCAAGAAAACGAAGAAAAATTTCAAACAAACTGTTCTTTCTTTTATAGTCGGAAGAAGAAGTCGTCCTTTCATCTAAATCTGCTATCCGATGATGTATTGCTTAGCTTGCCAATCTACAAGAATGTCAGCAAGCTACAACATACCATTGGAATATTTACTATATATTATATATAACAGTAGAAATTTTAGCTACATAAAAGTAACACCCTCAATGCAAGCAATGGCCATCGTAACCAGACTTTATCTAGAATAAAGCCACATTCGGAGGGTGTCTTGATTACACCTTTGTCACCCTTCATACTGAGACTTTCCGATTCCATGGAGTAGAATTTCAAAATTGGTCACCATATCGGTAAAGGTCGAATTTCAGGGACCCTTATTGTACAAGAAATGCCCTGTTCTATCAGCAGACTCAAAACTGGAAATGCAAGTACAAAAGAAGGGTAAACATACAATTGTTGCTAATTCCTCAGGTTCTGTGAGAATAAATTTACCCCTGCGGAACATGTAGGTCATTGGGTAAAATGTTTCAATAGACCTGCAGCTGACTTCATGACATTAGAATCCAAAGACATTAGGTCAACTGAATGAGGACTATACAAAGACTCTACCAGTAACAATGATTGCTCACTTAACATTGAATCCGTGGTATGAATTAATCTTTAAGGGGCATCCGCTTAGTTCAAACATGAAGGGACATATTTCAAATGTTGACACATGGCTAAATATTTCTTACATGAAAGGTGAGACTTAGTTTATCTTACTGATAACGCTCGTCTGATTTTCGAGCATATAAAATTCAGCAATTTCAAAAAGTAAGCATAAACCCCCAAGCAAAAATAAACAGGAAACTAAATTACAGTTGACGTTTACTGTTAAATCATCAAACTCACTTTGATTAATTTCACAATATAAATAAATATGAGAAGATGTGGTATGAATGCCAATGAGACAATTCTCCATCAAAGTCACAATTTTTATTTTTAAAGTAAACCATTAAAGGTCAAAGAACTATCTTGGACCACCACACACACGCACATCAAGCTATAAAAGGTCCAATGAAAATTCTAGTTAAACTATTCAAACTTGAAAAAACATCGGTCTTATTTATATTTAAAAAAGATGGTAAAAACACTTATACATCACATTAACAAACACGGTTAATAGTCTAATTCAATAGTTCACTTTCGTGATGAACAGGGAATTAGATAGTAATTACGACATAAGGAATATATCCGATATAATCCGTGAAACCGTTTTTCCATAACAGTCAACCAACTCGTGATGGCGTCTTTAAAATTTACTAAGGGATGATTTTAACTTCACCATTTGAAACTCTTAATGTAATAGCTTTCTTGTGAGTAGCAATGCCACTACTAGTAAGTTTAAATCCCCGAAAGACATTTTATAGATATTAATTAATTATCAATGTTATTTGATTAAATCAATGGTACTGGGTGTTTTTAAACTAACAAATGTACAGAATTCAATAAAATATGATAAATTAAAAAAATAATAAAAATCAATGTTATTATTCATAAATATGTTACACAAATTGAATAAATCAACTGTTTAGACGTCTTTGTATAGACAAGCTGTACATAGTTATCTTATCTTATGACAAAACGCCAAAGTCAAATCAATGACCTTTCAAAGTACTTTACTTCTTTTTCCATAATGTAAATTACAGTATTGGTAGAGCTGATAGGCACAAAAAAATAGAATACAGCGACATTTGTAGTCTTTATGATAATTGTCTTTTTGGCTTTCGAATCACATTTCCCAACTTTATATTGAATTTCTTTTTTTTTTGTCAGGCTATTTTTAAATCCTCTAAAATTTGATAGTCGTGCCCAAATCAAGAAAAAATACAGTTATATCATTTGGTTTTCCACCAGTTTCGCCCTGGACGTGATCTTATGGTTCACAAGTAATTCAACAGATCCATTTATAAATCATCTTGTTTGTGTCTTGCCTTGTGAAAAACCAAATAATTAGAATATATAACTTTGAATCAAATTTATATTGACGTTCTTGAATTTACACATTTGTCACCCGAATTTTTGTCATCTTATGTAAATTCATTATTTGAATTTTGTCATAAATTCAATTTTAAAATAGGTTTTGTTATAAAAAAATATCCATCTCAGTCAGTGTCCTAGTTTGTCTTACGGTATCAGCTAGAAATTCAATTTTAATTTTATATATATTTATCAATTGGTTAATACCTTCTTCTGTTGCCAAAGCTTGTCGGTTATGACAAGAGCACTGAAACATACCCTCTTTTCCTAAATATTGAAAGTTTACATCGTGGATAGTAGTTTTTCCAAACTCATCCTTCTAAACCTATCTTACATCATTTGGTCCACATGTAGCAAGTGAAGGTTTGTTAGGTGGTTTTTTTTCAAGAAAACGAAGAAAAATTTCAAACAAACTGTTCTTTCTTTTATAGTCGGGAGAAGTCGTCCTTTCATCTAAATCTGCTATCCGATGATGTATTGCTTAGCTTGCCAATCTACAAGAATGTCAGCAAGCTATAACATACCATTGGAATATTTACTATATTTTATATATAACAGTAGATATTTTAGCTTCATAAAAGTAACACCCTCAATGCAAACAATGGTAACCAGACTTTATTTAGAAAAAAGCCACGTTCGGAGGGTGTTTTGATTACACCTTTGTCACCCTTCATACTAAGACATTCCGATTCCATGGAATAGAATTTCAAAACTGGTCACCATATCGGTAAAGGTCGAATTTCAGGGACAATAAGTGTACAAGAAATGCCCTGTTCTATCAGCAGACTCGAAACTGGAATACAAGTACAAAAGATGGGTAAACATACAATTTTTGCTCATTCCTCAGGTTCTGTGAGAACAAATTTACCCCTGCGGAACATGTAGGCCATTGGGTAAAATGTTTCAATGGACCTGCAGCTGACTTCATGACATTAAAATCCAAAGACATTAGGTCAACTGAATGAGAGCTATACAAAGATTCTACCAGTAACAATGACTGCTCATTTAACATTGAATCCGCGGTATGAATTAATCTTTAAGGGGCATCCGCTTCGTTTAAACATGAAGGGAAATATTTCAAATGTTGACACATGTCTAAATATGTCTTACATGATACAACTTTAAGCTCTAGACTTGCAACCTGGGAATTTTCCCATGCCGATATAACAGATATGTTGTCTGTAAACAAATCAACCCTAGATTTTTGCAAAGAACTGTCTAAAGCCTGTAACGACTTCATGACAACTTCAGCCCCTTTCTCATGAATTAGCCTTCAATCATTTGTATCCCAATAATCCCCTAATATCATTGTACTCGCCTCAAGCTTCACCGCAGCGCCGTACCTGAAACCAGAGGAATCAGTCTACAACTCAATCACCTTGTGAAATTCAGGCCTCCTTTTTGGAATTTTCAGTCCAATTATCAAGAAACCGCCAATGCATAAGTTCATCTCTTAAAGACCCTAATACCTTAACCTTTCGATTGTTTTTAATACAAGTAACTATTGCAGCATTCACTTCCCTACAAAACAACTTGCACCCTGGGACAGCCAATGTCAACGAAATGAGCCAAATCCAGGTCCGTTGACTACATAGTCAAGCTTTAGTAGTAATCGTAGCCAAGATGATGTTTTTAAAAAATGCTGTTTCATTTGTGCATCTTAATATTCAGAGTATTGTTCCGAAGCTTGAGTTGATTGCCGCTGAATATTCTTGCCATGAATTACTCTCGTTTACCGAAAGTTGGCTTTCACCGCAATTAAGCAATGAAGCCATCTTATTACCGGGTTATAAAACACCATTCCGAAGAGATCGAGTGGGGAAGGCATGGGGAGGGGTTATAGTATATGTTAAAGATAATTTAAATTGCTCTGAAAGGCGAGACTTAGTAGTCTGTGGTATTGAGTGTATATGGCTCGAAGTTAGATTCAAGACCAAAAAAAAACAGTAGCCCACAGGTATGGGACAACATAGGACAGTCTATCTACTTTGCCTTATCATGTAATTTAGATATCATAGTCACAGGCGATTTTAACACCAACCAGTTAAGGAACACCACTAATGATAGAATTAGCATGATTAAAGCACAATTCAGTCTACATCAAGTTATTTCCGACCCAACTTATATTACAGAACACAGTTCGTCACTTCTTGACCTTATTTTAGTAAATGACCCAGTTAACCTCCTATTTTCTGATGTCGTTACTTGATCAAATACGATATCATTTACCTGTTATAGGTATCCTTACCCAGCCATGCAAGTTACATCAAGTTTTTAAGCGTAAAGTATACATGTATGATAGAGGTAATTATGACTCATATAGACACCAGCTCTCACTTGTTGATTGGGATGCTTTATTTATTTCCAATGACGTCGAAGTCATAGCACGTGCTATAACGGACGAACTTATTGACAAGGCATATAAAAACATTCCTAACCGAATTATTACAGTCAGAAAAGATAAACCACCATGGCTGATATCAAAAGGATGATTCGTAAAAAAAAATCGTATCCATAAAAGAGCCAAAAAAAAACAAATTTTGCTCCGGACTGGGCAAAATTTCGATTAGTTAGGAATAGGTGTAATAAACTAGTTTTAAACTCTAAAACTGATTATTTTTCAAAATTGTCAACCAAAATTATATCTGAAACTCATGGTGGCAAACAATATTGGAGTCTTACTAAATCTTTGATGAAATGTGACTCCAACGACAGTCGCAACATTCCCCTTTTACAGATAGACGATGATCTGATCTGTGAAGATACAAAAAAGGCAAAAATATTGAATGATTATGGTCAATCAAATCTTGATGACTCTAATACACACCTTCCAGACATACCTGACACACGAACAGACGGACTCGGTGATATGATAATATCTGAGAACGAGGTAGTAGACATTTTAAAGATTTTGGATGTATCAAAAGCATCGGGACCAGTTCGTATAAGCCCACGACTTCTAAAGGAAGCATATGGAATTATGAAATACCCTTTGTGCAGTTTATTTAACCTATCTTTATCAGTTGGCAAATTTCCTTCCGACTGGAAATGTGCTAATGATACCCCTGTATTTAAGGAGGACTCTCCAAGTGACTATAAAAACTATAGGCCGATCTCATTGATAAGCGTTATCGAAAGTCATGGAAAGATGTGTTTTTAAGTATATTCATAATCATCTTATAGCTAACCAGATAATCACACCCAACCAATCAGGATTCACACAAGGGGACTCAGCCATTAATCAATTGCTGAATATTACAAATGCGTTTGGGAAGGCATTAGATGACGGGAAAGAAATTAGAGTATTTTTTTGTGATATAAGTAAGGCATTTGACAGTTTGGCATAAGGGGTTGTTACGGAAATTAGAAGCTATTGGCATCAAAAGTTCTGTTTTGGCATGGGTAAACAATTATCTATCTGATAGAAAGCAAAGGGTTGTAATTAATAGTGTATCATCCGAGTGGGGCAACATAAGGGCTGGAGTACTCCAGGGGTCGATCCTGGGTCCTCTTTTATTTTTGATATTTATCAACGATATCATATCTGATATACAGTCTATTATTAAGTTGTTTGCTGATGATACAAGTTTATATTTGATAGAAGATGACCCCAGAGAATCAGCATACAATTTGAATAGTGATCTCGCAAAAATCCATAGATGGTCTTCAGATTGGCTAGTGACCTTTAACCCTCAGAAAACCGAGACCATGACAAGTTCACGGAAACTTCACAAACCTGATCATCCAAAACGTAACATGGACAACCTTACTGTAACTGAGGTATCAACACTTAAACACCTTGGATTACATATTTCAAACAATGGCACTTGGCATAAACATATTGATGTAATAACCGAAAAGGCATACAAACGACTGAATGTTCAACGGAAATTTAAATTCATCCTTGACAGACGAACACTCGAGACAATATACCTAACATATATAAGACCATTATTAGAATATGCTGATGTCATCTGGGACAACAACACACATCTTTTGATTGATAAGATTGAAAAAGTACAAACAGAGGCTGCCAGGATCGTAACTGGGGGTACTAGGTTGGTGTCCCTAGAGAGATTGTATCTCGAAACGGGTTGGGAAAAGCTTAAAGATTGAAGGAGGCCCACAGATTAATTTATTTTTACAAGATGAAAAATCATATTACTCCGGAATATTTATCAACCTTAGTTCCAGAATCCCATGCAACCATACATAATCATAATACGAGAAACTAGTCCCTAATCCCCCCTGTTCGAACAAGAACAGCTCTGTATTCAAATTATCTTTTACCGGCAACTATACGTTCATGGAAATTCCTCCAAGATCAGTACTTCGGTGGGGGCATTCAGGAATTGTGTCCAGTCTCGGGCGTTTAAACCTCCAAATTATTTTTACATTGGTAAGCGATTAGGCCAAATTTATCACTCAAGACTTCGTATGCAATGCAGTTCTCTAAATCATCATCTTTTTGTTAAAAATATAGTGGCTTCGCCACTTTGTTTATGTGGTGCTGTTCCGGACCATATGAGTATTTGGACCATACGCGTATGGGCATGACCATATGCGTCTACTCATATGGTCCGACCATACGCGTATGGTCCGACCGTACGCGTATGGTCGGACCATATGAGTATTATACTCGTTTGGATATTAACGGGCCGGACCATATACGTATTTGGACCATATAGGTATATTTTTATTTAAATAACATTATAAAAGTTTCAATAATACAAAAACTTTATCTGAAAAAAATTTATGGTAACGTGACAAAGTATTATTTTTATAATACAAATACTACGTAAAAAATAAATATTGATGATATAGTTAGTTTTCATCGTTAATTACATTCTTACATGTAGGCTTGGGTGACATTTACTTCCATACGGTATCATAGTTTTTTTGCATTTGCAAGTCTTGGTTGTGCACGATCCTTTTCATTTACACCTTTTGTTTGCGAGTGAAAAGACAGCCTTTTTGTAGCTCTGCGTACAGTGACACCGACGTCTTGGCCCTTTCCGATATGTCTACGGTGTTTTTTAAAAGAAGCTCTAGATCTCAAATATCGTACATGTAACATGACTGCAATACATCATATTCACAAACCACTTAAATAAACTATGTTACTTTCCAGTTACTCCTTAATTGTGTAATGTTGTTCAGTTCATTAAGAAATTTTTGGAAGTTATTTTTTTTTAAGTCGAAATATTGCCATTCACTCGTAATAAAAAGTCGATATTGACCATCGGTAATGACCATACGTATAAAATGTGTTTATTATAGTTTTGACAAGTAAGTAAAATTACCTATGTGAAACTTCTAATTTTTATGTAGCTTATCTTTTTATTATAATATAATAATAAAATTACCTATATGATAGCGTCTTTTTGATGAACGATCATACCATATGAAGAGTTTAAAAGAATTAAAAGTAAACTGTAACAGAGTGTTAATTACCCCGACCATACGCGTACGGTCGGACAATACGCGTAGGGTCGGACCATATGAGTATATACCCATATGGTCATGACCATACGCGTTTGGTCCAAATACTCATATGGTCCGGAACAGTGCTATAGAAACGACAGCGCACTACGTGTTGCACTGCCCCCGTTTTAACATTATGCGTGAACAGCATTTTTATAATATCAATATAATACATTTTTTGTCGGAAGAAATCTTGCTACACGGTTCAACGGATTTCAGCTACGAACAAAACATTGAAATATTCTTGGCAGTTCAAACATTTATACTCAGTAGCAAAAGATTTGTCATATGATAGCACAAATTTTGTTCAACAAGTAATACTAATATCTTAAATAATTGTGTCCGTTCAGAAACATACACTTTATTATTGAATTTCCGATGTATATTTTTTTCTGCTTTCTTGTGTGTCACAACCTTATTATATGTTTTTTTCTTTTCTTATTTCCATCTAGTGTAACATTGTTATATTTTTTTTTTGACATTTTACTCCTTGAGTATTACAATATGAAATGTTCTCAGAATGAAATTCAAAACAGTGTGGCTGTGGCCATTGATTGAAACATTAAATTCATCCATTGACTGGGACAATTTAGTGAACGTTTGTATGTAACAACTACTGCTCACTATGTACTTTTTAAAGACACCTAAACTATGGGGTCACCAAAGGTTCTCAACACCTTAATAAAGTAATTCGAAAAACTAATCAGAAATAACACGATGTTTTGATTTATATCAATTATATAAATCAAAACATAAAGGTTATTCCTGATTAATTTTTTGAATTATTTTATAATTAAAGGCGTTAGGAAACCTTTGGTGACCCCACAGTTTAAATGTCTATCGTAGGTACGTCGTGAACAGTGGTTGTTACAGACAAACGTTCACGTAAATTGTCCCAGTCAATGGATGAATTTAATGTGTCAATCAATGGCCACAGCCACACTGTTTTGAATTTCATTCTATTAGGAAACGGATTAACATATTAAGCTAACAGCTAGTTTAAGGATCCTATTAATTATTTCAAATGAGATGCTCAAGTGCAGCCAATCATATCTGCTTAAATGTTTTGTAAAGATATTTAATAAAGTATTAACTTCAGGAAAATTTCCTGAAATATGGGCCAAAGAATTTCGTGTCCCATTACATAAAAGCGGATCTAAAGATGACCCCTCAAATTTTAGGGGTATCACGATAGGTAGTTGTGTAGGAAAACTCTTTTTAAAGATACTTCATAACAGATTAGAAAAGTGTACAACTAAAAGAAATATAGTTGGTCCAGAGCAGATAGGATTTTGTAAAGGAAAAAGAACTAGTGACCACATGTTTGTACTTAAAACCTTAATTGATAAATACACTAAGCAGGGACATAAACGCCTCTATACCTGTTTTGTTGATTTTAAAAAGGCATTTGACAAGGTTTGGCATTTAGCATTATTTTTTAAATTGAGGAAACTCGGATTGAGCGATTTATTTTATTATATTATTAAAGATGCATAAAAACACATCTCTATGTGTAAAAACTAATAGTAACACACTAACTGAAAATTTCCCATCAGATATTGGTGTTCGTCAAGGGGATAATTTGAGCCCTACATTGTTTAAACTTTTCATAAATGATTTACCTGAAATTTTTGGTTCTAGCTGTTGCCCAGTTTTACTAAACAACAGTACCCTTAACTGTTTAATGTATGCAGATGACCTCATTATGATTTCTGAAACTTCATCTGGATTACAAAATTGTTTAGATAATTTAATGGATTAATGTAATAAATGGGGACTAGAAATTAACATGAAAAAAAAAAAAAGTATTATTTTTTAATAACACAGGAAGAATATCAAAGGAAAAATTCACATTTAATGGTCAGCTTATTAATCATGAGAAAAAATATAATTATCTTGGCATGATATTCACTGTATCTGGCAGATTTACAGATACTAAGTTTAATCTTTATAATAAAGCATTAAAAGCCTTTTTTAAATTAAAAAGATATTTCACCCATTTTAAACCTAATATTAAATCACTGTTATATCTTTTTGACCACATACTGAAGCCAATTTTGTTATATGGCTCAGAAATTTGGGGCCAATTCTCTCCAAATAAATTACAATCAAAAGGAGACAACTATTTTTTCCAAATGTGCAAAGATCTAGTTATCGAAAAATTACTTGTTAAATTTTGTAAATATTCTCTACAGGTACTAAGAAGATCAACTAAACTAGCAGTGATGGGAGGGTTGGGGCGCTACCCCTATCTCTTTAGGTTATTCTTAATATGACTAAATTTTGGCTCAGACTCACAGAACAAAATAACTCCCCCATTAAAGAAGCATTTGAAGAGTCCAAAATTTTATCTAAAACATATAAAGACAATTGGTTGGGAAGCATTTATTTATTATTTAAATATCTTAATTTAACCCCAGAATATTTGTTAAATCACAAATATCATATATAGTCAATTATCATTAAAAAACTCCGAATTAAATATGATGAAATTTGGCTTAACCAACTAAATAATGACAAACCTGGCATGGTGCAAGGAAATAAATTAAGGACCTATAGACTATTGAAAAATATTTATTGTTAAATAATTGTAAAACATTAAATGAGTTAATAAAGACTAGAAGAATAAAATTAAGTATTAATACAGGAGTAGCCCACAGCTGTTCTTCTAATTATAAAACGGTACTGATTGTGTTCACTCACTCATTATCTTTGACAATATATACTGTGTTTGTTGTCTCCCTTCTCTTATATAATATAGTTTTAGTTTTATTGTCATGTATTGTAATTTCAATGAAAAAAATCACCCCAATTATTTGTACACTTTAATTTAAACTGTAATTGTACTGCTCCTCGGGGCGTCTTGATTGACAAATAAAAAAATTTGTTGTTGTATTATTATGTAAATGCCTATTTGTGTACATTACTGAATTTAATTAATAAAATATGTTTACACTAACGAAATGCATTTACCACAAAATCTTTGCAATGTCCTCAAGTCAACCTCATCAACTGAAATTATAGATTTCCTCAAATCAATAAATTTTAACTTCCTATCATCAGGAAGTATATAAGCCTGTTTAACAGCGTCAACTAAAAAAACAAGAAATTTCTTACAAGTGCCAGGTATTAATGAACATTTACTTAGGAACAGTTAATAACACAGCCTTGTCAGCAACTGCAACATCATATAAGTTATTTTACTTGCTTTTAAAATCATAGCATCATTGCTATTCTTGCTTTTAACTGTAACAACAAACCTATCGTCGATATACAAATTATTTATGACGTCAAGCTGTCTTTAATAAGAAGTAACACAAATTACTATCGATTGGAAGATGAACGGCGGCGCTTTCCATCCAAAAGGTAGAGTAGTATATAAAACCCATAGAATCGAATACCGAAATATGTGTGGGATGATTTTTGCAAGTTGACATGGTCATAGCCTGACTTTTCGTCATATGTTATTATCAAATCATTCTCTTGAACCAACTTATGAACATCTTTTAAATTCTCCAAATGAAAAGGTAAATCTTTGACCCATAAAATAAGATACCTTTCGTCATGGCATAGCCGTTGTTTAATTTGTTCTCCTCTTAGTGGCATAATAACTTTAGGGGGTTGACATTAAGCTACCCTTCCTTAAAGTTCGACACACCAAGTTGAAATTCTCCCGCACAATTCTTTAGATATAAAAGCAGAGTATATTTTACAAAATATTGCATTCTGGGAATACTTTATCGGGGGTATTTCAGAGTCCCTTCAAGTTTCCCTTATAACGTCGAAAAAACTCTGCTACCTCAACTTAATCTTTTAGCCAGTTCTCCACGTCTTGATGTGCATTTTCATCAAGAACAAGCCTTCATTCTTATACACAATCATGTAACTGTCCAGAGACATATTTTTCAGTGTCACGTAAATGTAAAGTCCATATCAAACAAAACATTATCATGATATACCTCTTCCGCACGTCGACTGCGTTTTGTAAGTGAAGGAACTCTGCCATTAAAACATGTTTAAGTGTTAGCCATGCTGGTTTCTTCCTTACTCTAATATTCAAAGGATCAAATCCACTTTCTAACTCCCACTAAGGGATTTGCACAAAAATCACCAATAGTTGTATCCGTAAACCCCTGCATCTAACAAAGAAACTGCTAAGATTTCAATTCAAAACCAGCATAAGTCACACTCAAAGGAATAATTCCTTCGCCCACAACCCGCGTGGCAAACCACTAGGGTATCAGTGCCCATTGGACTGTAGACAAAAAAAAATCAAATTATCATACAGTAACGTGTTGGTTTGAAAACCAAAAAGCAAATGTATAAAATAAAAACACTATAAAAATATTTCTTCTACATTATTTTGTTTTATTACAAAAATAAATAATTTTCAACAAATTAATCATTCATTTTCCTTTTGACACTTTCATCTTTTCACAGTCCTTTATCTGATGCGAAGTACTTTCTCAAAAATGACAATCGCCTCTAGTATGGAATCCAAAAGACCTAGCCCCCATGGGCCTTGTATTCCTGAAACTCCAATTTTAGATAGATAATTTGGTTCATACATGATCGGGTTTTGAAATGGAGTACAAATTACCCAAAGGAGATTCCTCGCGCTTTGCGGCACTCGCACCACCCTGAGCAGTTTTGCCATCATTCTAAATATCCGACTGTTTCTCTTTCAAACACTCCGAAATAGCCTCAGTAACTTTCTCATCTTAAACTGAGAGACACAAATTAAAAATATCTGGTTTGGATTAGTGGCTATTAGCCTGCCTAGCCATCTCTTCATTGACGTCCGCGTCATCGTGAACTAATTTTTTGTTTGTTTTGAAAATGTGGCCAGTTCATCTAACGTTAGAAGAATAATAGAATGACTTGGATTTTGCTGTAAGCACAATGTCCTCACCTTCTCTTTCAACTCTGTATTTATCTCCACTTTGGGTTTTTTTCAAGGATGCTATCCTGTCCTCTTAAGTGCCACTAGAGCTCGACAGGTCAGCTAGGTTTCTTTTGCCAAGAGCCAATAGTCTACAAAGTTGTTCCCGAAAAATTCCGCCTAAGCGATACTAACAAACACGGCATGAATACATGTATGTATGTGTCACAACGACAGAATATCTATTTTTCCCGAAGTTAAAATTAGCTTGCAGACAAATAAGATGAGAAAGAGTTTCGGGGAAGCCTACAGATTGGACGGTCAGTGTACTGAAAAAGATATTCGAGTCACATTTAAACGAATAAGAGACCGTATACAAACAGGATAATAACGACAAGACACAGGTTGTATTTACCCAAACGGTCAAACCAAGTACAATAACAAAAGCGTCAAATGACATGCTCATAATTGCTTGTGATATTGAAGAAAATAATTCCACAGTAAAGAGTCATAGTTGAAGGAGCATGCAATCATCTTGTTCCTTATCCTGACGATACGAAGAAGCCATTTCGATGTTTTTTAGTTTAAAACATATTTATTTGTTTAAATACAAATTGGTAAAGACACAAGTCAAACAGCCTTATGAAGTCTTCTCCATTTAACATTTATAGCAATATAATACAAAAATATATGTATGAGCATGCATGTATAGAATGGTATATCTATTTAGTATATATATTATAATATATAATATATATATATATATGGATCAACAGACGGAAAATTGAAGAAAGAAGAATATAATAATAATATTGACCCTATATCATGTATATCGATCATAGTTTAAGGATGATGCAAAACATCGAAGTTGTGAGAATTATAATCAAATATATTACTCTGAGGATAACGGTTTTTTTAGTCATTTCGAGCCATTTCGATGTGCCTTACCGCATCGCACTGTATGTATCACTTCCTCTTCCAACGTCCGTAGTAAAATTGTATGATCTAGCTGGAAATGTTAAAAAGAAGTTAATTTCTCACAGCGACGCTGTCAATTCATTTTATGTAGCACAGTATCTGGGTTGTATTGTTTTCACAGATACAAAGAATAACCGGATCAAGGCGAACGACGGACAAGACATTACGGATCTGGCGGGGTCAGGACAAATTGGTCATGTTGATGGTTCAGCGACATCTAATTTTTTCTATTAACCAACGAGAATAACTGCTAATTTCGACTCTTTTGAAGTAGCTGATGCTAATCCAGGAAGGACTCGAATTATTCGTAATGTAGATGGAATGATTAACTTCTTGGAACACTTTCTCTACATTTGGTATACATCTCAAAAGTAAAGAAAAGTCTCGAATGTATTTGTCAGAAGCAGAGTGTCTAGTAGAATCGTCTCAGTCGCCGTGATTTACTCTGAACTGCAAAACCTTAGAACTTTGATCAATATTCTGGACACCAATTATCCCTTGCAAATGCAAACCTTGTTGACAGTTGCAGTGGAAAACCTACACGCAATTAGACACTTCAAGGATGACGCCAAAACCATGATCCAATATGCAAGAATCTAGGGAATATAGTATTCGAAGGGTGGAAAAGGTATTCACTGTGGTCAGCTTTTAAATTTACACATCGAAGATCAAATTATCCCGCCCACGAAAGTAAAATGAAAATTACCAAACTACCACGAATTCATCGATTAGAAATAGATATCCCTTAAGCACAATACAAGATAGAGGTGAGATAATGTGTGGATGAAAATGGGAAATGCATGAGACAAAAAAGTGTCCGACAGGAAACCACCGTTTAAGGCCGGGACATTGCCGCTGAATTTGTACGTTACCATAGATTGTACAGAAAAAATCGATTTCTATTATACTGACGTTTACAGATGACAAAACACGTGCAGTGTCAGAAAAAAACATTTCAAAGGATTTTATTTCCGATTTTCTGATCGCCTTGATATCTACAAAAGGGACTTTTTACGAACATTAATAATTACTCTAACGAAAAAGTAACGAAAAATCTTAGCTTCTTTATCATTATATGTAACATGTTATCTATAAACTAAATTCAATCAGCGTACATGACGTTCATGCAATCCTGTTACCGCTACTTAAATCAGACGTTAAATTGTTCTCTCTATGAATATTTAATCATTCAGTGTTGATTTCAAAAGTAGATTCCATGGAGTAGAATTTCAAAACTGGTCACCATATCGGTAAAGGTCGAATTTCAGGGACACTAATTGTACAAGAAATGCCCTGTTCTATCACTAGACTCAAAACTGGAAATGCAAGTACAAAAGAAGGGTTAACATACAATTGTTGCTAATTCCTCAGGTTCTGTGAGAATAAATTTACCCCTGGGGAACATGTAGGTCATTGGGTAAAATGTTTCAATGGACCTGCAGCTGACTTCATGACATTAGAATCCAAAGACATTAGGTCAACTGAATGAGGACTATACAAAGACTCTACCAGTAACAATGATTGCTCACTTAACATTGAATCCGTGGTATGAATTAATCTTTAAGGGGCATCCGCTTAGTTCAAACATGAAGGGACATACATGTATTTCAAATGTTGACACATGGCTAAATATTTCTTACATGAAAGGCGAGACTTAGTAGTCTGTTGTATTGAGTGTATAAGTTAGATTCAAGACCAAAAAATATTTTTATGGGACCTTTTACGAGCTTGTCGGTTATGGGTATGGGACAACATAGGGCAGTCTATCGACCTTGCCTTATCATGTAATTTAGATATCATAGTCACAGGCGATTTTAAAACCAACCAGTTACAGGTATGGGACAACATAGGACAGTCTATCGACCTTGCCTTATCATGTAATTTAGATATCATAGTCACAGGCGATTTTAAAACCAACCAGTTAAAGGAACACCACTAATGATAGAATTAGCATGATTAAAGCACAATTCAGTCTACATCAAGTTTATTTACGACCCAACTTATATTACAGAACACACATCGTCACTTCTTGACCTTATTTTAGTAAATGACCTAGTTAATCTCCTATTTTCTGATGTCAGGGCCCCGTTACTTGATCAAATACGATATCATTTACCTGTTATAGGTATCTTACCCAGCCATGCAAGTTACATCAAGTTTTTAAGCGTAAAGTATTACATGTATGATAGAGGTGATTACGACTCATATAGACACCAGCTATCAATTGTTGATTGGGATGCTTTATTTATTTCCAATGACGTCGAGGATGATTCGTAAAAATCGTATCTATAAAAGAGCCAAAAAATCAAATTTTGCTCCGGACTGGACAAAATTTCGATTAGACTTTAGGAATGAGTGTAATAAACTAGTTTTAAACTCCAAAACTGATTATTTTTAAAAAATTGTCAACCAAAATTACATCTAAAACTCATGGTGGCAAACAATATTACAGTCTTATTAAATCTTTGATGAAATGTGACTCCAGCGACAGTCGCAACATTCCCCCTTTACAGATAGACGATGATCTGATCTGTGAAGATACAAAAAAGGCAAAAATATTTAATGATTATTTTTGTGGTCAATCAAATCTTGATGGCTCTAATACACACCTTCCAGACATACCTGACACACGAACAGACGGACTCGGTGATATGATAATATCTGAGAACGAGGTAGTAGACATTTTGAAGATTTTGGATGTATCAAAAGCATCGGGACCAGATCGTATAAGCCCACGACTTCTAAAGGAAGCATATGGAATTAGAGTATTTTTTTGTGATATAAGTAAGGCATTTGACAGAGTTTGGCATAAGGGGTTGTTACGGAAATTAGAAGCTATTGGCATTAAAGGTTTTGTTTTGGCATGGGTAAACAATTATCTATCTGATAGAAGGCAAAGGGTTGTAATTAATAGTGTATCATCCGAGTGGGGCAATATAAGGGCTGGAGTACCCCAGGGGTCGATCCTGGGTCCTCTTTTATTTTATATTTATCAACGATATCATATCTGATATACAGTCTATTAAGTTGTTTGCTGATGATACAAGTTCATATTTGATAGTAAATGACAACAGAGAATCAGCAACAATTTGAATAGTGATCTCGCAAAAATCCATAGATGGTCTTCAGATTGGCTAGTGACCTTTAACCCTCAGAAAACCGAGACCATGACAATTTCATGGAAACTTCACAAACCTGATCATCCAAAACTTAACATGGACAACGTAACTGTAACTGAGGTATCAACACATAAACACTTTGGATTACATATTTCAAACGATTGCACTTGGGATAAGCATATTGATGTAATAACCGAAAAGGCATACAAACGACTGAATGTTCTACGGAAATTTAAATTCATCTTTGACAGACGAACACTCGAGACAATATACCTAACATATATAAGACCATAATTAGAATATGCTGATGTCATCTGGGACAACAACATACATCTTTTGATTGATAAGATTGAAAAAGTACAAACAGAGGCTACCCGGATCGTAACTGGGGGTACTTGGTTGGTGTCCCTAGAGAGATTGTATCTCGAAACGGGTTGGGAAAAGCTTAAAGATCGAAGGGAGGCCCACAATAAGTTTATTTTTACACAAGATGAAAAATCATATTACTCCGGAATATTTATCAACCTTAGTTCCAGAATCCAATGAAACCATACATAATCATAATACGAGAAACTCGTCCCTAATCCCCCTGTTCGAACAAGAACAGCTCTGTATTCAAATTATCTTTTACCGGCAACTGTACGTTAATGGAATTTCCTCCTTGAGAATGCTAAGACCAGTACTTCGGTGGGGTCATTCAGGAATTGTGTCCAGTCTCGGGCGATTAAACCTCCAAATTATTTTTACATTGGTAAGCGATTAGGCCAAATTTATCACTCAAGACTTCGTATGCAATGCAGTTTTCTAAATCATCTTTTTGTTAAAAATATAGTGGCTTCGCCACTTTGTTTGTGTGGTGCTATAGAAAGCACAGCGCACTACTTGTTGCACTGCCCGGGGGGTTTTAACATTATGCGTAAACAGCATTTTTATAATATCAATATAATACATTTTTTGTCGGAAGAAATCTTGCTACACGGTTCAACGGATTTCAGCTACGAACAGAACATCGAAATATTCTCAAGACAGTTCAAACATTTATACTCAGTAGCAAAAGATTTGTCACATGATAGCACAAAATTTGTTCAACAAGTAATACTAATATCTTAAATAATTGAGTCCGTTTAGAAACATACACTTTATTATTGAATTTCCGATATATATTTTCTTCTTCTTTCTTGTGTGTCACAACCTTTTTATATGTTTTTTTCTTCTTTCCATCTAGTGTAACATTGTTATATTTTTTTTTTTACATTTTACTCCTTGAGTATTACAATATGAAATGTTCTTATTAGGAAACGGATTGACATAAGCTAACAGCTTGTTTCTGGATCCTATTAATTATTTCAAATGAGATGCTCTAGTGCAGCCAATCATATCTGCTTAAATGTTTTGTAAAGATATTTAATAAAGTATGAACTTCAGGAAAATTTCCTGAAATATGGGCCAAAGGATTTAGTGTCCCATTACATAAAAGCGGATCTAAAGATGACCCCTCAAATTTTAGGGGTATCACGATAGGTAGTTGTGTCGGAAAACTCTTTTTAAAGATACTTAATAACAGATTAGAAAAGTATAAAACTAAAAGAAATATAGTTGGTCCAGAGCAGATAGGATTTTGTAAAGGAAAAAGAACTAGTGACCACATGTTTGTACTTAAAACCTTAATTGATAAATACACTAAGCAGGGACATAAACGCCTCTATACCTGTTTTGTTGCTTTTAAAAAGGCCTTTGACAAGGTTTGGCAATTAGCATTTGAGCGATTTATTTTATAATGTAATTAAAGATATGTATAAAAACCCATCTCTATGTGTAAAAACTAATAGTAACACACTAACTGAAAATTTCCCATCAGATATTGGTGTTCGTCAAGGGGATCATTGAGCTAACTGTCCAGAGACATATTTTTCAGTGTCACGTAAATGTAAAGTTTATATCAAACAAAACATCATCATGATATACATCTTCCGCACGTGGACTGCGTTTTGTAAGTGAAGGAACTCTGCCATTAAAACATGTTTAGGTGTTAGCCATGCTGGTTTCTCCCTTACTGTAACATTCAAAGGATCAAATCCACTTTCTAACTCCCACTCAGGGAATTGTACAAAAATCACCAATAGTTGTTTCCGTAAACCCCTGCATCTAACAAAGAAACTGCTAAGAAAACCAGAGCATTAGTCACACTCAAAGGAAGAATTCCTTCGACCACAACCCGCGTGGCAAACCACTAGGGTATCAGTGCCCATTGGACTAGACAAAGAAATTTTCAAATTATCATACAGTAGCGTGTTGGCTTGAAAACCAAAAAGCAAATATATAGGATAAAAACACTATGAAAATATTTCTTCTACATTATTTTGTTTTATTACAAAGATAAATAATTATAAACAAATTAATCTTTCATTTTCCTTTTGACACTTTCATCTTTTCACAGTCCTTTATCTGATGCGCAGTACTTTCACAAAAATGACAATCGCCTCTAGGATGGAATCTAAAAGACCTAGCCCCCATGGGCCTTGTATTCCTGAAACTCCAATCTGAGATAGATAATTTGGTTCATACATTAAATACATGATCGGGTTTTGAAATGGAGTACAAATTACCCAAAGAAAATTCCGCGCGCTTTGGGGCACTCGCCCCACCCTGAGCAGTTTTGCCATCATTCTAAATATCCGACTGTTTCTCTTTCAAACACTCCGATATAGCCTAAGTAACTTTCTCATCTTAAACTGAGAGACACAAATTAAAAATATCTGGTTTGGATTAGTGGCTATTAGCCTGCCTAGCCATCTCTTCATTGACGTCCGCGTCATCGTGAACTCATTTTATTTTCTTGGAAATGTGACCAGTTCATCTAACGTTAGAAGAATCAGAGAATGACTTGGATTTTGCTGTAAGCACAATGTCCTCACCTTCCCTTTCAACTCTGTAATTATCTCCACTTTGGGTTTTTTTCAAGGATGCTATCCTGTCCTCTTAAGTGCCACTATAGCTCGACAGGTCAGCTAGGTTTCTTTTGTCGAGAGGCAACAGTCCACAAAGTTGTTCCCGAAAATTTCCGCCTAAGCTATACTAACAAACACGGCATGCATATGTATGTGTCACAACGACAGAATATCTATTTTTCCCGAAGGTACAATTCGCTTGCAGACAAATAAGATGAGAAAGAGTTTCGGGGAAGCCTACAGATTGGACAGTCAGTGTACTGAAAAAGAGATTTGAGTCACATTTAAACGAATAAGAGACCGTATTCAAACAGGATAATAACGACAAGACACAGGTTGTATTTACCCAAACGGTCAAACCAAGTACAATAACAAAAGCGTCAAATGATATGCTCATAATTGCTTGTGAAAAAAAATCCACAGCGTAGAGCTGAAAAATAATGGAGTCGTAGTTGAAGGAGCATGCAATCATCTTGTTCCTTATCCTGAACACTACGAAGAAGCCATTTTGATGTGCATTACCGCATCGCACCGTTTAAGGCCGGGACATTGCCGCTGAATTTGTATGTTACCATAATTTGTACAGAAAAAAATCGATTTCTATTAAACTGACGTTTACAGATGACAAAACACGTGCAGTGTCAGAAAAAACATTTCAAAGGATTTTATTTCCGATTTTCTGATCGCCTTAATATCTGCAAAAGGGACTTTTTAAGAACATTAATAATTACTCTAACTAAAGAGTAACGAAAAATCTTAGCTTCTTTATCATTATATGTAACATGGTATCTATAAACTAAATTCAATCAGCGTACATGACGTTCATGCAATCCTGTTACCGCTACTTAAATCAGACGTTAAATTGTTCTCTCTATGAATATTGAATCATTCAGTGTTGATTTCAAAAGTGCAAAGTAACCTTTACATTTAAAACGCCACGTTTCTTGAACGACAGTGTAGAGAAAAGAAATTTCAGGACATTTAGTGAAAAAAATAGAGGGTACTTTTTTCATGTCTATGCTGTTACCAACAATTTTGATTAAGTACACCAACAGTATACTTGTAAACAGTGCAATAACGTGTTGGAAACCAAATATACAAAAGAAAACCATAATCACTACACCAAAGGGAGTAGTTATTTCACAACAGCATTCAAAAATGAAGAAATTTGTCTATCCTGTTACCATGGTTGCTATGGTTACAGTAACAGGATAGACAATTGTAGGCAGAAACGTTGTTAAATTTTTTATCTTAACATATAGTTGCAAAACGAATGAAATAATTCGTTGGTTGAACTCATCTTAAGGTTATAACGTCTTAATCTTCCCAAAAAAAAGCATATACAGGTGCAATACTGATATCAGTAAGAGGATAGACTTTTATATAGTAATATATCATAAACGTACGTTCCTGTTACCAATAAAATAAAAAGAAAAGTAAACTAACTTATGAGAGCTTTACCTGATGTTGGGTTTATTTGAAAGAGACACAAATTGCCGAATAATATGAATTGATATCTCAAACTTACATTACTGGTTGTAATTTTTACAACCCTTGAAAACCAATTTTTCAGTTCAACCATGGAAATTGGTAAATAATCTATTATTTCACATAATGAATATCTATAGAAGTTTTTCTCTTGAAAACCATCTAATTTGCTACATAAAACAAGCTTTACATGTTATCTAAACCTTTTCTTAATAATCCAAAATTTCTTTTGAAAATGGTAACAGGAGATACAAAATATTGTACCACCTATCAAAAAATGTTTCAAGATATTATTTTATGACATTATTAAGATTGCATCTTTTAATATGTTGTTCTTTAAGTACTGTTTGTTTTGATTTGCGTATTGTGAGGGTTGTTTGAAGAAGTAGATTCTTATAAATTTTTCAATTTAAAATTCGATTTTTTTTTTTAAATGACCCATATGTTATAATACTTTCTGAAACTTGTGTATTTTAATAAAACTTTTTCCTTAATGTTTATGATAAATTCATTTCTCGTGCTTCGTTCTTCCCAATTTTTTGTTTTCCGTGCAACGTGTTTGCAATTTTTATTTCATGTGTTTTCGTGTTCAGAACCCCCCCCCCCCCCCCCCCCCCCCCCCCCCCAATCCTTTTTTACTACTCATTTTTACCTCATCACTTTAAAAGTTACTAAGTTTAACCCCAGGTAGATGATTTTGAAATATTCTTCGGTTCAATTTGCATACTCCTGGTAGTAATTAATACCTGCTACATCATTACCATTGTATTATCAAAGCTGTTAGTTGTCTGTCAAGCTTCATAGTTTGGTCCTTTTTCAATATGGGTGTCCTTTAACCCAGCTACAAACTCTACAGTATTCAGATCAAATAGAATCGATTTTAATAATCTATTTCCGGACCTGTATGACCATAGGAAATCTCTTATTTGAGAATAAAGAAAATAAAGTGCCCTTGCATTTTGAACCCCTAAATGATCGAAATGGTACAACTCTCAGTGTGTGTAAATTTAAAAATTCTTTGACAAAAGTTTTGAAAGGTCATTGAAATCCACCTTTTTCGTCCCTCTCCTCAATTTTCACCGAAAGCTTTTGGTACGGTTCTTACTTATCTTTTTGACCCCGGATCATTGTGTTTGTAATATTTATCGCTGCTGGGTATTTCATCAAATATTCCAGTTTTTCTGTTTCTTTTAAACAGGATTGAGCAGTACTAGCAAAATTGACGAGAGAATTAAGGCAGCAAGAAAAATTGCATAGAGTTTCAATAGAATGCTTTTCTTCATCGGTTAATTCGTGGTAATTATGATAAGTAAGAGGCAATATTTCCTTTCTGAATTGACAAAGAAGCTCATTGAATTTTACCTCAGTTGCTGCTCGGTCTGACATTGTAGCTACAATATGACTTACAATATTCCTTGAAATTTTCTTGTTGTCAAATGGACTTGCATCATCTCAATCGCTCAACATTTGGTCAAATACCTTTAATGTGTCATTGGGCGATTCTGTTTCGATATCTCGAAGTCCAAGTACCCAATAGTTTCCATCTGAGTCGCATGCCTCATATCACATAAACTTTGAACCAAGTTTTAAAGTTTCATCTGCAAGTAATACAGTATTTTCTTCTTTTGAAAAAACGTCTGCTAAGTCAGCATGAGCAAAGTACAGTCTTTGTATAATCATATCTAATACAGAAGTTCTAGATTGCAGTTTATTTGGGGTTATATCAACCATTTTTAGAAAAGAATTAATTACACACGATACTTTAGATACACTGACATGGTTTTACAACACTTCATAAACACATTTCTTCAGTTCTGTCTGAAGTATATTGCCTTGACTTTTCATTAAAAAACAATAACATGCTTCTTGTTATTGTTACTATCATTTAATATAGCTTGTAAATAGTAAAATAGTGGACACTTGCTTCAAGGTCTCCACTTTGTTTATTTCATCTTGTAGCTGACTTTCTAGGGTGCAATTTTCAATTTATTATCTTCACAATATTCACCACAATTACTAGTTTTTACTTTTTCTTTCATTTTTTTATTTTACACAAAGCATACTTTTCTCTACCTGCAGTCCTTTTAAGATTTAGATTACAATTATCAAGTGTGGACTCCATTTTGTAATTGCTTTTATCAAGACATTTATTTTTTTCTTTAAAGTCAATTGTTTCCTCTGTAAGAGAAACATTTTTATCATTTTCACTCTTGAAAGAAGCATTTAAATCAAGCAAATCATTTGAAGTAATTTCGAAACACGTTTATGATTTTCATATTGTGGAAATTTACATAAACTTCAGAAAAGCTTCAAAATTTAAGGCTCCTTCTTCGCGATTTGCAGACTTTTTTTTGTAATTTGAGGAGAGTTTTTCAATAGATTTATAATATGACTTTTGACTTGGCTTTTCGGCATCATTATTTTATTGCGATAGAAATATAACACATTCCTGTTTCCAATGCTGGTGGTTGTGATAATCAATAACATCTTTATTTAACATTTTATTAGTGCGACTAACATGTCATTAACCTCAATGTATTTATGAACTTAAATTGTCCATTTAATATCATTTATTGTACAGTTAAAGTTAGAGTTTGTGACCAAGTAGTGGATTTGGACATTCTTATTGTCCAGTTTTTGAAAGTTGGTTCTTGGTGAACACTCTTAGTTCACATAGAATGCCTTCGGATTTTATTGATCCTCAAGTTAAAACTGCTTGAGAATATACATATTCTACCTTGTCTTCAGACGCCATTGTATTTTCAAGTTATAAATGATTGGCATATTGAAAGACAAGCTTCTTTGTCGAAAGTACGATTCTATTCTGGGCCATTTTGATATTTAAGTTCCTGTGTATCTGTGTAAGAAAACATGCAATAATAAATACAATATCGCTGGAAAACTTCTAATGTAAATACATTATATTCAATGTAGCATGATGGTGATGTCTTATTAACCCTGTTTCTACTAGGTTCCTGCCTGTTATACAAGAACTAATTTGCAGACAAACTAATATGGTGTGCAAACCCTCACTATCAACGTTACAAGAATTCTTTTGAAGAAGTTTTCGTCCAATAAACTTGAAACTTAGTAAACATGTTCCCTATGATATGATCTAACTAATTTTAATGACAAATTAGAGATTTTATTCTATTTTCACGGTCCACTGATCATAGAATTTTTTTCGTTTTCTATAAAAAAAAAAAAAAACAAGTCCAAATTTAAGGTATCGTTCGGTCCAGTGCTTCAAAAATTAAGTTCGCCATGACTGATAGACATATAATTGGTATGTGTTCAGCTTTTTAATTTGTTAATACCGGAATTGTTCAGTATGTATTGCTTTATATATGCATTTTATTAGCTATTTAACACAGTCTGATTCTCTTCTTCTTTGCTGACGACCAAACACTGGACTTGACTGAAAATATTAAAACATGTTGAATGCATGGGTTATTCGTTCATCCGTCTCGTCTGTCCCGCTTCACGTTAAAATGTTTGGTCAAGGTAGTTTATGATGAAGTTGAAGTCCAATCAACTTGAAACTTAGAACACATGTTTGCTATGATATGATTTTTCTTATTTTAAAAATTAGAGATTTAAGCCTTATTTTCACGGTCAACTGAAAATTGAAAATGATAGTGCGGATAGGGCATCCGTGTACTTTGGTATTCTTGTTTTTAAATGGAGCACACACTGTCTTTAACCGGAAGTGCAGTGCACTTTGGAGGGGGTCTATACTTTTACTTTGCGCTCAAATGCGCTTGGAAACTAGGATTTTCTCACAGGATAATTACCGTAGAAGAGACTTAATCTTTTCCAGGCTTTTCCATTCAGTGTTTGATATTAAATTTCGATGGCAAAAATCGGCTATTTTCTGTAAATAATTGCCAAAGTATTTAAATTATATTTCTTCATGTACCTTATGCAGTAGCATTGGAAAGCATGTTTGGTTTTTTTTTAGTTGTTTTAGCGAGATTTAGACGTATGAGCCAATGAAACGCGTCGTTTTATCGAGGTCTTTACACAGGTCGGCAAGATGGCGGCGCCAATTTTTTGAAGTTCTAAGTAAAGATACCTAAATACATTTGTCAAGAATCATATGAAAAACATGACAAGACACTGAAAACAAGAAGATAAAAATGTTAATTGGTATCTTACTTATTGATGAAATATACTCAGTTTCGAGAGCCATCCATTATATGTCCAAAAAAAAAAAAACCCGATCCGTGCGTCTTAACGTTGAGTCAAAATGCAAAAGGATAATGGCAGAAAACTCTGACAGAGCTAACATTATCACGAGATCGATTTTAATTGATTGGCTCTATAAATATTTTGATATGAGCGTCACTGATGAGTCTTATTTAGACGATTCGCGCGTCTGGCGAATTAAATATAATACTGGTACCTTTAATTTGATAACCATATTCATGAATCTCCGTATCTTAATTGTAAGTTGAGTAAGACAAGCTGCTCCAGTTTGACCCGGTGATTTCTTCTGAAAAGCTGAAATTAAAAGAACAGCATTTCTATTGCGATTGTCAATCCGATGTGTATCTTTTAATTGCTCCATGTCCTCGACATTAAGACTTTTAGACTTTTTCCAATGAACTTTTTTAATTGCTCTCGTTCAGGACTGTAAGCAGGTGTCAAATATCGTAAAGTCCCGTAAATTGGGCCGTGCACTACCTTCGATAACCCTGGGTTTTTTGGGTTTCTCGACACAATGAGAATCTGCATCAGTATTGATTTTATGTGTACTGACACAAACAAGTTTTCTGAATCGGAATTAAAATTATTTTCACAACCGTAGTTTAAGGTCGTCAGCAATTTTTACAGAACACACCTGGGGTCTGCTGTTCCACTTGTCGTAAGCATTACACGTGTTAATAAGTCTTTTAAGTAATTAGTTAGGTTATTGTTCAACTAGTTATTTACCCAGATCACTTGATTAAATTGTAATAAACTAAATCGCCTATAATCCTTGCATCACCTCATTATTAGATTTAAAACAACATGGCGTATTTTGTCCAATGGCATATAGCACCTTTTTCTAGAAAAGAAAGATTACAAGGGCCAAAACCCCTTTCAAAAGATTAGGGTTTGGAAGCCAGAACATTGAATATATTTTAGACTTTCTCAGAGATGATCTACAAAGCACAATTTCAAGTTGCACAGCACTGAGTGTTGAGAAAGAGGTGATGATTTTTCTTAGTTGTTTTTTTTTTTTGGGACAAGCGACTCGCATCTCCACGTTATAGGTGACACCAAGGGCCATGAAAAATCTACTGGGTCGAGTGTGAACAAAATTTATAGACCCATTAATTGCAAAGAGAGACCCAATTCATTAAAGTGGCTTTAATGCAACAAACAATAAATTCTTTGAAAAAACAGGCTTCCTCAAGGTAATGTTCTGCGTCGAAGATGCTGACTGTTGCATGACAAAATTATGAATGCTAGGAAGATGCTGTGACCGAGACAGTCGTCGTATTTAACCTTTACCACTGGCTCCTGTATAACTGCGAAATTTAAATACCGAAATCTGATTGGCTAATAAAATTCCCAGACAATACAAATTTCGAAATTCTCTGCAATCTGATAGGTTGATGAGTTAACACAAGCCATATCAGCTACAAGGTGCAGGAGTTAATCAATATTATAAATACGGAACTATGCAACAACTATGAGATATATAATGTATTCATATAAAGAAACTAATCATAGTTACTAGGACTAAACTTTGTATATACGCCAGACGCGCGTTCCGTCTACAAAAGACTCATCAGTGACGCTCAAATCCAAAAAAGTTTTAAAAAAGGCCAAATAACAGTACGAAGTTGAAGAGCATTGAGGACCAAAATTCCTAAAAGTTTTGCTAAATTCAGCTAAGGTAATCTACGCCTGAGGTAGTTAATTTATAAAATACTCTCATTATTCTTCGGTATTTTGCGTCTTATTTGAAGTATTACTTATTTTGAAACTGAATTACAATTAACCACAGGGCTTAATATGATATCAATAACTGCGTGGTTATGTATAACCTACGATGGCGGACGATGTTTCTAGTCAATATTTCTTTTGTCAATTCTATAATAATTCTGATTATTCTGTGGTATTTCGTGTTTTATTTAAAGTATTACTAAGTTTGAAACTGAAATACAAAGCTTATTTTCATAGTTCAACCGCTAAATGGAAAAAAACAACATTTAAACAGTAACGGTGTGGACTGATATCCGTAACTTTAATAAACATTTAGAAAAGGATATTCGTAACTGTTGAGTTGCGTTATTTCTGCTTCATCACTCGTTATCCTCGATTTAATAATTCGGACCATAATATATTTCTGAAACCAAAATGTTATAAATACATCAAAATATTAGAAATCATCGGGATGGAAAAATTATATTTCTCTAATTTTTGTGCTATTTTCACATTTCCTGACCGGTGTGAGAAAAATATTTCTCCTCACTAGTGAAAAATCTGTTCTCGGCAAATGATTAGTCGAAATTTGATTATGACGTCAAAATGTTTTGTTTTCTTCTCAATTTTCCTATTGTGACGTCATGAAAAAAGGCGACCTTGCCTGATGACGTCGCATATAAAGAGCACAATTTTCTGAAAATCTTTGAAAAAGAACGATAAAAAGCATTAGAGAAACAGATTCCGACACTATAACTCGTGTATTACGATATTTCTCCACTCTCGACAGTTAAATTTTATTATTTAAAGGGCTCGGCAAGCCTCGCGCTTTAAATAATAAAATTTAACTGTCTCGAGTGGAGAAATATCGTAATACACTTGTTGTAGTGTAAGAATCTATATGCCTACAATGGTATTTCATTATTAAGAAAATCCACTGTTTGTGACGTGTTCACACTACATTCTTTGTATATTGGATGTGTTATAACTGATAACCTTTTTCTTAGATTTATGATTTTTTTTTTATTATTAGTTTTTATTGACTTTGAACCAGCTTTCAGTACTCTCGGATGTCTGTTTGTTGTTAGGATGTACAAGTACCCTCCCACATTCACTTTGATTGTGTAAAATTTATTGTTATTTGTATCCACGTGATGAGTTTACCCTTTTCAACTGAACTGTTTACAGTGCAGGGATACCGGCAATCTCCTCTATCTGGTATATGATGACCAAAAGGCGCGCATAATTGACGAGGTTTTTTTCCGGAGACGGACAAACTCGAAAGGGGTCTATAGTTTTTAAAAAAAATCAGCTACGTGTCTTAATGACAATTTATTAACTTCAGTTACCATATCATCACGATATATTAGATGGTTGTTTTCTCCATTTAGCGTTTGAAGTATGAAAACACACTTGGTTTTTCTGTTTCTAATTTAGTAATACGTCCGGTTCATCTGAAAATTTCAGGGCAGAGAGGTCTTGATCTGATAAACAATTTTACCCAATGTCAGAATTGCTCGATATTCTTTGGTTTCAGAGATAAAAGCCAAAATCTACATTTTACCCCTATGTTCTATGTTAAGCTATGGAGGCCATCTTGATTGGATGGCTGGGTCACTGAATACCCTAATGATGATTGTGGCCAAGTTTGGTTAAATTTGGCCCAGTAGTTTCAGAAAAGAAAATTTTTGTAAAATGTTAACGACGACGACGACGGACGCCAAGTGATGACAAGCTCACTTGGCCCTTCGTACCAGGTGAGATCAAAAGAAAACATTTGAAAATAAGAAAAAAACTTTAAAAAAAAGTTTGGTCGATCTTAGGGAGCTACCATTTGATTTTTATGGGGGGGCTAGGATGAAAAATTTTGTCCTGCATTTTTTTTTAGTTGTAATCTCTGTCCTGCCTTTTTATTTTTCACTCTATTCGGTCCTGCCTTTTTTTTTTTAAGTTTATCCTGACTTTTTTTTTACCTAAATTGTCATCCTGACTTTTTTTTTTTGCAAGTGTCTCATCCTGCCTTTTTTTTTACTCAAAATTCCTGTCCTGCCTATTTTTTTCAAATTTCATCCTAGCCCCCCCATAAAAATCAAATGGTAGCTCCCTTACACAACATGAATGACACAATGTTAGAATATGAAGATATTCAAGAGGAACAACATATATGGCCAACACGATGACCGTGGAAGGTGCAATACCACCAAATCATGGTACGTCACATCCGGTTGCATACGAAAGTAGGTCGAAAAACATATTCCCTAGAATTTGACAGCTGTAGGTAATTAATCCTACATTTAATTGCAGTAAAAAACATTTCTGTGTCATAAACATAATTTTTTATGTCTTGGGTATTTCAAAACACCATTATTTTTTATTTGGGATTTCTATAGAAAATTTTGTAATCTTGAGGTTAC
The DNA here is from genome assembly GCF_963676685.1 of Mytilus edulis. Lineage (NCBI taxonomy): Eukaryota > Metazoa > Mollusca > Bivalvia > Mytilida > Mytilidae > Mytilus > Mytilus edulis. Next base: position 39,533,704 of record NC_092348.1, read on the forward strand.
ATGGTGACTAAACCTTATACACAGATAAAATAAGTGGAGAAATTTTACTCATACCAAGTATTTCTTTATTTGAAACAAAGTTGAATTCTCCACATTTTTGATAAAAGTGCAAATTTAACAAAGACTAATAGGGGACAATCAATGGTGGTAATACACCTTATAAAGGGACCATTATACATGAATTATTCTAAATACTTAGGATTTTCTTATCCCAGGCAGATAGCCTTAGCCGCATTTTACACATTTTTACTGATGAGTCTGAAGTAGACGAAACGCGCGTCTGGCGTTTTAAAGTATAAGCCGGGTACCTTATGAAAGCTATTATTTTTGTTTCTCTGTATATTCTCCCATTTATTTATATTGTAGTCCTGTCATGTAATGTTGTCATTTTAATGTTATTTTTACATTGCCACACAAGCGGGAGGTTTGGCTAGCTACAAAACCAGGTTCAAACCACCATTTTTTCTTACATTTTTTCTTTGCAGACACATATACGAAATATACGCATAGAAGTAGAGTCCCTCACAACAGAACAAAACCAGTTCTGTGAGTACAAACAAAGAAATGATGCCTCATTCATGAAAGTCATGAAAGACCGATTAAGGAAAACAGACCCTGTAAAATATTTCAAACCAAATATACTGATGCGCCATCTTATGTGTCTTAAGTCGACGTATAATGGGAAAATCCCACCTGTGACACAAAATGACAGAATAGAGCTGCCCAAAATGGTCGAGAAGGCAGACGAGAAGAAACGTGAATTGAATTCAGATTCTGAAAATGAAAGCTTTGTGCCTTCTTTTAAAAAGGCACGTTCCTCTGTTTATTCAAACCAAAATATCTCGCAGACGTATAGCAGTCACTGTGTGCCATACCAGAATCATCAACAATTTCAACAACACCATCCAGCTCCATACAATATGACTCCGCAATACCATACATTTAATTATACTAACGTGCCACAACAACATCAACAACAACACATATTCGACCAGTATTCTATGCAGCCTTCTTATAACCCTATATATCCAAATGCTTCAATGTCGCGTATTCCTTCTTTCAGTTTCAACCAAATGCCTCTCCAAGTCATACCACCACAGTCTCCTTACTTCTCTTACTCCACACCCGCAGATGATAATTACCACAGTAGTACAGATGAAGACCAAGAGGACAAGTCTAAGCCACCCAAGATATGGTCACCCGTTGGACTATGACATTTTAAGTTATAATCTCATTAGAATGTGATTATTATAAACGTTCCTGTCAATATTGTAATATTCACATGTTGCATTTTGTTAGTGTGTTACTTTGCCTACCAGATCATATGAAAACTCAATATTGGCAAAAAGAATACATTTGCCTATTGTATACTAATATCTGTATGCCAAGATCGTTATATATATAAACTATTATGTATTTCAATTTGTTGCATTGATTCTTCGTAGTCGTATATTAAAAGAAGGAGAAATGGTATTATTGCCAATGAGAAATCTACGGAGACGAAAAATTGAAAACACGTTTAATTTCTTGCGTCCGAAGCGCTTTTCTGGATTTACCTCCATCAGGAACGCTCAAAACCAAACATTTGAAATCCCAAAATGTATAAGTACCGAAACCGTTGAAGAGCTATATGTAAACAATACCTTAAATATATAGCCCCCCCCCCCCCCCTCAACACCTGAATATAAAGTGGTCGTCCCCAGACAAACCGATTCAAAATAAAGTTTATTTCTGCAACTAAAGATAATCGTACGACCTTCAACTTAACAAGTTATCCCGATACCGTGTAGACTAGTCAGCTATAAAATGCTCCGACATGACAAATGCGAAACAGTTCAAACGAAAAAATCAACGCGAAACAAGCATACATGTACATGCCTTGAGTTACATGTTATCCATTAGGAAACTAGATTAGGCAACAAAGAGTAATCAAGTAATTGAAGAACTTTAAACACCAAGCCAACTAATTATCTGGTATTCGAAGCGTTACTAAATAGTTTTCTAAAGAATTCATTGGGACACAAATGACAATAATAGACAATCAAGTAGTATACAATGTTTCATACTGTTCATTGATGAACATATACTGGAGTGGTTCTTGTACGAACAAATTGGCAATTTAGAAATGTGAATTTCTCTGGGTCTTGGTATATCTATCTGGAATGTGTGTAGCCATGCTTCCTTGGCTAAGTACATCTTTGAATCTGGGCGAAACACTACTCCATAGTTGAGTCTTTGGATAACGTCTTGTGGCACCAACAGAAAACATACTTAAAAGGACTATATACATGTAGGTGAGAAGGAGACTGTTCCAAATGGTCAAAGAGTGGCCTACAACGATATCAAATGCAGAAAGTTAGATATGCCAATTTTAAGGTATATATGAGATAGTCGAGCAGTCTATCAACAGGGCTAGTAGCAAGATTTGTCAAGGTTATTGTAAATTGGGTGTAATAATATTTTTACTGGATATGTGCATGTATGTACAAATGATGAAAATCGGAACAGTAAATATGTTCAGACTTTGATTACCTATACATAAATATTCCCTGAAACAATGTCATGTGTTGTACATCTTGTTATAACGTTGCCTTTATTGTAATTATGGGTATGAGTTATGCCCATTGTTGAATGCCGTAAAGGTACTTATACTAATTTAAATCCACGTCGTGTTGACTCTGTTGGACAGATGTCCCATCGGCTACCATACCACACCACCTTATTGTTATATATAATATTAATTGAAAATGCCAAAGTTATAAACATTTATTTGAAATAGATCAATCTAATGGAACAACAGTAAATATCCATTTAAACACATAATCGACTATGAAAAGACTGAAGGGAAATCTGCATGTGCCCAGTTGCTATCTTCAATTTCGGGTAAAAGTACAGCTATGTCTCCTAAAATTCAGTAAATGCAATTAAAAAAAAACAAAAAAAAAAACTTTTAAATAAATCTAAGTCAAGACCTGGGTTTCAAACAATAAATGATAGCTTTTTGTCGTCCCAATACACTTTTCCTAATTTTAAAAGTGGACAAGTCACACAAAAAGGGAATATGATAAATGCTTAGATATTCTTCATGAAGAGAAACAATGTGCTGTCAATGTCGTTCTTGATTTAGGCCAAGATTTAAATGATAATTCTTTAGAAACGGAAGAAATGTTGGAAATTGAAAATAATGTGTTATTTAATGAAAAATAGTTTGCAGATCATATTGGACTCTGTTCACTTTTATTCACCATTTGAGAAATTGAAAGTTTAGCCTTTTTAATGTTGAATTGTATTTTGTCAGGTGCCAGGTTATTCACAGTGGTTCAATGTCAAGTTTTGGAGGAGACCGGGCCATTTACACATACACACTTATAGAGGACTATCGACGCGGGGACATTGAAATCGTCATTTAAAACTGCGAGATGTTGTGAATTAAGTACTATGAGTGATAGAAATGAGATATTCTATCAAAACAATCAACTAGAAGGACCTTTGGAATAAATTGTCCTGTCAAAACTATGTCATACACCATGTTCATAGCCGACAGAAAACACTTTTTTGAGTATAACTTTTTTATTATTAAAGATACCGTGTTAATTCTTTTTGCATTGTATTTCTCTTGAAATTCCCGTGTAATTGATGTCTATATTTGGATAGTTTTTAGCTCAACTGGCCCGAAGGGCCAAGTGAGCTTTTCCCATCACTTGGCGTCCGGCGTCCGGCATTAACTTTTACAAAAATCTTCTCCTCTGAAACTACTGGGCCAAATTTAACCAAACTTGGCCACAATCATCATTGGGGTATCTAGTTTTAAAAATGTGTCCGGTGACCCGGTCAACCAACCAAGATGGCCGCCATGGCTAAAAATAGAACATAGGGGTAAAATGTGGTTTTTGGCTTATAACTCAAAAACCAAAGTATTTAGAGCAAATCTGACAGGGTAAAATTGTTCATCAGATGAAGATCTATCTTCCCTAAAATTTTCAGATGAATCGGACAACCCGTTGTTGGGTGGCTGCCCCTGAATTGGTAATTTTATGGAAATTTTACTGTTTTTGTTTATTATCTTGAATATTATTATAGATAAAGATAAACTGTAAACAGTAATAATGTTCAGCAAAGTAAGATTTACAAATAAGTCAACATGCAGTTTTTGGCTTATAACTCAAAAACTAAAGCATTTAGAGCAAATCTGACCGGGTGTAAAATTGTTAATCAGGTCAAGATCTATCTGCCCCGAAATTTTCCGATGAATTGGACAACCCATTGTTGGGTTGCTGCTCCTGAATTGGTAATTTTAAGGAAATTTTGCTGTTTTTGGTTATTATTATAGATAGATATAAACTGTAAACAGCAATAATGTTCAGCAAAGTAAGATTTACAAATATGTCAATTGACCCCCTAAGGAGTTATTGTCCTTTGTAGTCAATTTTTAACAATTTTCATAACTTTGTAAATTTTACTAACATTTTCCACTGAAACTACTGGGCCAATCATTATACATGTAGATAGAGATAATTGTAAGCAGCAAGAATGTTCAGTAAAGTAAGATCTACAAACACATCGTCATCACCAAAACACAATTTTGTCATGAATCCATCTGTGTCCTTTGTTGAATATTCACATAGACCAAGGTGAGCGACACAGGCTCTTTAGAGCCTCTGGTTTTTAATTTAATTGTTATTGCTAACTAAACCCAACATAGAACCACCATGAATTCTATGACAAGTACAGACCAAACAAAGATTATGTCAAACTATGGCATTTTAAACAGACAACATATATATTTTTTTTCTTTTATATAAGTTTGAATTTTTCACTATTAATTAATTATTTTGAATTTAGCTTAATTTTACTTTTCATTATTTTGTTTGAAATCCGTGATAAAATAATTACGTTTTATGATTTGAAAGTGACTTATAGACCCAATAGGTCTGGTGTGTTTTATTGTGTATGTAATATATTGTACTTTACTGAAATGTGATTACACATGTCACTATGATAAAAAAAATACTTACTTACTTACTTATATATCATAATAAGCACCTTACAGGTTAATGCAGCATCTATTGAACTATATAACGGGGTACTACGAGTACTCTCAGAACTGTACTTTGTGTCGATTTGATGAAATATACATTTTCAACTGAATTTTAGAGTCGATTCTAATGTCATTCTGTCACAACTGAATTTACTGTCTTGAACATAAATGAGGCCTTTGAATTTCACTTTTTTCATTTCAATGCGGTTTTATATGCAGTATGGGTTTGTCTCATTATTTGAAGGTCATACGATGACCTCTAGATGTTAACTTCTATGTCACTTGGTCTCTGGTAGAAAGTTTGCCAATTGACAATCAAAGCACATCTTATCTTTAAGGTTATCTTAGGATTTACATTTAGTCTAGTAATGCTGTAAATAAACTCATCATAGATAAAAGGTAATGTTATAAAATGCAGAGTTTAAAGGAATATGAATGAAATTTTAAACTGAAGTCATTTAATCAATTGTAAAATCAAAACTTCAAACTCATAAAAAAAAAGGAACACAATTGTCATATTCTAGATTTTGTACAGGCATTTCCTTAGCAGAAAATGGTGGATTAAAGCTGGTGTTATAGCTAGATTAACCTCGCACTTGTATGACAGATAACTAAAATTTCATAGTTTGATAACAAAATATAGACATAAAAGGTAAAATTGCCAAAAAGTTGGGTACAGCAGTTATCGTCGTTATAATCTTAATCACTAGAAGTCACAAAGAGCCATAATCGCTACCCTTTATCTAGTGTGATTTTGGATATCAAGTAAAATAATCTTAAAATAATAGAAATCAGATACCCCAATTGGGGTTGAGACCAATTTGGTTTAATTTGGCCAAGTAGTTAAATTAAAAGCAGGTCACCCAATCGTAGTTTTAAAATAGTTGCCCCTTATGAAGACTCCTTTTCATTATTTTAATTGGTTTGAAATTTGACCATTTCAAATTGATTTTTTACAATTTTTCCAGACTTCTATAGTAAGCCATAATATGTTCTATTTTAAGCGATGGTGGCCATGTTGGTTTGATGTCATCAGATATATTTTTAAATCAAGATAACCTATTAACAATTGTGGCCAAGTTTAAATCTATTTGGCCATGTAGATCAACTGGTTAAAATTTTTGTAAAAGATTACAAAACATTTAACAAAAATTGTGAAAAATTGTTAACATTTTTTTTATTATACAGGTTATCTCAATCTATTATAATATTCAAGATAATGACCCAAAACTGTAAAATTAACTTATTCAGGGGGAGCTACCCAAAAAACAATTTGTCTGAATTGTCTTAAAATTTCACGTCAACTAGATCTTGACCTGATGACAAATTGTTCCCTAGAGTCAGATTTGCTCTATATGCTTTAGTTTCAGAGATATGAGCCGTACCCGTGTTCTATTTTTAGCCATGGCGGCCGGCTTGGTTGATGGGCGGGGTCATTTGATACAGTTTTTAAACTAGATATTCTTAGAATCATGGAGACCAAATTTTATTTAATTAGGCCCAGTATTTTAAGAGACAAAAACATTACGAAAATTTTGCAAAATTTACTTAACCGGGCAATATTACTCGTTATGTGATCAACTAACAATTTTGGTTATGTAAACTTATGTAAACCGCTTATATGACTGAACAATTTAGCTGTTTACTGTCGTCTATCTATTATTTAATGTTAATGATAATAAAACCAAATTGCCAAATTTCCTTAAAATAATTCATTAAGGGGCAGCAACCCAGCCACGGGTTGTCTGATACGTCTGAAAATATCAGGACAAATCGATCTTGACCTGATGACCATTTTTACCGCGTGTCAAATTTGCTCTTCAAAGATCTAGAAAAATTCTGGAACCCCCCCCCCCCCATGATATATTTTTAGACACGACAGCCATCTTGGTTGATGAGCGAGGTTATCAGATATGTTTTAAACTGGATACTCTACGGATGGTTTAGGCCAAGTTTGATTTTATTTGGCCCTATAGTCTCAGAGGAGAATATTTTTTTTAAAGTTACGGACAACGACGGACGGAAAGTGATAAGAAAAGCTCACTTCACCCTTTTGTGTAGGCTAATAAACCAAATAGCTATGTCAACAAACATTCAGATACTACCAAGTTTAACCAAGAAACATCTGATTGAGGATGTGGTTATTCTAAATCTAGATTTACCTTCAATTAAGTGTTTTCTTATATCTTGATGCGTCACAGTCTCATCATGCTTAAACTGGAACACTATAGCAACCAAGGAAATGTCAAATAAGTGAATCGTTAGCTTTCTATCTTATCAGATTCTAGCAGTAGTTTGGATGGAGAAAGCTCATCTCATATTGATATTGAGATGGGGATACACCAAGGTTCAGTACTTGGGCTACCACTATTTTGTTTAAAATTAAGGACACGCACGATAAGATTTTATCAACTGTCCCGACTATTTGCAGTCGATACAATACCTCCCCTTGCAATATCATCAGACAAAGACAATAACAATCAAAACCAAAGGACATTTACATCAACAGTTATAAATAAGAAACAACACGAACTCCACTAAAAGCCGGGAGTGAAATCAGGTGCTCCGGAAGGGTAAGCATTTTCTGCATCGTATACGGCACCCCTCGTGTTATTTTTTTGTTCAGTTCGGTAATGATGGAAGATTATTATGACTGAGGAAGAATATCAAAAGTTCACAGATATGTTAAGCAACAGATGTTGGAGGAAAGCCGATTTTTGAAGGAGATCCCAAATTTCTTGACCATTTTTAAGTCTAAGGTACAAAAAGAGAATGGTTGTATTAGGAGGGAGGTATTATCAGAAAAGACATGATGCATTGAACGGAACACCATAGCATGTAAAAGATCCACAACATTTCATAAATAAGTAATATCAGAAATATTCGAGGACAGCTTTAAGTTATATAAAAGGAGTGGGGACATTAACAGAAGATTATACATGTAAAAAATAAACAAAAGGTTGCAAACTTAACATATTAATTACACCCGAGGCTGCAGTGATTCTTTTCATACAACAAACTGCCTCCAGTAGTTAATATTCTAGGTACATTTTTTGTTTATGATCTTCTCTACGTGTATATATTGTTCTTTAAAAATAGAGAAACGAGATTATAACTAAAAAAAAGTTAACAATAAATGACCAAAAAGCATTGCAATTTTTTTCATCAGGTCAAATTAACACGAAGTTTGATACCCCAAAGTAGACTGGGGAATAGAAATATGATCATCATTGGTCATTCTCCAACAGACAGTAAAACCCTCGCCAAAGGTACGCAGATTGAGTTCTATTTCAAGTTGTGACATTTTTAATGGGTGTAGATTACTTGTAAAAAAATTTAAACTCTGTCGACGTCCTAGTCATGCGTTAAAATTTCATTTACTAAATAATTTATGTTGCGTTGTGATTTCCGTTGATGCAATTGTTTACTACATTTAAAATATACATGATGTTCAAAGTAGCCCTCAACTGCTTTTCGCAGCGCTGAGTAACGTTTTTGATTTTACCAAGTTATGCTTTAAATATATCATATGTTATTCAAGCAATCAGGTTTCAAAATTTGGTCATGAAAATATCTATAAAATGTATCATCGCTCTGTTTCTTTCATAACCTGCATTTGTGTAAACTATATCTGTTGCAAGAGTTAGATCAATTATCCAAAGATATTTTAACAAATAGACAAAAGGGACGAACGATACCAGAGGGAGAGTAAAACTCACAGATCGAAAATAAACTGACAACGCCATGGCTAAAAATAAAAAGACAAATACTAGTACAGGTGCTCTCGGGTGCTCCGAAAGAGTAAGCATATCCTGCTCCACATGTGACACCCGTCGTGTTGCTTATGTTATTACAAATCCGGTAGACATTCGGTATGTCACACTCGTTGAAAAGGGGGGGGGGGGTTTATAGTAACGACATAAGGAACATATATCCCATATCATCTGTAAAACGGTTATTCAATCACGGTCAACCAACTCATGATGGCGTCCGTAAAATTCACGAAATGATGGTTTCAACTTCTCCATTTGGAACTCTTGGTTTAATAGCTTCCATGTGAGCAGCAATCCTCTATCAAGGAAAACATGATAGGAATACAAGCCCGGGAACATCGTATCAATTTTAGATATAATTATACTCCATATGCAGGCGCTGCTGGAATGTTGCTACATAGAAATGGAAAGTTCAAAATCATCTCTTTTGTCGTATAGTTTTGTTTTCAACCGACCCTCATTGTCAATTGGTAGATGAAGGTCAAGATATCAGGCAGACAACTGTATCTATAGTATCCTTTATCTCTCGATGGGATAGATTCGTTCAACATAGTCACTAAATTTTGCATTCTTTAGTGAGAGCACATCATCTATATAGCGGAACGTAAAGTTAAAGGATATTGCTATAACTTCTAACTTTCTTCCTAAGAAGATCCTGTATGAAGTCAGCCTCATAATAATAAAGAAAAAAGTCGACAAGAAGAGGGGCACAATTGGTTCCCATTGAAATTGTTGAAGTCTGTTGAAAATCACGTCTTCCAAACGTAACAAATATTTTTGCCAATCAAGCATCTTGATTATGTCAGTTTCAGAGAAATTTTTTTTATTCCAGGGAGAGAGAGAGCCTCAAAGATAGCAAGACAATATTTGATTTTGCAGCAACTGTTGTGACTACTGAAAAAGCAAACTTGTAGACAGTTTTACAACTTTGAACAAGAACTTTGTATTATCTAATCAATTCTGAAAATTGAAAATCGTTATCTTTAATGTTGTCAATGTGTTGAATGATTTGCGTTTGACTTTTTAAAATTGTAAATTTCTAATAAAAACATGCAAGATATGTTTTGAGTACAACAATATGAAGATTAATATAAAAACCATTCCCTTTCATAGAAGTCAAGACAGATAGACATATTCGAGCGGTTACTGGATCCGTTTGACTGCTATACCCCTTTTTGACAATTTTACCTAGTATGTCTGTTTTGTTAACGCGTCGTTGTAAATATAATGAAATTTGATGCGCCTATACTAGTGAGAGGTTTAGCGCTATAAAACCAGGTTCAATCCACCATATTCTACATTTGAAAATGCCTGAATGTACCAAATCAGGAATACGACAGTTGTCCATTCGTTTGATGTGTTTTATGATTTGATTAGGGACTTTCCGTTTTGAATTTTCCTCGGAGTTTTTGAACTGACAATAACTATGCATTTGTAAAGCAATAGAATCTGCGTAAAAAATACATCCAAATTTTAGTTAACTTTGGTGTACACAAAAAATATTGCTGATGAAAGAGGAAATAGGTGAAATGTTGAAATTTATTGTCCACATCTACAATTAAGATTGTCGGTTGTTCAACATTTTTAAAAGACACTTTTAATAATGTATATATAGTAAGAGTCTGTAAATACAATAATTTGCTGGAGACTGGTAAAAAAGTAATAAAGTGCCCTTAGGGCCTCGAAATATTTCTTTTCTATACACACAATGTACATTTAAGAGTACGTTTTCAACAAATTATTATTGATAACACATTTATTTCCCGATTTATGTAATAAATTAATATAAATTTTGTGTAGCCGTTGTTTAATCACATACAAAATGCAAAAATATATCGGACTCATTAATTGTAGGTAAATGGTCTGGCCCTGGCGCATTCCATAACATTCTGACAGCATCGCCATAGTCTTCACCGTAACCTTTTGGACCTCGGTTAGTTAATTTTATTGAACCATCGCAATGCTTGTATCCACCCATTAAATCTCTACAATGCGGTTTACACACATTTCCACATGGACCATATGCTGTTAAAACCACGTCTGTTGGACCCATTTGTGGACTTTTCACAGCAACATACATTATGGATGAATCAAATGGCTGACGTGCGTCTAACAAAGCAAACTCTCTGTAGCTTCCATGGTAGTTTAGCCCATCACTATGTACTGCAACTTTGGTAAATATGCTGTCCATTTCTCCACATGTTCGAGGTTGTGCCTTGACTGGAAATAGATCTATCAAGCTGCTGTAGCCAGTAGGATCGTAAATATCTTGAAATGCGTCTAACTGTCCTCGTTTCACAGGAAAGGAGTCGAACTGCATTTGTTCTGGTTGTCGCTTATAAACAATTTTAACAGGTACATATACCCAAACACGTGTATCGGACAAACCGTTCATCAGATACATATTCTGTATAACATTGTACGGATTGGTCGAGGGGCAAATATCGTTGACTGGGCTAATCATTTGGTCAGTATAAATCGGTCCAACATAACCGTCCGAAAATGTGTTTACTTCCGCTACGGCTGTTTCGTTTAATGCTTGTCGCTTGCCACGACGTCCACGTCTAGATCTCGATCTGTTAGTCCTCCTTGTTCGTCTTCTTCGTCGACGAGTTCTTCTTGATTGACGCCTACTAATTATTTCGACAGATACACATCTTGGTGTGCCGCTCCTTGTTATACAACGCAGGTATTTAGAGCCACAATTAGTGTTTGTGTACGAACAAGTTGGAGCCGGCTCATACGAATAAATTCTGGAGGTATACATACTACTCATTCCGTGAATGTTTCTAAGTCTTCCCAATCTCATTGGTCGTCTAGGGCCTTGGGATGCGGGGCCGTATTCCGATGGGTAATCAGTTGTAGGATTGACACCACGCCTCTGTTGGTTTCTCCGGAACAATTCCCAAACATAATCAACAAAACTATGATGCAAATAAAATATAGGATCAAAACCGGCTGTTTCGGCAGGTTCCATGAGACCTCCAACCCATTGATGAACATCACCATGTCTTATCTCATAATCGTAAGGTGGAACTGCATTTGGCTCTGCTATTTCATGTAAACGGCTTCTTGTTAGTATAGCTCTGATTGTGCTGTGATCAAACAAATCCCCTATTTGTCCACCATTTCTTACTAAGGGACCTGCCGGTGTATTCCAATTTCGGAAAGGACCATTCCTAACCCGTCCTCTAACTGACCCCATAAATGAATTAGACCACATTATAGATCTAGTAGCATCACGCAGTGGTTTGTCCAATCGTGAATCCCAATAAGGGATAGTCACTCCTGGGATTTTTTGCCTTAATGCATTTTCACACCTGAAGAAATAAAAAAAACAAAAACATAAAACTTGCACTAGTTATACTTCCGTTTCAAATGTGGTTGAATGTTTTATACAATTATTATATTGAGACGTGATTTTCTATTCATATCACAAACTTGAAGTCGTACGATTAACAATTAAAATCATAGTAATTTGACAGTAAGTACGTCAAATATGTTTTAAATGAGCTTTTATATAATTTATTGATTTTATTGTTAATTTTTTGCAATACTGTACACAAATTAGTTATTATGTCTATTATAAAATTATCACATGATAAATTATAATTCAAATTGTAGGGGAAAAAACATTGTGAAATATTATTTCGATACAAGATTTAAACATAATTCTTAAAGTTTTTTATAATCACGATAAGTATGTCTACTCTGACAGCAGGGAAAATAATCATTTTCCGGTTGAAAATATGGTAAAATAACCAATGTGATAACTCTCAACTAGGGACTAAATGACGTAGAAATTATCAATAATAGGTCATCATACGACCTTCAAAATGAACAAATTACATACCGCATAATAACCTACTAGTTTTTTTCATTAATCATGTAACGCAATCGTTTAATAAACGTATACTTACACTACAAGCAAAACTCTATGAAAAGGTAAAAAGGCTGCCCCGTGGTGTATATCGTCTACCAGTCGCTGATGAAGAAGTCCAAGAGCATCATATCGATTTGGTCTAACAGACTGAAACGAAAGTACAGAAAAGTTTTACTCATGTATACTCTCATGAACGTCACCCATATAACGTTATATTTTTATAATTTTTTTTTGTTTGTTGATAAGTTTTGCTTCTCGAGAAATGTTTCCTAAAAATTTACCACCAGAATTTGTACAATATACAATTTTCGGATGAAAGATAAATAGCCGATCGACACTATAACTATTTTTCCGTGTTTTATGGACACATTCTTTCGTATATTTCTGCCTATCTAGAAAAAATCAAAATGTAGCATTGGAACGATACATCCATTTGACTCAATAACTGGATTTTTAGTCTTGAATCTTATGAACAACTCGTTTATATAATTTATGTTTGTATATTTCTACTATCGCTCGGTATTTATACGTGTACCCTGTTTTGACAGTTGCAGTGTGAACTCCTGCTCTTTATTCGGACCGACCGAATTTGCAGAAAGTACCTTTTCAGTATTGGGTTTATTGCTATTGTTTATATCCGGAATATGCATGAAGTAGTTGTCACTGCACCATAATAGATAAAACAAGAATCATTAGACATTACTTTATTCTTCTAATTTAGAGTTTTGTCTTAAGGGCTCTTCATCTTCATTCTTTATGTGGAATTTTAAGCTTTTGATTCGAGCGTCACTGACGAGTCTTATGTAGAAGAACTTACGTCTGACACACATTTATAAGACTGTTATATATGGAAAGTTGTTTTTTTTCGTGGCTATTGGATGTCAAATGAACTGTGGTCAAGGTTGAGCAAGAGGCCAGTTTAAGAAAGCAGTGATTGCAATTTTGCTATTAAGAATTTGGCTTTTGGAACCTGTAATTTTGTTTTAACCTTTAACTAGTAGCCATACATACCGTATCTCGTTTTAACATGTTTATAGCTCTGTGGAAATTGTTTCTTTCTGTGTCTGATAATATTCTGTATTCTTTCCTTATTCGTAACCTTCTACGTCTTCTACTTGCTTGTCGTTTGGTTCTTGTACCCTCCATTTCGTATTCTGACATACGTAATAATTCATCTACCCAATTTTCTGTTTCTATAGAAATGTTTCCCCATGCTGTTTTTAGTAAATTCCAGTTATTTTTCTGAATACAGTAAGCATGCGCACTATCCCAATGGGGATCTGACGAATTGCCATTTAACCTTTTCTGATCAAAGCAATTTTTCAATGCATCAGGAGTGTTTATTTCATATATTTTACAGTAAACTTGAATTGAGAGCAATACCAATATAAGGATGTTCAGGACAGCTGTCTTCATCTGAAAATAAAATTAAATAAAAAGTCCAATTAATTTCGCGTTGAAAAAAAACAATCTTAACGACTGTAATTAACACTGAAAAGACCCGCAAAATCGCGGGTAGTCAAATTTGATAACTTTGTCTAGTATCACTATATTTGAAGTATCAACTGATAAAATGGTGAAATGTTATTTTGAATATTTAATAATGTTTTTGCCGAAAACTCTGTCTTTAGTTTTATTTCGATTTTACTTTTTCCTGTACGTTGTGGTTTCTGACTTATAGTTGGTTGTTATGTCTTTCTTGATTTGTAATCCTATTTTCAAGCAATCGGATCCGAAAGAGAAGTATTTCAAAAGGTTAAATACGGGATCTTGAAATAAAACATAGAAAGTACACATCGCAATGAATAAATTAACTCCATGTACAAAATATGTAATCATATATTTGTGTATGTCAATAAATAATTACATTAGATTTCATTATAATACGTTATTCTGATTGGATAACTAGCAATCTCGTGATATTCCTTTATCAATTGCATTACACAATGCAACTTTTCATTCGTGATAACACGAGGTCCCACAATAAAATGCACAGGTAAATGAAACAAAAACTTGATAAAAGGCGTGTTTTCATGATCTTATAGGTAAAAATGTAATTATAAGTATTGAATGCTTTTTTTTTTTTAACTTTATAGGCTTGTTAAAGCGTTGACCGTGCGCACATTTTAAGTATGAAGCGCTTCCGCGCTTCATACATAATGTACTTCTGTCAACGCTTTTACACCCCAATAAATTTACAAAAAAGAGCATTCAATTCTTAAATAGCTCATCATAGATACCAGGATTGAAATTTCATATTTACGCCAGACGCGCGTTTCGTTTACAAAAGATCATCAGTGACGCAAAGGAGTTCAATCAGTCCATGTTCATGTATCATTCCATTTTATTTCATATTAAACGATCGATAAATAAATATACCATTCAGACACTACAGTGTGGAAAAGTCATGTAAATGCTCTCCGAAAATACGTTTCTGAGTATATAAGCTGTCGCTATATGCGTCTGTCCGTTTGTTCAAACAAATACTTTATGGATGCTAACTTTAGTTTGGCTTAATAGGAATAGGAACTTAATTTATACAGACGGGATATTTAAGGACACAAAGATACCTATTGATTTGGAATCAACATGTTAAAGACCACTGTTACTAATGAAAACGCAAACAATATTGAGAGAGACAGCCTATCGATGTTAAGGTCATCAGGTCAAATGTCAAGGTCAGATGGAAAACAAACTTACAATGTAAGAAATCCTTTAAAATCTTGGTTTCTAAATGAATTATCGGGTCACTTTTAATTTGTTATTGGGTATATACATGTACCTCCAGACCTGACATATTTGTATAAAACATTTAGAAGCTGAATTTCTGTTTTGGGAAAGGAAATGTCTCTAATTCTTAAATTTCAGATTCTCAAATTGAAATTAAAACATTGAGTTGTGTATCTAATGCAAGAAAGAAAAAGCCTTCAAAGCAAATATCAAAATATAGATACTGTTATTTAATGAATTTTTAGATATATTTTTTCTTAATTCAAAGCTGTTGTAAAAGTTCTTTAACGCGAAGTGCTTTATAGTGGTTATTCCTTTGCTCGAGTATGAATATGAAGCAGTCCAGTGTATCCGCACACTCGAGTCTTTGGCTACGCTTTGGTAAATTTGTTAGACCAATATTCTGTTACGTTTTTGTAAACAAATTTAAGACATACTTTTGTTTCATGACATATTCTTTAGATATGAGTAATTCGTGCCCAAAATTTCGGAAATCCCTATTTTGACAGTTCCTCATATGTTCTATGATAGTAAATTGTGAATAAACTTTAAGGAAAGGTTTTATACAACGAAGTTATCTTAAACTGACTGCTAATGATTATTTCATTTGTAAAAAAAGCTGGCTTTAAATAAATAAAAAAATATTCGGAGATGTCTTAAATTTAATGAAGGATCGTTGAATGTTAAATATTGCTAAGTTTGGGATTGCAATTGTAAATGTATGTTTTTAATTATCAATTCCGTTCTTTTCCTTCGGTAGTCTCAAACTATTTTATTAATAATATGACCCATTTTACATTGTGGATATGCCGAAATCATGTTATGCGCAACCTAATCAGCCGAGGGCATACACATACAAATTAAACACTCGTGCTTTTTTAATTAATTTCACTAGCAGGAACTCAATACTGCATATTTTATATTACAAATTTGTTACTTGTCATGTGTAATGTGTAATATGAGGGATGAACTTATATCACCTCTGGTTTTTCGAGAGTTTCGTGTTGCTCATTCCATTTTCATGTATAGTGTTTTGAAAGTTTATATCTTTTAAGTTCTGTTATACTGTATGTAGATTTCAAATAACATATCCGACCTTAATTGTTATGAATTGTATTTCTTATTGTTTTTTCGTCTTTTCTTCTTTCTATGCTTTAAATATAATGTCTATAATACTATAGTTTCTAGATGATGTTTCAAAAAATAAAGACTTAAAGAAATCCATATGTTCTGTAAAGTTTGAAAATTATACATCATTATATGCCTAACATATAAAATTAGTTTTTGTTGTTAAATTTTATGATTAAATTCATCGGCTTAGATATGAAATACTCACTTCCATTGTTAAAGTTGTATAAGTCCTTTAACATTAGAAACAAACATTCGTTTTCCAGAGCACACACTTTCGGTTAGGACTGTTTTTCCCAACTGATTCGACCGCCTTTCATAGATCTTTGATAGGAAAGGGAAATTGAAAAAACGATTTAGTCATTTTATTGATGACTTACTAATTAATAATCTAACAATAATGTTTTTCTCGTTTGTCAATTACACAATTTTGAAGTTTTACATATTTTGTATGATATATATGAATAACAAATTAAATTGAGAATATTAATTGGTTATTCACCTGATGTTGTTTTTTAATCATGATAGAATAAGTACTGTATACTTTTTTAATCACGTACACAATGCAGTTTCAATAATGCAAATGTTGAAAAGGTATGTCAATAGTATTGATGATCACACGTCAATCAAAAGTACAGTTTATAAGGTATCAGGTTTAACTCTAAAAAAAAATCTGATTTCCATGTTTTTCTAACAGTTACGGTTCAAACTTACCTAAATATGAAAGAGTGGTGTAAACGAACAACATATGAACAACATGAAAAATCAGTTGAATAAGCCTGTTTCAGTTTTTTGTATTTTCAAAAGCTTTTTTTTTTTTTTGGGGGGGGGGGGGGTGTAAATGTCCATAGTAATCTTTAGCTTTCTTTATTTTTATTATGTTTTAATGTTTTATAAAGCCTTGATAATGATGGTAACCTTGGTTCTGAGTTTATAAAAATTTTGTCATCACTTCTGTAACTGAAATGGTGCTTTGGAACTTTAATCTTAACAGGATTGAATAGTACGAGTCTGTACAATGTATAATATTAAACAAATTATACTGAAATCTCAAGGTTAATATAAAACAATGTGTATATATGTTATAACGATGTTTTGGTTTATATTTCTATTTTTTGTGTTCTTATTTCAAACTGCTGGACCTGAAAGGTTAATAACTATTAACATATTTTAGGGCAGTATATGGACATAATTAATAATATTATATCAAAGCAAACCATGCATCTGTTAACCTATCGTCTTGTAGGTTGTTCGTCAATTTGAAGTTTATTATAATAGCCCCATTATTCACAAAAAATGGTATACATTGTATGTATGTATTAAGATTTAATATTGTTCCTCCGATAAAACAGCTCATGTCAGTCACCTTTAATGGAATATTTAGCAGAGCTCCACATGAAAAACGAATGTACGATTATTTTTGTTAAATTAACCATAGAACAAAAGAATACTCTCAATTATTAATATATAAATTGCTAGTATATATAGAAATGATGGTGGACACCAATTTTAATAAGATTTAAAATTAAAACCACTGCTGAAATTAGTACTATGAACTTTTTGTGTATCTCTTGTAAACAATTAATGACAGATTCCACGTTCACTTGTATTTTTGTCCATCTGATGAGTTAAGCTTTTTCAACTCATTTTTATAGTTCGTTCTTATTGTGTACTGTTAGATTCCAATCCTTCTTACTATACAAATCCTTGGTTATACCACTGTCCCAGGTTAGGGGGAGGGTTGGGATCCCGCTAACATGTTTAACCCCGCCACATTATTTATGTATGTGCCTGTCCCAAGTCAGGAGCCTGTATTTTCACATAAATAAGGCCGTTAGTTTTCTCGTTTGAATTGTTTTACATTATCTTATCGGGGCCTTTTATAGCTCACTATGCGGTATGGGCTTTGCTCATTGTTGAAGGTCGTACGGTGACCTATAGTTGTTAATGTCTGTGTTATTTTGGTCTTTTGTGGATAGTTGTCTCATTGGCAATCATACCACATCTTCTTTTTTATACAGTTGATGTGCTGTAGTTTTCTGAAAGTCCAGTGGCAAATAAATCAAGCATATTCAGGACGTGACTAAATTACATGTCAAAATAACTAGGACCTGCAAAATTGTACTAACAAATTTAGAATGGGAAATTTGGATTAGCACTGGAAAATAATGGTAAATAAAATTAATCCATGCGACGCTTTGGATCTTTGTAAGAGCATACGATACAGTAGAGATCCCTCGTTGATTTTTTCTTGAAATTTTGATAGAAGGTCAATTTAAATGTGTACTTTTCAAATATAAAAAGAAAAAATTACCTTCATGACTTACTTTTTGAGATAATTTGGTTCGAAATTTGCATACATGAAAGAAAATCCCTGAAATTTCTTAAATACGGACTTTTAAAGAAAGAATACTTTTGAACGAAAATTCATAACTTAACCTGGTTTTTGGTAAAATGTTCCCTTGATCCATTTCATCAACATACTGAAACAAGTTTAAGGTTAAGCTAAGTTATTATTTTCCGGATTTAGATTGCTATATGCGAAATAAAGAAATTTAACATATTTTTGCGTCTTCTTGGAAGCTTAGAAAAAATTTGATCGTTGATTTTTTTCTTCAAATTTTGGCGGAGTGTTCTTGAAACAGTACTTGATTGATTGCAAAAGAAAAAAATAGGGGTCCATGTGCTTGTTTTTTTTCAATAAAAGCCATATACCTTAATATTTTACGACGTCTGTCAGTATGGCGCTAAGTTACGTTAAGCCCAAGTCCCACTAGACCACGATCGCACCACGCTCACCACGATCTGAAATAAATAAAGATCGTTGTGAGGTCGCGGTATGAGCGGCATGAAAATGTAAATTTTCGTTGATTTCACGATGCTACTACGTCCTCATCACGCTTCTACAACGATCCCGCTACGATTATACCACGTTCTCACCGCGCTTATTCTGCGACCTCACTACGCTTATAAAGATCTGTCTACGCTCATCACGTTCTCACTACGACCGTACCACGAGTTATCCGATTGCAACACGATCTTACCACGCTTCTTCTGCGATTATAGCACGTTCTTACCACGATTAGCAATAACGTTAACATCGTGTTCCATATACAGTTCCATGCCTTCTATTTCTGATTAATACGTAGATTTCTCGAAAACAATAGTCATGCTACCAAAATCTACGAGAACACGTAGGCGTGGTGGTAGGGGTTGATGTAGAGGCAGAGGGAGCTCTGATAGTAACGAATCTTGATCAAGTAGTTATGTCGGACCGACCAATCCGACCTACATGTAAATTAAAACATATTGCTGGTCCATAAAGCTGAAATGACGATATTTTAGTGAACGATAACAGAGATTACACAGATGTGTCAATAGATATAGGAAGATGTGGTATGAGTTCCAATGAGACAACCCTCTATCGCCAAGTAACTATTTTAAAAAGTAAACCATTATAGGCCAAGGAACGGCCTTCAACACGGAGCCGTGGCTCACACCGAACAGCAAGCTATAAAGGGTCTCCAAAATTTCTAGTGTAAAACCATACAAACGGGAAAATCAGCGGGTTAATCTATATGAAAACGAGAAGCATGGTTGAGCCGTAAGAGAAAATGAACAAGAAGTCTCCATTACATACAGGCAAACAAAACCTTGAGAGTTTTAATATATTTAATGTGAAAAGGACAATGATAATGATGATCGTAGTATGAACGTAGTCAGTGCGTAAAAAGAGCGTGGTGAGGACGGCAAGGGCGTGCTAGAATCGTACTATGGTCGTGAATAGCGTGATATAGTCGTAGTGGAAGCGTAGTTAGGTCGCAGTGAGAACGTGATGGTCGTAGTGAGGTCGTAATAACGTCGCAATGAGATCGTAGAGCAGTTTCTCCGAATAGAATCACGCTTTCGCTACGATGGTACAACGACCTTTGTGATCTTACTACGAACTTAGTGCGCTCTCACTACGCTTCTACTACGACCTGTTTTCGCCACGGCCGCACCACGATTGTTTTGAACATGTTCAAAGTTAGCCACGCTCATCACGATCTTGGAGACCTCACCACGACCGTGATACGACCTTACTGCGATCTACACGATCTTACTACGATCATCAAAATTTGCATTTTTTTCACAGATCGTAGTGCGATCGTGGCCAAGTGGGACTGGGGTATTATATTTAGTCTTAATCGTAACAACGTCGTATAATTGTTCCCGCTGTACACGTTTACGCTGCCAAGTATAATTATGCAGGTGGTTTCCAAAGCCTTGATACTTTAATATCATAAAAATTCATAAGATGGTTTCTTGCAAAATAGCAAAACATTTGTACTAAACATTTACGAAAGGAAATTTGGACAGGAACCTTTTCATAATAAAAAAAACGGGTTTAAAAAAGGATTCTAGCAGATACTTTTTAGATCTACGGCAAAAAAAAATCTGATAGAAGCATTTTATTAATAGATCAGTTACATTACCTTTTATACGGCGTATATGTATGAATATTGGCGTATTTGTTTGTCTAGAAGTAGGGCTATATAGAAAACACTTTGTTTGTTTTTCTGTCCGATCGTCTAACTATACGTTTGTTACTTTTCTCAGAAACAACCCTACTGCATGTTTTCATATTTGCTCTTCAGCTTGACAGCGACGAGATTTAATTTAAAGTGTGTACACTTTCTGTTCTGTCTGTCTGCAATTAGTATACATTTGCCGATACTCCAATTGTTATCTCTCAATACATTGAAGTACACTAGGGATATGCTTATACAAATAAAAAGACGTGGTATGATTATCAATGAGGCAAATCTCAACCAGAGACCAAATGACATATAGTAAACGACTAAAGGATACGGACGGCCTTCAACGATGAGTAAAACCCATACCGCATAGTTAGCAATGAAAGGCCCCTACATGACAAAGGCAAAACAACTCAAATGGGAAACTTACGGCCTGATTTAAGTACAAACTAATGAACAAAATACAAATATGATGTTCAATATCAAACG
The DNA here is from genome assembly GCF_963676685.1 of Mytilus edulis. NCBI lineage: Eukaryota > Metazoa > Mollusca > Bivalvia > Mytilida > Mytilidae > Mytilus > Mytilus edulis. The sequence continues at coordinate 39,555,262 of NC_092348.1, forward strand.
GCACCATTGAATTACAAGCCCTTTTAACAGCATGTGGACGGACATTTTCTTGTTTTGTTCTATATTACATCCAGATTGATATACACAAAAAATAATACAACCAATTTAACAAACTAACGTGTTATAATTCTGCATCTATTGGTAAAGTTTTGCTTAAATTCAAACCAAAAACGACACCAATATATTTTTTAAAATCTTTTTAACGGACTTTTGTTGACAGCTTTTCTACATACACATATAGTATTAAATATTTTTAAAATATCAATTAAACTCGGCATTTTTTGTGTGTGTACCAATTTCAAGTCGAGAACAGGATGAGGCACTCTCTTTATTTATTATTTTATTTACGATTGGGGGTGTTATACGACCTTGACCACCAATGAGGGTTTCTTAAACATTTGCCGCTCGATATTAAGCAGCTATCAATACTCATAATTAGCTACTGCACCTTTTGTGTTGATGTAACAAACAAAAAAATAGCAGGTCCTTTTGTTCCTTAATGTGTTTTATTTGTTAAAATGTTATTCAGCATGTTACAGTTTCCTTTCTCTACGTTGAGCAGATTCCGCTGGGCCGTACAGTTTTAACAACTATTGAGTGCTTTTGACAGACTTAAAAGCTCCACAATTCTTCTTCCAACTTTCCATGTTATACAGTCAGTAGTACTCTTTTCTGTGTCATTTACAATTTCTTCAGGCAAAGTTGTATTTTATTTATTTTTGTTAATTTCCAGTATTTCCTTTGATCTCGCTGCTCTTCGGTGGATTTCTTTGTCTTTTAGAAACGACATGCATGCTTTTTTAGCAGGTACTTTTTTTAATTACGCGCAACCGGATTTATGACGTTAGTGAATATTCTGCAAAAATATGACGTCGCGATATGTTAACGTTTTTATTAGAAACATCGCGAAACGTCGCGAAAACAACACGAAAAGTTTTGAAAACGTTATTATCTGCCCCTGCTACTGTATCGTAATCAAAATCTGATAGAAATAAAATCTAAATTCTGATATCCGACAAATAAATGTTTTATTTAGGAAACCATTTTTGATAGATTTATTCAATTTCAAAAACACTGATTAATTACTACAGGTGGTTGATTTAAAAACATTACACAAAATAAACTACCAACTGATATATCAAATGTACTTGCATTGCTTTTATTTCTTCGTTTTTGAAAAAAAAACTACTTGAAATTGACAAAAATCTATCAAAATTTCAGACTTGGTTTTATAGAATCATTTACTTAAAAGTTGATGTACAAAAAGAAAAATAAGTTATATATTTCGTTAGAATTGCTTGTTGTCATGCTAACTTGTCAAATAAGATTTATTTTTATTTTCTATATATTCCATCTGTATATGGTGAAGGCAAATTTATGATCATGTATGGTAACTTTTAAATAAACTTGTATCAAATTCGGGTCATACAAGGGCCGTATTCCCCTTATTCCTTTATCATCAATTGTGTAAAGAATTTTGAAGATATACTGTTTAGTGATGCAATCACGGTCAATAAATAAACAATATATGTTTGTTGTCAGAAAATATAAAATTTATTTGTATGAGCTTTAGAAACAGGAATAAAAGCGAGCACAAATAATTTTATATTTTCCGACAATGTACATATATTGTGTTTATCCTGAAAATTCTCCCCACACTTTAAACGTACTTTAGTTATCAAAATCACAATCATTGTCTTTAATTTCTCCAATAAATCGACATACTTGAAACGCGGACATCGGAGAGGACCCCAAAATGAACTGGTTAGGAAACAAAAATATTCATATTAACGATTGCTTAACGTGGAGGTGGGGTAAAACGAGAAATTATTTGTACAAGTACAAATCAAGCAAAAATTTATTTGGATACATGCACCTGTTTTTTGTACGATAGTTGGCTAATTGCAGGATAAGTATTAGGGAAGGTGTCACAATAAGTCGTCATCTGTTCACTTTTATTAATTTTAGCATCATTTACATATTCGTATTAAAGTATATTTACAAATATGTAAAAAAAAAAAAATTAAAAAAAATGTAAGGTTTGTCTAACATTTATGGTACAAACCAACACCTCTTTAATCCCGGTTCATTGGATAAATAAGTACCAGCAACGATATTTTTATATGACACAACAAGGAAATACCTATTATATATTTGTATTTATAAGTTATTGTAATGCGTTCACAAATATTTTGACAAAACTTAAATATTTAAATGTGTTATTTTATTTGCGTAGAGGACATACAATTTATTTGTTATGTCATTCATATTTAAGGCTTTTAAGTACATCTATAATAGTATTATTTGTAGCCGTATTATTTTTGCACTTTAAATAAAAGTTCTCCAAACATTCGGAATGTAAATATATGCGCACCTCACTTGTCAAACAAATTTCGTAATACATGTATGACAGGCATAGTAATCAAAACAGGTGTTAAATTATAGTAACAAAGTTTGAGATAAGTTAATACGCAGTATTTTTGCCACGAAGTCATGACATGTTTGTTATTTGAATTATTCTAAAAGAAAATGTAGAATATAGCTTCCGCATGCATACGCGTGGATTCCTTGTCTAACTTAATTAAGCCATACTTTTTTTTATACCTCTTTGATTTCATCAGCTCCTTTACGTTGTTCTTTACCTTTGTATGTTATGAGATAGTCTTCTTCTTGGCAATTAAAACACATAATTCTTTATCCTTAATTTTGATTTTATTATTATTTTGTTACCCAGTCATTATATAATTCGTATTTGTGAACTTTGGGCATATGCGAATATTGAATTCGAGCATTGTGCCCCCCCCCCTTTTTTTTTTTTTAAGTTTCATGGTAATCGTTTATGTTTTGCTAGTAAATTTTAAGAACATTTCTCCCATTTAATCGCGTTTAAATTATAGAAAGGAAGTGATATTTTAAAAGAAAGAAAATTTTAATATAGTGGTTACGTTTTCCGAGTGACAGTACACTGATAACTACATGTATTTATGATTGTTGTTTCAATATAATATATCAGATAGCTCAAATCAAATGTGGTAAATAGCACATATATTTGTAAAATCACATTTTAGCTATTCAATCAAATGATGCAATAAAAAAGACAGGTACAGATATGCAATCGTAAGTTATGATCTTTTTTATAAATAACTTCTTTATCACAAACATACAAATTAACCTTTTAATTTCATTATTCATGTAAAAAACCGCAACTTAATTAATTCATATATCAATAGCGTTAACCAAAAACAGATGTCATATAAAATAGATTTTTTATTACCTTAAAACAAAAACACTACTAATTGTCATAGTTAATTATTGGATATTTAATTATCAACAAAATGCTTTCTGGAAATATGTTACAAACATTTTTTTCATGGTGAAATATTTACAAAAGTCTAATTTGTGGATGTAATTGGTCTATTGAATATGCAAAACCTAAACATCTTCCGCAATTTTAATCGTTATTTGTACATTAACAACCAATGGCATTTAGTTATAGGGAAAAAGGCGACAAAACTAACATTTTGGACATTTACCACTTTATAATAAAAAAAAAAACCTGGACATTCTAGTTAGTTGTGATATTAGTTCATTTTATTGTGTGTGTTTTTTTTTTAAATTGAAGTCAAATTGCACCATGACCATCTTTAAACGGAGCTTGTTTGTTGTGTCCATGCCCACAGTAATTTTACATCAAATTGATGAAAATTCGGATTATTCTCAAGAAAATATTGCAATGTGTTTCAAAATTTTATTAATATGTAAATATATTACATTCTTTAAATCAAATCACAGTGTCCCCATGTTGACTCCCTTCACTCTTTAAAAGAGGGACGAAAGATACCAGAGGGACATTTAATCTCTTAATTCGAAAATAAACTGACAACGCAAGATAAACATAAAGCCAGGGAAATGCAATATTACTACTATCCGTAGAGACATATATATTTAGACAGAGAAAAAAGGGTGACAAGAAGTTTGTCAAGGAGGGAATTAAAAGCCATTTGCCAAAGAAAGACGCATAACACCATGGTAAAAAGAAAAAAAGTCAAACAATAAGAAAACTGACCAACAAAAACCTTACCAAAAACAAAGAGTGAACGCCGGTGCTCCAGAAGGATTTAATGTAATAAGAAGTTTCTGCTCCTCTTATGGCCCGAGAACACAGTTATTTCGTAGTGCATTTCTTTTATACAATAATTTCAAATTAAAAAAATCGCACCTGCTCTTTATCAAGAAGATTTTTACAGCGTAGTGTACTACCAGTGAGACAAATAATATCAAAATTATAGAAACTTCTACCAGCTCCAACTCAAAATCTTGACAATTCTGTGTTAAGGGGTGCAAAAATCAGTTTGACAGCTTCAGACGTGATAAAATTTGACCTTTTTGAACTGGACCAAATCACTACTTAACATAAAGATTCAGCACCCAATTCTTTTAACATGTTATAACATCCCCCTACTTAATATTTCATGCATTTAATATCAAGAAATAAATTGGGAAAGTGTATCAAATAAAACATGCAAGTTATACACTGTTTACACTAGGGACTAACCAAAGGACGATAACTGTGTCCTTGGACCTTATACTTTCATCGTACAGCTACTAATGGCAAATAAAAATTAAGTGATAAATCATTATCGATGAAGATCACGTCTTATAGTATCTTTCATCTATAAAGAAGCAAACTAGGGCGATAATTAGCGAAAACAATTTAAATACAAAAGAGCCTCTAGGAATGTAAAATTTACAGTTAAAAATTTATATGTGAAGATTTGAAATAAAAAATTTCGGTTGCAAAAGTACTTAATGCCTAAATTATATATTTTTTTTAATTCAGATAGTTTTATACACATACATTCTAATTTATAAAATGCATAGAAATGTAGAAAAATTAACATCAATGACATGCAGAACGTACATGTACTTCAGTCTAGAATTTTTTTGTATAACACATTTCAGCTCCGAAAAAACCAGTAATATCGGATGTCCTCGCAGTATATATTATATTGACAACTCATGCAATTGATTTATAGATTTAATCAAGTTTTTTTTTTACTTTTCTCATAAAATGTTGGTTTTAAGTTTATTAGGTTCGTTACAATAAATTACATTTAATCGAATGACATCTTAAATTGTATTACAGTTGTGGAATAAATAATTGAAAACGATGCGAAATTACGGAAATTGAACAATTTTTATTAGTTTAAATGTGGTTATTATGCACAAGATGTATATGTGCTCATTTGATCAACGGTAAATTTATACTTTAAGGAACGATTAGTGAATATGAAGTAGCTTAACTTGACACAATTAACCAAAGACTATACTAGAAGACTTGCCAAATAATTGGTTTATTAGTCCCGACAACCACAGATTTAGTCTACTTTAATACAACACAATCATATGTGCTTATATGATCAACGGTAATTTTTACTTTAATGAATGATTAGTGCAAATGAAGTAGGTTAATTTGACACGTTAAACAACTTTAAAGTATAGTCTACTTAGCTGGTCTAATACCCCTGCATTGTGAATTGACATTTGAATGTGGTAGTGGTTGAAATACAACAAATCGATGGAGTTGATGATATAAATATAACTTTCTCATGTTTTTTTCTTCTACTGTCTCGAATCCTTGTACATGTATCATTTGAAGTGAGAATGGCTGTGGTTCTAAAAATAACTTTCTGGACACCAACATCACGGCCGACACTCGGCTAACCGAGAGATTGGTCGGTTAATCTATATTGAGTATGCGGCTTTAGGTGTCATACCACCAATTACTCCCTCAAATTTAGAACGTATGTGAAAGTAGGCCTACTCGGACAAAAAAAAGTGCATTTGATGTCATTGTTCACCTAAAATAACCAACAAATTTGCAGAAATGAAAGTTTTGTTGAAAGAGAAATATATTAAGACCATTTTGAGCCAAAATTTACCTGTCTATGAGTTTGCATTAAAAATTGAGGATTAATGCGCTCCATAGTATACTAATTTAAGATTTCCAGAAAACCAGGGGTTATTTTTAGTGGTACCTCCTTTCGGAAGCTCTCTGCTTTCTTATATGATTTTGAATGTATGTTGAAAATTGGCATGCAGAAAGGTGACATCTGTACAATTCAGGATATACCTAGTTTCTATGAAGTTAAACTTAAGGTAAAATATTTAGAAAGCTGTGAAAATTGCAAAATTTGGTTGAACAGATAGGGACTTTTAATTGGTGGTATGACACCTATATGGGCGATTGGTCTGTTAATCGGGTTGGTTATACGTCTGTTAAGAGTAAAACGCTTAATTTAATGTTTAAATCTATTAAATATACAGATTTTTGGCATGTTATAAGAACCAAATCAAAAAAAGAAAAGTGTCTGACAAAATGATATCTATCATAGAACATTTTGCACTTGTAAAAACATTTCTTAGTCTGCGCAGTTTTCAGTAAAACTAAAAGGCGTCGCGCAAGTATGTAGTATTTATATTTATGCTTATACGCATAGCAATTTTTTAATAAAAGGCGAAACAAACAAATTTAGATATCATTTGAGGGACAAAAAATAGTACTGTGGTTCTAAAAAATAAATTTACATTAGTTAATACTTTTTAATTGTAAAATAACGTGAATAATACCACGTTTTAGTGAAAATTATGGGAATAAAGTCTGTTAATGGGTTGGACAATTAAAATTGTGTCAGTTAAGAGTTATTTAACCACGACAATAATTTAGCTACCTTTATATTTTCCCCTTGAAAAATTTAAGAATGAGATGTTCCTGGGTAAACAAAAATGATAATACGGTGCCATAGTATCATAGAAAGAGCATTTTAATTTTGACTTTCTTTGCATTTTATTGAAGGGTGTGTCACTTCAATATAGCATGATTCTGGAATATGCATGAATTTTTTATTGACGTATTCAATCAGCCTTAATTTTTGTGTCTGTTCGAAGTAGCACGTTCTCAATTCCAACTGAAAGGGTCTTTCTAATACAACACAGGGTACATATAACATGTTCTCGTTCACATATGAACATGATATTTGTCACTGGACGTTAAACCTTTATTCGTCAGCATCATCGCGAAAAGGCGAAAACGGGAAGTCGAAAATGAGAAATCCGTTTCGCGTTTTCGCGTTTTCGACTTCGCAATTTCGCGTTTTCGCCATATAGAATACGTAAGGCGAAAACGCTTAAGCGCTAAGACGCAAAATGGCATTAACCTGCCACCATAGTTGTCCGCATGTAAACTTCTAGAATTTGTCACCAATATAAGTACATTGCAATCCGTTACTGTTTCAACAGCCATCGGTGTTTCATGTGTGTATTCTTAAACAAGCATTATTTTTCCCTCGTTTTTAGCAATGTATCACTCTCTACTGTCCTTATATATTATTCTATATTTTGCGTTTCCATCCAGATTCTGGTGTATACCATGAGGGTCCGGATTGGGGGTATTGTTTATTTCTGTATTCTTTAAATTGTTATGTCATTTTTTTCTACATTTTATTTATCTTACTCATTATTCTTTCTTTATTTTTCATATTTTGTCATCCCAATATATTTTACTTACTGATGTTTAGTTGCACTACGACGTTTATCAGAGGCGGATTTAGGGGGGGGCAGGGGGCCCGCCCCCCCCCCCTTTTTGGGAAAAAAATTGGTTGCTTATATAGGGAATCACTGAAGCGTGACTGGAGCGGCCCCCCTCTTAGGTCAGTCAGTGGGCCCCCACTTATGAACATTCCTGGATCCGCCACTGTCTATCTGATTTATATACTGTTTACCTATGTAGATGACAAATTTGTGTCATTCATGACAATTAAACAGAATCAACATGATATATACGATCATTCTTGGATGAAATTAATATTACTTTAATATTACACTTTTTAAACCATTTTTATCAATTTTCAATTTCATGTGTTGTTTCCGTATATGTTATGTTTCATTGCTCATGTGTTGTTTTTGTATATTTTAGCCGCTCGTCTTGAGCCTACTCATTTGATCCGATAACACCCCATATAGCAATAAAATTATACTTTTATTGCCATTCATAACTCTTAACAGACCAATTAACAGACCGGGTTTTATACATCCGACCCATTAACATACCAGGAATAGTCTCCGGGACAAGTTTGCAATTCCGCTGAGTGCAAAAGTTGTCACCTTAAATTTTGGAGTTAAGTCAAAATGAAGTTGATAACTTGGTTGGTATTGGTTCCCTGATATTTGTCCTAAAATTTTTTGGCTCTAGCACCACTGTTGAAAAAGTTGTGCCCCTTTTTTCAACAATTTCCTCAGAGGAAAAGTACTTTTCCTCAAGGGAAATCAAATTTCCCTACAGGAAAAAGATTTTTCCTCAAGGGAAATTGTTTTTTCCTCAAGGGAAAAAGATTTCCCTTAGGGAATTTGCTGCATAAATATTTCCTTTGAGGAAATTCTATTTCCTTTGAGGAAATTCTATTTCCTTTGAGGAAATTCTATTTCCTTTGAGGAAATTCTATTTCCTTTGAGGAAATTCTTTTTCCTTTGAGGAAATTCTATTTTCTTTTAGGAAATTTGCGGCTTCAAATTTTCCTTTGAGGAAATACTTTTTCCTGTGAGGAAATTTGTAGCTTCAAATTTTCCTTGGAGGAAATACTTTTTCCTGTGAGGAAATTTTTGACAAACACTTTTCCTTGGGGGAAAATTCAAGACAACAAATTTCCTCTGAGGAAATTTCTGAACATCAAATTTCCCTTAAGGAAATGTTTTCCCTTATTTTTACTAGTTAAACATTTCTTCACTATACCATGTATACAAACAGTATGAATATAATTTTAAAAGACTGAATAATTGATACAAATGATATTTAAAACTTTAATAAATGTTTGACTCAACATTTTAATGACATTGAAAATTAATACAGCCTGTTTGTTTAGGTCTAGGTATGACAGGTATTGTTCTTACTTTTTATATAACTTTAACTTTGATTTATAAAAAAATTTGTAGCAAAGGATTTTGTTTTCTTTGTAATTGTTTCAATCCAAAACATAAATAAGCAACCAATTTGAATGTCATACCATTTGTGGTGTTCTAAACAATTTGTTTATATTTGCAGATTAAATAATAAAATAATAAAGTCTTTTCCTGTTATTTTAAATTAAAATTTTCTTCTGTTTCAGCTTGTGTACAGTTATTCAATCCACTAGTAAGAATTCAGTGAATACATTATTCCATTCACTAAACATTTTCCTTCAATTCTAAGAGAAAACATTTTTTGCAAATTGTTCTTCAATGATCTTCTTCCATATACTTGATATAAGAGAGCGATGTAAATGAGTGGATAAAACTGGTGTTCCTTTTTTTCAACAACAAAATAGTATTTTTTCTGCATTTCTCCTTTCTTTCGACTAATATATATATGTTGTTGCTTTTATACAATAGTGTTTTTGTGTATCTATGATAGAACTCCATTTTGTTTATTAAAGGCCATTATCATGCATTGTCATGCGATTATGATGAAATTTCCTATTTCTTTTTTGCAGGAAAGCACACATTCCAGTTCAAATTAATCCAATTGCGCACTATGTAGATAAATTTCAACTTTAACAGACCGGGTTTTATACATCCGACCCATTAACAGGCAAGGTTTTAAATAAAGATTGATTTATGTCACCACAATACAGATTTTCGTGCAGATTTTTCACACAATGATATCAATATGGTTAACAAACATAATGCCTTTCTTTTTTTGATGTTCAAAATATTGAATTCAAGTAAATTTAACCAATGTGTCATTTTGTGTACATTTTATGTGTGTAAAATGTGTATAAATTTATTGATGAGTAATCCGCCTTTTCATTTTATAGATCGTACATCGAAGCTAGAAAAATAATAATTACACCACTGAATTCAGTACATTGAATTGTTTTGTTAGACATGAATACTTTTTATGATGAAAATATTTTTAGAAAGTTATACAATGAAACATGCTGAACTTTCAATGATTTTCTCGATAACACCTGATTAACAGACTTTAGCCAACCCGATTAACAGACCCACCGCCGATATAGCCGCATACTCACTATAGATTACCCGACCAATCTCTCGGTTAGCCGAGTGTCGGCCGTGAACATCCCACCCGTACGCATACACAATAAACTCAATCATTCTTAAAACATATAATACATAAGTTATGTGAAAATAAGATGCGGTATGAGTGTCACTGAGACAACTCTCCATTAGTTCATAATGTGTAAACAACTTAACAAATATAGGTCAAAGTACGGCCTTCAACACGGAGCCTTGGCTGACCCAACAGAAAACTATTCAGGACCTCAAAATGACAAGTGTAAAACAATTCAAACAGGAAAACCAACGGTCTAATCTATATAAAAAACAAGACACACTAGTCTTATGACAAATGAAAAATTAAGGTTTTTTTTTCAATTTTCTACAACAACTCTCTATTGTTATAACGATTCTCTAGATTAATAATTAAATTAAATTAACGTTTCTTTTTTTTATGGTCTTTAGTTATTAAATAAATTTATATTTTGTCATTCAATGACTTATATAGGTTTTTGACAAATACTAAATTTGCTTACATTCACACGTTTAAAAAAACAAGCGCTGTAACGTTATCTTGGACTGTAACAAATCAAATAATTTCACAGTTAACGATAGAGGAGGATTTATTTAAAGGTTTTGTCACAGCTTTCGACGGCTTACCTAAGCCTTTGGTCTAAAAAAATTTAATCTAAGTAAGCGGTAAGGGATTTATCGAAGCGTTCTTTTACCACCAAGGCTGACTGATTTTGATCATCGTAAAATCATTTAGTGAAAAATCTCAATTCAAATAATCTAGTCGAATATCTAAATCAAATAAAATACAAAATCAAATTTAAAAAATATAAATGTGTGTTTTTTTTATTGCTTTTTGGTGGGGTGGGGTGGGGGCGGAGTTGTGGTTGAACTACTACTCTTCCTATATACATCATAGGTATATACATAAATGTACTTATGTAAAACCTATTAAGAATATGCACAAATGTTCGTTATAAAATTTCCATTTGCCGATTGAATTTTTAATCTGTAAATCTGTGCAACCAATTCATTTTACTATTAATATATGGTTCATTCGCAATACCATGCATTTACCTTTTATAGTGTACCTAATGACACTTCTGGTTTTAATTTAAATCTATATTTCTAAATCAAATTTTTAAGCTAAAGAAAATTTGTAATAATTGTCAGTTTTGAAAGTTTTTTCGGTTTAAATCATCATTAATCAAATTAATATCAAACGTAGTTTTTGATGATTCCGATGCGCATGTGTGGACTAACTAACTTAAAGAGATACAAACACGAGGATTTATTTCTATGTTTAATTTAGGGCATTAAAAGAATTGTCTTGATCATATACACATGTAAGATCAAGTTTTCCCAATGATCTTTTTTTTCATGCCCAGTGGAACATATCACAAGCATACGAAGGACGATAATATTTCAATAAAAAGGTTAGTTTTACAAAGTGTGTTGGATGTTATGAAGAGATGGAAGTGTAGACTGCCACTGGAAAAAAAACAACTATATATTTGAAAAAAAGAAGAAATGTTTATCGTGTTTTTTGAGACAAGTCATTTATGGACCCTTCAAGTAGTTTTTGCTAGTGTTATATAACTTCTAGGGTGAACGACACTGTCCAAACGTGATGCATTGGATTAAACGTCATAATTACAACTGGACATCGCTGCAATATATGCATCCACACAGTTAAAAGGACGCCTTCATTGGCATGCATTTCCCAGACGGATGCGAGAAATCAAGACGAACCAAATTGAATGTTTAAAGCCCGAATCAATAATTCAATCGAAACTTGAAATGGACACAATTTGTTAGTTAGAATTGATAGAAATAAAAGTATAAATTTCTCACAATGTCCAGACAAAGTATAACTAAACTGTAATACAGAAAACATATACTAGTTTGTAAAAGACTTGAAGACTAACCTACCTCAGAATCCCCTTCTTACTCAGATCCTCATATTTATAAATTATAAATGTATTTATTACCGTAAAATATCTTTTGAGAGTTCTATTTTTTTTTCTTCTATTTTGTCCGCAATACAAGAAATAAAGTATACATCATTATGTACAACTATACAACTGACAAACAAATATATGTAACAAAACTATGTTTTCCTTCTTGTCTTATGTTTGTTAGGTCAAGTAATCACGTTTTTATGAAGGAACATAACAGAGGAACACAACATATTATGTTGAGATGCATTTTTCGTAAGTGCATAAAATAAATAATACAAACAAATATCACTGTGACGATTCGGTTTTTCTTGCAGAGAAAAAAATTATGTCAGGTAAATAACCCCATCGTAAATATGAAGTAAGTATAAAATGAGAAAACGGCTATATTTGTTAGATCGATGACCCCTATAGAAATCTACAAATACATTGAATATTTTTAAAAAATATTTTCTTCCCCTTCTGGTCCAAGACCACAGTTATTTCGTAGTGCATTTCTTTCAGACAGTTAATGAAAATTAAAAAAAAATCCCAACTTCGCTTTCTTAATAAAATTTTTACAGTGTTTTGTACTACTTTTGGGACAAGTTATATCAAAATAACAGAAAACTTCATCGGCTCTAACTCAAAATATGGACCAATTTATGCTTAGGGGTCTTGAAATCTTTTGACAGCTTCCGAAGTGCTAATTTTTATCCTTTTTCAAACTGGACTAAATCACTACTTAACTTTAAAATTCATGATTTTTTGAGTGTCATTTCATCCCGCTACTTGCTATTTAAGGCATAAAACAATGAGAAATACATTTGGAAGGGGTATAAAAAATGGCAAGTAAGTGTAACACACTGTGCAATCAAAGGACAATAATTGTGGTCTCAATATAAAAATCACAAACCCGACTACCTGCTCTCCTCATGTCTGCCTCTAATCTTCGAGTTACAGAAAGAAATTGAAGGTTGGTAGAAAACAAAAGATTTACCTAGTGTGGTATAATTCTATGAAGCAACATCTAAGCTGAGTATATATCCTAGTTGAACGATATGTCCGGGCTTGTATTACTTATCTTGATTTCTTTGATATCTAGAGTTGCTTCTCACAAGGAATCTATTAAACCAAGAGTTCGAAGTGGACAAGTTGAAAATTATCCCTTCATAAATTATGAAACGTCAGTTTATTTTCTAGCAGTGAGTTTGGTTTCTTTCGCCTCTCTTTTAGCGTGACTGTTATGCAATCTGCACTATACATTTCGTGCGTGCCAAGCGCTTTCTCGATATATTCACCAGAAACACTCAAACCTAAATCGAATACGCGAGGAACTGTAGGACTAAACATTCAGCAACTTAGCCTGAATCCGACCATTCTATTTAAAAGACATTCAAGAAATACCCACCATGAGCACTGTATAGTATAACAGACGTTTTAGAAAATTTTAAAATTACTGGTGTGTTTTATATAATTTAAAAGAAAAATATATACAAAGCGGTTTAATAAACAAAATATTGTTAGTGCTGAAAGGTAAATTAAGAATATTGCACGTATGAAAACAAACATTTCGTATCCCATATGTTTATTTATGGTTTGATAAATCATTTTAAGAACTCAACTGATAATATTTATATTTTTTTTTAACTTATAACAGTTTTTTGGTGATAATTCATCATTTTAGGCCTTTTGAATGTTTTGTGGGTACCAGATGGATATCAGGGGTAGGATGCTGTTAAAGAATATCAATTATCTTGCCAAAGACAAGATAGAATTGAAAAAAATTAAAACAATACGTGTAATAATTTCATGCGTTCGAAGCGCTTTTCTGGATTTACCTTCTGAATAGTCTTTAACACAAGACGCAGGAACATTTATATACCGTAGAAAAATAAATTAAAACTTTAAAATGAGTATGCGTAATAATGGTTGAAAATGAGTTATTCAATAAAAAAAAACTCTCCCGAATATAAAATGGTCGTTCCCGTATTCCAAAACCACGTGTAATGTGTACGGAAAAATCTATATTTTAAAATGTTGAAACCACAATTAATATTAATGGTTGTTATTCTAATTATTTACCCATAAAATGTGCGTAATACAAATTTTGATATGAATCATATACCGATCCATCAATTTTTCTTGGTAACTAAGAAAGTACAAAATTGTGTTCTCAATCTATTTCTAACCATGTCTCATTGACAGGTTTACTCCATGTTAACTATTTGAATATACATAAACAATAAATGTTGATCTTGTTAAGTGTTATGATGAATGATTATATATCCAAAGGTGTAATATTTATCACAGTAACCTGAACTCTGCTGTAAAAAATATATCAGACAAGACTGTTTTTGGTATTATAAATTCAACACACATTCTTTCTTCCGTCGTCTTCCCGATCAATCACTTCAAACCAAAGAAAGACAACCTCATTCTCGCATTAAAGAGATTTCTTCTATATGCACGAGGTGATATGCAAGTTCGTTTTATTCAAATCACGCTTATGAATACGTCTGACTGCATGTCATACGATGAATCTTGCAATTGTACTTGTGTGCTAACAAGTTATGCGGGACGCGAAAAATGATTAAACTTGTGCTATAAAAAATTGAAAGTATGCCGGTAGAACATCTATATTAAAAAAAAAATTGAGTAGGAGTCATCTGAATTATTTGTTGTCTAAAATTATGTATAAGTTGACTGACTGATGACTTCTGATTCGAGCATTTGAATGGGTATAGAGAAGAGCCGTGGTGTAGTGGTTAGTGCACCGGACTACTAACTCAAAGGTTCTTGGTTCGATCCCCGTCTGGGATGAAAATTTCAGCGACTGAATATTCGACTCTCCCTTGACACCATTTGCGAGTATGGTCTTGAGGAAACAATAATAGTCCGACGGAAGGGGACGACAAATGGCTGACCCGTGTTAAGAGAGAGCCTTATCTCTTGCACGTTAAAGACATCCAATGTCTTTTTTCTTCATAAAAAATATAGACACAGCCATGTATTGTAGTCAATTAAACAGCTGACAAAATAATGTTCTGATTCCTGATTTTCCGAATACCAAAACAGTATTTGGGGGATATCGTTAAACAAAATTATTTTTTTGTTTACATGTGTACAAATGTAACAGGAGGTTCGGTTGTCTATACGTCACCGTTCCCTCGTGAGTACTAATGTGAACCTAGAATCGCCAACAAAATCCAACACCAAAAGACTTCGACCTTAACCAGTGTAAATGTACTTTATTCCATTCTCTAACCCAAAATACGGTAAACGGCGGATGCCGTTAAAATTGGTCTCAATGGCAAATATATACCACAAACTTCTGTGTAAGCAATTCAGGTTTCTCGTTTGTTCCTCTGGGAGATTGTATTATGGTAGAGAAGACTCGAGATTAATTAAGTTCAGATACTTTATATAGAAATAACATAAATCAACATGTAACAATAAGAAGTGTATACGAGATCCAAAATCAATATAATTATATCAAAAAGGGCAAAAGAAAACTACAAAAAGTTTTCTTCAATAAATCGGTACTTTGCACCAAAAAACAAAACATGCAAAAATAAACTTATTTCTTTCTTTGAATTGAATTTATATAACAAGCGTTAGCCTTTCAAAAGGGCTATTCGACTCTTAGCTGATGAAAATGGAAAGTGCTCTCGCTTTGTAGATTAATTCATTTACTAGAATAGCCACGTGCATCAATGAACAAAGTTTACCACACACGTGAGAGCCTGTCGCCACTTATGAAAATTTCTGGATCTGCCACTCACTTTCCGATTATGACAATAAACATTAACAAGTAAAACTAACTAATAATCCTGAAAATATGTATTACATGAAATGTTTGCCATTAGAAATGAAAATATAAATATTCAATGTCACAAAAGCTTGATAACACGTGCAACCAAATATAAAGCACTATAAAAGGCTAATACTAATATGAAGCTATCATTTTCAGGTCTCGGGGCAGATTCAGCCATTTTAAAAAGGGGAGGTTCCAACCCAGGACAAAAGGGGGAGGGCTTCCAACTATATGCCCCATTTCAAATTCATTGATCGGCCGAAAAAAGGGGAACTTCCAACCCGGACCCTCCCCCCTGAATCCGCCACTGGAATTTCAAAAAATAATTGTCAAGATTACAAATCACAAAGTGATATATTAAAACATATATGAAGGCAGGTGACATGTTGAAGAAAATTATTTGCAATTAACATTTCATTCCAAATCCCATTGCCATAAAAAAAAAACACCTTTTTCAAGTATTATTACATCTGAAAATTAGTAATAACAACACTTAACTTGTACAGTCAAAACTAATTGCATTTTCTAAGACAAAAGTCAGATAAGATATCAATCACTTCTATACATGAAGATATAAGATGTAACATTCTCAAATTTGAAAGACCTTCTGTAGAAGTCCATTTTTTCAAGTTGTAATCCTCAAAAGTACATGTATTTTATAATGCTTTTTTTATCAAGTTGATTATAGACACAGTATGCATTTTATTATAATATCATTCCCAATTTCCATTCTCAATTATTATTAAGTCTCCTTCCATTATAACTCTGGTCCACCAATAATACAACTAAAATCACAAATTAATAGAAAAAAGCGCTATGCATTCATATTGCTTGGAGTGCAATATTCCAAAAAAAAAAAAAAAACCTAGAATACTTCTAAACCCTCAATATAATCAGCTAAAATACGGCAAGCTTTTTAGAAAAGCTATTACTTGTTGTTTACGCCAGAAGATTCGACTATTTATAGATAAGGTTACCTGTGTAAAATCTAATTGCTAAAATAGAGAGGACAAATCCGATACTCTACGGGATTGAAGGACATTTACTTGGTTTGGATTGTCCTAACCAATCAATAAATTTTGATTATTCACGTCTCGTAATATCTTTCAATCAGGTAGCAAGAAAAATTCACGCCCTAACTGTCCATCGTTCAATTCTTAATCTCGACTCCTAGAAATTAGAATAAGAAGTGTAATTGTTGAAATATCGGAACACGCTTTTTACGAAAAGTCAAGTGCACCGCGACACGTGGATTAATATGTCTAATCTATTTACAAATTAGTATCGCAAAGTTACTATCAGAAGAACACACTGCGGTGAACGATTTAAAGCTCTACCAAATAAAATGCTACATTTTTATTTTAATCTTAAACAGTCTACTAAGATGGGGGACAATATTTAATCAAACTTTTAATCACTGACAAAATCTCGGCTATATCTATCTATATATCTGTAAATATCTTCTGCCAATTAAGGCACACCTCTTGGAACCCGGAGTACGGTTTATAAGAAATGTTAGATATATACACTGAATATCCTTCACAAATATTTACAGTAAATCCCAAGGTCGTAGCTAGGGTCTTTTAAATAGTGAGGCAAGATACTTTCGGCGAGCGGAGCGAGGCGAAAAAAAATTGGCAGGGGGTCTTGGGGCCGCAAAAGGCCCCCAGAAGCTCTTGGGTAAATGGTGCACATTCCTGCTATCTGGGCGTTTCCTGGGCCTATATTAGTGATATCGATCATATGGGTTTCATGTGTCATAAAAGTGATAAAACATTTTTTCTCGGGGGGGGGGGGGGGGGGGGGAAGGGAGATATGGTTACTTATGTGTAAAATGAATAAATTGGAACCTCTTTTTCTGGTAAATTATAAATGTGGTACTGTTTACAAATGCGCGGTTATGTGCATTTTTATGTCATATATGTAAATATTATCGGCGATTATGGCAAATAGAAAAACTGTCAGAGAAAAAAGATAAATAAAATAAAGACAAGACTTGTGGTCATTAAACTGTTTCTTCCAAAAATCAAAATTTCACACATTTATAAGGGCCTTTATTTCATTTAAGTGAAATCTTCTAGTCAAATGTCCAGCTTTCCAATCCATCTGTGTCCAGTTCTATCGAATCTTAGTAGAATATCCTCCCGTGAAACATCCTTGTCCCTGTGAGTGTGAAGCATTGCCAGTCCACAAAGGCGTTTCTCACCCATTGTGGATCTTTCCCACGTCTTCAGTCTACGAAGTCCTGAAAAGGATCTTTCACAACAAACGCTGGTGACAGGCATTGTCAACAGTAGCACTGATATCCGTCTGATATTTGGATAAAAGTCTTGATGTGCCTGTTTCAAAGAAGATTTGAGTGTACCTGGTAATTTGGCCTTAGGGATGTCAGAAAATTTAACCCTCCACCTTGTCACTTCTTGTTCCCATGTATTTACATCTGGCAGATCCGGGGAATAAACTTGAGGTAATTCGTCTTGTATGGTATCATTAAGATAGTTGTCCTCCACAATTGTTCGGCTGAATCAACAGTTGGGTTATCTCTATGGACCTGTCTGCCTGTTCTGCGCCTGGGAACAAGTGGAATCTCCTGCTTAGCAGCAAATGCCTGTTCTTTTATATACTTTTCTAAAGTGTTCATCTGTTTTCAACTGTCTTAAGGCCTTTAATGTATTTATTAGCTGCATCGTCATATGCAAGAACCATATCACAATCTTTATTTTGAAGAGATTTCGTTAAACAATTCAAGTAGGACAGAACAAATTGCATTACACATAAAAAGCCACAATAAACTCTGGATCATCTAGGAGTCGCCTATGTCCGCCTGCTTTGGATTTAGCTTCCCCAGAACTTTTATTTTCTATCTTTGAAACTGCATTTTGAATAGAACTGTAGTTAGTAATTAGGGTAATCAAAGTATCCACACGAGCGCTCCACTGATAAATTCCGGACACGATTAGAATTTTCGGGATATTCAGAATCAATTAATTTACCGGGCTGTATACGATGATTGCAATCAAATAACGTACCCGTCGTCTTTTATGATTAGTTTTGGTCATCGCTCATTATTTGGATATATAAATGATTTTTTTTTTTAAACATCAATACCATACTTGGTCATTTTTTTAGTGAGGCATTTGCCTCACTTGCCTCAATGGATGCTACGGCCTTAATCCATAAGAATTATTTACACTGATAAAAGTTCTTTATCCACATGCACATAAAATAATTGTGTCCGATCTTAAAATCTAAAATTTATATTGTAAAATTGTATTTTAGATATTTGTATATTGCATAGAGGTGATCTGACAACACTATTGAAATTACTTAATATGTTTAATGCCGCATTTTCTATTCTTCTTCTTATGCCTAATGTTCAGTAATTCGTATCGCTTATGGTGCAATCTATATATAACATGTCTACACAGTGGTTCTATATGAATGTTAATATCATTAGTAAGCTCTATTTGTGCCGAGGCGGTACAGTAGACATAAGGATTCACTACGACAGTGTGAAGATCTACTTCTACAGACACACTATATTTAGCAAATACCAAGCTACAGGTGTAGCTGATCATTTCAAGAATATCTCTACGTATATATTCAAGCCGGGTACAGCCTAGCAGAAAATGAGCAAGTGTCTCTTCACTGCAGTTGCATAGCATACAGACATCATCTATTTTGTTTTGATTAAAGGCGACTCTATCTGTTTGGAGAATGTATGTACCAATTTTTAATCGAACTGGTATCTTCGCAATATCTCTGATGTTTGCATCTACAGTTCTTGCTATAGGATGACATTGTCCTATCTTATAATTCATTTTCAGATATGATAGTGTTTGATATAATTTAGATTCATCTTTAATACGTTTTTCCCAATAGCTATTAATCTTTGTTGATATTAGTTTTTTCCACAAGAATTTGGATAACGGAGTAATTAGAAAACTGTAGGGATCATCAATGTCATATTTCAGGCATAGCTTTTTTTTTTTTTTTTTATCTTAATGAACCAACTATTGCTTTTCATATTTTTAATACTGAGCTGTCTCTCTGCAATTCTCCATTCCATTGAATTCTTCCCTGATCTACATATATTGCCAAACAAAGTGAATGCCCTTTTAGGAATTTCAGCCTCTGCTGGTGGTTAAACTGAGATGATATATACAGCAGGATCTGCTACATTTGTAGTCAAAGATAGTATTTGCTTTAGCATTTTTTGTATTGCTTATTGATTAGATCTAGATTTTTCCCATTAGGAATTAATGTCTCCAATCCGTATAGCATAACTGGAATGATATAATTATGTTTTAACTAAACTGATTGCCGTAACCGGATCTAATCAATTTCGTATATAGACTGTCTATAAGTAGCACCGACTGTTCTGATAGTCCGAGATGGTATTATTTCCGTATCATGTTGGAGTGATGAACCACATCAAAGACAGACTTTGCATCAAGCATTCATAGGATAGTTGTTTTCTTTAGATTCTTATTCTCTCTTTCGAATTCATCTATCATAAGCATAGCAATAAGTGGAGCAGAATTTTCAATAAATCCTCGTTGAAGTGGGTTTTGTTTATCTAAAGGTTGATGATTAATACGGAATTTTAGTATGGTTTCAACAATTTTAGATATGGTTGGATTAATGGTTATTCCTCTATAGTTTTTAGCGTCTAATATATTTCCTTTATTTTTGAATATAGGGGATAGCGTTCCAACTTTAAGAATGTCTGGTATAATACAAGTTTTTAATGCTGCATTTATAATTTGAAGTAAGGAACTATTTAATTTTATTCCACCATATAAAATACTTTCCACAGTAACACCAAAAATATCTGCCGATTTATTTCTATTCAGCTTATGTATAGCTTCATCTAGCTCTTTGATTGCAACCGGAATATGCTCTCTCTCATCGGTACAAATCTTAAGTATGTGCTCATATTCACTGTCGATAGTATCTAGATATTGTATATCAAATTTTAACGTATTTGATTTTATTGTTAGATTTGAAAAGTGAATTCGCCAGCCTTCTAAGATGTTTGTTTCGCTGTAACTAGATTGATCTATATGTAGTTCGTCAATAAGTTTGCCTAGTTTGCCTCTTTGTCTACTAACTAGCTTATGGAATAATTTATTATCCATGACTCTAGCTTGAATTATTTCTTCTCTGTCATTAATCCGTCTTTGAGCAATTTCATTCCTGCACTGCTTTCTTAATTCATATTATGTTGTTGGTTTTTTCTTGATAACTAGCTCATTGCAAGGGTCAGCTGGTCTCCCTTGAAATTTCCATAATGCATGCGCTTGTTTCTTTGCTTTAATAGCGAGGTCTATATTCTCATTCATCACTTTCAGCTTCGGTCGTTTCCTAAATGCCTTGTGCGCAGGAGCTACTGATTTGGTAGCAGAGTCAATGATGTTATTTATGTTAGAAACTGCATCACTAATACCATCAGTGGTGTCAATTTTAATGCGTCTATTCCTTTTTCAATGGACTCTTGGGGATATTTATCTTTGTCCAGTTTATTCCAATTAACTTTACAGTAGATTTTGTCTCTTTTTAATGACTTTAATTAATAAGAACCAATATAAAACTCGAAGTTAATTTCAGCCTGTATTGGATAGTGGTCTGACACATTGTTTATAATATCTAACTTTTTTACATATAATATTGTAACGCCGCCTCCCTGGTGTTAGAGTCGGCCATCAGAGAACACAGGTTACAAAGAAAAAGAGAGTAAAAGAATCTATAAAGTGTAAGGTTCGACGTCCACTGATTACCGTCGGACTAAAACACGTTAAACAAAGGGAGATCGTATATGTACTTGTGTTTATCTATAGTTATGAAATAAAATATCTAAATAAATAAAGTTTCATATTTTATTAGTACGAAAATAAATAATCTCCGTTGAAGAGGCTGGGTCTGGCAGGCTCTGTCACTGGTCTGGTCGAGTTCCCGGTAATGATTGGTCTTACTTCGATATAGAACACTAGTATATATTTCTCAACAGTCAAGTCTTAAAGTTGTCACTTATTTGGACTATTTGTATAATCTCCCTATATAAACATTTTATTACCATATTTCACTTTATACCACACCGACTTGGTATAATCAAAACATCGAAAATATTAAGTACCGAGACCCACAACTTTACCACCGTCACGGCAACCCTACTTAGCACCAGCACCGACAACCTTAGCACCGTCACCCACAACCTTAGCTCCGTCACCGGCAACCTTAGCACCTACAACCTCAGCACCGTCACCGGCATCCTTAGCACCAGCACCGACAACCTTAGCACCGTCACCCACAACCTTAGCACCGTCACCGGCAACCTTAGCACCTACAACCTCAGCACCGTCACCGGCACCCTTAGCACCAGCACCGACAACCTTAGAGTAATTACAAAGATAACGGTTATTATATACAGTATTTACTAACTTTTAACGCTTGGTTGTAATTATCAGACATAGTTTAACTTCTTATTTAAATATTGCCGCTTTCCAACTTTATTAACCCAACAATCTCTCCGTTCTGGTGTTGTTTTTGCTTTTATACTTCCAACTGACCAATGACAGAGCTCGTTACATATTGTCTACCAATCAGCAACCATGTACCTTTTAAGGGAAATTCCCGTAATGTTTATATTATTGGTAAATATGGCTTGATCTTCATCAATAAAGATGGGTTTGGACTTTAAAATCGTTAATAGAACATTAGAAGAGTTAAATCTGAGTTTATTGTTGAACAAGGTAACTATTCCATACACATAGGTCCTTCCAATGTAAATATTTCAAGTGTGCAAATGAGAATTAAATCCCAACGTAACAATTGTCAGTTTTTATTGTAACCCGCTGATCTAGGGCAAGTCTTCTCGTGTAGTTTGGATTGTATTCTACTTCATATAACAATTTAGCGAACTAGAACTAGTGTGAATATTCTATGTATTATCCCTAAAAACAAGTATGACAAGCAGGTCATGTGATAATACCAAGAAAATAAAGAGGCTGTAGGAGAACAAAACTTCCTAACAAACATAAATCTACCGTGCTTTAGGAAACTCCTCTTGTACCAACAACCAAAAATTACTAATGGCCAATTCTCTTATTCTTTCCAACCTGGGGTATTTTACTTATATTAACCCTTTATTCCCCATAATTTCCTGAACTATACAAACATCTGTTTACTACAAAAAGGGGGGAAGGCTGGCATTACAATATATAATCTTGTAGAAGATCAGAGTACAGTATATGATCTATTGCCGTACTATCTACTCCATTGGAGTGTATAAAAACTTTACCAACCTCCTTTGCAGAAAAATTGCATTCTTCCATAAAATCTAAAATGTATTGATTCCTCGTAAGACCAGATTTAATGAAAATATTTTCGTTAAAGTCTCCAATTAAGATACAATGTTTTCCAGTAAATGATTGCACGATTTCATAAAATATATCAACACATCCTTGAAGCTCAGAGATATTATTATTGGATCCTCTACAGGGCAAGTATACTGAGACTAATGATATATTTTTCTCATCTCCTCTGACTTCTACACACTGTATACGTTCATTGCCAATATCTAATGCTTTAATTAAGCTATCCATCTCTTTTCTCCATAAAATTCCAACCCCACCATATCCTCGAGGCATTTGCAAAGGAGTTATTCGATCTCTATCATCTACAGATTGTCCTATCCCATTCAATTGTTCATGCAATTCATTTAAGTTATCAATCTGGCAATTATGGTTGGAGTAATGGTTATTCCTCCATAGTATATAGAGAGAGGAGAGAGAAGTAGACATTACTCACTGTCCAAGAGACAAACTAAACTTCGAAACGGCGGCTTTTATACCACCGTTGACCATTGAAATTAATTATTCAAATTTATTTTCTTTAACCCAAGAATAGCCAATGAAAATCGTGGTATCAGACATCATTCGGAATCAGTGGCAATATGGATGACATAATAACATTTGAAGATTGCCAAAATGAAATATCGCAACTATCTACCTAAAATCTCAATTAACACCCAAAACTATGTAAGACAAAGTTAAACTAGATGGTAAGTGACAACGTCTCTCCCTCTTATGTGAACACTAACTATAAAATTTATATTATATACGAAAAACCCGCAAAAAATATGTTTACAGGCAATTTATCAAAGGAATTAACTTGTATAATCCAATTCCGCTACACTCCTCCCCACTTAGATCAAATTATCTATTATTAATCAATTTTATCAACAAAAATAAATTACCCGATTAAATTTTATATAAGACCAAAGTACTTTCAGTTTCAATTTATATCTTATAGCACCTATCAATCTAACATTAAAACAAAACAATATAAGACATGTAAAATGACGATCTCAAAACACTCAAAAACCAAAAAATGGCAATTATTTAAGTCTCAAAACATCCAAATAAAGAAACTGGCTATTTCCAAAACTTAAAAATAGCAATTTTAAAACATTCAAATCATGGTAATTATTTGAATATCAAAAATAAAATTATTCAAAAACTATAACAAAAATATCAAATTATAAAATAAACATGTCTAAGACGCAAAATCGAACAAAGTTCACAATAAGTCCATATAACAATTTCACAGTCGCTGGTACATTATACAAAACGATACACCACATTCACTTGCATTCTGGGAACCATCCATGGCCATGCTTGGCCTTCAGTTGTTATCTTGGTCCCAATCCTGGTACATCGAATATGTAAGCCACTTTGTCTCTGGGCACAGTGATGGCACCTTCCAAATTTGGAAAATCTATCTTATGCTCAGCGGCATACCTTTCACGTTGGCGTCGTGCCACTTCCCGTGCTTCAACTTTCACTCGGGATTTTGCCTGTAGTGGCAGAACATCTCCTGTATCCCTGTAGTTCATGTTGGGAAGCTGCTCTGGTTGAACCTTACACAGTAAAGCATTGGTGTTTTCGACAGTCAGATGATGGGTAAATACAGATGACGGGTTAATTCACACCTTCTGCCGAATCTAGACTGGAAAATTGAACACTGGTATATTGGAACAATTGGGAGGTGTTTTGCCTTCCAGTACTTGATGGAAATGAAAAGTGATGAATATATAGGGGTTTCACACCCCTCTATTTCACATCTCATCCCCTCTGGTGGCCAGTAATCTCTTTTCTTTATATTGAATTAACTCCATTTGATTGTGCTTGTGCCATTTTGAATAAAGGGCTGCGCTTTAGCGCATGATACGCCCGTTGCTCTTTTAACTTGTCTTTTATGCTTTAAATGAATTTATAAGATCAACTAGAAATATATATACAAATCAAAAGGGATGTTACATTAATATATTCACCAAAGTTTCATAAAATCCCCCTTTTTTAAGTATAAAAATTCATTACTTAAGAAAACGTAAAATCTAAAATTTATAAAAATGGAAAGGGAGCTTATGTCAATAGATATAAACAATTTATTAAAGTTACATAAAATTTTGTGAAAGTGTTAGTTATTGTCCCAAAATTGAAAAATCCCCCCTTTTTTAAGCATAAAAATTCATAACACGGAAATGTAAAATCTGAAATTTACATCAATAGATATAAACAATTCACCAAAGTTTCATGGACATTGGTGAAAGCCTTTTTGAGTTATTGTCCGAAGTGTTGAAAATCCCCCTTTTTTTATGAATAAAGCCCCATAAATCCAAAACTTAAAATCTGAAATTTATAAAAATTGAAAGGGAGCTTACATCAATAGATATAAACAATTCACCAAAGTTTCATGGACATTGGTGAAAGCCTTTTTGAGTTATTGTCCGAAGTGTTGAAAATCCCCCTTTTTTTATGAATAAAGCCCCATAAATTCAAAACTTAAAATCTGAAATTTATAAAAATTGAAAGGGAGCTTACATCAATAGATATAAACAATTCACCAAAGTTTCATGGACATTGGTGATAGCCTTTTTGAGTTATTGTCCGAAGTGTTGAAAATCCCCCTTTTTTTTTATGAATAAAGCCCCATAAATCCAAAACTTAAAATCTGAAATTTATAAAAATTGAAAGGGAGCTTACATCAATAAATATAAACAATTCACCAAAGTTTCGTGGGCATTGGTGAAAGCCTTTTTGAGTTATTGTCCGAAGTGTTGAAAATCCCCCCTTTTTTATGAATAAAGCCCCATAAATCCAAAACTTAAAATCTGAAATTAAAAAAAAACGAAAGGGAGCTTACGTTAATAGATATAAACAATTCACTTAAGTTTCATGGAAATTGGTGAAAGCGTTTTTGAGTTATTGTCCGAAGTGTGGACGACGGACGGACGGACGGACAGACGGACGGACGGACGGACAACGGTATACCATAATACGCCCCGTCTAAAAGACGACGGGCGTATAAAAACTGAAAAATATAACACTTATATATAGAAAAAAATAAAGATTTACATTCATTTAACATGACTTTTTTTGTCTTAATAAATTTATCTATTTAATTAATCAGTTCTATATATACAGTCCGCGAAAAGTTAAGCATCAATATGATGTGTATCCCCCAAGCCAGACTTGGGATCAATTACATTGGAATGTAATTAATTAAATTACACATTACATTGCAAAAATGGTCAATTACACTAATTACACATTACACAGTTTTTGAAATGTAATTAATTAAATTACAATTACTTTACTAAAGTAATTAATTAAATTACACATTACATTTTATTGAACAATATGTTATGTACAATATATATATATGAACAGCATGTGTTTATTATGTATGCAAAGTTAAAGCACTGTTTTTGCATTGCATTTGATCATCATAAGTTGTTCAAATGTTTTATCATTAAGCCTGCACCTCTCTGATCATCATAAGTTGTTCAAATGTTTTATCATTAAGCCTGCATCTCTCTGGTCTAAATACTTTGCCAGCTATACTGAATAGTCTCTCAACGGGAGCTGATGTGGCAGGTATGGCTAAATGCTTTTTGGCTAATGTTGAAAGAAGAGAAACTCTGCTGCTATTCACTTGCCAATACATTAAGGGGTTTTCTGACATCTCTATACAGGGCTCAGAAATATAGTCATTCACTTCATTAACCAAACCAGAAGGATTTCTCTTTCTGGTGGGAGGGGTTGATGGCATGAAACTGAAAAAGTCTTCAGTTCTCACTTTTTTACAAGGAGGTGAACTATACTCAAAATCTACATTTACAGATGAACTCTTCTGATTTACTCTCTTTTTCAAAATATCAACATATTTGTCAACTTTTTCTTCAGTTTCACACCACCTAACCTTAAATCTAGGATCTAATAAGGAAGCAAGAATATAACATTCATCACTTTCAAACTGTGATAATCTTGATTTAATTGAATTAATCAAAGAAGCAACCATTTTTGAGCTATACCCCACTGAAATTTGGTGAACTTGATGTTTAAACCCAAGAGTTACTGGTATGGTCAAACTGCCACTAATAGTTATTTCCTTCTGGACAAGTAAAAATGCCTTTCCAAAAGGATCGAGAATTGTGCAAAGCTCAGTTAACAGTTTTTTTTCATAAGAGGACAACTTATATTTACAATCAATAGCATTAAGTTTTTCTTCAGGTACTCTGAGAATTGATCGTAGCATGTACAACTGTGAATTCCACCTTGTAGCATTGGAAACCTGTAGTTTGTTTCATCCTCCAAAAATTTCAGAAGCATTTATAGATTTGCGAACAAAGCTAACAATATTTGATGCTTTAGTTATGATGGTTTTCAGATGTGGGCTACAGTCTTTTAAACCGTCCTTTACTACCAGCTGACCTTCATGTGAGTCACAAAGTTGGATGTCACTTTCAAACTTCCAGATATTTTAGAAGTATAATGATGGCAAGTTGCTCTGAAATTTTCCTGAGGATCTGTAGGTTTTTCAAAATAAAAATACTGTAAAATACTGGCTATGTTTGGACTAGCCATTTTCACCACATTAAAATGTCAGTCCACTTTATAAGAGTATATAAGTCTAAATGAACTGAGTAGAAAAAATATTTAAGTGTTCACTAATTTTCTTGACCATACATACATGTATTGTTGGTGTATACATGTATAGCGTAGGGTTTTTTAACAAGGTTATTAGTTAATCCATCTATTTAGATAAAGGTCTTCATTAAAAAGTAAACAATACTAAGATGGGAAAATCACAAATTTTATTGACTAATTATAAGACTATTAAATAATCATTTCTGTATGTCAAATAATAAAAAAACTTAAGAATAAATTTTCAGTAATTAATGTGTATTGAAAGAAGATTGTTCCTGAAATTTCAGTTGTGAAATAAACTTATATTTAGAAATAAATTAATATTTATGTTTTGCTGATTCATATACAAGACTTCTAAAATAAATTAATATTTCAACATAATTTCTTATCATCAACTCCAAAATAGTACATGTAATTGAAATGTAATTGAAAAGTAATTGAGCATTAATAGCTTTTTTCAATGTAATTAATTAAATTACCATTACATGTAATTCAAAAACACCTCAATTACACATTACATTCAATTACATGGAAATTTGTAATGCATTACACTTAATTACCATTACATTTTCAATTACCCCATCCTTGCCCCAAGCTTCAACTAAAGTTCTCTTTACGGAGTCTTATACTCTGGAAAAGTTGTCTGGAATTTGCTTTTGGAAATCTCTGTCATTTGACTACTATTGCTGCGCGCACCGCATCGAGATTTTGACGAAAAGCTACGTTCCGGTGGTTACGGTTTCGTCCAATTCTATCCCGCACATACATGCTCAATTGGGTTCATATTCGGAGACATGACCGGCCAACAGATACTGTCAATGGACTCTTGCTGCTTATCAAATGTAACAATTCTTGCTCTGTATGGTCTAGCATGATCGTCCATGTAGGGAGGACGATCAGCAAGTGGATGGCCATCGAAATGGGGTACAACGTTGCCACGAAGCACCAAGTCTGTAAACTTAACCATTCATGTTCCCTTCCAAGACATGAATAACTAGTTTCCAATTCAACGAAAAACCTCCCCACGCCGTTAAATCACCTGCACCAAACCAAAAGCATCAGTTGGGAAAATATTTCTTTCGTTGTGGGCTGTGTTGAGGTCTCACCAGACGCGCATACGGATCGTAAAAGAATCGACTTAAGTCGGACCAACGAATTTTCCACCAACTTCTGATGTTCCAAAGAAGATGGTCTTAGGCCCCTTGTATACGAATTTGTCGATGCCTTAGTAACAGACGTGGACGTCGTACAACTTTACTTGTTCGCAGGTTAGCGTTATGGAACCTACGGATAACATTTCGAACACTTATCCTTCCACCTGGTGGCCATTGCAGTCGTAAATGAGTTGCAGGATTAAGTGCATGAGCCCTAGCGCTGCGAATTAACAATCTGCCACTACGAATTGACGTTTAACATCGAGGTCTGTAATTTACACTTTCTGGTTGATACACAATAATGCTTATTGTAATCATTTACCAACAAAAGATACGATTAATCAATACTTTTATAAAAATTATAGCGTATCATATATAGTTGGTCCTTAACATTTGGGGGACAAAAACAAATTGGGTAAATTGCAATAGCAACGGGTGAGTGCAAGCGAACAAATAAACAAGACCACCTATTTATGCTCCGACGAAAATATAGGATTCAATGTTATATCTAATAAAAATCAACTACTACACAATTAAATAACTTTGACCGACTAACAGACGGTTTAAACATAAATTAACATGCATTATCATTTAAAAGAAAATCACTTAAATCGAATATTTTAATAAAAGATTAGTGTGCACTCTCTTTGATGATCAGTTTATTACAGTTTAAATTCTAAATACACATCTCCTTTGGAAAATTTGATATAGCTGTGGTTGAACAACCGGTATTTTCATCAGCGGTTCGGATATTTTTTATCTTTATTAGCTTAACATCTGCCGTAGTCTCAAGTACGTCAGAAATCCTTTTTACTTGATCTTCGCTGGGTTTTTGTACGTTCTGACTGTGTCGCTTTTTTACTAGCTGCTCGTCAGATGTCACGGAAGAGCATTGTTGTGGTAGTAACCTGAAAGAAGGGTGGACACATTTTAAGATGTGGGGTATCTCAGATTTTAATTAATACTGGGTAACATTTTTTTCTATATGAAAATAATTGAAACCCAACAACATCTTTTCATTCCTCAAAGTCTTTGACAAGTTTTCACACCAACAAAAGTCTTTAAGAAAGGCGTATTTTGCAAGTACTGGTATTCATCATAGCCTTAAGTAAACAAAACAAAATTGTAACAACGCTGATAAATTTTTTTTAAAACGAATTGCAACATGCAAAAGTGGGTAATGTATATATCTATCTAACATAGTCATCACGGGAGTTGCATGACAAAATGGTGTTTTCTTGGATTAGCACACTTTTGATAAATGTAGAAATTAATATGATATTTCATAAATATGAAAGCATTTGTATTTTTAAATATTTGAAGAGATATATACAATACTAGTGTATTGACATGACATAAAAAGGCAACAGTAGTATACCGCTGTTGGAAAGTCGTAAATAGATTCATAGAAAACAAATCCGGGTTACAAACTAAAACTGATGAAACAACAGACCCCAAACTAATTTTGTTTTATTTTTAGCCATAACAATGTCAGTTTAGTTTCAATGTATGAGTTGACTGCCCCTCTGGTATATTTCGCCACTCTAACAAAAATTGGTGTGTTGAACCAAGTTTTGTGGCTAGCCAAACCTCGCGCTTTTGTGGCAATGTTAAATTATAACAATAATAATTACATGACACTGTCAGGACTACAGTATAAATAAATGCAAGAACATTCAGGACAAAGAACTACACAAATAAACATTACAAGAGGATTTATCGACATGCTAATAGTTATCAAAGTTAACAGGCTTATAATTTTATACACAATACGTACGTTTCGTCTTTCCTGCTTTTGGACGTCTATTAAAGACCCCGTTTGATTGTATCACAAAAAGGTAAAACAGGAATAGCTGAACAACAAACCGCGATTGAGTGTATTTTCTTATTTCCGGAGACATTTCTTTAGCCTAAGATACCGCCTTGAACATTTTTTGATGTTTTCCTCTGAAACTGAAGTTAAATCCTTTCTTAACTACGTCCGAAGATACATCGATTGACTTTTAGTTTTGTTGGTCGACGGCTGCTCTAAAACCAAATATTTTACAATTGTAAAAATACACAACATACGAAAGGCATTTCGAATCTTGTTAATAATTATAAAACAAAGCGATATAAGGTTTGAAACGTGAGAATTAAGGTGTTCAATGTCCATCATTTTCCGTCCAAAGTATGCTTGAAGGTTGCAAAACTTAGGGTTTTCTTTCATAAAAGGATCCAAATCGCCAACAAGTCACGTCGGGGTCTCTCTTATAAAGTTACCAGAAGGTACCAAGTCCTTGTTGATAAATTTTCCGTACCAATTTCACAAATTATACACGATAGTTTTTCCTTATGAATATTACCTTTACAGTACAGTCTGTTTTTGATGATATCCATTAGACTTGACTGTGTACTTGTTTATCCCGTCATTATGTTATTAATCTACGATAGTTTTTGAATTGTTTTTCATTATTTTTTTTTTGGTCTATGCATATGACGTGTCTCTGTACTTATACAGCTCGTCCTTATGTTATTGTGCTATTATAAATTATTATTCTTGTCTTGAACTAGCTGTCAGTAACTGCGAGTGTTCGCAGAACTGCACTTGGTATCTTTTTGTTTGTTAAGATGTACAAGTACCAAGCCATGTCCAGTCTGTGCTTTTGTTAGCTGAATTTCTATATTCTTATGTTCTGCCATTACACCACTGTCCCAGGTAAGTCGGAGGGTATTACGATTTTCTTAAGTTGTGCTATTACACCAATGTCCAAGGTTAATGGGAGGGTTGGGATCCATCTTACAAGTTCAACCCCTCCACATTCTGTATGTATTTGCCTGTCACAAGTTAGGAGTCTGTTATTCAGTGATTGTCGTTAGTTGCTGTGTTACACTTTCCTCGGTAATTTTAAGACCGTTAGTTTTCTCGTTTGAATTGCTTTACATTAATGATTTCAGGGCCTATAATAACTGACTATGATGTATGGAATTTGCTCATTGTTGAATGCTGTACTGAATTAGAAGTAGTCTTAATTTTCATTGATGCCCTCGAACTTAATACATGTATACAGTTAACATTCGTACATTAAAACACAATATATATTATACTACTAGATTATACACAATTAAATCATTCAAACATACAAATGCAAATAATTGAAATATATTATTTAACGGATTTTTTTAATTGTCATTATTGTCTTTCAATCGAAAAAGAAACAACTTTGGAATGCAAGCACTTAGTCCAACCTGTACAAGTTCTGTTTTGTATTTGTCATTTTGTTTTCAATTTCTTTTAATATAAAATTGCAAAATTGTCACGATAAATTTCAGTATTATCTTGAAGATTATTGGTCCCCCAACACTAACTTAAATATAGAATGTACATAGATTTTAAACATGGACAAACTTCAAAGTAAATTTATCGTCATTATACATCACCTTCTCTGCATGATGTCTCTATTAATGACTTGCTGCCATTTATACAAAAGCCGTTAGGTATTCATCACATTCGCACGAAACTTTATTCATTACCCCTTTCAAAACTTCATTCTCTGTTCAATTTATGTTTGGAATCCACTGTTACAAACCCTCATTCAAACCTATACAAAATTACAGCTATAATTTCGGATATTGCAAGTCAGACTTTTCAAGCCAGTCCGCATTGGCAAAGATGAAAAAGAGAAAAGATCTTTCCTTAATCTTTCCTTTGCCAACAAAGGTATCGATGGCGTCAACTTAGGCAATATCCGTCATCATAAATTAGTTCAATCGAAAATACCTCCTTATTTCAAAGACCAGTCTGTACCAATCATTTCTTTTACCTATACCAAACCTATTGCAACTAAAATTTTCAATTACAAACACGTTTTGAAGGATCTCGATATTGACGACTTCAAGTCTAAACCTCCCGATTGCACTTGTGCTAGTTCCCAATTCACATATAATCCCGCTGGCCACGTTATTACCGGTGACCTCAACATTGTTAATAACACTTCTCTACGAAATGTGTTATCGAAAGGTCCGAAATATCGTGAGCCTAAATCCATCAATTGGAAATTCAACTTTAAAATTTTGATGGATTCAGTTGAGGATTATGCCAGGCAATGGGCTAAGCGCGAGAAGGAAGACGTAGACACTCTTTCCGAATGGATTAAGGCAGTGAGGTCGTTGATACAAATCAGAATTAAGAAATTGAATGGGTCTATCAATGCCCATGCTACGTCAATCTTTAAAGACCCAAATGTTGCAAAACACCTATCCTACCTCCATGACAAATATGTTGTTGTCCCCGCAGATAAAGCCCCAAACAACATCGTTTTTGTATGTAAAACTCATTACATTAACTGCTTGATAAACGAATTAGGTATTGACAATTCACTTGGAAACTCAACATATGCACTCACGACACTTACCAAAGAGGAAATCCTGGATAATCATAGGTCTGTTCTGTGTTCCTTAGGAATTTCAACCAAAGATGAAGAACTGGATCTGCCATCACTGTATTGGATACCTAAACTACATAAACGTCCTTACAAACAACGGTATATTGCTGGGTCTTCCAAGTGCTCCACAAAACCTCTTTCTAAATTATTAACATCTATTTTATCAGCAATCAAAGACGGGCTTCAAAGTTATTGTGAAACTGCCTATTCTAGAGGGGGCGTGAATCAAATGTGGATACTTAAAAATTCCAAAGATCTTTTAGAGTACATACAATCTAACTCTCTTTCATCTTGTAACAGTATTAAAACATTTGACTTTTCTACTCTGTAGACTAGTATTCCACATTCCAAACTAAAAGACAAATTGAAAGAGTTGGTATTGCTTTGCTTCGTAAAAAAGAATGGCCAACGTAGATACAAGTATCTTGTCTTAGGGAGGGATATATCCTACTTTGTAAAGGATCACTCTGATTCGAACAAAAAATTCTCTGAAACTGATATTATCAAGATGCTTGATTTCTTGATTGACAACATATTTGTTACGTTCGGAGGACGTGTTTTTCAACAGACTGTCGGCATTCCAATGGGAACAAACTGTGCCCCTCTACTTGCCGACTTGTTTCTTTATTATTATGCGGCTGACTTCATGCAGGAACTTCTTAGGAAAAAAGATAAGAAGTTAGCACTATCCTTTAACTCTACGTTTCGCTATATAGATGATGTTCTTTCACTAAATAATTCAAAATTTGGTGACTATGTGGAACGCATCTATCCAATCGAGCTAGAGATAAAGGATACTACAGATACAGTTAAGTCGGCCTCATATCTTGACTTACATCTAGAAATTGACAATGAGGGTCGGTTGAAAACAAAACTTTACGACAAAAGAGATGATTTCAGCTTTCCAATTGTGAACTCTCCATTTTTAAGTAGCAACATTCCAGCAGCACCTGCATACGGGGTATATATCTCCCAATTGATACGATATTCCCGTGCTTGCATTTCCTATCATGATTTTCTTGATAGAGGGTTGCTGCTCACAAGGAAGCTATTAAACCAAGGGTTCCAAATGGTGAAGTTGAAATCGTCCCTTCGTAAATTTTACGGACGCCATCACGAGTTGGTTGACCGTTATGGAATAACCGTATCACAAATGATATTGGATATGTTCCTTACGTCGTAACTACAATCCCCCTCCCTTTCCTGAATGTGACCTACCGAATTAGACTATTTACCGGATTTGTTATCACATAAGCAACACGACGGGTGCCGCATGTGGAGCAGGATCTGCTTACCCTTCCGGAGCACCTGAGATCACCCCTAGTTTTTGTTGGGGTTCGTGTTGTTTATTCTTTAGTTTTCTATGTTGTTTCATGTGTACTATTGTTTTTCTGTTTGTCTTTTTCATTTTTAGCCATGGCGTTGTCAGTTTGTTTTAGATTTACAAGTTTGACTGTCCCTTTGGTATCTTTCGTCCCTCTTTTAGATGTACATGTAGTTGGCAAATGAGTTATTTGAAACATACAATTAAAATACATGTATATAATAATAATAATATTTATGAAGAATGTTATCAAATGCATTTGCAGCAGGCCGATTTTACGAGCTTATTCCACATACACCAGTGATATAAAAAGTTCCGATTTTTCAAGGTGCGCCCGAGGGTTGCATCATGTTCTGCAAATCACATGTCATTTGATATTAACGTACATAATAAATATATTAATCATTCATCATATATGCTCAATAAACGCGATGCCGTCATATTATGTTTACTGATTATATGTCACACAAAAAGTTTCAAATTATAAATACAGAGAAAAGTAAAAAAAAAACAACAAAAAAAACACACAAAACTTCATCACTGTCACTTGCATTCTAATCATCCATATGCCGATACATCCAATTAGTACATCTGTTCGACAGATGAAATTGCTGGAACAGTTAGCAGTGTTTTAGGGGTGACTGGCATCTTTACATCCGATTGCATAACTTCCCCTTGAATCGTAATATCTTGCACAACACCATCTGCTAATATCATTGATGTTCTCACTCCTTTCGCGGTTTTTGGTCTTGCATTTGTAGTTGAACGACCACCTTTGGGCTTAGGTCGCACTTCTCCAGCGGCAATTATGGGTGCAGCTCGTTTTTTTATCTTTATTTTTGATCCTATTAATTCCAGTAAGTTTTCATCGTTTTGGAATGCACGTCTTCTAAGTGCCATTACCACGTCATTTAGTGAACTGTTTTCCCTTGTAGCTTCATCGGTTTCCCCTCAGTCTTTGAAACTTTGTCGAAATGTAATCCTGGAGTCTTTATAAATTTCTTCTTCTGGTGTTTTTTTTGTCTTCTGTCAAATTTTGTACAAGATGTAGCCATTTTGTGATTATAAGGATAACAGATGATTTGACTGCAAAACTTTGCAATGCAAAGCAACGTCGGCTTCACGAAATGCAACGAAAGACGTTGTCAAGTTAAGGGCATACGATACAGTTACAGGGGAGGTAATGACGTTGCTAACGTAAAATGTTATTTTCGCGACGTCAAACTATGACATATCGGGAAAAGATGCATTTTTCGACTATTTTTTATCCATCAAACTGATCTAATTTGAAAACGAGTGCATGGACCCCTATATTTTAAAACTACATTTTGTTTCATTTTGCAGGGGGATTATGTGGACCAAATTTTAAAAACTGTAAATAGAGTATTTTTTTTAATCTTGATAAATATACAGCAAAAAATACGTTTTTTTCTTAATTCATGACCATTTGATAAATATGAGTTATTTCTGAATAAAAAATGCATATTTTTTTAGGATAGTTACTTATAAAATACAAAAATTAAGAACTATCTAACAAAAAACAACTTGTGTTTATCTTTTAAAACAAAAAAGATATGGCTTTCTTTCGTATGAGAAAATACGGCCACAAATCCGAATTTAGAGCAAATATACAAAAGGAGTAGGTCCGGTAAGAGCCGATTTTGGCCTAAAATTTTAGGTTCATCTAACGAAAGTTTTTGGACACTTTTTAAACACTTAAGTTTCTATTTCAATTGATTCGATTAGTTTATGTGAAGGATTGTAACTGATTTAGTCATTAAAAACGCTCTTATTCAAGCTTAAATATGAAAAATCTATCAAATATGCCACAAAACGTCCCTTTTCAGATGGTTTTTGTCAAAAATGAAAGTGGCCGCATCAGTGTTCATCCTCAACCTTTATATATGTTTTGTATTATCATCAAATACAACTTACATTTCTATATAAAAATAACCAAAATGCTAAAATTTTGAAGATGTCAGTAATTTAGCATGACTTAATGATGCTAGAACGCGATATTTGCATTGCATTGTCAAAAATATATTTATGTAGCAGAATCATTTTACTTTAAAAATTATAGCTTAAAGATTACATTTTTACAATTTTCTAAAACTGCTATATTTTGGGGCCAAAAAGGGGTCTTACTGAACATACTCCTTTCGACCTCATTTAACTCAAAAAGTAGCACATGAAGGTATATTTTTTATTACATATTTGATTTAAGCAGGCAAAAACTAGCCTATATGGAAATTTTCATAAAACTGTAAATACAGGATCAAAACTGTATCGTATGCCCTTAAGCATTGATGCGACACATAATGTCACATGATTGAAAAAAAATTGAAAACAACACGTTTAATAATTTATTGCGTCCGAAGCGCTTTTCTGAATATACCTTCATTAGGAACGCTCAAAGCCAAACATTGGAAATCCGAAGATGGATAAGTACCGAAAATCGTTGAAGAGCTATATGTCAAAAGTACCTAAAATAAATAGCCAAATTCATCTAAAGCCAACTTTGCCTGAGGGAGTTAAAACCTAGACAATACACACAAAGCACCGACATAAAGGTATTTACAATTACTGGAAGTTTGCTCAAAGCTAATTACAACTAGTACTGAAATAAATCTTGTTCTCCAAGACTGAGAACTCTCCATCCAAGTCATAATTTGTTAACCATTATAGGTCAAAGTACGGTCTTTAACACGGAGCATTGGCTCAAACCGAACATCAATCTATAAAGGGCGCCCAAAATTACTAGTGTAAAACCATTCAAACGGGAAAACCAACGGTGTCTATTCTATTTAAAAAATACGATAAACTTGCATATAAATCCATATACAATGAACGTTTTTGAAAAGTGAACCGAACGTTTTGACCATCGAAATTTCTCAATAGAAATAAACTAGTTACTAGAACACACCCGCGAAATCGCGGGCATTCAGAGCGTAGTTTAAAGTATCAGTATGTAAAGTGTTGTTGGAAGAATTTTGTTAGATACAGAATGACTGGAGAATTTCAGCAAAAGTATCATAAGTCATAGGTTATTGGGTACAGGAAAATGTTTTTTTTACCCTCCACCTTTATTTCCAAAGTTCACAATTTTTGGTTTTCTATCAATTTCAATATGAACATACATTTAGTATGTTATGAACATAAATTTTATTTAAGTAAGGAGCCTGTAATTCAGTGGTTGTCGTTTGTTTATGTGTTACATATTTGTTTTTCGTTCATTTTTTGTACATTAATAAGGCCGCTAGTTTTCTCGTTTGCATTGTTTTACATTGTCATTTCGGGGCCTTTTGAAGCTGAGTATGCGGTATGGGCTTTGCTCTTTGTTGAAGGCCGTACGGTAACCTATAATTGTTAATTTCTGTGTCATTTTGGTCTCTTGTGGAGAGTTGTCTCAACATGGCAATCATACCACATCTTCTTTTTTTTTGTAATCAATGAATTTTGTAAAAGATTTAATGACTGGAGAATTTCAGAAAAAGTATCAAAAGTTCACATGAATAATTTTAGCGCTTATCTGTATATTATGAACATTCATTACTATATAAATAAAGCGTATTTACTTTCAATTCTAAGTTTACTTATCGATCCATGGTGATCATTGATATAGTATACAGACCCTCTCTATTTAATAAACTCTGTGACTGCCGTGGATAGTAAACTTGAAAATGATAGCAGATAAAAAAATAGTAGTATATGTATGTTCAAAGTATACAGAAAAACGCAAACCGGAAGTCTAATCTGACTTAAAATTTCGTACAATGACGGGACAATACCCGGATGCCTTTTTTCTCGTTTTTCTCCTAAAATAACTCGATCTGAATAATCATATGAATGGATGACAAATGCGACCTTGCACTGTACCTATAGGACACAGAGGCGTGTTGATTAATTTATTGTGGAAAGAAGAGAAGCGACACCAAAAATGAGGTCTTCTCGTTTAATAGTATAGATGACCACAAGATTTTTTAAAACAGCCAGTGCAGGACTCGCACGAACGCCAGATTTAGTTAGCGCGGCGAAATTCTGACGCGTTTTGTAATTCTTGTTCACTAATGTTTAGAAAGAAAGGGGAGAAATCCAAAACAGTTACTGACCAATCACAAACGTTGTTGCAAATTTGACCTTATGACGTCAAAGAATTTCCCATAATGCAATTATTGCATATGAATAAAAAATATACTATACCAATTGAATAAAAAATGTTGCATTCAAATAACATTTTATACCAATTGAATAAAAAATGTTGCATTCAAAGAACATTTTATACCAATTGAATAAAAAATATTGCATCTGAATGAAAATTATACGATTTGAATGAGAAATTATACTATTTGAATAAAAAATATTGCATTTAAATGAAAAAATATACCATTCAAATAAAAAATCATGGCATTTGAATGAAGAAATATATCAATTGAATACGAAATATTGCATTTAAATGAAAATATCAAATTTTTGCAACCAATACCATGCCATACTAAGATGTCTTTTATGTTGTTATCACGTTTAAATGCTACGATAGGCGTAGTTGTTTTGTAATTTTCTTCTGTTGAGCAAATTCTTTTGACACGAATACTGAGTCCATATGGTATAGCATTTTTTACAGAATTTGGAAACAGAAATGCGTTACTCAACTGAAAAAAATGAATTCCTTGATGTGTTTGTACACATAGAAAACGGACAACTTAAAACAGATCTTTATACAAAATTAACAGATAAACACCAGTACTTTCATGTGTCGTCAAGCCATTCAAATTCTGTAAAAAATGCTATACCATATGGACTCTGTATTCGTGTCAAAAGAATTTGCTCATCAAAAGAAAATTACAAAACAAGAAGAGAAGAAATAAAAACGCACCTAAGAAAATGTGGATACAATAACTTGAAAAAAGTTGACAATTTAGATCTATTACAGTGCAAATCAAAGAAAGAATGTGATAACAACATAAAAGACATCTTAGTGCATAATTTACTATTTTATAAACATACTAATGGATGTGGACCATGTGGTAAACATTGTGCATTATGCTCACACATAATTGAAACCAAGGTATTTTATGACAACACCGTCAAAGAATATACCATTCAGAGACAAATAAATTGAAAAACCGTAGGCGTAGTATATGCAATTAATTGTACAAAATGTGAAAAAGTTATATATGTAGGACAAACGAGTGATACACTATATCAACGGATGCTGTTGAACTTTTCAAAAATACGAACAAAGAAAACAGAAGATCCAGTAGCCAACCATTTCATTCAGCACAATCATTCGATGACATATTTAAAAGTTACCGCCATAGAAAGAGTTTTTTGGACAGAAATTTACAGAAAAAATATAGAAGCCTTTTGGATAAAAAAAAAACAAAACTTTAGAACCTAAAGGATTCAATACAATGTATGAACGATAATAAATATATTTATATTAAAAAAGCGAAAAACACGGCAAATGAACGTCATAGAAGTTATTATAACGTAATGTATCCAAGCGATGTAATTGTTGTTTCAATGTTGTAATTTATTCCAATGAAGAAGGCCGTAATGGCCGAAACGTATGGGAATTTGTGTTATAGTTTTTATTATATATATATAGATATATGTTATTAATATCAACTTCACTTTTTTAAACATTTATCATGTATTATGTTTCTTGTCACTTGTGTATACAATGTACTATGTTTGCATTTTAACCAGTCAGGGTTTCATGTTTTTTGCAATAAAGTTGTATATAATAATTAAACATTAAGTGGGATATATTACAAATATGTTGCGTTTGTCTTAATATGACAAACAGGTATAAGCTATATGTATATGATAGTTGAAAATAGGCATGATCAAAGATTCTAATGATATCTAGCTCTGAACACTACTTTTTACAACACAAAAGAAAATGAGCTGTACAAATTGTTGATGCAAAATCATTACGCGCACACGAAAAAAAAGTAATTATTGTTCATGTTGTTAGTCTTATGCTCTTAATGTTTAATTGAAAACAAATTTTACTCCCAATTTTATCTGTTTTCCTCACTATATGATTTAACTTAATATACAAATACTAAAACCCTTTTCTATGTTTAAAGGATTTGCTAAATGTTACGATCTTGCACTATGCTACTAGTTTATCTTACATCCTATACCATTCAAGGACGATGATTGGTTAAAAGCAACGGCGTGGATACCTGTATATTTCATAGATGGTCAGTAGGCGCGGTTTACTTTACTTAATATACGGTTAGTAGTGATATTACGTCCCTTTGTTAAAACAACACGATCACGTTTCAACAAGCGAAGATATTGATGAAAGATTGAAATGAACTCATTAAACTCATTAAAAGCTAACAACTTGTTATTTCTGTCATTTTATAATTCTGCATAGACCAACGGAATTAGTTTATGAATATCGAAGACTAGATCACTTTGGTGATCTTTGATAAGCATTATAGTACCGCATGTTAAGATACTTGGTAACATAAACCCGTTACACATTGTGCTAGTACATATATGTAACTAACATTACTGAATATGATGGGTTGAACTTCGATTTGATATATCTGAATCTGATTAAAAACGTATCCTGTGGCAACTATTTGCTCAACATGCATCCATTGATACAAAAATAAAAGGGATGGAGGAAAAAAGCTATATATTCAGCAAGCCGTTTCAACTATGAACAACATACACATCCAAGAAAGAACGAGAGAATACTAAGCAAAAATATAAATATGACTTCTAAGTGCGGCAATATAGCATGGTTGCTCCATTTGTGGAATGCATTTATGAGCTCTCAAACGTAAACATACTGATTATTGACTACAACAACATTATTGCGACCAATCTAACATATACGCCAATGAGACAACAATGAGACAACAATCCACCAAAGTTCAAATGAAATAGGTATAAGCAAGTATGTTGGTTGAGAACGTTAAACACAAACAGGTTATATTCAGACCGTTGGTTCCCGTTTGATTGGTTTTACACGTCTAGTAATATTGGGGCCCTTTATAGCTTGTTGTTCGGTGTGAGCCAAGTCTCCGTGTTGAAGGCCGTACACTGTCCTATAATGGTTTACTTTTATAAATAGTATTTGGATGGAGAGTTGTCTCATTGGCACTCATACCACATCTCCCTATATCTATATATTTCAATTTCACTTTACAATTCCACATCTTTGTGACCACATTTTTTCTTTATAACGAATGGAATTGTCAACAGATTTTAACCTCACAAGTGCAACTTGTTGAGCAGGAACTGCTTATCCTTCATGAGTTTCTTGGTTCATCATGGTTTTTTTTTGTTTCTGTGTTGTAAGTAGTGCTTCTATTATATACCTGTGTTTACTTTACAATAGTTTCATCACATTCCGTCTCTAATTGATCTTAGCTTTACGGATGTTGTAGCCACTCTCGTTTTTAGTAGTCGGAGTTCTTGTGGATTATTTTGTATTTGTCTATTTTGTCCATGATATTACTGTGTCTTCGAATTAATGTGCGTTTACCTCTTGGTATCTCCACTTCCTACGAACGATACCAAGAAGGGCTGGATATTTTTTAGAGAGGGGGGCAGGCATTCATTTTCTGTCATGTTTATTTTTTTAGCCTATTTTACTCTTTTCTTTATACGTTGTGTTCATTCTTCCCTTTTATCCCTTCTTTTTTTATGGGTCCCTCTTCCTCTCTTCTTTACTTTTTGTCCATTAGTGTCTATTCTGTTAACCTTCATACTCAACCAGAGGAATACACTAAACTGTATGCGTCATATTAAAGAAATGAAGAACAGAAAGTATGCAAACACAAAATCATTGAAAAATCAATTAATTTGAATATGGAAAAAAGTTGAATCACAAATTACTGAACTCTTTTAAAAGTATTAAAACTACATAGTTACTAATTTGAGTTTGAAATGATCTTTTTCCATTCACTCTATTGGATCAGTGTGTAAAGATTACGTTGAACAGGGCCAATGGCTCCTCAAGGCTCATTCTTTTCATATTTTGTTGCTACTTTGTTATCAGAAAAACCATATTTCTTTTTTATTCCGCAATAACATAATACTGCACCTAGTGCTAAATATGTAACACAGCCAATTACGATGCCAATAATATCGCCAAATTTTAAACCTCCTGTAATAGAAACAAATCCATCATAAGTACATAAAAGCGAAAAGGATACCCTTTTAAAGTGGCACTAGCTGTCATATTATTGTTCACCGATTTGACTCAAATTCTCATATTTGATTTATGACAATATAAAACATTTAAACAAATTATTCAAAGTCTAAAATAAACAATTTACATAATATGTACTCCATAATATGTAGCTTTGTTTTGTTTGTTTTTTTAGTCTAGACGCCATCAAATTTACTATCGAGTTGACCTCCGAAAACCTCCGATGGCCATATAAGGGATATATACAATAATAGATATAAAAAGATTAAACGAACCCGTGCAATTTGTTTTTTTCTAGGTATATTTAATTTCATATTATATATAAAAAATACATGTAAATCATCTTTTATAAGATTTTTTTTTATGTGGATCGAATCGGTCAATCAAATGATTGACCTTTGTTTCACTTTCAATGTTGACAATCTTTTCCTTTAAATAACAGATCACGAGCGAAACGTCTGTTTTCCATCTCTAGCAAAGGGGTTAAATTGAAGTTCACATAATTACGGATTCTATGAGGTCAAATTATTCACTTGCAAATAAATATTTCATCAGTTATGATTCTTAGCATATTTTGACAAAGTTAAAACATACATGCTACTAAAAGCGTTTTTTTGTTTGTTTTTTTGTTTTTTTTTGTTGTTTTTTTTATAAATTCACTATTTCACTTTCATTAATGATTGAACATGATTGGTTTTTTTTTCTTCTTCATTTTTTAGCTAGTGTCCCTTTAAGCTTATATATATGAGAAGATGTGGTACTATTGCTAATGAGACACCTCTCCAAAAGAAACCAAATAATAAATTTGAATACAAATTAACAACACAATGTCACCGAAAGGCCCTCCACAAAAAATACTACTTATTCCACACAGTCAACTAGAAAAGGCCTCGAAATGACGAAAATCAATTAATTCTAACGACATGACTTATGACAAAATAATGAACGTATGACATTTGATTCACATTAACAAACGACAACCTAGGCGTACAAGCTCTTGGCTTTGGACAGGCCCAATTATTGAATTAGTGTTATGTAGGTTTTCAGAAAGTAAGCATCTTTTTCTTAAATAATATACAATTTTCAAACAACATAAGGTTATTGTTTTTCTATATGCTATGATTATGTTTAGTTTGTAATATTCGTTTTTTTTTTATTTGTCTCACCTGACTTTGTCTGGTCAGTTGGGTGTGCTGAACCTGAAATGCATTTTAGACGGATCTCAACATTTACATGAAAAACAATTACTTCTTCTCTGGGTATATATTTCATAAACGTCCGGTGATCATTAAATAATGATTTCCATAGTGTGTACATTTTCAATGTGTAAAACTCCATAAGTAATTTTGAGGTGCCGCTTATTTGTCGAACTCTTTTCGAAATATTGCTCAAACCTTTGAAATAACTTTCCA
Organism: Mytilus edulis; assembly: GCF_963676685.1. Taxonomy (NCBI): domain Eukaryota; kingdom Metazoa; phylum Mollusca; class Bivalvia; order Mytilida; family Mytilidae; genus Mytilus; species Mytilus edulis. The sequence goes on from NC_092348.1 coordinate 39,599,567, forward strand.
CTACTGTCTTAATACTTGAGGCTCTAGAGGCTGTGTCGCTCACCTTGGTCTATGTGCATATTAAACAAATGACACAGATAGATTAATGACAAAATTGTGGTTCAGTGATGGTGATGTGTTTGTAGATCTTATTTTACTGAATATTCTTGCTGCTTACAATCATCTCTACCTTTGAAGAACTTTGCACAGTAGTTACAGCGGAAAATATTTTGTAAAATTTACAAAATTTATGAAAATAGTTAAAAACTCCACAAAGGATCAATTGACCATTTTGGTCATGTGGACTTATTGTTAAGTCTTACTGTGTTGTAATTATTGCTTTTTACATTTTGTTTCTACATTTAATAATATTCAACATAATAACCAAAAGCTGCAAAATTTTCTTAAAATACCAGTTTAGGGACAGCAACCGAAAAACAGGTTGCCTGAATGGTCTGAAAATGTAATGGCAGATAGATCTTGACCCAATTTTATGATGCCAAATTTGCTCTAAATGCTTTGGTTTTAGAGATATGAGCCAAAAGCTGCATTTTACCCTATGTACTACTTTTAGCTATGTCGGCCATCTTGGTTCGCGGGCAGGGTCATCTGACACAATTTCAATACAAAATACCCTAATGATGATTGTGGACAAGTTTGGATCATTTTGGTCATGTTGACTTATTTGTAGATCTTACTTTGCTGAACATTATAACTGTTTATAGGGTATCTCTATCTTTAATAATATTCAAAAACGGCAAAAATTCCTGAAAAATTACCAATTCAGGGGCAGCAACCTAATAACGGCTTGTCGATAAAAACCAAAATCTACATTTACACCTATGTTCTATTTTTGGCCATGACGCCCATCTTTGTTGGTTGGCTGGTTCACCGGACACATTTTTCAAACTAGATACGCCAGTGATTATTGTGGCCATGTTTGGTTAAATTTGACCCAGTAGTTTCAGAGGAGAAGATTTTTGTAAAAGTTAATGACGACGGACGCCAAGTGGTGAGAAAAGCTCACTTGGCCTTTTAGGCCAGGTGAGCTCAAGAAGGTTTGAGGATTTTCAGAACTATTCCGAGATGCTGGTTATATTGTGAAACCTATGTGACATAATATATATGTACTTTATTAAATCTCACGTATTTCAACTGTATAAGATGTGGTCATAGTATCATGAATACATGTCCATTCCATTTGATCATCTTTCTCAAGTAGTGGGTTTATTATTACAAAAATGCCTGATGAATTTCCAGAGAAATTAAAGTTGTCCTTAGAAAGTGTTGTGCAAAAACCATCGCTTATACATGTGATAGACCCAATATTAGTATTACTCCATGATGCTTGCCCTTGAAATGAGATGATTTGACATCCCAATTCGAAATGCGAATTCAATTCAAGCGAGCCATATCCTTTGATAGAAATAAAACCTGAAAAACAAAAGATTTTAAGTTTAAAACACAATTGTATCGTTTTATGCTGACGGATCTTTTTAAGTCGAGACGCGTGTCTGGCGTAAATATAAAATTTTGAATCCTGGTGCTACATGTACTATGATTAGTTTATTCACAACCACTGGGTTATTCATATCTATAAATATAAATTACCTGTTCATAAAACTTTATTTTTTGAAATGCTTAGGCATTTCTACCCCAGAAATAAATAATCTTAGATGTATTTGGCATAACTTTTATGATTTTTTTTGTCGACGATTCGCTTCAAATTCGTACTTTATTTGGCCTTATTAAAAAAGATTATTGAATGTCACTGATGAGTCTTTTATAGACGAAACGCACGTCTTGCGCAAATATTTGAATCGAGTTTATTTACAATCCTGGGTCGATGCCACTGCTGGTGCTTTTTAAAACCCCAATGATATCACCAGCCCAATAGTCAGCACTTCTGTGTTAACTTGAGCTATCATAGATATGTTAAAAGTTATAGAGTAACTGTTTAAAAAAAACTTTGAATTTATGAAATACTTTGGCTTTTTTCCCTCACAAATAGATTATCTTAGCTGTATGTGGCTGAAATTTTAGGAATTTTTGGTTACACTGTTCTTCCAATTCGTACTTCATTTTGGCTTTTTAACGGTTTTTTTTTTATTGGAGCGTTACACCAAAAAGTCTGAAAAGACTAGTTTTTGTCTGAATTTGCATGAATTTTTATTCGACATTTTTTCTATTTGTCTAGAACTTTTTTTTTTCCTAACATAGTGTTACGGTTCGGGTCTGTGGACCTCAAACTGTTTTAAGTCACAATCTATAGGTTTGGACAACCTTGGTAGTAGGTTAGCAGTCAAAGCGTTAATCATAATATTTAGTATTCCGGTTGTAAATTCCGTAGTGAAACAATCTAGGTCAGAGTCCAGTCTATCTATATATGGGGAAACCTACTCAAAATAATCTGGTAGCGATGTTAGAACAGTTGCTGGTGGTATATTCTCTGATAAAGCTTACAGGGTATAATAATAAAGGTCCCTGGTATCGGGTTGCAACGTTAGAACCAGAGCATACGAAAGATGCCCTTTTTATACTTAACGCCCACAACCTGCATCCCCATGGTATCAGTTGGCAATTCTACGGTATTGCATTGGTTGAATGCCCACTAGGTTATAGGTCGTGTGTCACATGCGCAATCAAGGTAAATAAATGGTGGCATATCGGAAAATGGGACAATGGAAGCTTAGAATTAACAAATAATATGCCCAGTTACAATATACAAATAAAGGCAACAGTAGTATACCGCTGTTCAAAACTCGTAAATCTATGGACAATAAACAAAATTGGGGTAACAAACTATAACTGAGGGAAACGCATTTAATATAAGGGGAGAACAACGACACAACATTAAAATGTAACATAAACAGAAACGAATTAAGCATTAGACAAAATTCGCTGAGAATAACAAATATAACATCAAAACCAAATACATGAATTTGGGATAGAAAAGTACCGTGACACGTCTTATCGTGATGTGAATTCACACTCAAATATAAGAGAAAACAAATGACACAACGTTAAAATGTTACACACACAGAAATGAACTGCAATATAACAATGGCCATTGTCCTGACTTGGTACAGGACATTTTTAAAGATAAAAATAGTGGGTTGAACCTAGTTTTGTGGCATCACAAACCTCCCGCTTTAATGGCAATGTTAATTAGAACATTAAAATGACAACATTACATGACAGGACTACAATACAAATAAATGGGAGAAAATAGGATTAAAAGCCAACAAAAGGTACTTTGTTAAAAATTTAATACGCCAGACGTGCCTCTAATGGCCATCTTTCCAAAGAAACTTGAACTTATTTAACCCAACCCTATGGATGAATGTAGAGACATGAAAGACATATATTTGCAAAAGTGGTTGTAAGTATTACTGTTCATTTAATAACACTGAAATTAAAAATAATCACAAATAAAACTATAAATAAGCACAATATTTCCAAAACAGAAATTTCTAACAGATCATAAGAAAACACTAACTACAACATTAACTTAATTAACACTGTGTATCACGCATAGTAAAAGCCAATGTGAAGTCATATACTGGCTACAACATCTAAATGAGTCCTTATCTTTCCTTTAATATGTTTTACAAATATTTTCATGATTGTACCAATATACTTTAAATTCAGAAATTGTGATGTTAAAAGTCATAAGAGATTTTTTTCAGCATGATTGGTGTGTAGACTCCAAATAAATGAAATATTTTGGTCCGTAATTTTTTCAATCACAATAAAGAATATAACATGTATGATGAATGAATACAATAATTCCTGAGTATACTAAAAAGCAGATTTTTTTTTTTTGTTTAATTAAAATTATAGGGCTATTGCATGAATATACCGTGACAATGATTACCCGGGGAGAAATAAGGCTTGGATCATGTCGAGGGCCCCCTTTAGACAAACAGTGAAACAATCTCTATATCTTATCATTCCCAATAAATAAAACAATATAAACACACACTAATAATATTATTCGGACACTACACCTGAAATATAACGGTGTTCGTACATATAATCTCAGTCACACAATTAATTTTCCAGACCTTAACGGCCGCGACCACGAGCAAGGTACACCAAAGAAAGTGCAGTCTGGATAATAAGAAAAAGAATTATCATAGCTTTACATAAATATACTTATCACCCTTTACCCTTATCCCTATTTTGTAACATTACCCCAACCCTCTGGAAGAGCTCGCCTCGAACTATAGATAATAAGGAAATGCTACCTACAAAACCATACCTACAAAAATTCATTATAGTCTGTAAGATCAACCTCGATTTCTTTTAGTTTGTTCCACTTTTTTGGTGGTCGGGTGCAATCTGTTTCTGCTGGTTGTATGGTTTATTCTGAATTGATTGTTAGGTCTAACAGTGCTTCAAATGACTGTAAAGGTAACTTGTGATAGTAATGGTTAGGTTACTGGTGATGGTTTTGGTAACAAAGTTTTCATTCTCTTGGATAAATCAATAGGTTCGTCAATAGTTAGCTCATCATAAACTGCTGCAATGGTCTTTGTCAAATCCAGGGTTGTGTCGATAGGTGTTGCCGGTTCTGGTGATACTGGAGGGTTGGTAGGTGTGCAGTCTGCTGATATAATAGTTTTTGGATGCGAAATAAATGGCTGGTCTGATGGGGAATACGTCATAGGATCTTTAAATGGCTGTGGAGATACGGGTTCTAGGTACTTGCTAAAGAGAATATCAGATGGTATAAAAAGTGATGGAGACAGTATAGTTGTGGTCACTTCATTCCCCAACCTCTTCATCGGAGAAGGTGTCCTCGGCTCATTAAGAAGCTCAGCAAAATCTTGCATCTGCTCATCCAAAAGTGCTGTAATGTGTTGTATGGTTGATTATGACTGCCTTGGACTAGTACTTGTTGACGGATGGGTATGAACAGGTTGACTTCGTGACGGAAAAGTCATTTCTGTTACATTTCGGGTCTGTGGACCTCAAACTGTTTCAAGTCAAAATCTGTAGTTTAGGACAACCTTGGAAGTAGGTTAACAGTCCTTACTACTGGTTATTGTAGTCACAAATTGCTGGTTTTCAACCATTGGTAGCATGGCTTGTAAAGGCACTGGTTTTATATAACACACTTAAAATATTAAGAGTCAGAATCAACTCTTAATTAATTTAATACACAGCTAAAAGAAATATTTCTTACAAATATAGTAATCCCTAGAGCATAAAATAGTACAGAAACCCCCCGTGAAACGTCAAGCTTCAATCATAATATTTGGTATTTCGGGTGTTAATTCCGTAGTAAAACAATCTAGGTCAGAGACCAGTCCTATCTTTATATGGGAAAACCTACTCAAACTAATCTGGTAGCGATTTTAGAACAGTTGTTTGTGGTGTATTCTCTGGTATAGCTTACAGGGTATACTAATAAAGGTCCCTGGTATCGGGTTGTAAAGTTAGCACCAGAGCCCACGAAAGATGCCCTTTTTATACTTGGCGCCCACATCTCCATGGTATCAGTGGGCAATTTTACGGTACTTCATTGGTTGATTGCACACGGGCTTATAGGTCGTGTGTCGTCTTCTATTCCCACAGTAAGCACATGCGCAATCAAGGTAAATAAATGGCGGCCTCCAGTAAACGTAAGAGAAGTATAGGACAATATCGGAAAAGGGGACGATAGAAGCTTAGCATTATCAAATGATATGCCCAGTTACAAGATATCACCCGTATATAAATATACGATAAAGGTGAGAAAGGGTGACAATGATAACCCGGGGAGAAATACGGCTGGGAACATGTCGGGACCCTTTTTGGACAAACAATTAGACGAACTCTATAACTGATCATTCCCAAATAGATATAACAATAAATACATACAATTATAATATAATTCAGACATGATACGTCACACAATTTAAAAAATTTCAGACTTTAACGGACGCAACCGCGAGCAAGGCAAAACAGAGAAATTGCAAAGAGTCTGGATAATAAGAATAAAAATAATCATAGCTTTACATAAATATACTTATCATCCTTAACTCTTACCCCTATTGTGTAACAATAGTATAATTATGTTTAAAAAGGTTCTTGATTTTTCTTGACATGTGTCTTGACAGTATGAATATTCAATTTGTCTTAAAATTTCTCCACACTTCCTGTAAAATACCTTCCTGTATCATTTAATGAGAGTATTGATTATTCTCGACCAATTCTTGATTGTCTTAATTTTTCTCGATCAGTCTTAACATTCTTGACATTCTTATGCTCATATTCTGCACTGTTAATGCCTTTTTAATGCTGTTGCTATGGCTAAACTAAACTTTGAAGAATCAAGGATTAATTTTGCATGAATATAAACTCATCATGGATACCATGATTAAAATTTCATATCTACACCAGATGCGCGTTTCGTCTACAAAAGACCCATCAGTGACGCTCGAATCATAAATGTTAGAAAGGCTAAATAAAGTTGAAGAGTAAAGAGGTTTAAAAAATCCTAAAAGTTGTGCCAAATACAGCTAAGGTAATCTATTCCTGAGGTAGAAAAGCCTTGGAAAATTTTAAAAAATTCTAAATTTTGATAACAGGTTTTTTATTATTATGAACATATAAATGATAACTCAAGTCAACACAGAAATGCTGACAACTGGGCTTGTGATACCTTTGGGAAAATGAAAAGATACCCTTTTTGTGCAAGTAAGTTGGAATACCCTGAATTGCCCATATAGTTTTGATTTTGATTTTCACTTGGAATATATGTTACTGTCAAACAGCATTTAGATTTTTGCCCTACGCAAATCGCCAGTTAAATTTGCTTTACTAAAATAGGTAACTTGAGGCACAGTTTTAAAATGTGACCATATGTCTCTTTTGGACCCCACAAATGATCTGTTGTGTTTTCGTTAAGGTCAAATATAAAAAAGAAGATGTGGTATTATTTCCAATGAGACACCTCTACTCAAGAGACCAAAATGACACAGAAATTAACAACTATACAATATAAACATTTAGTTTATAAGGTAACCAACCAGCTTAGCATATTTAAGCTATTTAAGGCACCACCATGCACTCCCGTAAAATTGTATGCTTTAATTATAATGTATTACAAAGGTTCCATTTGTAGAATGTCAAATAAATCCTCATTGAAACTTTAATGGTTTGATTCTTTAAAATCAGATAACTCGGAAATAGTGATTCCAATGACATTGGAAGCTTATGGAAAGATCATTCAATCACATAGTAAACAACTTCAAAAATAAATATTACAATGGCAATTTCAAATGTTCACATGAGTCAATCATCGGAAGTTAGATAAATGTTCAGAATAAGGACGTGGTAACTCAATAATCACTCGGCTATTGTTCAGTTGGGAAAAGATATTGCTGTCTCCATTTAGTTTCCTTAATTTCTCTTTTCAGTTGTCTGTTTTCTGCCTCAAGGTCTCTCCGTAATTTTCTTTCTTGTTCATATTTTTGTACCTTCTTTTCGGACCTCTTCTAATTTTTGCTTAACAGCTTCTCTTTATCTGGAAAACTGATCGATACCAAGACACAACCATCGTATATATCCCTCTAATTCCTCTTTGGCTTGGGGGTGGGCGGTAAAACAAGTGGCTGTAACTCCAAACTGGATGTTTGGCAAGATCCATCTGTAAACTGTGTTGAGTTGGCAGCAATACCGAAAGATGTGTTATAATCTACTAACAACTATAAGTAATCGTACGATCTTCAACAATGAGCAAAGCCCTTACCGCATAGTCGGCTATAAAAGGCTCCGAAATGACAATGTACAACAATTCAAACGAGAAAACTAACGGTATTATTTATATAAAAAATGAACGAAAAACAAATAAAAATACAGAATTGGATCCAATGTTTAATTAAAACCCTTATTCATTTAATAGAACTACCAAAAACATTTTTTATTCAAAATTGAGTGTTGAGTTTGATAATCTGTTTATAGAAAAAAAGATATTTGTGATAACTCCCTCCTGAAAAGTAAAAAATGTTTAGATCTGTATTATGCGCGTCTCTTTACATGTAAGATCCATTTCATAAGATAATGATTTCTATAGAAAAAGGACCCGTTTTTTTTATTATTCCTGGAGTAGATAATAAATTTCTTTTAATCTTTGGGAAATTATTCAATGTATTTGATGTTAAAACAATTAAATTCATAATTTTGATGAAGCAAATCCATTTAAATTTCAAAAACAAATTAAAAAGATTATATTTTCATCTATCGACTAACTTTATAAACTGTATTGGCAATAATGGTTGATTACAGGTAACACAGTAATTTTCCATGTGACAGTTGCGTGTAACCTGGGGTGTGGAATACCTATTTTTCTGGGGAACATCCTGTCCACGTATAATACTTAATATATATACCAAAGATGACATTACACAAATGTTTTTGTTAAATCAAGTAAGTAAGCTATACAAATCCTTGGAAGAATTAGGAAACCATCCTAGTTTGCTATATATAACCACATTTTGGTACAATAATTATTTACCATATCAGCATTGAATATTATGAAATATAATGTCTACAGTATGATTGGTTTTAATCATTTAGTAAGATTTAGGAATCAATATTTCATGTATTTGTAATTACCAACATTTAAATTGTTTTATATCAACATACCCCCATTTAAATTGTATTATATCAACATACCCACATTTGTATTGTTAATACTTTAGATTTCATAGCCATATATGTATACGTAAATATTTATATACCCACATTTTCAATTATTTTACAAGCCCAACTTTCAGAAGTGTAACTTGAAACTACAGTATTTTTTATTTTAATTTTACCATTGAAATTACTTTCAAACCATTTTACATCTTTATATATCACAAAGACGTGAAACTGGTTAGAGAAAAATGTAGTGAATTTAATGACTAAGGACGGTTAGCATGTTTGGTCGACTATATAATTATTTGATTATTTGTTTCTACTTCTCTGTTATGAAATTCAATGTTCTAACGTATGTTTGTGTTTATTTTCTTTCAAGACGTGTCATAGCAATTTTAACGGTTGTGATAAAACGAAGGTTTGACATGCCATAAAACCAGGACCAACCCTCAATTATTTTTTAAATATCTTGTATCAAGTCGAATATGACAGTTATTATTCAAAATTCATGTATATAATGCTTTGAGTAAGTGAAAATTGACAGAATGAATGTAATTTACAGTTAAATTGTTAAGTTTTCAGCGTTTATATGCGTGTTGGCGTTGTGTTTTTTTTTTATTTTTGCATTTCGGTGTTCCTATTGTTTCTTCGTTTTTCCTGTTTTATCGCTGACGTGTTTCCCTTGGTTTCTATTTGTAACGCGGATTTTTCGGTTTTTTTCTCACGGTTTATTTTCTCAATCAATTTATGACTAAAAAACCTGTTTTCAACTGATGCCTTTTTTATGAGCATTCCGAACTGTGAAACAACTCGTGATAATGGAATATTGCTTGATAAATAATCTATACCAACTTCACAAATAATACACGATGTACTTAAATATATATTCAAGGTACTTACATTGTTTATCATCTTAATTGTGTGTTATAGTGTTGCTTTTGTTTTCTGTGTAAATTATTACTATTACTGGTGTTTTTTTTAAACTAATATCCATTTGACGTGGCTCGGTCCTCATATATTCCGTTTTTGTGCTATTGTATTTTATTTTTTCTCGTCTTTCGTATTTTTCTTAAAGCTTCAACTATATTACTTTGGGTTTTTCTATGTTTAAACATTTGTAAGTTTTTATATTGATTATGATTATAACACAATGTTGGCAGCTGTACCCTTATTTATGACATGTTTACCTATTATATGTTTATTTTTGGTCACATTTAGTTGTCAATGTAATGTGTCTGTCATAGATGTGAGAGCTTTACCTAGCCATCAAAATAGCAGGTTAATACACGATGTGTTTGAGCTTTTTATTTACCAGTTTGAGATTATATTTGAATTTGCCTCGGAGTACGGTATTTCTTTTATGTTACTCGTTTGATGTCAACTCGTAGAAAATAACTGAATCCCATCTATAAATCTTGAAATGAGATGCATTTCTTTATAATCATTTAAAAATATTACAATTTTTGTTTTGACTTTTTACTATTTATAATAAAAAACAAAAGACTTAGTCCAATTAATTAAATAATATGTTTTAGCAGTGCACACACAAAAACCAAAAAAAACCAATATTGGGAAACAAAAAATCTACAAAAGCCCTGTTTGATCTGAGTTATGCTGGAACGGATGAAAGTTCCTGTTTTACCAATTTAATCAGTCGTATAACTAACAAAAATTACCACGAAAACAAAAAAAGTATTACAAAAATGCCGAACTCCAAGGCCAATTTAAAAAGGGAAGTCGATCAAAACTGACAAAATCAAACTTTATCAACCACAAATCCGATGGAAAACAAATGTCGTTTTCAGGCATTTTCCAAAGAAAGCAAACTTCATATATTACTTGTAAGATTTTTGCATATACATTTGTATCAGTTAAATTGACAAACAATATAGCATTTTCAGTTAATAATGGCATTCTTCGATCAGACTTTGTAGAATATGGTTAATTGTGCTGTTTTGCTTATTAACTCACCGTCTATTGATTTCCAAGTCAAGAAAGTAAATAACCAAACAAGGAAATAGTCCATGGGCGTTTCCTTTTAGGCAGAAACTTGTTTACCATTTGTGTAATTCTCTGAAATAATGCATACATTATTAATAATACATTAAGAAATAATCAAACTTCTTGATTGTTTGTGTTGGGCTTGCTTATCATGTCTGTTTCCTTTGTTTACACATTGTTGTCAATATAATGGAATTCAACGACTGTCATAAAAGTGCAAAGTTTGGCTAGCTTTAAAACAAGGTTAAATCAACCAATTTCTACGGAACAAAATGCCTGTATCAAGTCAGGAATTTCAGAGTAGTCCATTTGTTTGATGTGTTTGAGCTTTTTGCTTTGTCATTTGATTAGGGACTTTCCGTTTTTTGTTTTCTTCGGAGTACAGTATTTTTGTGATTTTTCAAATAAATGTCTTTGCAGTAATCAAAGTACAATATAAGAATAATCAAGACAAATGAAATGATCCATAACGTATTGTATGTTCCTTACCATTGTTTCAGCAGCTCAAAAAAGATATTGTAGTCTTCTTTGTATTTATAGATGTTTCTGTATTTGAATAATATTGTAAGTATCCTATTAAATATTTCAAATTGCTGGGGTGCTTTTTACAAGCTATTGCTCAATTGCTGGTTTTCGTTCAGTTTTTTTTTTAATTTTAAGAAATTACGAGAACGAATCAGTTGATGGGTTATACAATTAAAGGCAAAGCTTCCCACTCAATTGAAATTGTGTTTCAATATGCGTGGAGCATACCGATCATTTAACATACATGTTCTCGACATCTGTCAAAATCTATGTAAATAAGAGTCTTGAGTCTAAATGAACATGTATTTATAATTCGATTAATATTATATTTTAATATAATACAGTAATAAATATTAAATTCAATGTGCGTACGTAAACCTATACAATTTATTAGCATTTGAAATGACAATGCTGTTTTATAGAATTATAGAAAATAGGCTACACATCTTAAAACCTTTATAAAATTACTTATATATAATAATGACTATAATTAAATTTTATTGTTTCTCTGACTGATAGAGCATTTATATGTAAGTGTCGCGTTCATATTTCTCAAAGATAATCATCACAACGTACTTTCCATCAAGACCTGACATCAACACGTTATTTAAATTGTGTGGATACCATAACTTACTTGGAGCATAAAAAATGCAAGGACTCAATATATTTTATGTTTAACATCTCAATCTTTTGCAGAAGAAGACAAGCTTTCAAAACTGGGGAAAATGTGACATGTTATACAAAGTATTGATTTTAGATATGCAAGTAACGATTTTTTCTGAAATTATAAACACTTTATCAAGTCATTTCGAAATTCACTATTATAATCATTTGAAATAGTTTATATAAAATCGACCAAAATAGAATTAAAACAAGAATGTGTCCATAGTACACGGATGCCCCACTCGCACTATAATTTTCCATGTTCAGTGGACCGTGAAATTGGGGTCGAAACTTTAATTTGGAATTAAAATTAGAAAGATCATATCATAGGGAACATGTGTACTAAGTTTCAAGTAGTTGTGACTCTTAACTTCATCAAAAACTACCTTGACCAAAAACTTTAACCTGAACTTCGCACTTTCATTTTCTATGTTCAGTTGACCATGAAATTGGGGTCAAAACTATAATTTGGCATTAAAATTAGAAAGATCATATCATGGGGAACATGTGTACTAAGTTTCAAGTGGATTGGACTTCAACTTCATCAAAAACTACCTTGACCAAAAACTTTAACCTGAAGTCGGACGAACGAACGGAGGCACAGACCAGAAAACATAATGCCCCTCTACTATCGTAGGTGGGGCATAAAAAATAAGCCAATATTGAAAGTTAACTTTTGTTTGACTTCGTTTAGTACTACTACTTATTGCTGTTTTGTTATCAAATATGTATTCATAAGAATGTATTGAAAATCGATCTACAACCTAAAACAATTATGAAAGTCTTCAAAAAAGATAAGAACTGCGTCATTAACTATATGTCTTACCAGATGATATATAGAGATAAACACTCCTTATAAACAAAATACTAATGTTGTGAATGAAAACCGAAATTTTAATAAATGATCTGGCAAGTATGGCTGTCATTATATTTTACAAATAATCATATCGACAATCGCCATTGCTCATTCTTATAAAACTTTAAAGAATGTTAAATTTTACATATAATAAATATTGTAATCGAAAGGAGATTTTGGCATTTAAATCAATACTATTTGTTTACTTACTTTTGAACACACTTATGGAATGTATGTTCAATGATTACGAATACAAGTTTATTAGTTTTAGAAGACCTACCGATCTTACATTTCTCTGTATTTTACAAAAGATGGATTGATTTATGTTGCTTAACTTTCAGTGGCAAATATTTCACGCATATTCAGGACAAGAATAAATAAAATACATTTGGTTGGTCCTGTATTAGTGGCAATAGGTCGAGGACACTTATATTGCTACTCGAAAATAATGGTGTATTCGAGGACAGAAATACCACCTTACAACATGCCAAAGTGTTGTTGCAATGATGAGCTTTGCACCCTACCTACACGAGGCATCGGATATAACTTCTTTATTTTGACAAGACGTGTTTGTTGACTTATACATCCTGAACAGCAAAATGAACGCCCCTCTTTGGCAATGTTTTACTGACGGTCGTCGAAGCTTAGGCTTGTAGTGAACATATGTGTTATAAACAGTCACCCTTGGCTGAATTTTTTCTACGCAGATCTAATTTTTAACAATTAATACTCATAAGTTAGTACAAAAAAAACCTGCAGCAAAAATACTCTATAATCGGATGACAAATTGCAAATTTTTTTCTGCTCTTTTGATTGAATGCAGCCATTTTAAAAATTAATAAAGTTGTAATCCTTTATGGCAAAAGTGACCATAGTTGCACGTTTCGAAGGTCCTCCTTAGTCATGTTTGCTTTTGTTCTGTAAAGGTTAATTTGTTTCTACTTTCAAACTCATTAATTCAGATTTAAATCACTTACCTAGATAACATAAGCTTGTAAAAAGTAAAATCACAAAAATACTATACTTAAAGGAAAATTCAAAACGGAAAGAGCAAAATCAAATGATAAAACACATCAAACGAATGGACACTGTCATATTCCTAACCATAAGTGTATTTGGTCATTGATTTATTGATTTATGGGAATTTCGTTTGTAAATCTGTTTGATAAATTTATTGTTTACAGATATCAGTTCGACCGACACAGGTAAAATATTTTATGAAATAAATTACAAATTCATGCATCTATTTTTAAATCAGGATAATATTAGTGTATCAGTAAAGAGCTTTAAAAAGATCAGGATGTTAATTCTTCTTTTGTAGAAGGGTCTAAATAGATTGAAAAAGTATATGCACACACAAGAAACAACTTTATATTTGGTTAATAAAGCTTCTATTGGGTTAATATTTTGTTGTTTCTTGTTTGCGTACGAAATATTGACGGAAAACTGCATAAAGCACTGTAAAAATACGAATGTTTCAGACTTTGCATGAATTTTTTATTCTACATTCTTCTATTTCGGAATTTTTTTAAAAGAATCTTAAAGGTAAGAATTTGTCTAATAAAGTTCTTAACTTTTTCTTGAAAACTGACAGTATTAACATTGTCTAAAACTTTCTCGACTCTTTCGTGTCTTGATTAGTCTTGTCCATTTCTTGAATGTCTTAAATTTGTCCCATTCTTGAACCCTGATGTGTGATGAGGAGGTGGCACGAAAATATTCTCTCTTGAAGGAGAATATTATATGAAGAATTTTTTTTTCAACTTATCCAGCATGTTTTTGTCTTTTTCATTTTTAGCCATGGCGTTGTCAGTTTGTTTTAGATTTATGAGTTTGACTGTCCCTTTGGTATCTTTCGTCCCTCTTTTATTCCGAGTCAAGAGGTAAGACTGATCCAGTCAAATATCGCATTATACCGTAATTTTCTATAAAATTCATTTAGCCTCGATTGTTGGACTTGCGTCGTTACTACAATCCCCTTCCCTTTCATGAATGTGACCTACCAATTTAGAGTATTTACCGGATATGTTATAACATGAACAACACGACGGGTGCCAAATGTGGAGCAGCTTACCCTTCCGGAGCATCTGAGATCACCCCTAGTTTTTGGTGCGGTTCGTGCTGCTTATTCTTTAGTTTTCTATGTTGTGTCATGTGTACTATTCTTTGTTTGTCATTTTCATATTTAGCCATGTCGTTGTCGGTTTGTTTTCGATTTTGAGTTTGACTGTCCCTCTGGTGTCTTTCGTCCCTCTTTTGGAAAACGCAACAAGCAACGTCCTCATAAAGGATAATTCGATTGTTCCACTATCCTACAAAGAACTTGTTGTCCTACAAAATGACCCCATTACTACGGCCAACTTGTTTTCCTGTTTATTTTACTGAGAACACAATGATGAATTCCGATAGTTCAAAGAAATATC
Source organism: Mytilus edulis (assembly GCF_963676685.1). Classification (NCBI taxonomy): domain Eukaryota; kingdom Metazoa; phylum Mollusca; class Bivalvia; order Mytilida; family Mytilidae; genus Mytilus; species Mytilus edulis. The sequence goes on from NC_092348.1 coordinate 39,614,645, forward strand.
TTACAATTTCAGAAACTACCATACTTACAAAAATATTAAAGACACAAACTAAAATGAAGGATAGAATAGAGAAATTTGAGAGTGAATTTGACCAGATAAAACGGATAACGTTAAAGTTAAGAGAGATTGAACACAATGTCATAGTAATTAATCAAAGAAACGAACAGATTGAGGACAGTTTTGAGGGCTAAAGCATAGCGGTGGTTGAAATGGTCGACAAATGTACCAGGAATAAACAAGAAATCAAAGAACTGAAATTAGAAACGGAAATATATGATCGGAAATATAGAAATCAAAAACCGCAAAAATCACCGATCAATCGCACGTTATACAAAAAATGGAAGAAAATTTGATAAGACTAAGTGTCGCTCACTGAAAAATAATCTTAAATTCTCTGGTTAAAAATACCAGAAGGATGAGCTTGTTAAAAGACAAACTCCGACACTTCTTACACAATGAGCTTAAAATTACCCAGCATATAGAGTTCAGAACCGCCCATCGGTTTGGTAAACAGGGATTTAATGGAACCTAGCCAATAGTTGTCAGGTTTATTTTCAGGGAAGATATAGATATGGTTCTATCAAGTGCTTGCTATCGCCTGCTACGATCGAATGAAGAGGAACACTGAAAAAAATACCTAGTAGTCTCTACTAAGTAAACTAGTAAACTTACTGTCCATGAGATTACTAGGCTAGAAGTATATTTACTAGCCTACCTAGTAATTATACTAGGCCTCCAAAGTAAATTCACTAGGCTACTTAGTAATAACACCGTGAGTCCCTAGTAATTTTACTAGGCTGCTTGGTGAGTTTACTATTCTGAATAAGTAATATTACTACCTTTAAGTAACATAACTAGGTCCTCCTAGTGGCAAATACATGGTAAGACTAGTTATTCTACTAGCTTTAAGTAACTCTACAAACATTCCCTAGTAGGAATACCTCCTTCAGCTAGTAACTTTACTAGCTATAAGTACAGGTACCAGATCGTCCTAATATGGTACATTTCTAACCTAGTTATGGTACAGATTAGGAATCCTTTTTTTAATTAGTATGTATTGTGACATAGCAGTGCAATTTCATATAGGTATTTCCCTAATGTACAGGTATCATGTTCCAAATTGAAAATCCAGATGTTTTTTAAAGGGGGGACTTTGACTGCCATAAAAGGGGCCCTCAAGTCATGCTTCATTTTTCACTGCATAATCAACCAAATATTTCCATTCAAAGGGGCTCTGAGGCCATTAAACCATTCTCCATGTATGATCATTAAATTCAACAGGAATTTCAAGTTTCTTGTTAAAAGCTTCTACGGTACCTGTATGTATAAGTGATCTTTCAATTCAGAAAACATAATGTGAATGTAAAATTTTGATCGATATGAATACAACAATGACCATAAGACAACAGACAAAAACTTCAGTAATAGGTCACAGGATCCTAAAAATTAATTGAATTTAAACCTTGTTTGCCAATTAATGCAGATAAAAAACGTGTTGCATTCCGTAGTGATAATTGACCTTCAATGTCAATAAAGACAAAACCATTTCTTTACAGTCCTTGTTCTTGTTTTTTTCTCTTTCACACACTCTCCTTAAATTTATCCATATTAGGCCTGAACACTTAAGAATTATTTAACTAAATTTGTCAGTGTGTGAAGTTCAGCAAAAAAAAAAAAAAAAAAAAATCCTACATATTTTATTTCAATAAGATGCATAAAAACATAACTGTACAATACATTTGATTAGACAATACAAAGTAATTTCAATCATCAACAAACAAATAGGTAAAATTTACCCAATTTACCACAAAGACGTCATTTAAATTCATATTAAAAAAACATTTATAAGCTGTCTACCCTAATCAATATTATCAATGTTTTGTATTTAGAAGATTCAACTAACAATTCTAAAGATATACAATGTATAAGTTGAATAACCCATCTAGTTAACGCACGATCATTGTTTGAATCAATTAGCTCTCCCTGCATAACTAAAATGAATAAACTCTCCCTCAAGTATTATTTACAACAACAAAAAAGTAAGACTTATCAATTATTCTATGTCTTCCTACTTGAAGTTTACATTTTAAAACACTTAGAATAAAATTAAATTGTCAAGAATTAAGTATACATGTAGCCAACAGTTAATTAAGCATGATATGTTATTTTTATTTCTTTAAAGCACTGTAAATTTTAGTGTGAGCAAACAGATCCAACTCAATGTCACCCCTCTAGAGCACCAGGATCTAAATACATGTCACCCATCTCATATTGCACTAGGATCTAAATCATTTTCACCATTTGCTCCTAAATGCATATTTTACATTATATGAAACTTCGTCTAATCTTATTTGAGCTTAATAAACAGGATCAGGTCAAATCATGAACTTTTTTATAGTCCTTATCTATTAAATTCTAATATTTGCTTATATCAGTTTTGACGTGAATGAATAAATGTTAAGCAATGGTTAAATTTATCACTATTCATCACATGTGACCATGAAGTACACATTCCTTATAATATATAATTAATGTACAAAAACCTTTACAAAAAAATGTGATTTTCGTACCTACTTCCTCTTTAATATTTACAGTTTAAATTTTCACAGTTTTCTATTGTTTGCATAAAAACATATGTATGGTAAACAATGAATTTCTCACATATACATGATACTGGTATATAACAGTATCTAAAACTTATTGACCTATTGTCTTTTTTTAATTTCTCCATTGACCATAGAAAGCACATTTACAATACGTTTGTCTATTGTGTTTGCTTCATTGTCTTTTAACCCTAACAAGATGTTTTGAACAAAGAGGAATGACTTTTCCAGATCTTTAGGGTATGCCAAGTTCAACACATAAATACATGCTAATAGGCCACTGTATGCTTCAAAAAAAGAATCACATTTGAACACTTCAGTATCCTCTGCAAAGACACTGAAAGCATCTGTATCCATTGTCATGATATGGGTGTGTACTTTAATAGCCATCGTCGTTTGATTTTCTGCATTTTCTTTAACAAACAAGGTTGCAGCCTTTTCTTTAAACAACACAGCCATACCAGCAAGGGCCATACAATCATCAGCATCTAAAACATATAAAAACTTTGTTAATGTTTGCACATAAACGCATATATATGTAAGACAAATTCAAACAATCTGATTATTCAACTATACAAGATCTGTAATGAAAGAAATTGGTATAAAGATATCACTGTGTTTAGAGTCAATGCTTGGCATCTCCAATACTGTTGGATTTTTCAAACACTTTAACATACATTTTTTTTATAAAAGAAATAGGTGAAACATATATATTATTCAAAGATAGTCAAAGCTTCACTGTGTAGTGAAATATCATAAGATTAGTGAAAAATCCTTAAGCAGTAACAATTTTAAACACTCAACTCACAATTTCTCTGTCCTTCAGTTCTATAATGTTTGGCTGCCTCATCAATTGCAACCAGAAAATCTGGTTTCTTCTTTGCCTTCATTATGCCAACAATGCCCTTCCTGTATTTTTGAAGCCCTTCTGTGAGCAATTCAACGAGGTCATTAGAATCTGTATTGGGTTCAAGGCGCTGGAATTCTTTCAAAAGCTGCAATCAATATTGAAACACATTATGTCATATGCATATATTTTTTTGTAAAATCTTCATTCATAGTTACATTAAGATTTTTTTCAAACATAATAAAGGTGTGTGCTACTAAATTCATGTTGTTAACTATATAGGGTTAAAATGATGGAAGCATAATCATTAACATTTTTACATGATATCACATTTACCAGATCAAATTCAATGCCAAGATTGTCCTGCTTGTTTATTATTTGTACTTTTTAATTTCTATCTTTGTTATGTTTGCCTTAAATAGTCAATAGTTTTCTTACAATCATCTTTTAAATTTAAAACAATATTTTTTTCCTACCTCATGTCTGGATGTAAGCCATGGATAAAGCTCAACCAGATCTCTGACACTTATTTTGTCTTCCACTATTTGCCTACGCCTGTATGGGAATGTTAAGTCCATTTTTCTGTTGACATTTTCCAAGTCTTGATCTGTTTTTTTATACTCTCTTTGAAGCCATTTTGTATGTATGTCTAAAGATGTTTCATCTTCTGTATCTGGAATGTCAGGAAGGTATCTACCTAACCCCCAGGTAAAGTTGTTTTTGTTTCCTTCTGACTTCTTCTCCTCGGTTATTACTTTCTTTTTCCTTAACTTGACATCCGGATGATTTTTGTCTAACAGCTTTCTTGCATTTCCAAATTTGTAAAGAACTTTGTCTTTCCAGAACTCCTTTAAATATTTCAAATAATTAAATATCAATAAAAGAACAGCATTCAAATATCCCCCTCTTGAGCCCAGTTTAATTTTTTAGAATGAATTAACGTACAAGTCTCTCACAAAAAACAAATTTCAAACTTATTCAATACATCTGTGCTAGTAACATCGGACATATATATTCTTAAATATATTGAGAAATGTAGACATGACAATGCTTTTAAGGTTTGGACCGATAGACAGATGCCCAACAGTTCTATGTTATTGTATCTGAATATGTTATTTCTATTTGAGCTAGTGACTACTATACTTAGTGTTGGATAAAGTAATGATAATATTCTATAAATTTCATAAATGTGTGGCACTTACTCTTGCTGATGAAGGAGGCAATCCACCATATGTCAAAAGATATGGAAATTCCCTTATCAACCCATCAACTACATCTTCGTACATTTCAGATGTTGGATACCTAAAAAAAAAAGATAAATAATTTTAATTATTTTTGTTAAGCTTTTGTATAAATGCATGTATCTCCGATCTTTACCATACATGGAACAAATAAGACTATAATTCTTTTAAATATGTGTTTTGCACTAAAAGCCAATGTTTTTTTTGTAAATTTGTGTTTCATAAGATATTATGTTTAATGTTATTTGCTTTGAAGTTTTAGTCCTATCAAAGATTTCTTTTTTGTTGAATTCAAACTTGTACAGTTACACTGTTCAGATAAAGTTTAATAGCTTACATTCCTCCAGCATACTTTGTCACATCATTGTATATTACATCCAGGAAATGGCGTCTTTCAGATGTTGTTAGCTCCTCCTTTGCTTCAAGTTTGGACAGAACAGACCTAGACAGTTGTGGTTTTGAGATTTTATACTGTCTGCACCAAGTTTTGCTGAAAAAAATAAATCATATAAAGAAATCTTTTCATAAACTGACAGCAATTTATTTTGAAACATATCTTGAAACACAATTTTAAATAAGAAGTAAATGATTGCATGAAATATTTTGTTGATAATATCATTATATTTTCATAAAAGTAGTTTTTTTGAATTACATTGTATAAGTTTTGAGGGTACATAAAAACATGCTTTATTTCATCATTCTCAGCTTTATATATGAAAAGACATACAGCTGACAGGGCAATATACCTACCTAGAGTACTTGGATGCTGAGCTAGTACTGGGAGTATCTTGTCTGCTCAATGACGGTAATGTCAGATCTCCTCCACCAGGGGATTGACATGTATCAGGCCTACTGGAGGTCTCTGCTCTACTAGATGGAGTTTGCGGTCTATCAACAGGAGTCTGTGACCTACTGACCGGAGTCTGAGGTCTACTGACTGGAGTCTGAGGTCTACTGACTGGAGTCTGAGGTCTACTATTTATAGACGGTGTCCCTGGTCTACATGGTGTACTTGGTTGAGTAGGTGAAGGTGGCATGTCAGAATCTTGACAGTTTTCATCCTCATTCAGAAGCTGAGTCTCCTTAACTCTTAATTTTAAGACCTTTAATGTTGCAATACATTCATCTGCATCCCTGTCGAAATCAACCCAGTCATCAACATCCTGATCATAATACTTTATATCTGGAGATTGGACTTGAAATCTTTCCTTTATCAGTTTTAATAGAGTATCATGACTCATGTCATGAACTGCAATTTTTTTGTTTTGGGTCCCATAGTTCACCACAATAAACTTGTTTTCCATTTCGAATCTAAACATTAAAAAGAAGAAAAAAAGACCCTTAGTAATAATAAAAATAAATAAACTGTACAAATTATCATATGCACAATAGTTTTTTTCTATGAATAATGATAATATACTGTGTACATTTTCTTCCTCATATACAGATTGATAAAATACCTACATTTACTATATATATATATTCATGTACAAAATTTTAATTATTGAATAGGAGCAAATTTGAAGTACATGTTTTTTTCATTTTGATGACTTTCTGAATGTGAAAAAATCTAAATCAAGCAGAAAATAAAACTAACAGCCCAAAAAAATGCAAATATCTCACACTGACCAAACAGCCTATAAATAGAATACTGTCTACTCTAGAAACTGCAGGACTGACATTTGCAAGAAATTCGAAATCAATTGTATTTGAAAGTAAAACAAAATGACCATAATATACATATAACACTAATATGACTAATCTGACTATATTACAACCTGTGCACATCAAAAACTGTACCGTCTACCTGCAGTTTAAGGTGCAGAGTAGTAAAAACTACTAGCTTATGTAACAGTATAATACACATACAAATGTACATGTATATAGAATATACAATAAACCATTCAGACCAGCAGGAATTAACTCGCAGATACTCTAGCTTTTGGGTTATTGTGCAGCATCATTTGAAAAATACTAATAGAAGAACCTATACAATCACTTTATACTTTGGAACAACCAACTTCCACCTATGGGCATGATTTGGGTGGTCATAGATACCTAAAGGATTAGTTTCTGGCACATCTGAAACCTTGTACACCTCACAATGACCTGTATTTTCAACAGCAAATGCATGATAATGCCTTTCAAATCCAACTGTTCTAAGTTTTTGACATAAGAGGAAGGGTTTTCCATGAATTATTGCACAGTGCAAAATCTTGCTAAATTGACACAAAAAACCTTGCAACCCTATCACTATACAAGTATTCTTCCAATAAGTTATTCCAAGACTTTTAACTGAGTTACATAGAAATATTTCATCTCCTTGTACAACACCTGCCAAAAGACGTTGAAATTCATTATCCAACAATACTAAAGGTACAGTAGACCCACCTGTGGAGTCACAATCACCTGATGACAGAAATTTCCCACCCGTATTGTATGAACTCATATAGTATTGATGTCTCTCAGCTAATGACTTGCACATATTTTTCCTATTCTTTGACCTATAAACCAATTCCTTGAAGTAGTTATGCTTTGCCTCAAAACGCAAGGTTTGAAGATGAAGAAGTGGTCCAAATTGTTTGATCATGTTTGGGTAATGCAGTGTATAATGAAATTTAGGTTTCACAGTTACATCAGGGAAACAAGTGCGATAACATTCATGAAATTCATTTATAACATCTGCCATGGACAAAAGATGGCCAGGGTCCAAAGCAGGTGCACATACATAAAATAGCATATCTCTTAGTAACAGAAATGACTCCCATGTAAGATCATTCAAAGGAACTTTATGACCAACAAGCAAGGGCAGAATTCTTGCAAAACACCAAGTTTGGGAAGCTGACTGATGAACTTTGAAATTTCTTAGGACATTGTTTACCCTAATAGGTTTGTTTTTTTTATCCACCTCTGAAAATTTAAGGCTTGCTAATTCCTCATTCAATTCTGCAAGACTAAAGAAACCCTCAACCACACAGTACTTTATAACGTTTGTCATGACTTCACAAACAACTCCTTCAAACAAGTCATGTGCAATATCAGATGGCATTCCACCGACAACATGAAAATGTCCAAGTTTATTCAATGTTGAAGAACGCTTAATTCCATAAACACTGGCTAAGGCAGGGTCAGCTTGTACAAGTCTTGCTTGGTTATTATACATCTCAGGTGTACGCATGTGGAAATTTGAACAATCATGTTTGGTTTGCATGTGGTGTTTGTCAATGAAACAGAATCGACAATTCCTTAGTGTTGTAAATGACTCCATGTAGCCCCCTATACCATGGGCACCAAGATTGTCAGCAATAACAACACTAACAGTTCCATAAAAATGGTGATCAACATTATGTTTAGAGACAGTGATACCATTGGTTTCTAAGGATTGAAGATCATTAATCAATGGATCCAAGATTTTTTCAAAACCATTATGCTTCAGTGTTGTAGAATGGCAGAGGGCTACCAACTGAATGCAGTGCAATTGGGACCTAAATTTGGGTGGAAGGTTACCAAGAAGCATATAAAAACCAGCTATTTTATAATTCTTAACTTGATGACCAAGAGGATTGACAGCAGTAAATTCATCAAAAAACAACATGATTTGAAGTGCATCAGGGTTGTCAATAAAAAATTGATTAGTTGAATATATATTACCATCGCAAAAGTCTCTCAAAATGCCATCAGTGGATTTGTGATTGTTCATCACATATGCAAAAACATCATCATGTGATAATAAATTCTGTAATGTGTCTATAATTGGAACATATTGGTATGTTTCAATATGATTCCTGTCTGGTTTATATTCAATGGGTTTAACAAAATTTAAATGAAATCTTGCAAACTTGTTAATTTTATACTCAGAATCAAGATTGCTAAGGGCATTTTCAATCTCGGATTTTTCATTAAGAATCTGCTTAAACTGATCAACCTGGATAGCATTGAACTCATTATTACCTACTAATTTATTTAAAGAATGTGATACACTTGCTTGGTGATGATTTATCATTGATTGGAATTCATTAACAACGATAGGTAAAACTTTTGCTGGAAGCTTATAATTTTCACGAAGTTGTATCAAAAATATACCAATATTTTTCTTAAAATCAATTTGAGAGAATTCAGTGTCAACAACATTATTGCCAGCATCATCTATCAGTTCATCTTCATTTTCATGAACTTCCATTAAACAATCAGCAATATCAGCACTTCTATTTTCTTCTCTTAATTTTGAAAAGTGGGTCTGATAAAACTCTTTATGTTTTCTTTTTACATGTTTAAGATAAGAATCAACATTTTGATACTGTTTTTCACACCCTTCAATAGAACATGTTAAGAAGAATCCATGTTCATGCCCATGTGTGAAGCGATAGTGGCTTATAAGTTTTGAAAAAAATCTTACTTCTTGGTTGCATTTTGAGCATAAAAACATTTTGAAAAAACTGTATCAAAAATGCATATGAGTTTCTTAGACTTTTAGAAAAAGAATCATGATTTGTACATGTATACAAGTATGTAACATTTATGTTGATGACTGGTTGATTAAAGTGACAATTCTGTTCTAAGAATTCTGGTGATTTTTCTGAACCTGAAATTATACAGAATTCCATAACACTTCATGCACATGCTATTTATATTAATTAATATCTATTTACTGGAACTATAGATTAGACTGTTAACGTTGGTTTTCCCATTTGAATGGTTTTACTAAAGTAATTTTTGACGCCCTTTAAATCTTGCTGTTCGGTGAGAGCCTAGGTTCCGTGTTGAAGACTGTACCTTTATCTATAATGGTTTACTTTTATAAATTGTGACTTGGATGGAGAGTTTTCTCATTGGCACTAATACCTCATTTTCCTACATCTAATAAGTATTTCAAGTAAAAGAGTTTAACGAGTGTCATTCATGTATGTTTTAATTTTATATTATACAAAATGCAATATACTGCTATAAAGAGAGCAAAAAAAATAACTTGTCCCAGAGGCATGTATAAAGTATTTTCATTTAGCATAATTTTCAAAATTTTTGTCTTCTGATTTTAGCTAATCTTGACTGTAACAGTTTGTATTCTTTCCATCGAACTATCAAAGGATCTGTAGCCTCTGTTCTTTCCCATGAAAAGGACTGATTTGACTTAACACTGCTTGCATACTTGCAACTTTCATTTTCTGATAATGACACTTTAAATGGAGAACTACATGAACTTGAACTAAAGGTTGAGTTATAGTTTCCTACAGAACTTTCTGTCCCAGGTTTAGGGAGTGACACTTTATTTTCCCTTTTGCATCCTAAATTAACATCTTTAGGGTCAATTGACTCTGCACATAGAGTAGTCACATTAATGTTACAAGTTTCAAGCTCCTTTTCTTTATCATTTCTGGTTTTGGTTTTCAATTTTTTTACTTGTTTTCTTCTTTTCAAATATTCCCTCCTTTTAGTTTTATCATGTTTACCCATATTAACCTACATATAAGGGAAAGAATAAGAAAATTTAGTACATACATGTATATCCTATAATTAAATTTGTGACACATACATATACCATTTGAGATTTGTAGTGCACATTGAGGTTGCGGGGTGGTAGACATTTATTAATTTTATTTAGATCTTATATAAATATATAGTTATTTAAATCATTAAATCATGTTGGGATGGGATACAAAATTTGGTGACATCATGTGTTATAAAGCAGAAAAACTTATTAAAAAAAAATAATAATCCATCATCCTACATGTAAATAATATATATGTAAAAAAAAATACAAATTTTCAAGCTTTTTCTGTTGTTTACATGTAGTCTGATTGTTATTGTCATATGTGAATGCATTTGTGCACTCACGATGCAAGTGTACATCTTCATGGTACATGTATGTCATAATTAAATTCTGTTGTGCTTTAAAATGTTTCTTGATATTATATTTCATAAGTAATTATTGAAGATATACCATGTAATAACATCCCATATCTGTTAGTTTTGATGGGTTCATATTACACTCCATGGGCGCAGCCATATTAATTTCATAACGAGGCGTCTTCAATTATATAATTTTAAAACGTTTCGGATTCAAGTTACGGTTTTCTATGGTGAACGTTAAAAAGAATTATAACTATTATTGAAATTAGTTTTCTTATATAAAGAGAAACAAAGCATAAAAAAATAAAAGAGACAGAATATGTTACCGCGCATCTCGTTCCCAAATATAGGTCATTAAAATGGCGCCCGGCTGTGGGGTGCCGTCTGACCGTGTTAGACTAATACTGGTCAATCATCGGTGTTGCACATTTAATAAACTTGATAAAATTGAAGCATATAACACATAAAATTAAAAAAATATCATTGCTAGACATATTTGCAAATCAAACTGATTAATTTTTATAGATTAAGCTTGTTCCACGTGTTACTGGTGCTTTGTTTTTCTCAAGGTTGAGTTGACCATCTTATGATGTACAATTACGTGAAAATACGAGATGCTGTGGATCTTTTTTGTGTGTAAAACAAGTTAATACTATAAAATACCATACCATTTAGTTATAATACTTACGGCTTTCCAAAAATCTCAATGAATCAGGCTGATAATACTCAATTGTATACTTGATTGCGGTCTTCACTTCATGTGCAACAGAAGCCACGCGAATATGATATCGTCCGGCGGAAAATCCTGTTATCAGTTGCACAGCTGGTGCCTGGTAATATGATGCATCCACGATAGTAAACATACTAGTCTAATTAGTACTCTTATAATCTACTAGGGACTTTTAAAGAAGTACTAGCCAAACTAGTAGTCTCTACTAGGTAATTTTTTCAGTGAAGACGATATGTTTGGCCTGACATTCCTGCTGCCGTCGTTGATAGCAAAAAACACCAAATTGGCTGTTACTTAATTGGTTATCCATAATTTTTGTAAGCCAATCATTTATAGTTGCATAACATATTTTTGCAAAATTATTATCAAAGAGACTCCTCTGTAGTCACTGGGATCATTTTAATCACCAGTCTTATGTAATGTCTGTAATGGGATCAAAAATTAGTTTCTCCATGTTTTACGATATTTCCCCGTCTGCAGGATAAGATTAAATATCTTTACATAATTTTTAATCATAAAAGGGTTAGAATATTTGATAACTTCATATATAATTTTATCTGGGCCAGCAACTTTCCCTAGTTTTAGTCTATTAATAACTTTTTTTTCTGAGAAACTGAATGGTTTATCTGTTTCTTAATTTTCTATTTTTTTAAGGTTATTTTTCTAATTCCCTTTGGAAGGTAGCGTTAATTTGAGTTGGACTTCCTTGATTTATAAAGTGTTTGATCAATTCATCTTCTTCTTTTAATATTTTGTGGATATCTTCCCTTTCATCTGTTTTAAAAGATTTTAGTATGTTCAAATATTCTTTTGGACTATTACCATTATTTTGAGAAAATATTTTTTGCTGATATTCAATTTGCACATGAAAAATAAGCAAAAGTTTCAAACTCAATAAACCATGTCTAAGGGGACGGGGCCCAAAAGTTTCATAGAAATAAGATACGCCGATGTTTATACAACTGCATACTAACTATCATTAACTTACCTCTAGTGTTTCCCCATAAACTGACATAATCACGAACTAATACATGAAAACTAAGCAAAAGTTTTAAAGTTAATAGACCATAACTAAGAGGGCGGGTCCAAATAATCTCAATGGTAATGAGATGTGCCAATGCTCATACAACTGCATACCAATTATCATTAGCTTACCTCTAGTGGTTCCCCATAAACTAGACCTAATCACAAACTAATACATTGATGACGCCGGAAACAGCATACCTTCTTGAAAATGACGTTTGGTATGATTGCAAAGGAGAAAACTATCTGGCAGAGAGGAGATGAGATGAGATGATATTATACAGTCTTCAACAATGAGAAAACACATATCGGTTAAACGTTATAAAACGGAAAGCCCCTTATCAAATGGTAAAATCAAAAGCTCAAACACATCAAGAGAATGAAAACCAATTGTCTTATTCCTAACTTGGTACATACATTTTCTTTTGTAAAAAATGGTGGATTGAACCTGGTTTTATAGTGTATGAAAGAGGGACGAAAGATACCAAAAGGGACAGTCAAGATAGTCGCACCATATTTCAACATAGTCCACCTCAAACTAATTGCAACAAAAAATGCTTTAATTCTAATCTATAGCATTTTGCCCCAAATATACACAGAAAAAAATCCCATAAAATCTAACTTGAGGAAAACTAAAAAAATCAGCATTTTTAATTTCTTATGGTTATTAACATTGGAAAGGGAGATAACTCCGCAAAAATTAGTCTTTTTTGTCAGTTTTTTGTTAACCTTCTTAAAATTCATGTAAAGTAAAATACTTTGATGGGGTTTTTATAAGTTATTATTTGACTATATCATCTAATCTTCTGCTCATGACATGTACAAAACCGAAATGTTGTGGGTATTTATTTTTTTTGCACATTTTTCATAAAAAAAAATTGCAAATTTATTGCTTTTTAATCATTTTAAAAAAATAATGTGAATATTAGGTATTGTTTATATCGGTTAATTACATTTGTTCAGCATCTAGCTTGTTAAAAGACATTTTTAACCACAAAAAAAGGAATTTATGCTTAATTATCTTATTAAATTTGAGATTGTTTACCTTGACATGCTGAAACATCTAATAAATGGTGAAATATAGGTTTTAGCTTGATAAAAGATATGAAAACACGTTTCGAGTTTTTGGTAATAATCTATAAAGACGGCTTAAAATCAAGAATCAATAAATTCCATTGAAAAGAACGGTTAAAGTTATAATTTTGTATCAATTTTTATTGATATTTCTGTTGGTTTTTTTTGGCAGAATTATCTCCCATGTCAATGCAAATCTCCATAGGAATTTTAAAATATCTTTTTTTAAAGTTTCCTCAAATAACGATATTTTTGAACCTTTTTCTGTGTGTATTTGGGGTATAGTGCTAACGATTAACACATTAAAATCTTCTCATGAAATACTTCAAGGTTAGGGTCAATTTTAACCTATATTGACTAGACTAAGATATTTACAACAATGTGTGAACAAAAAAGATACAATATAGGTAAAAATGTCAAAAATACATTAGTTGTCATTGTGTTATAATCTTCATTCCTAAAAAAAAATATATATTAATAAAAAATAAAGAAGGACAAAAATGGCAATAGACCAAGCATATTAGCAAACATTAAAGACAATACAAAAATTAACCATGGTACAATAACACAATAAAGAGATGTATAAGTACAGGGCCACGTCATATATGTAACAAAGGACATAAAAAAGCATATAGACAAAGCACATTGCAAAAATGTAGGACAAGCAACAAACAAGTTTTCAAAGTAACATTAAAAGGCGTCTAGAAAAAGCACAATTGAAAGACAAGAATTCGAGAATAACTTTAACAATAATGACAGGACGGAATAATAACACTAGCGTCCAAATAACCAAATCTTTAACAAAGAAGCACAATAAGGCATACAGACCATCGAAAGCATCGTCGGACCGCACCCAATAAAATCACGCTTCCGGTGACACGCGGCGAGATTTTCTTGTCCGCTATTTTATGCGTTCCCTAAAAATCGGCCTTTCTAATGTGATTTCGTTTAATTAAAAAAAATATTATCAGACGATTAAAAGGCTCACTGGCTTGTCCCCTACTGCCTAAACCCTTTAAATTTGAAGATTTTGTATCTCGATTGTCATCTCCGTTGCGTTAGTCTCCGGAAGTTCATTTTTCCTCTGTTTTTGACGCATTCGCCGGAAACACATGTTGTAAACTAACACGAGTTTCCTCCGTTTTGTCATCTCCGTTGTGTTCGTCTCCCGAATTTCTTTTTTCCTCGGTTTTTGACGCATTCGCCGGAAACACATGTTGTAAACTAACACTAGTTTCCTCCGTTTTTAAGATGGGGCCGTGCCTGGTCAAAAACGAAAGGCTGATGATCAAAGTACAGCACGCAAAAAAAAAGTTGAGACATTGAAAGCAGGTGAGAAAAAGCGTGGTGTCAGGAAATTTTTGTGACAAATGGAGACAAGCTAGAGACTAGTTGTAAGGAGATGAGGAGTGTGAAAATGATTTCAGCTATGAGTATGAAGTCGGGATGAATCCATGAACTCAAATAAAATACTACATTATGCTACAGTGAGGTAAATTTAAAAAAAGTCTTAAAAAATGAAGTTTTATTCAATGTGTTTAAACATGCAAAAGTGCTGTACAATACAGTAGTTTAGGTTTATTCATTTATGCTTCATTTCTTTTATTTCCTTAAGTAATTTCAAACATGAAATACAAAGCGTCAATAGCTGGGTCAATATACTTAATTGTGTCTTTCCTTAGGCGGTAATGGTAACGTTTTTTTTCTTGTAGCTTAGTCCATATCGTAAACTTGGATATGTATGATAGCTTGTATTGAAGCTTTGACATTTTCACATATGTTTTTAAATATTGGGGGTACGAAGTGAAATTACTTTTTTCCGTAAATAAGCATACCCGTTAATTCCAACGTGATGCGGCTTCTCGAGGTAAAAAATCGTAAAAAATCCTTTTTTACCACAATAATTTTTTTTTTAATTTAATACTTTGAACAACAGCTCCATAGCTTTACCATATATAATATATTTCTCTGCTTTCCAAATCACCACAAATGGTTTTGCTCAGTAATTTGTGAAAAAAAGAAACATATCCAATATCACTAAACAGAGATGTTTTTGTTTACACAAAACTTTTGAGTTCCTCATTTTGAGGCGCATTAGAGATATTAACCCATATTAAATTAAATAAATAAATAAAGCTCTGAATTTTCAAAATATTCTTGTGTGATCTTCATATGTATGACTTTTTGAATAAATCTGTGTAATTTTGTCTATTTCTGAAAAATAATTTGTTTCAGCACTATAAGGCAATGACCCTTTTGTCGCTATATTTATTTATTTTGAATACAATGTGTTTGTATAATTAATTAATTTCTTCCAGTATCACTGGGGTAAATGTGATCTCCGTAACTGCATGTACATTTATCCGAAGATGGCGGACGATTTTTTTGGTCAATATTTCTTTTGTAAATTCTGTAATAATAATGTATTATTCTTTGGTATTTCATGTCTTTTTTAACGTCTTCCTAGATTTGAAACCGAAGTATTAAGTGTTTTTTTCATAATTCAACCGCCAAATGGACAAACAGCCATTTAAACTATCGTGATGATATGGATAACTGAAGTAAATAAATGTCAATGATATACGTAACTGGAAAAATTGATATCCGTAACTGATTTTATTTCAAAACAATTCAATCATGTTTGAAAATTTGAAATAAATGTCTCCAGTAATTAAAAAGGTAAAAAGCAATTAATAAAAATAGTTCTTCGAAGTCTTAAAATTGTTATGTGAAATATTGATCAGGCTTCCAGTTCTGTATTTCTATAAAGTCAGCAGCATGCATAGTGAGCTAGCTATATATTTGGTAAAAATGTAAATCTCAAACAGACCAAACGAATTGATAACAACTGTCATATTCTTTGTTTAATTCAAGCATTTCCTTTTGTAGAAAATGGTAGATTAAATATGGTTTTATAGCTAGCTAAGCCTATCATTTTTATTAGACTCGCATAGAATTCCATTATATTAACAACATTGTTTTAGCAAAGCAAAGACACATGATATGTCAAAAGATCAAAATTTGGGGATAATGAATCGGTCAACATAATTTTAAAATCTTAATCACTATAAAACAATATTTAAAACAATTTCAACAGAGAAACACAAAATGGCATTTAAAGGCGTTCAAGATAAAGTTCATAAGCCAAATTTGAAGGCAAGAGTACAAAATGACCATAGCACCGTAACAAAATGGCGGTATGTATAAATACTTAGCCACCCAATAAAAAAGAGCACAATATCACCTACATTAGATGATAAACAACAAGTACCTAAACATTACATTTCAAGACGCCCAAGATTGACTCGGGATTGGAAAAATTGTCTCTAGTGGTCTTCCTCTATTTTAACCATATCCAAAGTTGGGCGTCCGTATGAATATTGCGAGGTTAAACATGTTTGCTTGCGTCCGATCCTCCCCTAACCTGGGACAGTGGTGTAACAGTACAACATAAGAGCAGACTAAAAAAAATCAGTTGAAAAGGCGTTACTCATCAGGTGGATATTTTTTTTCACAAACAAAGTGAACTTGGGAGGGTACTGGTACATCCCAATAAGTAACAGACACTATACAAAGATCTGAGAGTAATCGCAACTACTGAAAGCTAGTTCAAAGCCAATGAAAACTAATACAAAAAATCATGCATCTAAGATTAAGCTATCAGTTATGACACATCCGACATCCAAAGAATGAAGTGTGAAAACGTCTTAAATAGTGGATTTTTTTCAAATGTTGCTATAATATTGTGGGCATATTTATTTATCCCGATAATTTCATATATTTTGACGAATTTATGACAGTTTTATTTTCAAAAAAATGATGGTCCGAACTATTAAATCGAGGATAATAAATGAAGCTGAAACAACGCAAATCTACAGTTACGGATATCAGTCTGTGCAGTTACCCATATCCTGACGATTGTTTGAAATAATGATTTCTCAATTTAACGGTTGAATAATGAAAAGAAGCTTCCGCCATCTTTTGATATACGTAACTGCAGAGATAACATTTACCCCGGTGAGTATACTGTAAGGCACAAACCCCTACTCATACATGTATAAGAATTGTGTTGTTGATATTATTGTGTGCCTGTGTGTGTGTGTGTGTGTGTGTGTGTGTGTGTGTGTTATATGACATACAGTGTTTGAATTGTAAAATTTGAATTGTGAATAGATTTATGATGTTATTTATTTGAATGTTCACCATATAAAATGTGATGTGTTGACAAACAGCTTTAGGTATATTCAGTCATATTTAATTGTTCATTTTAGAACACAATTAAAGGCAACAGAAGTATGACGCTGTTCGAAATTCATAAATCGAGTGAGAAAAACAAACAAATCCGTGTTACAACCTTAAAATGGGGAAAACATCAATTATAAGAGAACTACGACACAACAGAAACACAACATTAAAATCTAACACACACAGAAACAAACAAAAATATATACAATGACAATTTTTCAGACATGGTACAGGACCTTTAAAGAAAAAAAATGATGGGTTGAACCTGGTTGTGTGGCATGCCAAACCTCACGCTTTTATGGCAATGTTCAGTTTTAAAAACATGCACAATTCTATATTGTCTGGCCATTTACGTAAAAAGAAAACAAAAGCTAAATCTCGAGATACTTTTGGTATGAAATGAGGGGAGGATATATATATATATATCTAGATTACCCCATGTAACATATGTGGTGCAAATAAACACCCTCATAAGTCATCAAGAACACCAGTTATAGCCATGCCTGTTGGTGCACCACTAGATAGATTAGCCACTGATTACCTAGGTCCCTTACCCACCACACCTTATAAATTTTATTTAACTGTGACCGACTATTTTACAAAGTGGGTTGAGGTATTTCCTATTTAAGACCAGACTGCTGTTGTTTGTGCACAGTTGATCTTGAATGAAGTCATATGTCGTTGTGGCAGTCCATTGGCTCTTCATTCTTAATGAGGTCGAGCCTATGAAAGTCAAATTTTTCAGGAATTATGTCAAATTCTTGAAAAAAGGAAAACTAGAACAAGTCCTAGAAATCCAAAATGTAATGGACAACTTGAAATATTGAACAGTAGTATAATATCCATAATAAAAGCATATCTTAGGGGAGAACAGACCAATTGGGACGTGAACACTGTTCCAGGAAAACATTTAGAAGTAAACTGTAAAAGGCGAAAAGACTACTATGACAATAAAACAATTTATATGACTATAAAGTCTCAGATAAGGTCTGGTATCGTAATGAGATTAAAAGGGAAGGAATATGTTCTAAATTACAACCCCTTTTTACTGGTCCTCGACTAGAGACCAAGAAAATAAATTACCTGGATTATGAAATTCATATAAATGCCCATACCCAATGGAAAATTGTCAATCATGACAAACTATAACCCTATAACGGTCAAGTCGGAGTATTTTGTTATTATAATCGCTACTAGAACACACCCGCAAAATCGCGGGCTTTAGAATGTGATTGAAAGTATGTTAACTGTTGTAGGATGAAGTTTATATGAAACTGATACTTAAGAGTTAATAGGTAGTTTTTTTCAAAGTTTTTTGAATTTCCGTTAATTTCAATTTTTTTCGCCCATAGATAGTAAACTTGAAATTGTTAGTAATTAGCAAATAGTCTTTATTTATGATTGAGTAAACTGAAATAAACGTGTAATGTTAAAAACAGTTATAAACGGAAGACTTGTTTATGACTTAAAAGTATGTCCGATGACGGAAACAATATCCGGACGACTTTATTTTCGTTTTTCTCCCAAAATAACCAAACCTAAAAAATCATTAGCAAGGATGACAAATGTGACTATGCATGGTACCTATAGGACATAGAGGCATGATGATTAGTTTAATAGGGAAGGAGGAGGAGCGCTACACAAAATGAGGTCTTCTTATTTAATAATATAGATATATTTGCCCAAGGGAGGTCACATGTACTTTTAAAGTTGATTAACTTTGAACCTTCCAAAATCATATGTAATTCGATCATGATCATTGTTTTATAATTAGATTAGTCTAACTTCTTAAAAGCCAACTTTTCAATTGTTTTCTATACTTAAACTTAAGTCAGAAATATATCAAATACGGTTTACAGAATTTAACACAATTGCCACAAAGATAACCAGGAAAATAGGTCATTTACTAGGATGGTTGTGATCTGGAGTTTTTTTTGGAGGAAAAACTGATATATATATATAGGATCTTTTACTACGGACGAGTTCGTGTGTTTAACATGTTTAACAGGAGACTTTATCTGGGTTTTTTTAAGATGTCTTCACAAATCCGTATGACTAAAAGAGACTTGGCCTACAGATGTTTGAGATGTATCCCACAGAGGAAGCTCATGTGGCAGAGAAGACACGTATGGAGGCGCATATCTACAAGAGGCACCTGACCCTAGAAATTGCGCCATTCCTCTGTACTCTGTGCATGAACAAATGTAAATCCGTGAAAACCCTACACAAGCATGTGGACACAGTCATGCCATATGTAAACCAAAGAAAGAAATGTATGCATCACATAGAACAGATTCAGGGGAGACTCTGAAAACTTGTTCACCAGTTCACAACATCTTGTTTTAATGCTTTATTAGACTTTCCTGACTATGAGGTCTTACCTGCTATTAATTCCCAGAGGCATTGGGCTTCTAAGATCCGTGCAAGACCTGTGGCCACTCCAGTAAGAGCAGCGGCTCTACCAGCCACCTACCCATATCAGAACCAGGCTCCAGTAAGGGCAGTGGCTCTACCAGCCACTAACCATATTCAGAGCAAGGCTCCAGTAAGGATAGAATAAAAACTCAAGACCAAAAGCTGCGAAAGGAGTGAGAACATCAATGATATAAGCACATGGAGTTGTGCATGGTATTACTATTCCAGGAAAGTTGTGTCATTGGATACAAACATGCCACTCACCGCCTTAACACAACTTATTGTTCCACCAATTAAATCCGACCAACAGATGAATTCGACAATTCATCAACTGGTGACTCATCCGAATGTGTCTGCCCTTGGAGAGGTGGGGGTGGATTTCACAGTAGAGGAGAAGCTGCATCAAAGTTGGATGTATCAGCATATGGATGATTAGAATGCAAGAGACAGGGAGAAGGGTTTTTTTTGTGCTACTTTTTCTTTTTTCTTTTTACTTTTTATGTATTATAAACTTTTTTTTTTTTTTTTTTTTGTGGCATCTAATCAGTAAAAATAACATTACGTCATCGAGTTCATTATGCATATATGTTTCAAATCATATTTAAGATGTACCTTACCAAGTGACGTATGTTATGTAATTTGCAGAACATGATTCAACCCTCTGACACACCTTTCTTTTCCATTGTAAACAACAATAGCGTTTCGAGTTGGAGGTAGCCAAATTCTCAATTGTCAAATCTCTTAATCTTAATCATGTATATCGGGTTAAGACAACTGCATCATATAAGTATACCCCAGTGCATGGCGGCTTACTCAAAATTTTGCAGTCAAATCAGCTGTATGAGATATTCAAGTATCTTATAACCACCTAATGGATACATCTTGTACAAATTTCGAGAGGAGAAGACGAGAAAACACCGAAAGAAGACATCTCTCAAGACTCAGAGATAAGCTTTTCAAAAGACTGAGGGAAAATCGAGTATAAAAATCGCACTACAACAATCACCTATGATATCGGCCTCGCATGTTGGCAACAAAAGATGAAGTTGCGAGAAAAAATATTTCACAAGTGACGTAGTAATGGAACTAAAAAGAAGTGCATTCCTAAACGACGAACATGAACTTGAGCTGATAGGATTAATTTAAATAGCAGCTGCACTCACTATAGTCGCTAAAAAAAGTTCTTTCTAAGGCAAAAGGTGGTCGTTCAACTACTCCAATTTTGGAATAAAAAATAAATAGAAAGGCAAGGCCAAAAGCTGCAAAAGGAGTAAGAACATCCAGGATATCAGCAGATGGAATAGTGCATAATATTACTATTCCTGGGAAGTTGTATCATTAGATACAAACATGCCACTCACACTAAAACACAACTTACTGTTCGTCCAAAAGATGTAATTAGACAATTGGATGTATTGGCATTATAAGGACTAGAATGCGAGTGACAGTGATTAGAGTTTTTTTGTATTTTAAACTTTTTTTTAGTCATATAATCATTGAAGATAACATGTCTACATAGGGTTCATTATGCATATATAATGATAAATATATTTTGAATTTACCTTACCAAATGACATATAACATGCAACCCTCTAGTGTATAGTGATAAGTCGTAAGATTGTAAGTCCCTGACGTGGGTAAAATAAGATCGTAAACTTGACCTGCTACATATCAAATCTTGCTTATATGTTTATTGCTATAAATTCATGTTAGTGACAAAAAAGTTCATATATATTATGAATACATATGATCGGTTCAAATGAGATATTCATGTTTTAATGGATCTTCAATCTTTCGGTTTGTGATTTGTAATTGAGTCTTTAGAAGCACGATTTTTTTATTTAGTTGCAATTGGTTTTGAACAGCTGTCAGTAACTGCGAGTACTCTTGGATCTGTACTTTGGATGTACAAGTACCCGATCACGTACATGTGGTTTTTTTTATATTTATTTCTATTTGTATTCATCTAATAAGTTAAGCGTTTTTCGAATGATTTATATGGTGTGTTCTAATGATGTACCGTTACACCACTGTCCCAGGTTTAAAAAAGGGGGGGTGAGATCCTGCTTCATGTTCAAAAACTATGTAATTATGTATATTTCCATCTATCGTGTTCACTATTGTAAAATATTATTTGTATCAATTATCCAGTGCCTCTTGTTACAGTTTGTCTATCGTGTTAATAAAGTTCTAAGTTGACTTGCGGATCAAGCCAAAGGGTACCACAACACACAAATACAACAGGGAAAAACATTTACAAATGTAAAGGCATTTGACAAAATTCGATGAGAATAACAAATATAACATCAAAACTAAATACATGAATTTGGGATTGAAAAGTACCGTGACTCGTCTTATAGCAATGCGAATTCATGCTCTATGATATAAATAATATTTATGTAACAATGAGGAACAATTTTTCTTTTCGTAAGAGAAAACACCAGAAATACTATTCAAATTAAACGTCAACTGAATCGTCAGCGCTACAACAATGCCATAGAACTTCCTAAAACAATGGTTGTAGGACCCCGAATTCCTGCAACTTATGGATAACAGTCGTTGGCAAATAGATGCCACCAGTGAAAGGTTACAACTACATGTGTAACATAGAAAATTGTTATTCTGTTTATACATGTTATACAATCAAGTTGCGAGGTTCATTAAAAATGAAATTCGCAAAAAATATTACTGAACTTATTTAAGATCTAGGCATTTATGTTTTTTGCCAAAATCATAACATACACAGTGACAATGCTAAAGTATTCACAAATTCAAACTTGGTTGAAATTGGGTTAATTTATATTATATCATATCACCTCCAAAGCCAAGGACGCGTAGAACGCTTCAATAGAATCTTACAGAATATTTCAAAAAAAAGTTGTCATTGAAAAAAGTCTGACCTTCAAAACTGTCAGAACAGCTACAACAGAGTATACAAAAGCACAAAACATTCCAAATTCAGTTTTTTAGAACGGGTACACCATATCAGTTTTACTTTGAAATATCAGTCAACGATATGCAGTCAAAAAATTACTACTTCTTTCTTCAGGGATCTTCTTAAAAAAATGCATTTAAATACTCAGTAGGGACACGCATAGCTCTAAAAATGTATATATTGCTATTTATTAAATATAGAATAATACAAACAAAAACTAAATGTTATAAGTTGTAAAATATGTTATAAATTAAGTAACACTGATAATTAAATTGGTAAAAGATAATGCAGTTTGAGATAAAATAAAATGAAACGAAAAAGATGAAACAAAATTTTGCAATGTTTTTTTTTTTTTGTTTTTTTTTTTCTCAACATATTTTCCATATACTCCTGATCTGTAAGTTGTTTCTGTGGTACTAGATAACTCAATTCTGCATGTATATACTCTAGATAAGTAATGTACATAATCTTGTACATACTCTAGATAAGTAATGTACATAATCTTGTACATAATCTAGATAAGTAATGTAAATAATCTTATTCTGATCTAAAATCACATTATAGTGTAGAAGTGCTGTTCTCTACATGTTCCTGCAGTAAAGAATTTATCTAAATAACGATCTAAATAATGAAATATTGAATCAACTGAAACAGAAAGACTTGAATTAAGTTATTGCTTTGTTAGGTTTATGTCTATAAATTATAACAAACTTTTTTTTAATTCAATAACCGTATATTTATTTATAAAACATTTTTTACAAATTCATTAGCATTTGTTACATATTCACCAGTTTTTGTAATAGTTTAACTTTATGTAAATTGTAAATCAAAAATACTTTGAAAAACAAGCGCTGCATACACACATAATTGCGACTAGACCAAAATGGCTCCATTAACATAAATATCCTGGAAAGTTCCTCAAGAAGTATTGTCTTTTTTTTAATTTTTTTCTCAAAACAAACAATATGACTAAAGACTAATGTACTAACAGTTTAAAATTCGGTAGTTTGTATTGTTTCGTTCGTCAGTACTATGTACAGGTCTGAGTTTAATGTGTATGGTTTTTCTTCTGATGCCAAATTGCATATAGGTGCATACAATTTACAGAAAATAGTTTTTTGCATTTAAGATTTTGATATATTTTCGCGATTTCGGTATGTTTTTAAGACATTTGTTTTATTTATTATTTTTATTCCTAATTTTCAGTAACTTTTTTCATATGCTATAAAAAGAACATTTGTCGAAGAATCAAAGCTCGACTACCTAAAGATTCACCAACAGTTGTTTCATGACCTTTTCGGTTATCTCAGAGATTGGACAAGAAACCACAAAGATACTTCTGAAGTTACCCAGACTCCCAGAAAAAAAAAACGGAATGAAACGCAAGAAATGTTTAGTTTGAACTGGTATGGTAAGATTCAGAAAACTACTGACTCAGTGGTGGTGTGCACCTTGTAAAGTCGGACTCTGCATCAACATGTACAAACTCATCATAGATACCAGGACTAAATTTAGTATACACGCCAGACGCGCGTTTCGTCTACAAAAGACTCATCAGTGACGCTCGAATCCAAAAAAGTTAAAAAGGCCAAATAAAGTAAGAAGTTGAAGAGCATTTGAGGCCTAAAATTCCTAAACGTTTTGCCAAATCCAGCTAAGGTTTAAATCTATGCCTGAGGTAGAAAATGTACGTTTCAGGAGATGTAACACCCGCATTAACTTTGAAGTTCTTTTAGGCGATCTCAGTCTTGAATGTTTTTGTCAAAACATGTTTAATTGAACATTATGCAATAAAGTCTTTTAATAATTTCATTATCGTTTTCATGCTTAAAAAATACAATGACTGGCAACTTCAGGATGAAATGTTTTCTTAATTAAACACATTTAAAATGACATCTCACCATAGAATTACAAAAACTTTCTGCTCTAAATTAAGATATTTAATTTTTCATATGCCTTATGTGTGGTCTAAATAATTATTCAATTAACGTAAACAGCATGCATGTGCCTGTACGTCGCATGTTTTGATTTAAGCGTTACTGATACATGCGCGTCCAATGCATATAATTATTAAACATGTTGTTTTCAATTTTTGACGTTACATAACGTATAATATATAGTTACGTCATTCACATATTAATGGCAACGTGACGTTGTGATGAACAGCGTCTCGGCGCTGAATGGGTTAATGCTTCCACCAAATGCAAACCTGCCATACATCTACATTTTTGCATATGGAAATAAATCCGTGTGTGTAAGAGGATTTTTTTTTCAAGGCCCATTTGCCATCTGCTGTTGGAGTATGTTGCTGGTATTGGTTTTTCTTGTTCTGTGGTGTCCTTGGTAAATCAACTGCTGAAAGACACTGCTCGCATTACATTTAGGTAAAAAGGAAAACAAACATTTTCCCGAACTATTGGGAAAAAAAAACTTCTCAGAATTTCGTACACTGTGTCACTTTTCCTTTAATCAGTTTTGTGTGGGTTTTTTTTTAATTAGGGGCATACAGTGTTCGAATCACATCAATACAAATCGATAAAAAGTAAAATCACAAAAATACTGAACTCCGACGAAAACCAATTCGGAAAGTCCCTAAATCACATGGCAAAATCAAATGACAAAACACATCAAAAACGAATGGAGAACAACTATTATTTCCTGACTTGGTGCAGGCATTAATGTAGAAAATGGTGGATTGAATCTGGTTTTATAGCGCTAATAGTTATCAAAGGTACCAGGATTATAATTTAGTACGCCAGACTAAACCTCTCACTTTGTACGACAGTGTCATCAAATTCCATTATATTTACAACGATGCGTGAATTAAACAGACATAATAAATAAAATAGTCAAAATATGGGTACAGCAGTCATCACCGTGTTACAATTTTAAAAGAAACAATTTTAAAAAAGAACTGAAAAGCTTCTTTCAAATTAACAACACATTCATTACTAATAGCCGTATTTGGCACAACCTTTTTGGAATTTTGTCCTCAATGCTTTGTACTTTGTACTTGTGTAAATATTTTGATATGAGCGTCACTGATGAGTCGGGCGTACTCAATTGTAATCTTGGTACCTTTGATAACTATTCGCGTGTCTGACGTCAGAAAATTTATACGTCACATAGGAAGAGATTTTTGTCGTTCAATGTTTATACAAAACAATTTTATAATTTCACATGGGCAATGTTTGCATACAGGTTTAAACATTAGATTTAATTTCAGAAATAGACCGAGATCTAAATTTGTCTAGAATTTCTCTAGAATTGATAAGAATCCACAAATGGTTAATACCTCTACGCGATTAAATAAATTTGACGATTGCGGTTCAAATAGATTCATCCTAGATACCAGAACTAAATTTAGTATATACACCAGACGCGCGTTTCGTCTACAAAAGACTCAGCAGTAATGCTCGAATCCAAAAAAGTTAAAAAGGCCAAATAAAGTACGAAGTTGAAGAGCATTGAGAACCGAAATCTGTATTTTGTATTTTCTAATTTATAATAGAAATATGACATAATGACGTATAATAGAACACTAACATACTGACGGGATCTTTTAAAGAACTGAGTCACGTTATAAGAACCAAAGAAACACAAAAAGTCGTATGCACAAAACACACCAGCAAAAATGAAGGATGTATAAGTACCGAGCCTCGTCAAATTGATATCGCAGAAAACAATCCACAATCCAAACAGTAAAAGTAATACATAACAGAACAAAGACTAACGAAAGAACAGATGGTAAACATCGTCAGTACGCAGACTATATACACCAAGACTATCATGTATTATTTATGAAGTTAATACAGAATATTCATTAAAAAGGTCTTGGTACCTTCCGATGAACTTTAAAAAAAAAAACTAGAGGGTCCAAGGACCCTGTGTCGCTCACCTGATATTTTTATTTACAATTGTTGCATGATAAATGCAACTGTTGTACTGTTGTTTAGTTTCAGAGATATAATACTAAAGAGTGCATTTGAAACCTATGTTTTATTTCAGCCATGTGGGCAGGCAGGGTCATCATACACAGTGGTCCCTGGATATCCTAGTGGTGATTTAAACCAAGTTTGTTTAAATCCGACAGTTGTTCAGGGGAGAATTTTTGTAAAATTTATCTAACAAGAAATGCAAAGTAATGAGAAAGTTGTGAAGTAGTTTTGTTGTTGCGCAACCCCCCCCCCCCCCCCCCCGCCTTTGCCAAAAAAAAACAAAAAGGTAATAAAAAATTATCATATATGGGCAATCTATCCTATAAATGATTTCTGCAAAATTCAGTTGATTGTGCAACGGTTGTATAGCCAGCTGAGGTCGTTAAAAACTCTCTTTCTTTTGTTGTTGCAGATAGATCTTGACCTGATAAACAATTTTACCACATGTCAGATTTGCTCTAAATGCTTTGGTTTTTGAGTGATAAGCCAAAACTGCATTTTACCCCTATGTTCTATTTTTAGCCATGGCGGCCATCTTGGTTGGTTGGCCGGGTCACCGGACACAATTTTCAAACTAGATACCCTAATAATGATTTTGGCCATGTTTGGTTAAATCTGGTCCAGTAGTTTCAGAGGAGAAGATTTTTGTAAAAGATAACTAAGATCTACGAAAAATGGTTAAAAATTGACTATAAAGGGCAATAACTCCTAAAGGGGTCAACAGACCATTTTGGTCATGTTGACTTATTTGTAGATCATACTTAACTGAACATCTTTGCTGTTTACAGTTTATCTCTATCTATAATAATATTCAAGATAATAACCAAAAACAGCAAAATTTCCTTAAAATTACCAATTCAGGGGCAGCAACCTATCAACGAGTTGTCCGATACATCTCAAAATTTCAGGGCAGATAGATCTTGACCTGATACACAATTTTACTACATGTCAGATTTGCTCTATATGCTTCGGTTTTTGAGTGATAAGCCAAAAACTGCATTTTACCCCTATGTTCTATTTTTAGCCATGGCGGCCATCTTGGTTGGTTTGCCGGATCACCGGACACAATTTTTAAACTAGATACCCGAATGATGATTGTGGCCAAGTTTGGTTTAATTTGGCCCAGTAGTTTCAGAGGAGAAGATTTTTGTAAAAGATAATTAAGATTTACGAAAAATGGTTAAAAATTGACTATAAAGGGCAATAACTTCTAAAGGGGTCAACAGACCATTTTGGTCATGTTGACTTATTTGTAGATCTTACTTTGCTGAACATTTTTGCTGTTTACAGTTTATCTATATCTATAATAATATTCAAGATAATAACCAAAAACAGCAAAATTTTCTCAAAATTACCAATTCAGGGGCAG
Organism: Mytilus edulis; assembly: GCF_963676685.1. NCBI lineage: Eukaryota > Metazoa > Mollusca > Bivalvia > Mytilida > Mytilidae > Mytilus > Mytilus edulis. The sequence continues at coordinate 39,642,912 of NC_092348.1, forward strand.
CAACCTATAAACGGGTTGTTCGATTCATCTGAAAATTTCAGGGCAGATAGATCTTGACCTGATAAACAATTTTACCACATGTCAGATTTGCTCTAAATGCTTTGGTTTTTGAGTTATAAGCCAAAAACTGCATTTTACCCCTATGTTCTATTTTTAGCCATGGCGGCCATCTTGGTTGGTTGGCCGTGTCACCGGACACAATTTTTAAACTAGATACCCTAATAATGATTTTGGCCATGTTTGGTTAAATTTGGCCCAGCAGTTTCAGAGGAGAAGATTTTTGTAAAAGTTAACGACGACGGACGCAGGACGACGACGGACGACGACGGACGACGACGGACGCCGGACGCCAAGTGATGAGAAAAGCTCACTTGGCCCTTCGGGCCAGGTGAGCTAAAAAAGGACGCGCCGTTCTTTGACATACCCCTGGTTCATCAACTTTCAATGTTTATTAGCTTTATTTGACAAAATTGAACCTTTTTAGCTGATAAAAGCAAATTATTATTTCACTATTTCACTTTCATTAATGATAGAACAACAAAAAAACTAAGATTTTTTACATATCTTGTAGCTAGTGTCCCTTTAAAGATAATTTTGTATAATACCGTACAACCATATTTTCATTCATATTTCTTAATTGTGAATTATTGAGTACATGCAATGATACATAATAGTAAAAATTATGATTTCTGTTAAATAAATTGAAAAATGGTATAAATATATATTTTTGGTGGAAAACATAAATATGTTTTTCTAAGTTTCATGAATCATATAGGCATTAAAATAAGTTTTTAGGCAAATTTCTGAATAATGTGTTCTCTAAGAGTTTGAACATTAGCAGGTGCAATATCTCTAATATGGTTATCTCCATTGTCAATAAAATCAGATGTAAAATCTGGAAGTGGCAACTTGTCATCTATACACTTATTGTGGAGTTTAAAAACAGCTGTCACAACTATTGCAGATTTGTCAGGTGTAAATGGCAAACAGCCGCCTGTTTTATGCAAACATCTGTAATGAAAAAAGAACAAAGTTTTTTTACATTGGAAATTGTTGTAATTTGCACATAAAAAGAAGAAAATTGTATCATTCTTCATATTTTATTAATAAGATGTGGTATGAATCATTCTTCATATTTTATTAATAAGATGTGGTATGAGTGTCAATGAGACAAACTCTACACCCAAGACAGAATGTAGTTGAATTAGGTAACAATACAACTTCCTCAAAAGGAGTCTTGGTGCACACGGAACAGCAAGTTATAGAGGGCATAAAAATGACCAGTGTTTTTCTTTCATTAACATATTTAAAATGATCTTTTTTGAAATTTGAAAATAATAAAAATAAAAATTACCTATATCTAGATTTGCATACACCAAAGGCCTTTTCCACTATGGTGCGTGTTTTTGAGTGTTTGGATTTAATTTTGGAGTAAGCAAATACTTTTTTAGACCATATCCAGAATCTTCCAGTAACCATCCATCTACATTGTTCTCTTCAAAAAAGTATCCCAATTCAGAGTTTGAAAATATGTACGAGTCGTGTACACTGCCTGGAAATTTTGCTACTAGGTTTGTAAATCTGAAATAAAAATAAAATGTGTACATGCATAAACTTAAATTATTTAATGTTGCCTTTCCTACCCTATTTTATGAATTTAATTTCAATGCTTATTTTCAGGTTGTTGCTTTTTTCATCAGTGAATTATGATACTATTATCTGTTATTTTTATTGGTTGGTTTTTTTTTTGTTTCCTGGATATAACAGGTACAGTAGCAAATTAGTAGTCTCCATATAAATATAATATCATATCATATTTCAAGTTTTGTTTTCACTCACCTCATCTCATGATCCACAACTGCCTGTATGCAGGTTCATTCTCTTTTGGAGCAATAATAGGGATCAGAGTACCATCTACTGCACCAATAACATTTGGGACCTTGGCAATACGATAAAGTCCCCTTTTTACCACATTCATCTCAGCTTCTGTTGATGGAAATTTATGTTGTCCATTTCTGATACAATGGCTTTAGATACTCTTGTGATGCATCTAGAAACGCTGGCTTTTGAAATTCCGTGCAAATCTCCGACTTCAGAGTAAAAAATGCCTTTTTGCATAATATATCAAAAAGAGACCAATACCTGAAAAAAAGGGGTTGAAAAACTTGAATACTGGAGAATCATCAAATGGTAATTATTGAATATCAGTTTTGCCTCATTCACTTGAAGTTTGAACAGGACAAGCGAGGCAATCATTGCTTTAATGTGTATTATGTGTATATTTAGTCCATACAAGTTATTGACCTTGCATCTTCAATCAGGGTTCATTTCCTATTTACATTCTTAAATTTTGGTTCTGTTTTCAAATTAGTCTACATTAAAGTTCAAAGGGTCCCAAATTAAACTAAGTTTGATTTAAACAATAATTGAATTATTGGGGTTCTTTGTTATGCTGAATTTAAACATGTACTTTTTCCGCGGTTTTTTTGTGAATGTAAACAGAAAGATACGAGGACCGAGAATACTGAACAGAAACAAGAGAAAATGTTGCTATTGCTTTGCGTGTCTGACGTCAGAAAATTTTATACGTCACATATTTTTGTCGTTCAATGTTTATACAAACAATTTTGAAATTTCACATGGGCAATGTTAGCATACAGGGTTCGAATTTATTGATTATCTTAATATAATCACAATATGGGTAAATCTTGCACAAAATTTCAGAGGAGAAAACATCAGAAGAAGAAATTTTGCTAGACTCAGAGATTGCATTTCGGCAAAGTTGCAAAGACTGACGGGAAACAGAGTCGTTAAAATAATAATTCAACAATCACTTATTCCATCTTCATCAAATGTGAGTCACCGAACTTACATATTATCAACGAAGAATGAAAATATCTCGCCAAATTACGTCGTGATGGAATTTAAACGAAGCGCATCCATTTTTAGTGGCTGAGCATTCACACATGATGAACCAGAACTGGAGTTGATAAATTTGGAAAACAAGGATGAATTTGGAGCTACGACAACTATTGCCGACGAAAATGTGCTACATACGGTCAAATGTGATCCTTCAACATCTATAATTTTGAAATAAAATTTAAATAAAAAGGCAAGGCCAAAAGCAACCAAAGTGATAAGAACATCCATGATGATAGAAAATGAAGACATTACTATTCCAGTGGAAGTTGTCTCATCAAATACAAACATTCCACTTACCTCAAGAACACTTCTAACTGTTTCACCAATTAAATCAGTGCAACAGATGAACTTAGACGAGTGGATGTATCGACAATTAAACGATTAAAATGCGGGTGTTTGTTTTATATGTGATTGTTTTTTGGTTTTCTTTTTTTTTTTTTTTTTTTTTTTATTTATAACTTTAAACTTTTTTGTGACATATTTAATCCGTTAACATAACACGACGTTCATTATGCATATATGCTAACTATATTTATGATGTACCTTACCAAATGACATAATATGATACACATGGCAGGTGTCCAGCAGTATTGTTTAGCTTATGTGGGCTCATGCATTATTTGCCAACATCACAGTAGAAAATCAAGATTTTAGAGTATCAAGAGTATTCAATTTCTTTGTCCTTAGAATCTCTAATGATGACAAAACTCTTTGTGTTCAGTACTTTTTAAGGATGTAGTCAGGTCCATTTAACAAAGTAAAAGTTTCAAATCAACATTGTTTAAAGTTAGGAAATCTACGATCTTTTGTTAAATGACCTTTTCGATTTCATATTATAGACGTCTTTTTTTGTTAATTATATGTATTTACATACATTTGTAGTTCTTTTTTTTTTTTTGTGACAAAGCATAATCATTTGTGTTGATTTGGAAAGCAGAGGACCATAGAATACATGTGTAAAAACAATGGAGTTGTAAAATGTATTCAAAGTATTAAACTTATCGAAGGAAAATGGGGTTTTTTTTTACCATGAAGAACCGCATCACGAAATTATTTTCGGGATATGCTCATCACGGGAAATTGAATCACACTTTGTATTCCAAAAATTTAACAACACATAAGAAAAATGGATCAGCTTTAAAAAGAACCATCATTCCTAAGAAAAATGGATCAGTTTTAAAAAGAGCCAACATCCCTAAGAAAAATGGATCAGCTTTAAAAAGAGCCAACATCCTTATCCGTGCTTACGATACTGACTGAACTACAGACGTTACCATTATCCATTACCATTATTTAGTCAAAGGTACCAGGATTATAATTTAGTACGCCAGACGCGCGTTTCGTCTACATAAGACTCACCAGTGACGCTCATATCAAAATATTTATAAAGCCAAACAAGTACAAAATTGAAGAGTATTTAGGATCGAAAATTTCAAAAAGTTGTGCCAAATACGGCTAAGGTAATCTATTCCTGGGATAAGAAAATCCTTATTTTTTTCGAAAAAATTCAACGTTTTGTAAACAGGAAATTTATAAAAATTGACCACATTATTGATATTCATGTCAACGCTGAAGTGTTGACTACTGGGCTGGTGATACCCTCGTAACGATATATCTTTGAATTTGTATCCACATTTGTCACATGTGCCTTAGAATAAATCTTCTACTAACATTTCTAATACTGTAGACCTAAACACAAGAAACTGTGACCATGGCTATTTCTTATACTGCGACCTTCAATACTCAAATAGTGCTTAACAGTTACCGTAAGGTGAAATTTTACACTGACATACCAACAGCAGTTCTTGAAACACTCCTTTTCTTTTATCAAGCCTGTGCACGTGGTTAAAAAATATGATATATTTGCATTGACCTAGAACAGTATCCACTCCCTTGATATATAAAGGATATTTTATAACTTTCAAACATACGTTATATCTGCGTCAAGAATATGTGCTTACCCTGATGAAACTTAGACTAGGCTTGTCTGAAGATCTTGCAGATCGTTTTGGAATCTCAACGGCAACTTTATTCAGTTTATTTACAACATGGATTAGAATGCTGTCAAGTATACACGGTAAAGTTGTTTCAAACCATTCAAAGAAGGTTATAAGGGCAGGTCTACCACTATCCTGTAAGAACCAAAGGTACCAAGATGTTTGCCACATGAAAGATTTGAAAGAGGTTTTTTTTGGAAAGGCGAAATAATCTGGCAATTCACGAGGCTCTTACTTGGAGTAATTACAATTATCACCAAACTGCAAAGTTTCTGGTTAGCATAACTCCATCAGGAATGATAAACCATGAATCAAAAGCCTACGGCGGAAGGGCAAGCGATAAATTCATAATAAACAAAGCAGGTTTCTTGAAATCATAGGTTATGATAAGGTTAAGGCAGATTTCAAATTCGATAAGAAAGGGCATTTGTTTTTGGCAGAAACCCTTTTTTAACCCTTCTATGGATATTACTTACACATTTTCTGCTTCAAACAAAAACTCATCGAGAGGGGAATATTACGGTCTTTTTAAAATCGACTTTGGCTTAGAAAAAAATTTATTCAGACTCTCATCTGCAGTAGTAAAATATAACTAAGATGCGATGCTGCGGCCTAAAATTCCAATTGAAACAGGAAGATGGAAGGGAATTCATAGAGATGAAAGACAATGTCATCTCCGCTCATTGCAAATTGGAAATGAGTTTCACTACTTATTTGAGTGCCAATCTGATATTCTTAAAATATCAGAAAAAAAATATATTTCAGAATATTACCGCATTTATCCATGTGTTGAGGAATGAAGGGACTGCTTTCATTTTGAAATATCAAAGTTCTTAAAAACTTATCATTATTAAGAAATTATTCAAAATATTGTAATCAATATGATTATATGTTCACATTGTTTTGTAGTAGCCACAATAATGACTATGTATGTTGCCTCTTGTTGCACATGTAAATATGTGGCTGAGTGTTTCCAAATAAACATTGCTTGCCAGCATGGTTATCCGGCATTTTGAACATTTAAAAATTGTATTTGGAGCTTAAGTGTATGAAGTTTACAGATTATCTATCAAACATACGAATTAATGAAACTGTATCGCAAGGATGACCGTTTACATTATTTGATGCCGCCAACGTGATATTCCAGAGACGTTATGAACTGCATTTGCAACTCCATCCTCCGCATACTTCCCTTCATTTTTTTTAACCTGAAATTATGCGCGTAATACTTAGTATGCACACATATGAGACCATAAAAAATTCAGAAAACTTCCCTGTAATATAACTTTTTGTACATTTTGTGTTATCTCTCTTACCACCGCTAGATTAAAGTAATACACGATGTGGTTTTAAAGTATAATGCAAAACTTTTCCTCGAACTCCACTAAATCACTGCCATTAAAATCTGATACCTTATGGGAATTATAAACGTTGAATGAGGGGTATTTTATGGCACCGGTACAGAAATAAAGTGGTATTTACAAAAGAGAAGAGAAAAACGAAATGAACAAAAGCGGACAATACTTTATGGAGTCTAACGCAAGCATGTAAAAGAAAACACGAAGTACGAGTTTCAATATAAAATAGACTAAATTTTATCACCGGTATAAGGAAATAATTCGTAAATATAACTCAACATGCAGACATCTTATACGTTCAGGTATTTCACATCCAAAATTTTATGGAAATATTCTTTATAAAGCACAAAAATGTCAGTATTCTCCTCAGAAACTAACAAAACCTTTAAATAGACTTATTAAAAGGGGATATAGTTACGATACTGTTGTCAGGTCATTAAAGATTGCATATTTTGGCTTTAACATTGATTCACTGATAGGGTCTTTGCATCGGAACTAAACACATTTATTTCTAAAAAAAACAGTTGTTGGCATGACACGGGTTATGTTCTTCTCATATATTTTATGATAGTATGATACTAAACCCCTAACGGGAGGGATTGTACCTGATATTCATATGATGAAGACATAATCTTTCAATCAGTTTAATTGAGGTCTGGAGCTGGCATGTCAGTTAACTGCTAGTAGTCTGTTGTTATTTATGTATTATTGTCATTTTATTTATTTTCTTTTGTTACATCTTTTGACATCAGACTCGGACTTTTCTTGAACTGAATTTTAATGTGCGTATTGTTATTGTTTTACTTTTCTACATTGGCTAGAGGTATAGGGGGAGGGTTGAGATCTCATAAACATGTTTAACCCCGCCGCAATTTTGCGCCTGTCCCAAGTCAGGAGCCTCTGGCCTTTGTTAGTCTTGTATGATTTTAAATTTTAGTTTCTTGTGTATAATTCGGAGTTTAGTATGACGTCCATTATCACTGTACTATTATGCATATTTTAGGGGCCAGCTGAAGGACACCTACGGGTGCGGGAATTCTCGCTACATTGAAGACCCATTGGTTGCCTTCGGCTGTTGTTTGCTCTATGGTCGGGTGGTTGTCGCTTTGACATATTCACCATTTCCTTTCTCAATTTTATATTTGAAAGAAAAGAAGATGTAAGGACTTTTATTCTTTGGGATATCCGTAGACTGTCTGTTTGAGAGTGCAAGATGTATAATTACGCAGCCACGTCGTCGGTCAGAATATCGACTTTAAGTCCTAGGCCTCGCTAAGAGAGGGAGAGTGCTATGTAGACTTCCAATCATTCAATCAACCAACCAACCAATCAATTTTTTAAACCGTTCTGCGTGCAATTTGTTAGGCCAAGAGATAATCAATTATGTTGACAATATCGAAATTCGTGGTTTTTTGTTGAGCCTGCAACGTTTGTCGCAGAAAGCTCGACATAGGGATAGTGATCCGGCGGTGGAGTTAGCTAACTTCTTAAAAGCTTTATATTTTAGAAGGTTATAGACCTGGATGCTTCATACTTCGTATATGGATGCCTTATGTTACGAAGTTTCAATGACCTTGACCTCATTTTCAGGGTTCAGTGAATAATTGAAAAAAAAGTTCAGATTTTTTGTAATGGTAAATTCTCTCTTATTATAAGTAATAGGATAATTGTATTTGATATGTGCGTACCATATAAGGTCCTAATGCCCGTCAGACAGTTTCCACTTGACCTCGACCTCATTTCATGGATCACTGAACAAGGTTAAATTTTGGTGGTCAAGTTCACATCTCAGATACTTTAAGCAATAGGTCTAGTATATTTGGTGTATGGAATGACTGTGAGGTGTACATGTCCAACTGGCTTGTGTCATCTGACCTTGACCCCATTTTCGTGGTTCAGTGGTTATAAAGTTTTTGTGTTTTGGTCTGTTTTTCTAATACTATATGCAATAGGTCATTTATATTTGGTGTATGGAAATATTTTATGATCTATATGTCAGTCCCGCAGGTTTTATTTTACCTTGGCCTCATTTTCACGGTTCATTACTCAGTGTTAAGTTTTTGTGTTTTGGTTTGTTTTTCTATAGGCAATAGATCAACTATTTTTGTTGTATAGAAGAATTGTTTGCTGTACATGCCTGCCTGGTATGGTTCATCTGACCTCGACCTTATTTTCATGGTTCATTGGTCAATGTTAAGTTTATGTGACAGTTGTAATAAAGCTTTATATTTAGGACTATCAACATTATATCAATGATAAGAAGACCGCGAGACATTTCAGCGTGTGCATTCTTGTTAAGAAGAAACGGCGCAAAATACTTAAAAGCAATCCGGCACTTCAAGGAGGAGTACAAATTTACGAATATATTAACGACGTGTGAACGAAATTGTATGTAAAACCTCGGAAAATGTGGATTATCTTAAATATTAACACAGAAATTGTTTCAAGTACAAATTATCGGTAGAAGAAACAAGAGGCTCTCAAGAGCCTGAATCGCTCACCTGGTAAACAATGCCTTATTGAACATATTGAACCATGCCAGGCAAACATGTACAGCTAAGTTCATTATAAAAAGTGAACTCTTATTTAGGTTTGAATATTACAACGGGAAAGGATAATTTTGTAAGGTCATTTGAAAGTGTGAATATGTTCTAAATTGGTCAGACAATACATTTTGAAACTCCTACCTGAAACAGCAAAACAGTTAAATGATTTCATTAATAACAGTTAGGCATGGACCATTTAACTTGTAGGGGGACATGGTTTTTTTTTCTGGTCAGAATATTTTCTATTTTTTGCAAATTGCAAATTGAAAATTTCAGGACAGGTAGACCTTGACCTAATAAATATTTTAACTTCTAGTCTTATTTGCTCTAAATGCTGGAGTTTTTTTTAGATATAAGCCAAAAACTGCATTTTACCCTGTGTTCTATTTTTAGCCATGACGGCCATGTTTTTAGACAAAATAGAAAATAAAACACAAACTTTATTTTATACATCCTACTGATCATTCAGTTGAAGTTTGGTTGAATTTGGTTGAGTAGTTTTAGAGGAGAAGATTTTTTAAAGTTAGCAAATATGATGAACAAATTGTGAAAAATTGTCATTAAAGGACAATAACCCCTTAAGGGGTCAATTGACAATTTTGGTCATATTTAACTTATTTGTAGATCTTACTTTGCTGATCATTTTTGCTGTTTACAGTTTATCTTTATCTATAATGATATTCAAGATAATGACCAAAAACTGCAAAATTTCCTTAAAATTACCAATTAAGTGGCAGCAACCCAACAATGGTTTGTTTGATTCGTCTGAAAATTTCAGGGCTGATAGATCTTGACCTAATGAACATTTTTACCCCTGTCAGATTTGCTCTAAATGCTTTCGTTTTTGAGATATAAGCCAAAAACTGCATTTGACCCCTATGTTCTAGTTTAAGTAACGGCGGCCATGTTTTTTGACGGATCAAAAATCGAAGCACACACTTTGTGCAGGATAATCTAAGGAACTATCATGCTAAGTTTCATCCAAATCCATTCCGTAGTTTCAGAGGAGAAGATTTTTTTAAAGTTAGCAAATATGATGAACAAATTGTGAAAAATTGTCATTAAAGGACATTTACCCCTTAAGGGGTCAATTGACAATTTTGGTCATATTAACCTATTTGTAGATCTTACTTTGCTGATCATTTTTGCAGTTTATCTTTATCTTTATCTATAATGATATTCAAGATAATGACCAAAAACTGCAAAATTTCCTTAAAATTACCAATTAAGTGGCAGCAACCCAACAATGGTTTGTTTGATTCATCTGAAAATTTCTGGGCTGATAGATCTTGACCTAATGAACATTTTTACCCCATGTCAGATTTGCTCTAAATGCTTCCGTTTTTTAGATATAAGCCAAAAACTGCATTTGACCCCTATGTTCTATTTTAAGTAGCGGCGGCCATGTTTTTTGACGGATCAAAAATCGAAGCACACACTTTGTGCAGGATAATCTAAGGAACAATCATTTTAAGTTTCATTCAAATCCATTCAGTAGTTTCAGAGGAGAAGATGTTTGAAAAATTGTTAACGACGACAGACGACGACGACGACGACGGAGGCCAAGTGATGAGAAAAGCTCACATGGCCTTTTATGCCAGGTGAGCTAAAAACTGATAATTTAAACATGTCCACTGTACAGTGTGAACGATATGAATACGTAGATTTAGAACGCGGATATATAATCTAGGAGAAAGCTTATGCTGCAAAGAAGTCACCCAAACCATTTGAAATGTTATCGAATTTTATACAAATACTTTTCCGTACCACCAATGTAGCGAGGCATGGCAAACTGATTAGCTGCGATCATTATTAGATAGCTTGCCTGTCAATCTTTGTGTTACAGCAAATTATTACCCAGGGAGCTACTAAGCCTTGATAAGACTGATATCTTGACGGTACATTTTTAAACAAGAATGTGTCCTCAGTACACGAATGCCCCACTCGCACTATCATTTTCCATGTTCAGTGGACCGTGAAATTGGGGTTAAAACTCTAATTTGGCATTAAAATTAGAAAGATCATATCATAGGGAACATGTGTACTAAGTTTGAAGTCGATTGGACTTCAACTTCATCAAAAACTACCTTGACCAAAAACTTTAACCTGGAGCGGGACAGACGGACGAACGGACGCACAGACCAGAAAACATAATGCCCCTCTACTATCGTAGGTGGGGCATAAAAATGATTGATTGTTGGTTGCTTAACGTCCAGTGGCAAATGTTTCATGCATATTCAGGACGAGAACAAATTCACAATAAATAAAATAGGTAGGTTGATACGATAGAGGCCATCTGGGATGATGGTCGGGGAAATTTGGACTGCCACGGGAAAATGAGGGTATATTGGATAGGGACAGAAATTTTGCCTTGCAACAGGCCACCTACGGACCCCTAAAAGAGTTGTTGCAAGGGTTCTTAACGTGCAAAGAGCGTGGCACTCTCTTTACACGAGGCATCGGATTAAACGTCCCCCTTCTGACAGGACGTGACTGCGAACTCGATACATCCCGCACAGCCAAACGGACGCCCCACTTCGGCAAGCGTTTTACTGCCGGTCGGGAGAAGACCAAGTGACCATATTTTTATACCCCAGTCACCCTTGGGGAACGTGGTCCTTGGAAAAGATAAGATCGAAAGTTCAGCGGATGGCAAACGCAACTACACTTTACACATAACGTTTAAAAATTAGTTTTAGAATATTAACATGAAATTAGCGACAATCCAGAGTTCTGCACGAATTTAATGATGGCTGTGCTACGCAATACAAGAGCCGTCGAAGTTTTTTGGTCCTTTAACAACAACTTTTTTTCCGATTTAGGATATGATTGTCATTAGAAATTAATTTAAACTGCGCAGGCAAAAGCTGCCTTAGACGCGGCTGGCGATTATATAACAATAACTCTTAATATGATTTGCATAGCAGGACATACTTTAATATAATTGGTCGAGAGGGCTTCCGGTAGTTCTTGAAGTAATTTATTGTCTCAATAACGTTTGACAACGTTGACGGAACTTCTTTTTGTAACAAATGTAATCAAGATGGCGTCGCTAATGATGCTTAACGATAAAAAAAATTATCGATTGTCTATTCCCACTGATCGTTTAATTACATTATAAATGTTACTCAATTCTACGAGTCCATCTGCTATTTACTACAAGACAAACAATTGAACCGGAGGTTATCTGATCCGACTCGGAGCGGGAAAATCTGTCACCACCGCCTATAACATTTGAATTGGAGCTCAATGAGGTATTGCATCAAGATGTTCCTGGCTTTGATAAATTTTAGTTGAAGCTTTTGAAACCATTGAATCACACGAGATATTAACCCTTTAAATCCTCCTCAAATCCAGAATTATCAAAACTCTAAATTACCGCAAATCCAGAATGTTCAGAACTCTAAAAACCAAACACAGTATGCTGCAACACTTAGGGACGAAAATATACAGGATTTAGACACTGCTTAAACACCAGCTGAATTTCACCAAACTGGTCACCTACAATACAAGCAGATTTAAGCAACTTGACAAGGAAGCACTCTTGGACAAAGGGGAAAAACAAAACAGTACAACTACTTAAAAAAAAATACGAAGTGGGGCATAGGAGTTTTCAATTGTAATTAATCTATGTTATTATAAGTAAGATGAAGGTAAATCCAGAAAAGCGCTTCGGACGCAATAAATTATAAAACGTGTTGTTTTCCATTTTTTACATCACTGGGTCGATACCTCTGCTGGTGGACTATCAGTCCCCCGAGGGTATCATCAGCTCAGTAGTCAGTGCTTCGGTACTGACATGATTTAACAAACTTTACTAAAATTGTTAGTTTATAAATTTTGAAATTATTATGAAACTAAGGTTTCAACTCCCTCAGGCAACGTTGGCTTTAGATGAATTTGGCTGTTTATTTTAGGTTTTTTTGACATAAAGCTCTTCAACGATTTTCGGTACTTATACATCTTCGGATTTCAAATGTTTGGCTTTGAGCGTTCCTGATGAAGGTAAATCCAGAAAAGCGCTTCGGACGCAATAAATTATAAAACGTGTTGTTTTCCATTTTTTACATCACTGGGTCGATACCTCTGCTGGTGCACTATCAGTCCCTGAGGGTATCATCAGCTCAGTAGTCGGTGCTTCGATACTGACATGATTTAACAAACTTTACTAAAATTGTCTGTTTATAAATTTTGAAATTATTATGAAACTAAGGTTTCAACTCCCTCGGGCAAAGTTGGCTTTAAATGAATTTGGCTATTTATTTTAGGTTTTTTTTACATAAAGCTCTTCAACGATTTTCGGTACTTATACATCTTCGGATTTCAAATGTTTGGCTTTGAGCGTTCCTGATGAAGGTAAATCCAGAAAAGCGCTTCGGACGCCATAAATTATAAAACGTGTTGTTTTCCAATTTTTTATTATAAATGTACTCCAATGTTTGATTTTCCCCATTTCCCTTTTAACTATTGTTTATCAATCAGTATTAGGTATTTGCTTTGAACTAGCTGTCAGTAACTGCGAAGTAGTCTTAGATCTATAATTGGTGTCCTTTCGATCTTGGGATGTACAAGTACCCGGGCACGTCAACTCTGCGTTTTTAGTTATATGTATTTCTAGTTTTATCTTTTGGATGATTTTTTATTCTTTTCAACTTCTTTTTTATAGTTTGTTCTTATAATTTTTAACTGTTACATTATTGTTCCATACTAGTTGAAGTTGGGGTTGGTGCCTTCAAATTAGTTAAACCCCGCCACATTATGTATGTTCCTGTCCCAAGTCATGAATGTGGAATTCAGCGGTTTCCGTTTCATGCTTTGTAACATATTTGTTTGCCGTTCATTATTTTCTACGTATATTAGGCACGACGGGTGCCACATGTGGAGCAGGATCTGCTTACCCTTCCGGAGCACCTGAGATCACCCCTAGTTTTTGGTGGGGTTGGTGTTGTTTATTCTTTAGTTTTCTATGTTGTGGCATGTATACTATTGTTTGTCCATTTCATTTTTAGCCATGGCGTTGTCAGTTTATTTTCGATTGATGAGTTTGATTGTCCCTCTGGTATCTTTCGTCCCTCTTTTAAGCCGTTTTCTCGTTGTTGAATTACTTTACATTAAATTTTATCATTTCAAGCCTTTCATTAATGGCTTTAAAGTATGTGTCTTTTTGCTTTGATGCAGTCGTACGGTGACCTGTATTTGTTAAATTCTGTATCATTGGGCTCTTGTAAAGAATTAACTTGTTGGCAATCATACTACATCTTCTTTTTTAATATGTAGAACAACATTTTAACAGAAATCTTTTCTTCCACCAGTTTTACGATCTTGGACTGCTTTTCCTGAAGTCAATATAAGTGAACACTTAAACTAAATCATAACTAACGTGAAATACAATATTATCATTTGCGTGGAGATAGAGAGGTACACACCCTTCATTCCAGACTTTTGATGGATGGCAGTAGTCGTAAACATTTATTTATGAGTAATCTTGAAAAAAGGAAAAACTGTATTTGCAGGAGAATCGAAAGCAGTAAGCATGATTGTTACAATTAACCCTTGTTCGAAAACGTACGACAAAAACAATTCCGTTGTAATACAAATTAAAAACACTTCTGTTTGCTAACATAATTTCAAGTAAAGTAAAGCAGAAAACTTTCCGTGTTAAAATACCTGATAATATTGGAAGTGGGTGTTCAATCGTATCTAGACAGGAAGTTGTGAAAATGTTAACAAACCAACACGATTTGCATGAATAAACAATGTCTAAATGTAACACATACACACTAAATAACATATAGATAAAGTATATTAGCAAATATTCAAGTCATGAATTTAAAAATTATCATAGAACAATGACGGGATGTATAAGTGCAGAGCCACGTCACAAGCAAACATCAACTAAACAGTAAAAGTAATACTCAAAAAGACATATCAAAGTATAATATATTATACGTTATTAAGATCATTAATCAACGACAGTACCCAAAATCTATACACCAAGACCATGGTGTATTATTTGAGTAGTTGATAAGGAATATTCATTAATAAGGTCTTAGTTCCGACACATGAACCTTTTATACACCCAAGGGTATAAGCAACTGAGTTGTCAGCACTTCGGTGTTGACATGTAGATCAATTATATGGTCTTTTTTATAAATAACCTGTTATCAAAAAGTAAAATCACGAAAATACTGATCTCCGTGGAAAATTTAAAACGGAAAGTCTGTAATTTTATGGCAAAATCTACAGCTTATACACATCAAACGAATGAACAACAATTATCATACTCCTGACTTGGTTCAGTTGTTTTCTTTTTGTAGAAAATAATGGATTAAACCTGTTTTAAAGCGCTTTATATATAACTTGTATGCCAGTCGCATCCAATTCCATTATATTGACAACGATGCGAAAATAAAACAAACAGACATGATAGGTAAATTTGTTTAAATAATGGTACAGGAGTCAACACCGTATCTCACTCTTAATCACAACAAAAGCAAACTAATCACCAAAAAGTATATATTATATTTAAAAACCTCATTTAGTGTTTTCTAATTTTGTATTTTAATTGCTTTATATCAAAGGTACCAAGATAATAATTTAATACGCCGGATGCGCGTTTCGTACATGAGACTCATCTGTGACGTCAAAATAGTTATAAAGCCAAACAAGAACAAAGTCAAAGAGCATTGATGACCCAAATTTCCAAGGTTGTGCCAAATACGGCTAATGTAATTTATACCTGGGATAAGAAATTCGAAAAATTTAAAGATTTGTAATATGTATAAAAAAAATCCCCATCCCTCTTGTTCGATGATAAATTTTTGACTGAAGTTAAGGACTAAATTTTAGGGAATATTATTAATTATAGGGGGGATTTTACAAAAAATACTGAAGAGCTGTCGAAAAAAGGTATTAAAGTTTTATTTTTATTGAGAAAATATGTCAAATTTCAATTTTTGTTCCCACTAATTTGTCATGTAAATCATTTGATACTCTTTATAAGACCTATTTTGACATACAACTCTGAAATTTGGTTTATGGATAATTTTCAGTCAACTTTTTGGGCATCTATAGAGCTGCTGTAAAAAATACTTTTTGTGATACTCTTGCATTAGCAGAAAAATATCCTTTTGAAAGGTTCATTCTAAATTTTGTAAAACAGTATTAGGAATGAAAAAGACAGCCACTAACATAGGTGCTAGATCAGAATTAGGTAGATTTTCTTTGGACTCTTATATAAAAACTCAAACACTCATGTATTTTTAAAGAATAAACTGTAATGATATTAATCCCCTGGTTAAAGAATCTCTACAAACATAAATTTACATTCCGCATGAATTTATTCTTGGTTAGTACCTATATCTGCTGTACTGACAATACACGGTGGTTCGTGTCTTTAACTCCTAAACTAGGTGATGTAACAGATACGCTGCTGGCGTCAAAGATAAACACCTGGTGGTTTCTGGCTTTTTGGATGCTCCAGGATGTAATACAATTTAATAACAATAAGATTTTCAGGTGCACCAAGTGAGTTTTTTGCTTATTATATAAGGAAACACACATTTTTTTTTATTTCAGGCTTTATGTGATAATTGAAAGTTACCTTTATTTTCAACTGGTTACGCCAATTGGTGAAGTTTTTACTCCCTCCACTTCACAACCAGCTTCTTCCAAAAAGGCCCTGCACTTTTCCTAAAAACGAACTATAAAAATCAGTTGAAAAGGGCTTAACTCATCAGATGGACAAAAATACAAGTGGACGTGTCCGGGTACTTATACATCCCGACACAAAAAGACCCAATGAACAGATCTGAGAGTACTCGCAGTTATCTGACAGCTAGTTCAAAGACACTAACAACTAATAAAAAAAATCATGCATCTAAGACTAAACAATCTATCCGTACACATCCAACATCCAATGGATTTAGTGTTGAGACGTCATAAACAGACAGAGAAAAAACATGACCTGTTGATATGTCAAGGTAATGCACTATAATTGTCTTTATACTGCAATCAGCTATTTTGCTATACAGATAAAGCTATACGTTTAAACGTTAGCTTTATACGTCAATGACCTCAACTAACCTATAAGCCCCGCCTACTTACCGGAACTACTGTATTTCATCAACAACGTCACGTCACAACCATAACAACGTGTAGTAACAATGGTCAAACTTTTATGAATTTAAAACTTTTTATGTCTTCAAATTGGTAATTTATATACCATGTTTATTAAATATTATTAATCAAGTTCATTTTTCCTTTATAATTCCTTCAATTGTCAATGTCTAACCGCCTAGACTACGCTCATCGGGAAATACCCCAAAATGGTACCCTAAGAGGGAAATTCCAAACACTTTTTTTAACAATATTTGTTACATATTATTTTTAATTTTTTTTTTTTTTCGATTTCAGTATAAAAACAATATACATATAGTGTCTTGAAATATTATTTGTATTCGGCACGAAACAGGGGAAATGCTCGGTATAACCTCGTATTTCCCCCCGTTTCTAAGCCTCATACAGATAACTTTCATATTTCAAGACACTATACGTATATTGTCTAATTATACTGCAATCTACAAACAAAAAGCATTTTCAATCGTTACATTGCATGTGTTTACAATATTTTATTTTATTTAAATTTTGGGGATGATGTCAATACAGGCTATATCGACCCAAAGAGGTATATCTATATCAGGCTTATTCCTCAGTAAATATACTTCTTTCAGGTCATTATATTCTTGTATCAACCTCATACAAAGGCTATATTTGTATATTATTGTCCAAGTGCATGTTATTTCACCTATATTGGGCAATATGCGCAATTGTTTCTCCATAGGCGGTAATGGTAACGTTTTCTTCTGTAGCTCAGCCCATATCGTAAACTTGTATATATGTATGATGGCTTTTTTTGAAGCTGAGACATTTTCACATATGTGGTTAAATTTTTCGTGGTACTTAGTGTCATTCTTTTTTCCGTAAATCAGCATACCCAGAAAATCCTTTCGTGATGCGACTCTTGATGGTAAAAATTCCCTTTTTTCACACAATAATTTATTTTAAAAATTAATACTTTGAATACATATAATAACTCCATAGTTTTTACACATTTATTCTAAGGTTCAATACTTTCCATATCAACACAAATTGTTAAGCTCAGTCACTTCTTTAAAATTGAAATATGTCTTATATCACTACACAGATGTTTTTTGTTTACACACAACTTTTGTGTGTGACCGGTGAAAAATAATGTTATTCAAATTCTTGAATCAATGCATACAAACATCATAACCTTAGTCTGCTGTGCACGATTTTCTTTCTCAATTGGAGGCACATTAGGGATATTGTCCCATATGTATAAATAAATAATAATCAAAATGTAGTGTTTAACAGAAAGCAATAATTATACCTTGAGATCTTCATCCTCTTCTACTATCCAAGGGTAAGTGTAAAACCTACCCTTCAGATAAGCAAGGTAAGGCTTCTGAAAGTAGAAAAACAATTTTCAGGTATAAATCTTCGTTTAAACATGATATTAGTGCCTATGGTTGATAACACTGACTTCCATTTCATTCAGTAATTTGGTGCAAAAGGTCTACCCAGATTCATGAGACCATGATGATCGGTTCTGTTGATTTTATGTGAATTTTGTAAATTATAACAATCTTAAGAAGAATTTGAAAAATCATGAATTTAGTTCTGTCATTGACAAACCCCAATTTTTTTTACTGATAATTAAGGTCAAGGTCAGATGATATCTTCTAGACATCAATATACGCCTTACTATTGTTTATCCTAAAAGCTATTATTGTGTTAATTCTGTCAATGAGTTAAATGGTCATTTTAATTCTAAAATTCTATTATTTCTTTTAAGTTAACTTTCTTAACTCCACTGAACTCTGTGTTATGTTTCATCCATGAACACATCTCACAGTCAAATCAATTGTTCAACTATTCTAATATTGTCTTTTGTATACACAACTAAAGAGTTAAAAGATACAAAACTTGTACTCTTCAAGTTGAAAATGTACCTTCATACTTGAAGTGTCTAGATCAAGAGCAGCATTATTTAGTTTTTTAATGCTGCTCTTGATCTCTGTCATGGACTTATTCATCTCGTTGACTTGTTGCACCAGTCCCTTCAGCTCCTTCACTACAATAAAGATAATTAATCAGTTTTAATAAGTCAATTTATCAATTATTCAAAACTTGATTAAACCTGCTGCATTTTCTCAATTGTACAGAGTAAGAAACCTCAAGTATTTGTTTAAATCTTTTATGATTTTTATTTTGGTTCAAGTGAACGTTTTTAAGTGTAGAGTGTTATCCATTTTGCTGAACTAAAATGATTCATTGTTTCATTATTTGGCACATATTTAAATAGCCATGTTTCAATTCTTTTTTCTGTTTCACAAATAAAATTTTTGAACTAGAGGCTCTCAAGGGCCTGCAGTATTGCTCACCTGACTACTTGGGTTTTTGAAATCATATTAAAAAAAAAAGGATAAAATTTGGTTTGATATTGCATTCCATTCTGTGGTTTTCTAAAAGAAGACATTTGTATATTTCTCATGGATTCCTTTGTTAAACTAAGTCCACCGCTGGCAGCCATCTTGAATGATTTATCGGCTACAAAGTAACAACACTTGGTCAGCACCTCATAACGAACATTCATGCTGTGTTTGGTTTCATTCCCTTCAGTGGTTATCTAAAAGAAGTCATTTGTATGCATTTCCCATAGGGTTCTATGTTAAACTAAATCCCCTGCTGGCGTCCATCATGAATGATGGATCCGTTACAAATTAACATTACGTGGTCAGCACCTTATAAGAAACATTCATGCTATGTTCAGTTTCATTCCTTTTAGTTGGTGTCTAGAAGAAGTTCAAAATGTAAAAAGTTAAAGACGACAACGGACGCCAAATGATGAGAAAAACTCACTTGGCCCTTTGGCCAAGGTGACCTAAAAACTAGCCAATGAAAGTTTAAGATTGCCTCTTGCTGCTATGTGGTTCATCCAACCATAACTAATGTTCGGTTTTAGAGGTCCTTATATATATTTTTAGTTCTCAATAAGTTTGATGAAAATTAGCTTAGCAGTTTTTTTGGTTATTTTTTAGAATATATCAAAATCATTCCATATTAAATCATGTTAAAATGTTTTGGCAAACAGACAGAATATTGTTTTAAATTATATATATACTTTGTTCTGTACTTATGTTTTATGTAATTTAAATTTATTTCAAAATAAAATACTTACATATTCCGCGAATTTCCACACTTCCAGTACTAGTACTAGGCACATTCATGTGAATATTTCTAGCACTAGTACTAGTAGTAGCTTGTTCTTCCTGACTCTCAGGCTGAAAAAAAAATTCCAATGTTCATAAAAAAACATAGCTTTATTATATCCCCCACCTTGCACATATTTCAATTGTAAAAGTTAAATAGTTATTCCTATATTTTTTTTAAGTAAGTTAGGCATTTATTTTCTGATTTGTCTGTGACATTGCTAATATGAATAAAGACTAATAAGTTTCATTAATTTTGGTCAAGATTTGTACATAGGAAGGGCTTATGATTCTCTTTAAAGATATATCAATTCATTTAATGTTGCTATTAATGTTCAATTTCAAACAAATATACACTAGCTGTTTCAAAGTATTTATATTTTGCAGCTTTCTGAAATATTGATAATTATACATGTACATTTATAGTTGTCACTGTATATCATGAAGTGTCACATAATTTCAGTGAGGTCAGGTAAACATTTATATTTGAAAATAATCTTATATTACTTGTTGTAAAATAACATACAAACATATTCTCTTGAGATGAATATAACCCTGCCATCAGAAAAGATTTTTGAAATTATCTGGAAATATTAGAATGAAACGAAATAATTATAAGTAAGGCAAACGTTTGGCACACACTATATCAAGCAATAAGTAATAATATGCATAACTTGAATATATAGCCATGCTAGCAAAAGTCTAAAGAATGTATTATTATTTCACTTTAGAAATACCTTGATATTTATAGTTTTTTATCAGTAGGATATAAGTAGATATAGGAAGATGTGGTATGAGTGCCAGTGAGACAACTTTCCATCCAAATAACAATGTATAAAAGTAAACCATTATAAGTCAATGTACGGCCTTCAACACGAAGTCTTGGCTCACACAGAACATCAAGCTATCAAGTCCCCAAAAAATTACTAGTGTAAAGCCATTCAAACGGGAAAACCAACAGTCTAATCTATATTAAAAAAAAAAGAGAAACGAGAAACAAGTATAAATTACATAAACAAACGACAACTACTGTACATCAGATTCCTGACTTAGGACAGGGTCGACCATTTGCAGCAGGATTAAACGTTTTAATGGTACCAAACCTTCTCTCTTTTTTGAAATAATTATAGTAAAACATCACAACATAGAAAAACACACTTTAAAATATCAATAGACGACTTCACGGTTAATGACGCCATCTTGGATAGGGGGCAAACTATCATGTGACTCGTATTGTTTACTTCCGGATTTAAAAAGGCGGCGATATTAAAAAAATAAAATTGTTATAACGTCATATGTAAATTTAAGCTAAATTAGAAGGAAATGTTTTTCTAACAGGTAAATATATATACCCATAAATAAAATCTCTATCGATAATCTGAATATTTTTCAATATTTATAAGGAAAAAACGACAATGACAAGTGGGCGTGGTATTTCATCAAAATCAATAGAAAAAGTAATCAATTTTATTTTCTTGCAACATGTGGGTGGGGTAGGGGTGAAAAACAAATCTTGTAGAACAGCACAAGATATAAAATTGCAGACTGATAATAAATATTTTACTTTAAAAAATAAGAATAATTAGAACAATAAGTAAATCTGTTCAAAACATATGTAAAATAAATAGCAAAAGTTTAAATGAAGCTTTTTATTTAATAATTAAATTATGCCTAAAATTAAATGGCTGTACCCTTATGTTCAGACCTTCTTCATTTTAACTATTTTAAATAAAATGTTGTCTCTTTTTGATCCATGTTAAAATACAAAATTTCCCCATTTCTTTTGTAATTTCAGGTTCACTGGGCATAATGTGTTGTTATCTGCATGGCTTCATCCTTATCATCAGCTTTGAAATATTATGCATGCTTGCTTAATCAATGGATGTTCTGCTAACCTGTACTAACCTGCTTTATATATATCCAATCAACAACTTCTTTTCATGACTACCTGGACTTAAATCTTTGCATGTATATCTATATCTGTACTTACTAACATACATGTATATATGTATAATCATACTAATATTTCGCATCATGGGAGGAGGTGATCGGTGCAGTATTGGAATTTGTGACAATGATAGAAGATATCCAGATAAACTTGTTAAAAGGTCACATGTCTCTAATTTACAATTTCATTCTCTGCCAAAAGACCCACAACTGAGTAAATTTTGGCACGACAAAATCCGTCAAGGTAGACAAAATTATTTAGAGAGTAAAAGCGTAAAAATCTGCTCCAATCATTTTCAGGATGGCGAGAGAACCTTCCGTTGCCCTGTTCCAACACTTTTTTTAAATAACAGTGATTTGAAAACTCAAAAATCACCACATAAAAGAAATCCTTGTAAGAGAAGTGACAAAAGTGTAGATAAAAAAAGGAAACTTGCAAAATCAGGAACTGATACTAGTGAAGATTCAGTTCCAAATAGCACTTTTACTCTCTGTATAGCATCAACACAGCTAACAAGAGATGCAGATGTACATTTCTACACTGGGTTACACAACACAGACACATTTAAGGTGTTGTTTGACCATTTGAGTATGAAAGCATCTGTTATGCAGTATTGGAAAGGTCCTAGACAAACAATAAAAGAAGCCCCAATGAGATACTCATTTGAGGATGACCCAAACATTTTTCTTAAACCAGGGCCTGGTAGAAAATTAAGATTAGAGGTTGAACTTTTATTAGTTATGATGAGACTACGGTTAGGTCTACTGCTACATGATTTGGCATTCAGATTCCAAATTTCAGAATCACTTGTGAGTTCAATCATTCTAACTTGGGTCCGTCTCATGCGATTTGAACTGAGTCATCTTATAATTTGGCCATCAAAAGATGTAATCAAACAAAATTTGCCCCTTTGTTTTAAGACATTTTACCCTCATGTACGATGCATTATTGATTGTAGCGAAGTTTTTATAGAAACACCATCCAGTCTTGATACACAAGCTCAATGCTGGTCTGAATATAAGCATCACTGTACTATTAAATTTTTGGTTGCTATTACACCAAATGGAATGTTCAGCTTTGTGTCAAATTGTTATGGTGGCCGAGCCTCAGACAAATTCATTACTAAAGACTGTGGCTTCTATCTCAAACTAGAACCGAACGATCAAGTTATGGCATATAGAGGTTTTAAAATAAAGGAAGACCTTATGACTGTTCAGGCTAAACTAGCAATACCACCAAGCACTTGTGGCAGTTTAGTCATGTGTGCCACTGCAGTTACAGAAACATCTCGTATTGCAAATGTTAGAATCTATGTGGAGCAGGCAATTGGTAGACTGAAGACATTTAGATTTTTGAAGCATGAAATACCAATAGCTTGCTTGCCTGTATCTGATGATATTGTTGTCACTTGTTGTGCTATTTACAATCTGCTTGATCCCCTATGTTATATGTAATTTATTTTTACTGCTTAAGTACATTGTCATGATTGTGTATTTGTATAGTTGATATTTCTTTTTCTGAACTTTGAAGTTTATTCAAACAAAATTCTGTCATAATATATCTTCCAGTGTGAAACTGTACTAACTGGATATGCTAGAAATACTAAATGTTCAGTTCTAGTTTGTTCACAATTTAAATAATTTGCAGACAGTAGTAAATTTTTAATATTTTTTGGTAAAGACATCAACCAAGCTTTATGAATTAATTAATTGTTTACAAATCTACAGCATTAAAAACTATGCAACGATTGTTTACAAAACATTTTTTGGTAAAGACATCAACCAAGCTTCGTGCATTAAATATTTACAAATCTACAGCATTTTTGTAAACAATCGTTGCATACCCAGGATTCTTGAGTGAGATCAGTAGTTATACTGATACACTTCCAGTGGTACCAGAGATCACAACAGTCACAGTGTACACTATTGTCCTCATTTTTTACAATTTCTTCTGGCTCACAACAAACATTTTCACATTTAGGACAAAAGCATAAATCTCTATTGCCCAACAAAACAGGAACGATGTAGCTTCTGAAGAAAATGCATAGCTGTTCTTGTAATTTGAGCCATAAAGTGGAGTTGAATTCAATTTTTTCACAAAATGACCCTTTAGGTGACCATACAAAAAAATATGCCACTTTGCAACCAGTAACTGCCATTTGGGTTTGCACTTGAGTGTAATGAGTGTGTGATTGTTTTAAACGCAATTTTCCCTCATCCATTTCAAGGTAGTCCAACTTTTTCCAACCTTCTGTACTTATAGAAATATCTGAAACTGAAATTGGACATTTGATTTCCAATGTAGCTTTACTGCTACAGCAGGTACATGTAACTATAGCATCAGGACTAGCAGCAATATAAGGTCTGTCTGCCTTAACAAATAACCCACACTGATCGACTTTCAAATTCCTGTGATTTTGTGATTCCAAAATGGAAAATAAATTTCGCGCAGTGACTTCATTGTTCTTTCCGTATTTTATTGATTCTAAATGTCCAATTGATTTATATTTTCCACATACTTTCGCAACCAGTGGTGAAGTTTTAACATTTTTCTTTTTGACAATTTCTGACATTTTATACCCAACCTCATGTATAATCGATGCTGTGATTCGACCTTTTCTCTGTTCCATCCACTGTGCATTACTGCTTTGACCTCTGGTTGTAATTTCGATCAAAGCAGCTTCGTCAGATGACAATGACAAACTTTCCACAAAATCGACATCATTAATATTACTTGTAATAAATTTCTCAGCAGAACTGATAATTGTATCAGGATACTTCATTTTTTTGGTTAAAGATGGAAATCCTGTAAATAGAACTGATTTTGGCCTCACGCTATATAGAGAAGCATACAGGTTCTCTACTTCTGCATCAGTAGACACCATATGGTCTTCTCTTCTAGGATCAAATTTCATTTTAAAATTTGCATTTACATCTTTATCTTCCTGTGCAGTAGCTCCTGTAACAAATAAGTATTTATAGAATAGAACCAAAAAAAATCAATCAGATTTTATACATTATTTTTTCTGACAGCTGTATTCAAAGTAACTATACATGTATATCATGTACATGTATGTGTAGATGTGTGTTAAAATATTAGTTAGGCAGCAAATAAAACTTGAGGTCATGTATTCTAAGACCTTAGATCACAAAATATTACTATAATTGCAAAATACTTTGAAAAATATAAAGCTTACAATCAATGAATTATTTTATTCTGTATAACACTTTACATGTTTAACATATATTTAGATACTTGTATGTGTATAGCTTTTCAGTTACTTTTCATGTACCAGTATACATGTACTACACTATTGTTATTGTTTTTGTTATTATTGTCCTCTTATGGTACATTTTCCTTCTATGAACCCCTTATGAAACACCTTTAGGAGTAGAACTACATAGGTGTAGTTATATGAATTTGAAATTGTTTTAGAGTTATCTTTCTTTTGATGTGTTGTAAATATATAGAAATGTATTATTCAAAAGTTGCATGTATATACCTATTTGCTTAGCACAGAATTTTATTATACTGTCATTAATGAATTACAATGTACAATGAATTGTAATTTATATATGTACTTTTACAGTTTGGATTTATCTTTTGATTCTGTTGTTAATGTTAAAAAAGTACTGTTAATATAAGATTATGATATATATATTGTATATATATCAGTCAAATATATATGGCTTGAACAATTACAAATGCCCATTATGTACCTGAAACTTTAGACCGATTATCACATCGTAAGCTCAATTCTGACAGACGGCATGGTTTCACATCCTTCTTTGTCGAGGAATTCCATCCACAGGGTTGCGATGTACAAGCTAGGTTGTTGTATCCCATGGTGGTTGCATACTCCAGTTTGTATAAAACAGCTATAACATGGTTACAGGTTTGGGCCATCCCAGCTATACAGCTACACCAACATGATTTTATTTCATTTGCTTTTATAGAAATCCATACCTCATGGGGTTCATTCCTCACAGACTGTGATGGTGTAACTCTTGATTTTATGACAGTGTTATCACGAACAGTTGTAGATTTTATAACATCTACAAAACCAGATTCATAATAGGAATAAGCTTTCTGTGTTTTATACTTTCCTACAAAGTCTAAATCTTGTTCCTTGTTCTTCAAAATGAATGAGAAAATCATGCCTAAATCTATGGTAGGCCACAGCTTAACATCATCAGACCAAACTGAATCCAAAAATGATCTAGGATCATCTATATCTGCATTCTTCAAACGACTGGTGTACTCCTCTTTTATTCTGGCTGCTTGTTGTTGTTCAGAATACCTTAGGGGAACAGCAGATTCCCAAGCTACAAAGCATCTGGATACTAACTGTTCCTTTATTCCCTGACAAGAAAGACCTCTAGCTGATAAGTAGTCCTTGAGTTGTCCCAATGTATATGCAGCAAATTCTTGGTAGACATTTGTTGAATTGTCAGAATCCATTTTTACAGCATCTGTAAAAAGACCATTGATAAGGTTATGGTGGTATCAATTTGCTTAATGATAGAACAAAGTTTCAATATGAAATTTTTTTAACAAAGGCTGGAAATAAACAAATGTCATCAAAATATGAGGTTAGATACATGTACATTTAAAATCAGCTTTAATCCTGATATTTCCTTCAAAAATTATTAAAATTTGTACCATTTCATAGTTATGAAATTGAAAACCATAGGCTATTAACAATGTGCATATATATATTAATGTCTTCTATGACACAAAATCAAGTTAGTGTGAAGTTTTGTATCTATTGAAATGTTTAAATCGGGTGCATTTTTTTTTTACACCTGTCCTATATCAGGAAGTTGATATTCAGTGGTTTATAAGTGTGTCTTGTTATTTTTATATAGATTGAACTCTTGGTTTTCCTGTTTGTATAGTTTAACAATAGTCATTATTGGACCCCTTGATGCTTTCTGTTCAGATTGAGCCAATGCTCCCTTTTGAAGACCACTATTTGACCTTAAATGGTTTACTTTTACAAATTGTGACTTGAGATAAATGGAGAGTTGTCTCAAAGGCACTTTGACACATCTTCTTATATTTGATCACAACAAAAATAAACACTCATTAAGCAAAGGAAAAGTGTTTTATTGCTATTTGTCATCCTATTAGGTCTTCAAAAGCTACATATACATGTAGTAAAAAAAAACTCTCCCAACTGATCATTTGACATTTCACTCAGTGGGGATCATTATTGAAGATTCTATATGACAGGCCACTCTCTAATTAATTGTATAGTTTGTTTTGATCTGTTTTAACATTTACATCATAATATGTTGTATAGTAATCACTTAATATTGAGTTAGCAGTAGTTTAGTTGATCAATGTTGACAAAAAATGTGACACGCCCCTTTTTTCTATCGGGCATTTTATCTACATTAATGATTAGTATAATCAATACACAATTGAAAACAAAGTGAAATTCAACAACTTAATACTCTTTTACCTTCATAAAAGTTGAATCTTGTTTAACACAATAGTATTACATCTGTTTTGAAGCCTCTCTGTTGATATATGTTAAAATTGCCGCCATGAAAAAATCCGGAAGTAAACAATCGCTGTTTGCCCCCTATCCAAGATGGCGTCGATAACCGTGTAGTCCCGTATTGGAAGGCTTAACTCAATCAAAAAACGTAAATTAACACTATGAACGAATAACGTCCCATATATTATATATCAACAGGCTTTTCGGATGATTTTTTTTATCGCCTGGTTGTTCTTGCACCGTTGCATTTTCATGTTACATTACCGAAGCCAGTGCAAATACACAAAGTGCCTCTATGACAGATGGGGCCATCATTAAATTCGACAAATCAGAGGCAAATATGAGAGTGAAGGATTTGGTGTTTACGGGTTCACATGGACCTTTTGCGTTGATTCGCGAACTATGGATGGCGGTCCATTGTACTACGGAGAATACGGCACAAAATTAATGAGTGGTAATTCCGTCATTGGAGTATTGCATACAGATACTAAAACGACAAAGGATGACGCTTGCTCAACAGGTTTTGTCATCAAATACGTATCTGAAGGCACGGAAGTTTACGTCAAGAATAATTACCAGGGTAAAATATTGAGCAAGGAGAATCATACCAGAACAACATTTTCCGGCTGGAATTTGAATCAATAATATTTGAATTTGATGGTCTAATCAACATCCTCGATATTTTGTAAAGATATAGCGAGTTTAGACTGACTTGTTTTCTTCCATATTACACGTCTGGCATTTCTGATGAGCATTTTACTTTTTGCATATTCCTTATATAATGCCTTTTTTCATTTGTTGCAAAAATAAAGTTCTGTACTTCAAGATTTGTTGTTTAAATTAGGGTGCGACCATTAAACTTCAAGGGGGCGTTATGGGTTTTTTTTTTGTCGGAGTCAAATCGTGATCTTTTTATTTAGTTTTTCAACGCTTATCAAACGATTTATATTTCTTCAATATTTAACACATGTAACACTAGAAAGTATGGAGAAATCTGGATCTCAGAATTTATTTTGGTCATCTGCTTATCCAGAATATTTGTTTTCATCTAATAGAGGATCATAAGAAAAAAGCATAACCCCTACCCTAAACCCCACCCCGTTTTTAAAAGAAAATGGTCGTTCTCGTTTAAAACCAAAACGCAATTATTCGAAGGTCAGTTCTTAAAGCAATAAGTTTTATATCTCCGTGAACTATTATACGAAAAAATCAGGATTGAAAGATGTTGCAACTCTACTTTTCATGCGATTACTTCTTGGGATATTCAAGTAAGTCCAGTAGCTGGTACAAAATGGAAAACAACACGTTTAATAATTTATTGCGTCCGAAGGGCTTTTCTGGAAGTGGTAAATTTCATGACGTTGATTCTGGCAAAAGCGAATTGGTCAAATAGGTATAGTAGACACGACTATTGTACCTTTAAAAAAAGTGCGACTATTTCTTGTAATTACAAATAAAGAAAACAACTAATTCGAGGTTAATATTACAGTCTTCATTTGATTTGTCATACACTTGTAAGCGAAATTTTTAACATTGTCATTAAGCGGACGGTTTGTTTAGCCGTGCAACCAGGTTCAACCCAGCATTTTTTTCTTAAGCAGTCTTGTACCAAGTAAGAAAGGTGTTATCAAGTGGTGCGTTTCTATACATGTTGCTTTGGCGTTTGTTTTTGTTGCACTTTAGTGTTTCTGTTGTTCCGTTGTTTTCCTCTTGTAGTCGATGTTTTTTCTTAGTTATGGTTTGTTACCCTGATTTTGTTTTCTCTCTATTTCCCTTATTTATGAAAATGAACATTCTACACTAGCATTAAATTCAACGTTCCTATTCGGACTAGCTGTAACTGCGTATTTATACATCCAGCACAGTCAAAGTGGCAATCACTTTTGTCAAGGGCTTAAATACAAGACTCTACAAGTGTGAGGAATCATTCAATTAATGTACACCGTCGGCAGCTATTTTTGTGTTCATCATGAATACCAGGCATATAAATGTGTTTGATATATTAGGTAACACGTCAATAGATATCAAATTACCAGGCATATAATTTGATACACCAGACGCGCGTTAATATTCACGACACAACCGTAATCCTTTACACTATGATAACCTTGTAATCCCATACCCTCACCAACCTCAATTTATTTCCGTATTATTTATGAATCATAAGCATACCCTACCCCTAGATAGTTGAGATGATTGGCAGTAGCAAAACATCAGTCGTCATTCCGCTTTTTCAGATTAAAAGTTTCTTTCTATATGTCCAGTGACAAATATTTCATTCATATTTAGGACGGATTTGTATTTGATCCATTAATCATGAAATATCATACAGACAATGAACAAAAATCTAATACAGACTGGACTCACAATGAATACATGCAGAAGCATTTTAAAATGACAACTGACATAACTATTGTATATACCATAATGATATCAATTAAAAATGGCGGAAGTGAGCACATGCGATAAGAAGAGCTCCTGAAAAATTTATTATTTTGGTCTGATGCAAACAAAAGATAGATATGATACATGGCTATTGACTAAATATAGTCACTAAATGACTAGGGAAAGTATAATTTTGAACTAAACGAATATTTTATAAGAGAAAATGGCTGAAAATGGAAAGATACAATCCAAGGGAGGTAATCAAAAATGTATGTACATTGAAATGTAACAAGACATCAATTCTAGTTTGAAGGAGGGCTTTTGCCATCAGATACTTTTTTAAATTAGGAGAAAACGCTAACTATCTAGTGAAGTGGAATGACTTTGATGAGAAAGCGAATAATTTAACAATTAATGACGAGAGTAAGATTTTTGACTGGAAACTACCCCATCCCAAGTTGAATAAAACTACAGTAACAGTGTCATTCAGCAACAAAAAACTGTTTGTTATAACATTATATTACACAACTAACACGATTCTGGTACAGGGACAAAAAACGGGAGAATGGGAAAAGTACGAGAAAATATCCATAGCCGAAAGTGTAGCACAGTTTGTAGACAATCGTGCAAAGGGTCTTTTGGACATATGGACTCGAAATTTAGAAACATCCCATTTAATGACACATGGTTGACAGATAGCGAGGAAAACACTGGTACTTCAGTGGTACATGTAGAGGAGGAAAAAGTAGAAAATAACGAAAAAGAAACTTCCGAGAATGAGAAAGGTATACAAAGAGACGAGTCGACAGCTGATTCAAAATCAAAACAAAAGAATGACGTAGAAAAATGTAAACACGACGGAAAAGAAACAAACAAGTCTGAAAAAGATGATTTGACGGGTCTTCAAAACAAAATAAGAGAACAAACTGAAGATATTGACAACATAAAGACAGTGTTGCACAGAATTGAACAAAACCAGGTAGATCAAAATTTGAAAATTTCGTTTCTGAAAGAGATTTGTGTAGAAATAAAAGAAAATGTTACAAAAATGTCAGAGAAAGGAAGTACACACGGTGAGTTAGATGAAATAATAAAAACTGACCAAGCAAAGACAAAAAAGAAAGTAGAAGAAAACAAAGGTGAGATAAGGCAAATAAACATTGAAATGTTAGACTCATTTGTGAATGAAATAACATCAACAGTAACAAGAATAGCAGATAAGGCTAATGAAAGCTTAAGGAATGTAGAAACAAGATGACAAAATTACATGACATCACAATAGAAACAATAAAGGAAGAGATTTCAAAAACACAAAAACAAGACAGGGAAGAGATGGAACAAAAAGACATAGAGCTTGAAATGGAAGAAAAAACAAGAGAAAAGAGAATGAGAAAAAACAGCAATGATAACAACTCAAGCTTAGATACAAGTAATAAGACACAAGAAATACAGGCAAAAACAACTAATAGAGAACATCAACAGGATAAGGAACAAGATCTCTGGATTATAGGATCTTCCATTATCAAGGATATCAACAGTCGCAGAATGTATAGGAACCGAGCAGTGAAGATAACAACATTTACGGAGCGACACAATTTTTGAAGTCGGGTAAAGTGAAAACAAAAAATGTTATGTTCCAAATTGGTTCAAATGATTTAGACACAAAAGAAGCAGAAGAAGTACTATTAGAAATAGAGAAATTGGTAGATGAAACTAAGAAAATATTACCGAAATCAACAATTGTGATAGGCGAATTGCTTCCAAGATATTATAAAGATCACAGATTATCACTAAAATATGAAAAAAGAGAGCTGTTTATAACAGTATTGTTAAAGAATTTTGTAATGAGAAATCTATTGAATTTGTTACATATGCTAATTTAAAGTTTATTGATTTCTATGATGGGGTACATGCTAGTGAGACTGGTGTTAAAATTATGGTATCAAACATGAAAAAGGTTCTTAACACCTTATTAGGTATAAAAAATTGAAGGTGACATTTCAGAGAATGACAATCATAGGGGTAAATATTATAGTAACCATGGCAATGGAAATAGAAATTTTAATAACAGGTTTATAGATAGGAGACAATATAAAGATAAAACTCAAGATGTAAGATATCAAAGATATCCATACAATGATGACACACAGCTGTCATGGCAGGGTAATCATTATAGTTACAACAATGTGACGTCACAAAACGTGAATAACAATTATAGATACAACAATCACACAACACAAACTAACAGCAGGGATAACATGTTATCACTTATAGAATGTATGTTAAAAGAAATGAAAAACACATAGTTCTTTGTTTTGAACTACATGTAATTGAAAAAGCTAAATGATATTCTAAACAATTGATATATATAGCAAAAACAGGTGTTTATTGTTGTTATATTTTTTATTTTTGTTTTTGTTTTTGTTCAGTATAGTTTTTAATTGGGTGGATTTCAATATTACCCTCTATAAAAAAATCTTTGAAATCAGGGATGTAAAATTTTGCATCAATGTTGAAAAGATATGTTTAATCTAATTGTTTTAAAGAATAAATACAGTTCAATATAGTTAATAATTTTTTAATTTTATCAGCTTAATGAAAAATATCTTGTATGATATATATGAGAAATAAGAATTGGTCATTTTCTGATTCATAACAAAAATAAAATTAGCTTTAAAAGTTATTAGAAACAACCATATAAGATACACACTTGTGTATCAATTATTTTTGTTCTTTAATAAGAGACTTAACAGATATTTATTTATTCAAACATTTCTATTATCTGTAAAAGAAATTAATATAAGATTTGATTATATTGTATGGAAGTGAAAGGCTTGGAAAAACAAAAATTACAAAGAGTAAGTCTAGAGTTATCTTTCTTTGTATGCAATACATTTGTATCTTGCATTGCAATGTGAGTATAAATGTATATATATATATATAATTTAAAAGTTTACAAGTGTAATTAACTTGAATTTTAAGTACTTGTATGGTTTATTATAAGAATATTGAAAAATTTACAATATTATAGTTTTTATCTCAAGATGAAGTTAGCTCAGACCAAAATAATGGAGTTTTTATATATATAAATTTTATGGTATCTAGGAAAGAACAGCTTTCTATTTCATCATGGAATGTTCATGGCCTTGGGGACAAGATAGATGATCCATTCTTTTTAAATAATATTAAAAGTGATACTAATATTTTATTAGAAACCTGGAAAGGAGAATGTGAGGAATTCAAAGTAAAGGGATTTAACTTAATTTCAAAATGTCGTAAAAAGAAAAAAGGGTCGAGACGATATAGTGGGGGTATAATAATTTACATTAGAAAAGAATATATGAAGGGAATTAGTTATTTAAAGGATGCTTCACTATCAGAAAATAGACTTTGGTTGAAGGTGGATAAATATTTTTTCGGTTTATCAGACGACATTTATATATGTGCTTCTTATATTCCTCCAGTTTCATCTACACATTTTGAAAATGAAATTTATTATGCTTGACCATGAGTTAAGCACTCTATCTAGTAGAGGTAAGATATTGGTTATAGGAGATTTAAACTCCAGAACAGGAGAATTACCAGATTATATCAAAAATGATTCTTTACAGATAAATAATTTTGATGGTTCAGATTTACTACCACCAGACTATGCCATTGATATAGAAAACAAGAGAATTAACCAAGATAAAGTTTTAAATACACATGGTAAAAATCTTTTGGGTCTCTGCTTGTCCTCGGGGCTACGTATAGTAAACGGAAGGTTATTAGGAGACTCATTAGGTTATTATACTTATATGTCTAAAAATGGTTTTAGCATTTAAATCCTCCACGAAAATTTCTGCTTTTACAGTATATATATATATACACAATCATTCATTTACAGTAAATATTCCAGTCAAAAATAATAAACAATATAACTATATTTCACACCCCACGAAAATTAATGTTTCTACAGTATGTGAAATATAGTTATATTGTTTATTATTTTGTATGTCACAAACTTAATGTTTAAAGTTTACATGGCAATAAATATTTGAAATTTGAATAATATAATCATTGAAATGGTCATATTTATAAATTTCCTGTCTACAAAACTTTTGAATTTTTGGAAATACTAAGGCTTTTTTACCTCAGGAAAAGACAACCTTAGCTGTAGTTGGTAAAACTTTTAGGAATTATGGTCCTCAATGCTCTTCAACTTCATACTTTATTTGGCCTTTTTAACTTTTTTGGATTCGAGCGTCACTGATAAGTCTTTTGTAGACGAAACGCGCATCTGGCGTAAATACAAAATCTAATCCTGGTATCTATGATGAGTTAATTTAAGCAAGAATGAAAAAAAAGAGTACACTTTCTATTTCTAATTTCCATCATATACTACAATCTTATTTTTGTGGTTTTAAAAGGTCACAGAGAACGATGTCTGCTTCCTTCACTTGATAACTAATCTCCGTCAATGTCATACAGCAAATATATTTCTTATTGTGTTCTCCGTCAATGTCATACAGCAAATATATTTCTTATTGTGTTCTCCGTCAATGTCATACAGCAAATATATTTCTTATTGTGTTCTCCGTCAATGTCATACAGCAAATATATTTCTTATTGTGTTTTCCGTCAATGTCATACAGCAAATATATTTCTTAATGTGGCAATCACAAGAACTTTTATTATCCAAAGTAATGTTCAAGGGGGAACAAGTATTATGCCAAACAAATATATGCAACATTTAGGAATTTTTGGTCCTCAATGCTCTTCAACTTCGTACATTATTTGGCATTTTTAACATTTTGGATTCGAGCGTCACTGATTAGCCTTTGAAGACGAAACGCGCGTTTGGCGTAAATATAAAATTTAAATCCTGATATCTGTGATCAGTTTATTATTCACAACAACCAAACATTATTTACAACAGCATCCAAAATAATAGCACTATTCAATTGTTTGATAATCAAAAACACGATTACGGTACTGCGGTTACGTACGTTGACGTTGATTTGTTCTTTTAACGTTAAAATGTTTTATTTTTCTTTAAGAAAACAGGTAGAAGTAAAAGTAAAACGTTCATTCTAAGAAAACATTTTTCTTCATATTTTGATTATTTTGGTACGGTTTTCCTGTGCTTCTAAATTCATCAAACGATTCTTTATTGGAGTTCAAATACTATAAAATAAGACATCACGTGACTCTGTTGACGTTGGAGAACGGCCATTTTGTGTTATATAGCCCCATATAAAATCAATAGGTGTTTTAATTAAGTTCAGTTTTGTCATAGATCTGACCCGTTTTCTTTTGCAACCTAGATCCTTGATATTCGAACAGATAGATAACAAAGGTACCATGATTATAATTTAGTACGCCAGACGCGCATTTCGTCTACATAAGACTCATCAGTGACGCTCATATCAAAATATTATAAAGCCAAACAAGTACAAAGTTGAAGAGCATTCAGAATCCAAAATTCCAAAAAGTTTTGCCAAATACGGCTAAGGTTATCTATGCCTGGGATAAAAAAAAATCCTTAGTTTTTCGAAAAATTTAAAGTTTTGTAAACAGGTAATTTATAAAAATTACCACATTATTGATATTCATGTCAATACAAAAGTGTTGACTACTGGGCTGGTGATACCCTCGGGACAAAACGTTCACCAGCAGTGGCATCGACCAAGTGATGTAAATAGTTAGCAAAGGTACCAGGATTATAATTTAGTACGCCAAACGCGCGTTTCGTCTACATAAAATTATACCAAACAATGCTGGCTCTGATAGTTTAATCATTGATATATTTTGTCCCTGGACATTCGAAAAAATTCGCACGTGTTCACTTCATTTTCTTGTTGACTCAATGTTAAATCTAGCGACCCCACATTAGCTTGAAATTCAAATTCTCACATTCCGTAAATAAAAGTAAAAGTTTTTAACTCGATTGATTATATTATAAATGATAAAAGGCAAAGTATTCTACTTACAGTCTAAAGGAAGGTTAGTGTTGCCCCACATCGATTAAAAAAGTTATTTGATTTCAAAATATATTGAGAAAAAGTTTTTTTTTAGTGTGAAATGACAAAATAGCAGGAACATATATTTTGACAGATAAACTTTTCCCAGAAATCAGTTTACATGAAATTTATAATAGAATGGTTTTTCCCTATTTTTTTTTTTTTTTTTTCTCTTTTTCTGTATAATTAATTTTGTTTTGAAAAATATGTAAAATTCTTTTTACAGAAAAAAAAAATGTTGCCCAACAATATATAAATGCTTAACGAATAGGTGAATTTGGATTAAGATGATAATGTTACATAACAACAAATTGCCAGACAATGCAAAGGAATAGGAATGTGTCTTACAAAAAGCCACCAGGTGACATTAACATCCTGTGTAAACATGTATATTTTACTAGATAACATTTTTGTTCGCTTTGGAGATTCCGTATATCGTCAGATTATCGGAATTCCAATGGGGACTTACTGTGCACCACTTATTGCGGACCTGTTTTTGTATTGTTATGAGTTACAATTTATGACAAAAATAAGCAAAGACCCATCGAAACAACATCTGATAAACAAATTTAATAATACTTTTAAATATTTGGATGATATTTTGGCTCTAAATAA
This sequence comes from Mytilus edulis, assembly GCF_963676685.1. Lineage (NCBI taxonomy): Eukaryota > Metazoa > Mollusca > Bivalvia > Mytilida > Mytilidae > Mytilus > Mytilus edulis. Next base: position 39,679,485 of record NC_092348.1, read on the forward strand.
TGACGACTTCAGTATGTATATTAATAAAATTTATCCTGTTGAACTTACTTTAAATAAAGCTAATACTAACAATGACCACTGTCCTTTTCTCGATCTTGATATCTATATCACTAATGGAAAGCTGAATACTAAAATTTATGATAAAAGGGATGATTTTTGATTTCCTATCGTTAATTATCCGTTTTTAGATGGTGATGTTCCCTTGTCACCATCTTACGGTGTTTATATATCTCAACTTGTATGATTCGTTCGTGTATGTAACAATGTTTTCGATTTTAACGAGAGAAATTTATGTATTACTGAAAAATTATTACACCAGGGTTTTCGATATCACAAACTAGTCAAAACATTTACTAAATTTTATCAACGGTATAAAGACATCATTCGTAAATATAGCTCAACATGCAGACTTCTAATACGTTCAGGTATTTCACATCCAATCTTTTATGGTAATATTCTTTATAAAGCACAAAGGTGTCAGTATTCACCTCAGAAACTTACAAAACCTTTGAATAGACTTATTAAGAAGGGATATAATTACGATACTGTTGTCAAGTCATTAAAGATTGCATATTTTGGCGTTAATATTGAGTCACTGATAAGGTCTTTGCATCGGAACTAAACACATTTATTCTAAAAACAGTTGTTGGCATGACACGGGTTATGTTCTTCTCATATATGTTATGATGGTATAATACTAAACCCCTAACGGGAAGGATTGTGCCTGATGTTCATATGATGAAATCATAATCTTTCAGTCAGTTTAATTGAAGTCTGGAGCTGGCATGTCAGTTAACTGCTAGTAGTCTGTTGTTATTTATGTATTATTGTCATTTTGTTTATTTTCTTTGGTTACATCTTCTGACATCAGACTCGGATTTCTCTTGAACTGAATTTTAATGTGCGTATTGTTATGCGTTTACTTTACTACATTAGTTAGAGGTATAGGGGGAGGGTTGAGATCTCACAAACATGTTTAATCCCGCCGCATTTTTGCGCCTGTCCCAAGTCAGGAGCCTCTGGCCTTTGTTAGTCTTGTATTATTTTAATTTTAGTTTCTTGTGTACAATTTGGAAATTAGTATGGCGTTCATTATCACTGGACTAGTATATATTTGCTTAGGGGCCAGCTGAAGGACGCCTCCGGGTGCGGGAATTTCTCGCTACATTGAAGACCTGTTGGTGACCCTCTGCTGTTGTTATTTATTTGGTCGGGTTGTTGTCTCTTTGACACATTCTCCATTTCCTTTCTCAATTTTATATCCAGAGTTTAGATTTTGTTATATACAAACATTTTCTGTTATTTACCAATAAATATTTTCTCTTTCTTGTAAAAACACCTGAAGAAATAATTAACATAAGGAACTTTAGAACAATGATTTTTTTAAGAAAAATTCTTCGAAAAGTTGATTTATAAATAAACTAAATATTTATGTCACACGATTTTTGTTTTAAAACAAATATTCCAATTCCAATTTTATATTTAATGTTGGTTTTTTTTTCAATTTCATAGACTTCATCGGAAATGATTTTTGTCATTTATATTTTTTTAATACAATATAATTAAACACATTCAGACAAAACTTATGATTGCATTTCTACGGAAGCCGTAAGGGGACACACAAAACATTAGAAAATATTTTTTTTAATTCGAGATCACGATAAAACATTACCGTTTTACCGAGATCTCGATAAAAAATATATCGTTATCTCGATAAAACGAAATTGTTATATCGAGATCTCGATAAAAAATATATCGTTATCTCGAGAAAACGAAACTGTTATATCGAGATCTCGGATTATCAAATCGTTATCTCGGTTTAATATATCGAGATCTCGATAAAAAATATATCGTTATCTCGAGAAAACGAAACTGTTATATCGAGATCTCGGATTATTATATCGTTATCTCAAGAAAACGAAACTTTAATATATCGTTATCTCGAGAAAACGAAACTGTTATATCGAGATCTCGGATTATTAAATCGTTATCTCGGTTTAATATATCGAGATCGCGATAAAAAATATATCGTTATCTCGAGAAAACGAAACTGTTATAACGAGATCTCGGATTATTATATCGTTATCTCGAGAAAACGAAACTTTAATATATCGTTATCTCGAGAAAACGAAACTGTTATATCGAGATCTCGGATTATTAAATCGTTATCTCGGTTTAATATATCGAGATCTCGATAAAAAATATATCGTTATCTCGAGAAAACGAAACTGTTATATCGAGATCTCGGATTATTATATCGTTATCTCGAGAAAACGAAACTTTAATATATCGTTATCTCGAGAAAACGAAACTGTTATATCGAGATCTCGGATTATTAAATCGTTATCTCGGTTTAATATATCGAGATCTCGATAAAAAATATATCGTTATCTCGAGAAAACGAAACTGTTATATCGAGATCTCGGATTATTATATCGTTATCTCGAGAAAACGAAACTGTTATATCGAGATCTCGGATTGCTAGTTATCACGTGTTAACTGATAACAAAATGGCGGATCAAGAGGTGGCAGGCAACCCGGCGGAAGGAGTAAGTATGATTTGTCTGTTTCAAAGCTTGTTTGAATGACTGTTCACTCGATATGCATGATAAAGAAGCACGGAAAGTTACTTCCAATATTTGATGCGATAAGGATGTTTCACTATTATAGGTGCATTCACATAGGAATATATGATACGGGTAAGAAATCTGTATTGCAATATGTGAGTGAAGCAATTTCACAAATTCGTCAATTAGTCAATTTTTACACCAAACAAACATGTCTTATGTTGAACTTGTACTGTTACACCACTGTCCCAGGTTAAGGGAGGGTTGGGATCCCGCTAACATGTTTAACCCCGCCACATTATGTATGTATGTGCCTGTCCCAAGTCAGGAGCCTGTAATTCAGTGGTTGTCGTTTGTTGTTGTGTTACATATAGAAAAGAAGAGGGGTATGATTGCCAATGAGACAACTCTCCACAAGGTACCAAAAATGACACAGAAATTAACAACTATAGGTCACCGTACGACCTTCAACAATGAGCAAATCACATACCGCATACTCAGCTATAGAAGGCCCCGATATGACAATGTAAAACAATTCAAACAAATATGTAACACATAAAACCAAAATATTTGTTTTTCGTTCATTTATTTATACATTAATTAGGCCCTTAGTTTTCTTATTTGAATTGTTTTACATTTGTCATTTCGGGGCCTTTTATAACTGACTATGCGGTATGGGCTTTGCTCATTGTTGAAGGCCGTACGGTGACCTGCATTTGTTAATTTCTATGTCATTTGATCTCTTGTGAAGAATTGTGTCATTGGCAATTACACCAAATCTTCTTTTTTTATATGGTAAATATAAAAAAGAAGATGTGGTGTAATTGTCAATGATAGTTATCAAAAGTACCAGGATTATAATTTTATACGCCAGACGCGCGTTTCGTCTACATAAGACTCATCAGTGACGCTCAGATCAAAATAGTTGAAAAGCCAAACAAATACAAAGTTGAAGAGCATTGAGGACCCAAAATTCCTAAAAGTTGTGCCAAATACGGCTAGACAACTCTTCACAAGAGACCAAATGACATAGAAATTAACCTTAGAAGTCATACTGTAAACGAACACGATCGTTTAATTCCTTCAGAAGTATTTTATAAAGCATTTTATTGATTTTATTGTATTATTAAAAGCACTCACTGTTTTGGGCCAATAATCCGCGGCGACGAAAAATTCATATACTGTAGATCCCCTGTCATCTAGGTACTGACGATTGCACGTCCATGTTCAATAACGTTATCTGACTTCCAATACTCTTTCGTTAGGATTACAATTCCGTCCCATTAATCGTAATGAAGGAGCTCCAGGATATGGCATGAATTACTTCTTATACCAATATGCATATTTTGCGATGTACCTAAACTATTTCAGTCAAAAATATAGACCCTCAATATAGTTAGGAGATATGATATATAAGAACGATTTCCATCAACTCTTGGTAAAAAAAGATATACATATAATAGCTTTGAAAAAGGATTTTTTTTTGTTTGGTTAGTGTCACAGGCACTTATTAAGTATATAGTAAAAAAATTATGAGACAAGTGCCTGTGATGAGTGTCAATGTATATGGGTTCGTATATATATGGTATATGGGGCTTATAAAGTTATTTCTCTTTTAGTGTATTACTCAAATTCTTATTTTATTTCAAAGTGTTTTGTTTTGTATGTTTCATTTCTTGTTTTAATGGGACCATAACATGCATGCATTTAATTATGCGGCAAGTATGGTCATGATGGCCGTCTTGTATTGTTTATTTATGTTTTGGGATGGTTAACTTTCTGTTAGAAAGACCCGTCACGGCCTGTCTTTGAAACTATATAGGCAAATGCTCACATTTATCTGTCACGGCCGAAACAATGTGCTAATATGTCCTCCTCTACAGCATACCTTATTATATGGTGATGCTCCTTAGTAGGAGGTATTATACACATACAATAAGGTTCGTATCTTTCCCCTTTATTATACTTCCCATGAACTAGGTAAGACGCAATCGGAACAACTCGGCCTTTCTGGTTGCACGAAGAAATAACCTCGTATGCATTAGGCGGAGGAATCATTGTCCGGAAAATTTCGATTCAAAATTATATTTTTTCGACTGGACTGGTACATTTTTTTTACCACTACTGATTTAACTTGCTCCTGTCCGGAAAATTTTCCGATCCGATTGAATTTTATATTTTTTCGACTGGAATGGTACAAATTTTTTACCATTACTTATTTACTTTGCTTCTTCTTTCGCGCCAAAATATTTGGCAGAGTTAAAGTTCTTGATTACTCTGTGATATGTAACCAAATTATAGCGCCACCTGGAGGATAGAACTTCTTTGTGTCGCGGATCACTACAATTCCGGCCAACAATTTAAGAAGAATTTCTCCGTAGTGCATACGAGGCTATTGTACTGCGTAGCGAGAATGGCCGAGTAGTAACGATTGGGTAAGACGTAAAGACATGTTAGAATATAGCTTTTTCACCACTATTTTTGCAGAAAGTTTGCAGTCACTTCGACACATTCAAGATGTTAAGTGATCAGCCATACTCAGTTCTATAAAGGACCGACCATTTAAATCTAAAACAGGGGGTGGGGGGGGGGGGGGGGGGGGGGGGGGGGCTTTTGTTTAAAATTCCGAAACAAACAACACTTATAATTTATGATCCTGAATTTTCACGAAAAAGATCAGTCCAAATAATTATGACGTCTGGCAAAGCTATTTTAATTTTTTTTTTTTCTGGGACGCCTTCCTACGTCTATGACGTCTGGCAAGGCTATTTTAATTATTTTTTTTCTGGGACGATTTCCTATCACCATGATCACCAAGGATTTGTATTGTCTTACTATATAAATCCTTGCTATGACGTAGGAAGGCGTCCCAGAAAAAAATTAAAATAGCCTTGCCTTAGGAAGGTGTCCCAGAGAAAAAAATTAAAATAGCCTTGCTAGACGTCATAATTATTTGGACTAGAAAAAGACTAATTTGATAGAGGATCTTTTCTGAGGTGGCATTATGCTGTATGAAAATATCTTTCATACAGAATAATAATGCCACCTCAAAGAATAATTAAATGTTCTGGCATGATCTCACCAACGTTATAAATCCTTATTCTTACTGAGAAAAATAAATCAAATCCCCCCTCCTCACCCCCGCATTTCAAGTTAAATGGTAACAGGACCGTTTCACTCTAGTTACATGCTTGCCCTGGCCTAGGTCAGTTTGCGGTGAGTTCGTTCCCCCATGGATTTCGTTTGCCCTAGGTTCGTTAGCAATTAAAAATACTTTAATATTGAAGTCTTCAATTTTTTCTAAAAACCCTGTGTTAGTTATATCTTTAAAGTCATAAGAAACCTCAAATTAAAAAAAATTCATGCATATGTTTTTTATAACTAAATGGATAGTTATCATTATACAACTTATGTACATATACTTTTTTCTGAGGGAAATTCTGTAATTTGTCCACATTTAGAAGAAGTTTACTTATTATACCCCACGCAACGGGTTGCGGAGGGTATAATGTTTTTGACCCGTCCGTCCGTCCGTCAGTCCGTCAGTCCTGTTTCTTGTCATAGCAACTCCTCTCAAACCACACAACAGAATTTCACGAAACCTTTTCAGATAATAAGGACATACTATGTAGTTGTGCATATCGACGGGAAATTGCTATTCAATTTTTTTTCTAGGAGTTACGCCCCTTTGAACTTATTTACTTTAATGTACTACTGCAACAGTTTGTCATCGCAACTCCTCTCAAACCACACAACAGAATTTCACGAAACCTTTTCAGATAATAAGGACATACTATGCAGTTGTGCATATCGACGGGAAATTGCGATTCAATTTTTTTTCTAGGAGTTACGCCCCTTTGAACTTATTTACTTTAATGTACTACTGCAACAGTTTGTCATCGCAACTCCTCTCAAACCACACAACAGAATTTCATGAAACCTTTTCAGATAATAAGGACATACTACGTAGATGTGCATATCGACAGGAAATTATGATTCAATTTTTTTCCAGGAGTTACGCCCCTTTGAACATATTTGCCCAATATACTACTGCAACCTTTTGTCATCACAACTCCTCTCAAACCACACAACAGTATTTCATGAAACCTTTTCAGATAATAAGGACATACTTTGTAGATGTGCATATCGACAGGAAATTATGATTCAATTTTTTTTCTAGGAGTTGCACCCCTTTGAACTTATTTGTTTCAATGTACTTCTGCAACAGTTTGTCATCGCAACTCCTCTGAAACCACACAACATAATTTCATAAAAACTTTGTAGATAATAAGGACAAACTATGTGCATATTGACAGGAAATTATGACTCAATTTTTTTTTCTTATACAATTTTTTTTTCTTACACATATTTTATTTCTCCAATGACAATGTGGGGACGTGGGGTATGTGAGCGTGCTCACTAAGGTTCTTTAATTTTTAATTGCTTGCTTCCAGGAAGCAATTCGCCGATATATTTTCCATATGCATAGTGACCTGAGCGTAACCCTCCTCGTAAAAATCTGGTGATCGCAATACGCAAGGGTCTGTCATTAAAATAAACAATTATCTAATTGTACATGTTAAAAACGTGCTCAATACCCATGCTTTTTGTTATTTGTTTACTATAAGGTGACAATCGGTAAACTTCGGCTTTAAAACACGGCATTTAGTGAGCAGCCATATTTGTTAAATCATAACAGACAGAGAGAAAAAAAATTGACGATTATACGATATATTTGCGTAAAAAATGACAAAATCGTGCACCATGCATTCCATGTGCACAGAGTTCTAAGTTTATGATATATACATGCATTGGTTCAAGAATTGGATAAACATTATTTTTCACCACTCACTGGTTTCATATGACTTTAAGATCACCCTCTGTGTTTAAAAGCAGATTTATCTCATTTGGAAAGGAATATGAAAGAAAAAAATTATACATTTTTAATTTGTCTTATTATATTAAAAAAAATTATCAAACAAAGGAATCTTAAATTATTGATAATCCCTGAAATAATATTAGGGAGTTTGTAGAATAATCATTCAAATGTTCAGTGAGTGTAAAATCAGTCATTTTCAGGGATTATATATAATTACTAATGATTTCAGTGATTCTACATATTCCCTGAAAAATCAGGGATTCTACATAATCCCTGATTATATAAATTCACTGTAACATAGGAAGATGTGGTATGAGTGCCAATTAGACAACTCTCCATCCAAATAACAATTTATAAAACTAAACCATTATAGGTCAAGGTACGGCCTTCAACATGGAGCCTTGGCTCACATGGAACAGCAAGCTATAAAGGGCACCAAAAATTAGTAATGTAAAACCATGTATATATGAAGAGGAAATACATGGTGTCTGTTCTCTCTGAGTTAATGAATAAAATGTATAAATGTAAGCAAATACAGAACGCGATGTGCCTTGATTTAAAGTCTCAATACAGTAAAACAAATTTATGAAGGGAAAAAAAATCACAAAGCACACAAACGTATATACATGTAAAACAATTGAGACATGTTAGACAATACAATAAAATTGTATCACAGTGATTATATAACTTACAGATAAATTAAATGATAGAAAATATACAGCAAAAACAAGATAAAAAGTTGGTGAAATTTCCAACAAACAATAAAATATATGAAACATGTATGAAAAATCAGCGTGAACAGACCTAGGACGAAATAGGACGAACAAGAAGTAGAGTGAACAGGTCCTAGGGCAACGTGAATTAGAGCAAACAGACCCGGATTCAAGTTCAAATAAAGGACCGACCATTTAACTTCAGGGGGCCTTGTCCGGAAATAAATATTTATAATATCCTGAAATTTGAGGGAAAAAATTATTTGTCCAGGAAGGGTGGAATAAACTGATCTCAACATGGTCAAAGAGAAAATTTGGCCTCCAAGGTACAGACCATTTAATTTTTTCTTAGATAAAATTATCCTGGCCGTAAGTTTGCCGAAAAAAAAATCTGGGTCCACATGAAAAGACAACCAATCCCCCCCCTGAAAAATCAAATGGTCCATGCAACAGTGCTGCCCTTATCCAAAATAGCTGTATTAACTGTAAATTCCTGTATCTTGAGAACAAAATGCTTTGTTTCGATGTGTGCAAAAAATAAATAAAATTTCACGCACTGAAATTTTCTGACTCAACAGAGTATTATTTGCCTACGGTCCTTTCTGTCCAGATTTTACACACAGACAGTTAGTGTGCTTTCATTGTGACATGTCCACGTTCTATTTGCCATCCCGGTTCCGTCAATCACTGAAAGCAGAGGACTCCCTAAATCCACATTCTCACTACTGACCTACAGAACTAGAACTCTGTGCTATGGATATTGCGGTTCCGTGTGCCAGGATACCCGGCGTGAATATGAAATAGTCTGAAGTACATGTAAGCATGTTTAATTCAGGCCTGGTTGAGTATTACTTAATCAGCCATTACCCTAAAACTAAAGTAAAGTTTTCCATACGATTATCTGTTTCTCAAATGGGGAACATCTTTTCTCCCATTCTTGGCGAATTTCCATATTTCTGCGCAGCGGTCTGATTTAATATTATTTAATTGAATTCAAAGGTATGTGTTTTCTCCGTGGAAGAGTTGTTGCCCCTGATAAGCGTTATTTATCGATTTTTTAAATTTGATTGTTTTTATTTATTGACTACTGCCCTGGATTTTTGCTCATCAGTTCGGTAATTTTGTTATTACTCTTGATTTGTAATGATCATATTGAAATTTTGTCTTTGTTTTACAGAAAGAAATGGATGACTACTGTGAAGTGATTCAGTTTCTAACAGATCGACATGCATCAGATGAATCAATACAAAAAATTAGAGAAGAGAAGGTGCATTATCATTATTACATGTATATTCACATTTTAATACACAATACTACATTATAATGCCAGGTTTTGACATTAATGTACTGTCATGAATATAATAACATGTACACTGTGCTTAAACGACTTAAGTTACCCACAGCCCAAGATGGAGATGCCTTTCGTCAGTACGAAATTTGTCTTCTATATGATAACAATACCATGAATGAATGCATCACTTAAAACACTCAAATTGAAAAGTTGTATCAATCGTTTAGGGAAACTCCTTATCTTAACAGGTGATTAAATACTAAAAAATAAACAATCACAGCACGAGTTTCGAAAACACTTACATATGACTTAGGCTGTCTGCAACTTCAAAAAAACTTGTCCTAAATCTTTTCATTTTACCAATAGGGATGTCCGTAACATTCAAAGAATCGATATACGTGGATATAAAGTTAAAACATAAAATTGAGAATGCATCGAATATATAATCAGAAATGAAGTAGATTTCTAGTATGATATAATTCATTGTATTGATGAAAGACAAAATCGGGATTATAATTTGAAAAAAAATAATGATAAATCCGTAAAACTCTGATATGATTTTGTATACTGGCTACCCCAGGATAGCTACTCGATATGTTCTCTTTTCTCTTGGTTATTTTGATCCATATCGTAATAATGTATAAAAAAAGTCACATGACAATTATTAAAGGTTCAGCCATAAAGAGTATATTCAAAAGACACTCATTTCCACTAATTAGAAACAAAAACAATATATTAATAATCTCTGATACTATACAGAGGAAAAATACAAAACATACTAGGAAACATTCATAAAACAACCATTACACTATAACTAACTAGCGGGATGTATAAATACCGAGCCGCGTCAAAGAGTAATCACCAAAATAAACATTAAAAAAAGAAAGAGAGGGGTGAGTAAATAAACAGACAACTAAACTCCAAAATGTAAAACAGCATGACAAAGCCATGGTCCAAAGCGAAAAACGGTTACAAGACACACAGTAATCAATAAAAGTGAAAACACAGACAAAAATGGCCAGGATCAAGTTCCACAAACCCTTACAAAAAAAAAGTATGATGCTATTTATAATTCAATCACATTTGGTGGTGAATGACCATTATAAACAGCCGTGAAGGTTACAAATAAGGGGTTTCATAGTGTTTATTATCCTTTAATTGTTGAAATTATAACTCTTAAAATTTTGAAATCAAAAGTTACCCACATCTGAAAATAAAGTTACAGACAGTCTGCGGAGATTCGATAAAAAAAGTTAGGGATGTCATGCATTTTTTAAAGTCGGCCTTGCGCTTTAGTGAACTCTAAATTAACAAGTAAATGGTAATTGTAAGTGATTTCGTTATTCAAGAATCCTATAAATATTTACATACTGCATGAAAAACGTTGCAAAAGGTAGATTTTGTATGAATTAGATATCAACGAGTTAAAAGAGTCTTATGAATATTCTCAGATCCGGACATCCTGGCATTTACATTTGTCTGGAGGTGATGTCATTCGGAATCCTCTAGATTTTTCATCTATTTGAAGGGGATTACTGATTATTTATATTGCCGATTATTTTTTAACCAGAGGTTATAGTATGTTAAAAATCAAAATAGAGATATTATATAGTGTCTTTAACAGTATTAAAAGAGTAAAATTACTATATTCAACTGGTTACGATATATATCAATTAAATTAATTTGCAATAACTCTATGGAAAATCTAGAGGAATCTTATCCGCATCACCTCTCAACATTGTTTACATAACAAAAATGCTATTCATTGATTGGTCAGTTACATGTTGTGATGTCACTGCAGATCTGAGAATGACTTTACAACAAACCGAACTTGCGTATCTCTTTTCAATCAAAAGTTATAAGACATTTTATGAATCATACTTTAATACCGTCTTCGGTTAACCTTCGTATGTCCATCTTTTGCTATCGTATATACTTTCGGCACCCTCGTATAGACTTCGTTATTCATCGTACTTGCTTCGGTCACTTTTGGGTATTTTAAAGAGATCGGGACCAACTTCGTACGAACTTACAATTTTCGCATTCGGGTGTCCATCGTATATAAAAATCGGGACAGTGTGACGCGGGCATAAGTGAATTGTTATTTTAATTGTTATACATTCAAATTGCTAAATGAACACCCTAAGGGGTCATGCCATTTACATTTATAGAATTGAAAGGGAAGATTAGTGTTACATACACAAATCTGTGTTCTAATCTGAATAATTACTTATTAATTAGTGACGGTACAAATACATAAATTTAAATGTATTTTTTTTCTTACTTCTTAATAAGAGTTGTACTTATTTGAAAAAACAAGAATGTGTTATATTAGGGGTAATAGACCTGTAAATGTCAGTTTTCCCAACTGAAATTATTTCTACAATTATAGCTTTTCTCTCTGGTCAATACTTATAGCTTAATATAGGGGTAAATCTATATCGCCCCGGTTATTATCCCAAGACTTCAATATCAGCCTGAGACGTAGTCGAGGGCCGATATGGGAAGAGAGATGATAGTCGTGCTGATATGGATTTACCCATATATTAATCTATTCATCATATTCTTCCGACAATAAGGTAGAATAACATTGGAAGCTGATATGGATTTTCTGCCCTGGTTGATACGGCCATATTAGCCTGGGTAGTGACGTCATTGGGCTGGTACAGGGTTATCAGTCCAGGTTTTGCAAATACGGCTTGTCTCCTTCCAATCGTTACACATGTGCAGAAAGCACTGTTTAAGGCATGACGTATATGATGAGAGATTGTATCTGCCTGACAAATGAATATCAACACTTGTTACAGGCCAAAGTCCAATGTTGATATACATATGGCATTTGGATATTATAACCTTGTATTGACCTGAGAGGAAAACTACAATTGTTATATTATCAATAAAAAATAACAAATCTTAGATTGCTCAACTATTTATGGTAACATACTGCATCGATTGTTCAATTTGATTATGTATTATGTTTTTGCTCACCTGAAGCAAAGGGTCATCATGGTCATGTGAGCTATCACGCTACCATCATTTGTCATCTGTCATAGATTAGATTCCCGGTAATGATATATTACATTGTCCCATGGAAGACTTCCATGATTGTCCTATCAAAATCTTTGTCACAAAACAAATGCTCTGGTATCATTTGTCCAGTAACTCACACTATAACAGTTTAAGGTGCTGGCTCATACATGCAATAATTCTATTATTTTTTTTATAATTTTGTAGGTCGATCCCCAGACTTTGCTGGACATGACTGATACCGACCTGCACAAGTTCCTTATGATAAGTTATGGAGATATCCATGCAGCAAAACGTCATTTTAAGACAAAAGTACAAAATGTTAAAAAAAATCAAAGAACAGAAGGTCTGTTCCATAAATTTAGGAAAAAAATGGGACGCAAAGTGAAACATGATAAGTCATCAGACAGTGACCACAATGTCAGTGAGGAAGACAGCAAATGTTCCTATGAAAAAAAGAACAAAAGAAAGAAAAAAGAAAAAAATGCCCATGAAGAGGACACAAGACCCACTAACAGAAGTGAAAAGCTCAAAGGAAAGAACAATGCCAAAAAGCACGAGAGGAAGATTGAAATTGGGTGGTTTGATTACGATTACAGAAGTAGTGAATATCGTCAAGTCAGGACACCAAATGGTGGAGGCGCAAGATACATCAATGCACCTAAGACCTGGAGGCAGGATGATATCCTGCAACATGGGAAGAAGGTATTTTTCCTGAATGGCAAATCGAAAAGAGGAAAAGTAACAGAATTTCAATATGAAGTCAGAAATTTTATGGGAGACAGAATGGACAATGATTGCACAATTGCAGACCTATATACTTTGACAGGATCAAAACTTCTACGATTTTACATATACAGCAAGAAGTTACCAACAACTGCTGTGGGCTGTTCTGAAATGGAATCTCCATCTGATGATAGTTTACCTGATCCCAAATTACTACAAGTAAATAAACACGTTTCAACTGCAGCTGCAGGCAAAGGCGCTAACTTATCTTCTGATAAATTTAATCCATCAAATGATTCACCTTCAGAGACTTCATCATTAACTCCACAAACAGTCCAGCTAAGAGTTAATGAAGATGATACTTTTGTCATTTCTGGTCAACCTTCTGGCAATAATATGATGCTGGTGGCATTGAATCCATATGTAGATATAGTGCCACATGATATATCAGTTGACAGTTATAATGAAACATTGCCGCTAAATTTGCCAGTAAGTCCAATTGAAAATGATGATGAATCATCAAATGATTCAGTTCAGAATTTGTTTAACTTTGTAGAGGACCGTGTTGAGACACCATCCCAACTGATTCCTTCAAATGAGCCACAAGATTTGATAATCTCTTTAAATGAGCCGCCCCTCCAACAGCCCATTCCAAATGAACCACTGGTTGTGCCTAATATATTACTATATTCGGACGAGGAACATACCAAGATAGTGATTAAGATTCATAAAAGCAACACATTTTGTGAGTTGATAGACTTATTTCGGGACAAAACTCTAGATCTTGGACAATGTGAAGTAATAAGGATTATGGATAATGGGAAAGAGGAAGCAGGGGAAGGGATTGGTATTCTCAGAGACATATTTACTGATTTTTGGGACACATTTTATTTGAGATGTTGCGAGGGTAATTCTACAAAAGTCCCTATATTACGTCATGACATGCAACGTGAACATTGGGAGTCAGTAGCCTCTATTATTTGTAATGGGCTTCAATTTGGATATTTTCCAATCAAAATAAGTTTGGCAATTTTTGAAGATGCTATGTATGGGAAAACAGAAGTAGATTTGGTTGAAACCTTCCTACAGTATATACCTTACCCAGATAAAGTGACTATTCAGTATGCTTTAGAAGGATTTAATGTTGAAATTGGAGAGCTGATTGATGTGCTGGAGGTCTATAATTGCAAAAAGTACCCAAATGCAGAAAATATTAAACGTTTGATAGAAGAAATAGCGCATAAAGAAATTTTACAAGAACCAAAATTTGTGATTGAATGTTGGAAAGATATATTCCGTAATAAACTTTCAGTGAACAGAAAAGAATTGGTCCAACTATATGAAAACAAGAACCCAACAGTTGCAAAAGTGTTGAAACTTCTAAAGTTTCCTGATGTTCTTGAACTCAAAGAACAGATTGTGGCTGGTTATCTTAAAAAGTTTATAAAAAGTTTAGACGAGAAAGGACTTCAAAACTTTATGCGTTTTTGTACTGGATCAAACCTCATGTGTTACCAATTAAATGTAGCATTTAGTATGCTTTCAGGTTTTGAGAGGAGACCCACAGCTCAGACTTGTGGGAATATGCTACAACTGCCATCTTGTTATGAGTCTGTTGCTGACCTCAGAGAAGACTTTATGAACATATTCAAAACAAACATGTGGGAGATGGATTATGTTTAGTCACTTCTTTGATTGAAGTTTGGACATTTCTTTCTTTTGCCTTTATCACTTACATTCAATAAGTTGGTATTGTATGATTTCATGTAATGATTCAAAGAAGAATCGACAAAATGTAAATTTGTCAGGGACTAAATGCACATTGTTTTAAGATTGCATTGTATGATTTCATGTAATGATTCAAAGAAGAATCAACAAAATGTAAATTTGTCAGGGACTAAATGCACATTGTTTAACCATGCTTACATCAATGCTAGATCACTGCAGCATCCTTTGAGTGACTGGCCTGACTGAATCTAGATATGTTTAACTGAAGATTATAAATGTAGAGTGTATACTTGTCTCAACAAAATAAACATGCATGGTTCAAATCGCATTAAAATATGTCATTTCAATGATTTGAAGTTAATCCCACCTCTTGCATTTTTAGGTCACCAGTCTGAAAGTATTATCGATATGGGTCAACTATCTATCATAAACATATTAAAATCTTTGACCCTGTAAAAATCAAAAGGGTCCTGATCTTAACTAGGTAAACATAATCTAAAGGGTTTACTAACAATGTTCAAATGGCTTGAAATAGATCATGAGGTTAGCCTCAGTATTTGTAAAGCAGTAAAGCTATCAAAATATTGGTCAGCATATTAATTACATTGCTCCAATGTCTCGTCTTGGGAGATATGTCCCTTTTTTGCCTTTTTTTTTAATAAGCTGTAGGAGTACTTTCTGAAAGTATCAGAGTAGTTTCCAGCAACTGGGGTAATTTTAGGCATGTAACCAATAAATAACCTTTCCACCATTATTTTAACTCGTTGACACTTTTATTCAGTGTGAATTACACTTTTTTTCTGAGTCAGAGGTATTCCTGTCGAAATTTTGTTTTCATTTTTTTCAAATTTAGACCAATTTAAATAAGATCATAAAGTTTTTAGCTTTTTTTCTTTAGTAAAACTTTAATATCATATGCACTGAATGTAACTTTTTAATGTAAATATTTATTAAGTAAACATGATTAAGTTTGCTTTTCAGTTCAATATATAAAATGTACTGAGTATGATGCATTACTGAGAATGGCCTGAGCCTGTATTCATAAAAATACTGAAGTTAAGATTTCCATTTAGAGTACCAGTAGACGTCCATTGCTTTTGAAGAAAAAACTGTCCTTTACGAACAAATATAACCTTAAGATGTGTTATGCATACGGGCCCCCATTTTTCAGCTTTATATTATTTTGTCAGTTTTGTTGGCCAAATAAAGATATTGAAGGAGATTTCATGATATTTATTTTTATACGACCGCAAATTTTGAAAAAATTTTCGTCGTATATTGCTATCACGTTGGCGTCGGCGTCGTCGTCGTCGTCGTCGTCGTCCGGCGTCCGAATACTTTTAGTATTCGCACTCTAACTTTAGTAAAAGTGAATGGAAATCTATGAAATTTTAACACAAGGTTTATGACCACAAAAGGAAGGTTGGTATTGATTTTGGGAGTTTTGGTCCCAACATTTTAGGAATTAGGGGCCAAAAAGGGCCCAAATAAGCATTTTCTTGGTTTTCGCACTATAACTTTAGTTTAAGTTAATAGAAATCTATGAAATTTTGACACAAGGTTTATGACCACAAAAGAACGGTTGGGATTGATTTTGGGAGTTTTGGTCTCAACAGTTTAGGAATTAGGGGCCAAAAAAGGGCCCAAATATTAAGCATTATTCTTGGTTTTCGCACAATAACATTAGTTTAAGTAAATAGAAATCAATGAAATTTAAACACAATGTTAATGACTACAAAAGGAAGGTTGGTATTGATTTTGGGAGTTTAGGTCCCAACAGTTTAGGAATTAGGGGCCAAAAAGGGACCCAAATAAGCATTTTTCTTGGTTTTCGCACCATAACGTTAGTATAAGTAAATAGAAATCTATGAAATTTAAACACAAGGTTTATGACCATAAAAGAAAGGTTGGATTTGATTTTGGGAGTTTTGGTCCCAACATAATAAGGGGCCCAAAGGGTCCAAAATTAAACTTTTGTTTGATTTCATCAAAATTGAATAATTGGGGTTCTTTGATATGCTGAATCTAACTGTCATGACTGTGTATGTAGATTCTTAACTTTTGGTCCCGTTTTCAAATTGGTCTACATTAAGGTCCAAAGGGTCCAAAATTAAACTTAGTTTGATTTTGACAAAAAATGAATCAGTTAGGTTCTTTGATATGCTGAATCTAAAAATGTACTTAGATTCTTGATTATTGGCCCAGTTTTCAAGTTGGTCCAAATCGGGGTCCAAAATTAAACTTTGTTTGATTTCATCAAAAATTGAATAAATGGGGTTCTTTGATTTACCAAATCTAACTGTGTATGTAGATTCTTCATTTTTGGTCCTGTTTTCAAATTGGTCTACACTAAAGTCCAAAGGGTCCAAAATTAAACTTAGTCTGATTTTAACAAAAATTGAAATCTTGAAGTTCTTTGATATGCTGAATCCAAAAATGTACTTAGATTTTTTATTATGGGCCCAGTTTTCAATTTTGGTCCAAATCAGGATCTAAAATTATTATATTAAGTATTGTGCAATAGCAAGTCTTTTCAATTGCACAGTATTGCGCAATGGCAAGAAATATCTAATTGCACAATATTGTGAAATATCAAATTTTTTTTTAATTAGAGTTATCTTTCTTTGTCCAGAATCAACTTAAATCTTTGTTATATACAATATACAATGTATATTCACTTTTTACTACCAACTGATAAATTAAAATAATCTTTACCATTCAGTGATAACAAGCAGTTTTTTTACATCTTAATATTTTATGATGTATTTAAATGAGTAGTTATTGTTGCAAACTCCATTAGAAATTTTAATTGAGATTAGTTTTGGAATAAGGGAAAGGGGGATGTGATTAAAAAAATTGGGTTCAATTTTTCTCATTTGAAATTTCATAAATAAAAAAGAAAATTTCTTCAAACATTTTTTTGAGAGGATTAATATTCAACAGCATAGTGAATTGCTCTAAGAGAAACAAAAATTTTAAGTTCATTAGAACACATTCATTCTGTGTCAGAAACCTATGCTGTGTCAACTATTTAATCACAATCCAAATTTAGAGCTGAATCCAGCTTGAATGTTGTGTCCATACTTGCCCTAACCGTTCAGGGTTCAACCTCTGCGGTCGTATAAAGCTACGCCCTGCGGAGCATCTGGTTTAGCTTAGTATACCTAGCCGAAGACTATTTGTGCTTTTGCTTTCCATCGTATGTCGCCCGCTGTTAACATTCCGAAAATTTTCTCTCAAAAACCACTGAAGGGATTTACTTTGAACTTGGCACAGTCTATCTTTCATGTCCTTATGCTACATTTTAAGCTCACCTGACCATCAAGTTGCATCCGTCGTCCGTCGTAATCTTTTCACATTTTCATCTTCTTCTTTGAAACCACTGGACGGATTTAAACGAAACTTTATAGGAATGTTCAGTTGAAGGTTCTTTACGAACTTACTTATTTTTGTTCTGGTCCAATGAAAAACAGGGTCGCTATAGCAAACCTTAGATTCTCATTGGCCGATTTTCTAAAATCTTCTCCTCTGAAACTGTTAGGCTAAATGTTTTGAAACTTCACAGTAATGACGAACGACAGATTTATTTGCTAATTTAGTTGCGTGGGAATATTTGAAAGCTTCCGTCCTTCCACCGAAACATTTCTTGTGGACACTCTAGAATCAGCATGCTTCGTTTGATGATAGTCCAAAACAATATCACGGATGCTTTTGAATTTCAAAGTCAGAGGTCAAGGTCGCAGTAATACTTGTAATTGTTTATGTTGTCCATATCATCCCTTTGTGGACACTTTAGAATCAACATCTTTCAATGAGTTTTGACGAGTTTTGATGATAGTCCTTTGTATCTACTCGGAAGCTATCGATTTTCAAGGTAAAAGGTCAAGGTCTCAGCGTGGAAATGGTGGTGTGTGTGCGGTGAAACGTTATTCTGAATCATGCTTTACAGCGTTAAGAGTCGTTACTTTCAGGGTTTTTGTCTCGCCAGCGAATTCTGTCGCAGAAAGCGAGACTTAGGAATAGTGATACGGTGGCGTTAGCGCTTGATTTAAAAGCTTTATTTTCCAGAAGGTAGATGACCTGGATAATTCATACTTTATATATAGATGCCTTATGTTACGAACTTTTCGTCTGTCATGACGATTTTCCTTGTCGTCATTTCCATGGTTCAGTAACTACATGAGAAAAAAATTCTTTTTCTTTTGCAATGATAATTTCTCGCTTAATATAAGTAATAGGATACTCGTATATTTGATATGTACTACCTTGCAAGGTCCTCATGTCTGTCAGTCAGTTTTCACTTGGCCTCGACATCATTGCATGGATCAGTTAACAAGGTTAATGTTTGTTTATGTGTTACATATTTGTTTTTCGTTCATTTTTTTTTCATAAATAAGGCCGTTAGTTTTCTCGTTTGAATTGTTTTACAGTGTCTTATCGGGGCCTCTTATAGCTGACTATGCGGTATGGGCTTTGCTCATTGTTGAAGGCCGTACGATGACCTATAGTTGTTAATGTCTGTGTCATTTTGGTCTTTTGTGGATATTTGTCTCATTGGCAATCATACCACATCTTCTTTTTTATAAGTCCATATCTATAAAGCAATAGGTCTTCTATAATTGGTTGTGCAATGATTGTAAGTTGTTCATGTCCAACTGGCAGGTGACATCTGACCGTGACCTCATTTTCATGATTCAGTGGTCAAAGTATATTTTTTTTGGTGTTTTGGTCTATTTTGCAGATACTATAAGTATCCAGTCAATTATATTTGGTGTATGGAATGTTTGTAAGGTGTACATGTCTGTCTGTCAATAATAATCTGACCTTGACCTCTTTTTCATGGTTGACTGGCCAAATTAAAAATTTGTGATATGGTCTATTTCTCAGAAGTCAATTATATTTCGTGTATGGATTCCATTCTGGCAATAATCATTTGACCTTGACCTCAAGGTCATGGTTCATTGGCCAATGTTACATTTATCTGATTTGGCCTTCTTTCAGATACTAAAGGGATAGTATAACTATATTTGGTGTTGGGAATAATTGTAAGGTGTGTATGTCTGTTAAGTAGGTGTAAGTTGATCTTGACCTATGTTTCATGGTCAAGGTTATTTTTTAAGAGGTTTATTCGGAGATACTTTTAGCAATAGGTAAACTAGATTTGTTGTATGGAATGAGTGCATGAACTACATTTCTGTCTGAAAGGGTTTATCTCACCTTCGTCTCATGTACATTGATCATTTAAATGTTAATTTATTTATAATGCTTGTGGTTTAAACTTGTTTTTTTATACTTACAACATAAGTTATATTATGAACACTGGAACAGGCGAGACATTTCAGTGTGTCCACTCTTTTTCATACGAATCGAAATGTTGCTCATAGTGCTCAAAGCTATGCTAATACGACTCATGTCTATTTTTGAGGAATTTTGGACACAAGACACAAACACCTAACAAGTGAGTGAAAGAGACCGAGAGAGTCGTTGCTCGCAGGGTACCTCATACTACTCGTATGGTTGCTCATACGACTCGTGGCTTTTTCGTATGACTCGTTGGCTTGCTCATACGACTCATGGTTACATTTTGCATCGGCCACAGTCTCTCTTCTCCTCCTTTGCTGTCAAAATAACGCCGAAAGTAGGAAAAGCAAGGTTGTGAGCACGGATCAGAGCAGTGTAGATCACCGGGGGTACCGGGAATAGGAACGGAAAAGAGCCCATTGGAGCGAGAAAAAAAAACAAAAGACAAAGGTGGGGATAAGTTGTGAGGGGAGAGCTATTTTGAGCGAAAAGAAGAAAAGAAAAAGGTTGGGATACGGTGCAAGAGAGCGCAAAAGAAGAAGAATTTTTTTTAGCAAAAAGAACAAAAGACCAACGTTTGAATACGGTGTGAGATAGAGCAAAAGAAAGAGAAGCATTGGAGAATATCTCAGAGAATTGACATACGGAACAAGATGGAACAAGTGTAATTAGCAAACAGTTGATTGACAGTTCAAGTATCAAAAGACCTATATATGTACGCTCTCGGTCTGATATACAACAAAAATCATTAGCATGGTTATTTCCACGTATCATTTTGGAACGTTTACAAAGTCAAAAGCCAAGATCTTTATCAAAAAAAACTACCATATTTTGTACCTGTGTGATAGAAGAACATCGGTTACACCCATTTTCGTAAGGTACTGCTTTGTATATCACTACATGCAAATACAAAAGAGCGAGAGCATAAACCAATTTATTTATTTTGTATCTCTTTCATTTTCATAGCTGTTGAATAAACCAGCGACGCAAACTTAGGTATAGCGCTACTGACTCGTCGACGTTTTCGGGTGGTTTCAGTAGATTTTCCTCCATGTAAATGCATCCCAACTCAAAAATCTCTTCTTCGCATGGGTACTCGTCCTCTTCAGCGCATTCTGATCGACAAAAGTGTAGCACGTCGTCATCGACCAGTCGAATATGCTCCTCAGCATTGAACAAGTCGGGATAAAGATACATGTTGACAGGCCGTCCATGAAAAACATACTCTCTACTTCTCCTAATATAATGAGTGTTCCATACCTGCGCAGTGTCATCTAGTTCGTTCTGTAAAAAAGACAAAGCCATTTTTCATTTTTAATCAGGACAAAAGGCCAATCAAATCACAAGATTTTCAAATGCAATCTGATTAAAATCTTCCCCATTAATTGTACACTACCGTTAGAAGTAGGGCTGATCAGTTTGTTCCAAATGTCACTGTAAAAATCCAATCTTGTTGGCGTAATTGTCTTCTCTAGGTTCTGATTGGCAAACATACATTAAGACGAAACGTCGACTGAAAGTATATGTGTCATTCTCAAAATATGTCCAGATTCAACAACACACGATTAAAAGGTGAGGGAAGTGGGTGTTCCGGGTATGTGCACCCCCTTTTTTTTGGAAAATTTTGTTAAATTCAAGTTAAATATAGGCCAAAATCGGCAAATAGTAGCCTGGCACACCACCACCCCTCATTTGTTCTAGCACCCTTCCTTTTCAAAATTCTCGGATCGTCCCCCTTAGACGGATTTGTTATCACATAAGCAACACGACGGGTGCCGCATGTGGAGCAGGATCTGCTTACCCTTCCGGAGCACCTGAGATCACCCCTAGTTTTTTGGTGGGGTTCGTGTTGTTTATTCTTTAGTTTTCTATGTTTTGTCGTGTGTGCTGTTGTTTGTTTGTCTTTTTCATTTGTAGCCATGGCGTTGTCAGTTTGTTTTAGATTGATGAGTTTGACTGTCCCTTTGGTATCTTTCGTCCCTCTTCTACAATTTCGCGTTACCGAGAAATCCTAATGTGGGTAACTTTTTTCTATGATGTTATTTTTTTTTCTGTTCCAGATCACATTTGATATGTATGTCGTTTACGAGTTTATACGTTAAAATAGGATATTACTTATTACAAAAACTCCTATACGTTACAATCATTAGAAGTCAGGTACAATTTATGGAACAAATGCCAATCAGATACCAAATCATCGAACAATTAAAGCGTGACATACGGAGGCCGCCATGCAGCATGTACACCATGTACGACCGTCTATGTATGGTCCCATAGGGCATCATGAGGATATGCCAACTTAACACCAAGGCAAACCAAATGAGAAACCTTCTCCCAGAAAGAAATTAAAAGATTAATTCAAATACAAACTCTGACAAAGGTTCCTGGCATAAGACAGGCGCACACTTAAACATATGAGGCGGGGTTAAACGTATTTAATGCAGCCTGTCCCTGATATACCAAGATGAGAATAACAATTTTGAACAAGTAAAACGTACAATCTAAATAAGAATTAAAAAGGATCCAATTCATCGAGAAAAATCATAGACAATTTACCATGTTTACAGAAAAAGAAGACAAAACATAAATAAAAAGATTCACAAGAGAACACTCGCTGTTGTTGACAGGCAGCTCAGACAACCTAAACGACTGATACTGAATAGAAAAAAAAACCAAGCACCTCGATATCAAATCCTTCATCCTAAAATAAATTAGTCAAATGAAGATTACTACGATGAATACGGAGTGACATTCCAATGATTTAGTAGATACAGTAGATCGTGTGATGACCTAACTGATAACTAAAATAAAACAATTTTGAAGTGTAAGCCAATTACGTAGTTATGCTCCAAGCAACGTATCAAATAATCTATATTTTCCCTTAAAATACCGTTTGTGAGGGATTGATTAAAAAACATAATACATTCCTTATATCAAAATAAGAGTTTTTAACAAGTAAAACGTACAACAAAAATTGGTATCAAAAAGGATCTTTCAAAGAAAGCCTATTGCCATGAGCTCATATTGGAAGGTAAAATATTTCTACAAATAGAAAAGAAAGGTACCTGAAGTAACTGCATGCAACAAAATTGAATTAGGTTAATGTCAAGTTTGTCTCCTGAAAATTGACCTCGTTCCTGAAGGCCTTTCATCGCCGATATCCATACTTGACAGCACTTCTTTCGAAAAATGCCCCACCAGGACTCAATTCTAGTGTTCATAGTGCTTTTTCCGTAAATGAAAGGTATTGTCACTTCATCTCCAGCAAACAACGTCTGCATTACTGCAACCAGCCCATTTTCTGTGCCCATATCACCTCTCATGCTATATGGATGACCTCTATGCTCTTCTATTGCGTCTATAAAATACCTAGCTATGACTTTTGGATTACTACTAGATCTACCAACTTTGAGCCATATTATTTTCCTGGAAAACCCATCGATGCAAGCATTGATGCATAAGCCATATCTTTTCAATTTATCGTAGGAGTCCAAATGCCAACAAAAATTTGGCCCCCTTGAAAAATATTCTCTTCTTTTTAGTCTTCGCCGGGCTCTAAGATATACCCCCTCTGGATCAATTGTGTTAAGCATGAGGCTAATGTGGTCTCTTTTTATTTTAAACCCGTGCCGCTTACACTTCTGATACATCCAACGATATCCATGCGCTGGTCCGTATGAAGTGACTTGCGTATGAACAAAGTTAAATACAGATCGAATATTTGAGTAGTCTTTTCTACGAGCAAGATTCATTTCTTTTAAATACCTCTTAACCTGACGAAGTGATATACTAATGGCATGATTCATTTGTAAAATCTTGACAATATCTCTATAAAAGAATTCCATTTCAAAATATCTCTTCACCAAACGAAGCACGTTTACCTACAAAAGAAACTGTCAAGATCAAATATTTTTGTATATATCTATAATACTAAAATAACGAGGTCGAATTTGTCAGCCGTCATGGGGTAAAAATGACAAACCAAAGAATTCAACTTTATATATAGCTAATATTAGAACAATGGTGTTGATTAGAATTTACACCACTCCAGACCCGTTTGTTTTCCACATAACATTAACAAGTTCCGGGTAGAATCCGATATCGATATAAATAATATATTCACCTGTTACCTATTACCTTATCTGTACGTTGCGCATCTTACAGGCGCACCACAAAACGGTGTATTTAGGATTTTGCTATATACACGGGTCATAATCAAAGGGTTGACACTTCTAAATTCAATCATTGTCATATTGTTCCCTATTGTAGTATTTTAATCAGTATGACTATCTAAGATGTCAATACGAATACAAAAAATCTGGACTTAAAATAAGGCGTATAGGTAGTTTTGGATTTGTTAGCCGGCATGACTTAAAACAGCGAATCAAAGAATTCAACTTTATTATGCCCCACCTACGATAGTAGAGGGGCATTATGTTTATTGGTCTGTGCGTCCGTTCGTTCGTCCGTCTGTCCGTCCGTCTGTCCGTTCGTTCGTCCGTCCGTCTGTCCCGCTTCAGGTTAAAGTTTTTGGTCAAGGTAGTTTTTGATGAAGTTGAAGTCCAATCGACTTCAAACTTAGTATACATGTTCCCTATGATATGATCTTTTTAATTTTAATGCCAAATTAGAGGGTTTACCCCAATTTCACGGTCCACTGAACATAGAAAATGATAGTGCGAGTGGGGCATTCGTGAACTGGGGACACATTCTTGTTTATAACTAATATAGGACAATGCTGTTATTAAAAAATACTCCAATATTACCTATAACTGATAAAATCCAGGTCGACTGGTTCAAACAGAAAGATTTTGAAAGCAGAGAAAACTGTGAAACTTATAATCGGCATGACTTTATCAGATGACAATACTAGTACTAAAATAAGGCTTACGCATAGTTATATACTTTAATTCAGTCACGGACCTGTGATATCACGGGTGTGTTCTAGTATATACAAATGTTATGACTTTGGAACTTTGTTGTAATTTTTGTCTTTTTGTCTACATACATATAGCAGATCTTCCGATTATCCGACTATAGAATTCAAAAGAAAGAGTTCCTCATATCTCATTGAATTGATAAAATGTTTACCCAAAGGATTACTATACACATAATTGATAAAAATTGGGATGAAAATATAATCCTTTTTAGCTCACCTAACTGAAAGTCAGTGTGAGCTTTCACCATCACGTTGCGTCCGTCATCCGTCGTAAACTTTTACATTTTCACCTTCTTCTCTGAAACCACTTGACGGATTTTGACGAAACTATGCAGGAATGTTACCAACAATCCTACCTTTGTTTTGGTCCAATTAAAAACATGGCCGCTACAGCAAATCTTAGATTATGAGCCTAGATCGTTCATATGACGGTCAATGGCACATTAAACAGATGTTAATATTTCTTCTAAAGGATGAACAAACACAATCAAAACATAAAAATGTACCTCCTCTAAAGTTTGGACGCTGATTTATCAACCCATCAAGAAGTACTGTCCCTTTTTCTACCTTCCTGACGGAAATGATCGTGTTCTTCAGTGTTTACAGTATGATTTCTAAGAGAACTTTATCATGTTTTGTTTATACTGTAAACATTCACTAATTGACGAATTTGTTCAATTGATTTATTCAGATATTGCCATACAGATTTCTTACGCATATCATATATTCCCAGCTAAATGCACCTATAATAGTGACACACCACCATAACATCATATATAAAACAAGCTTTAAAACACACAAATCATACTTACTCTTTCCGCCGTGTTGACTGTCACCATTGTGTAATAAGTTGACACGTGATAAGAAGCAATTAAATAATCCGAGATAACGATATAACAATCCGAGATCTTGATATAACAGTTTCGTTTTCTCGAGATAACGATATAATAATCCGAGATCTCGATATAACAGTTTCGTTTTCTCGAGATAACGATATATTTTTTTATCGAGATCTCGATATAACAGTTTCGTTTTCTCGAGATAACGATATATTAAAGTTTCGTTTTCTCGAGATAACGATATAATAATCCGAGATCTCGTTATAACAGTTTCGTTTTCTCGAGATAACGATATATTTTTTATCGCGATCTCGATATATTAAACCGAGATAACGATTTAATAATCCGAGATCTCGATATAACAATTTCGTTTTCTCGAGATAACGATATATTTTTTTATCGAGATCTCGATATAACAGTTTCGTTTTCTCGAGATAACGATATTTTAAAGTTTCGTTTTCTCGAGATAACGATATAATAATCCGAGATCTCGATATAACAGTTTCGTTTTCTCGAGATAACGATATATTTTTTATCGAGATCTCGATATATTAAACCGAGATAACGATTTAATAATCCGAGATCTCGATATAACAATTTCGTTTTCTCGAGATAACGATATATTTTTTATCGAGATCTCGGTAAAACGGTAATGTTTTATCGTGATCTCGAATTAAAAAAAATATTTTCTAATGTTTTGTGTGTCCCCTTACGGCTTCCGTACATTTCAATATGGGTTGTACCCGCAAATATTTATCGACAAAGCTGTCGGTCCTGAATATAACTGATTAAATAGTTGGGTATGAATACTGTCAGATAACGACATTTTTTTTCTAATGTATGCGTTGTCAGCCTATTTATATTCTTTAATTTAAAAACAGATATATATTGATATAATTATAATCAGTAAAATGATTGACTATACATAAACTGCCAAATTTCAATTGATATTACTTAAACCATCAATGTATTAATTCGAGTGAGGATGTTTGATAAATTTCAGTGTATATTGTGTCCTAAATTTATGATAAGCAAAAGGAAAGTGGCTATATCTCGATGAACGAAAAAATAAATACAGTAGCTTTTCCGTTGCTTTTTCACTGATTTGTACGAATCATGGTAAAAATAGAGATTTATATATATGAAACAAAATATTTCTCCTGTTATACTATGTTACAACTACTGCAAACTTGGTCTGTTTGAAAATAAACATTAAAATCTGTAAATGTGTATCATTATTTTCCAGTTCTCTCCCTTTGACGAAAGCTACACTCTGTAAGTTTAACGCTTCGAGACTACAATTCGATGAAGGATGACATTACTGGTTTTATATCTTTATCTAAGATAAAAAAAAAAAAAAAAAAAAAAACAGTTATATCAGTTGATAGATCCATTTTTTTATTTTTATAAAAATAAGTTGTTTACATGACATTTTAAATTTATTCATAAATAGACTTGATGATTTAAAAAGATTGTTGTTTTATAACTCAAAAAAAGCTTTCTGTCCGGTTTACGCGGATATGATTTTTTAATGGTGCCACGATGAAAGTACATTTGTCCAATTTATTGAAAACAACAACACTGATTTAAATCTTTGAAATATTTGATTTGACGGCAAAAAGAAATGATTCCTTAGGCGATCTGATATAACCGGAAAAGCTCATCTTAATCGACTGAACAAAAGTTGATGACGACAATAACAAGTATACTATAAATTGACTTGCACCCATGTACGTGGTACCAGTGCTTTCTGAAAGAAATACAAATACGTAAGTACTATATGTTTGTTTTATTTTTTATTATATGATACCTTTATAATATGTACTTGTATCTTTAATAATAAAGGATTTTAGTTATGATAATTAAGTTTTTACAGTAAACAAATTTCGATTACCCATGATGTTTTTTTCAAATTTAACAAATACATGTAACAGTCAATATGATTAGTATCATTAATATAATTTTATTCAATTTAATATGAGTGTACGTTTTATTTTTATTTTTTGTTCAGAAAAGCAACTACGATTACATGAATAGAATTTTAGTGACCAAGGAATGGAAATGTCATCAAAAATAACGTTTTTCATTTTGATTTGGATGATGCTTATAACCAGAGGTTCTGGTAAGTTGGACTTTTTTCTCATTCAAAGTTCAGGGGACTAGGTCACAATGTTCGGACCAACGACTGCCCGCATTTAAGACAAATCCCTGATCAAGTACTATTATATGGCTAATGTTAAATTAATTTTTTTTTCATAGTTTTACAATATACAGTTCTTGTTAAACCTATTTGCCTCACTCGCTCTTTCTCCTAAACTCCTACAGTGATCGTTTCCTTTCCGGAACTATTTTTCTTTTACTCCATCATTAGTCCTAGAATAGTATGCGTATCGATGCTGGAACCGTCGGGTAGTTTGTCGTTCTCCATTAACAAATCAATATAAGTTTCCGTAATTTCATGATTGAAAAGCGAAGTTACCTTTTATAACAAGAATGAAGGGATATTTAAGATCTAGCGGTACCTGCATGTATAAGTAATGTCAGGAAGGCAACATGTTTGTGCCATATGAATATACTTTGAACTATTTTGACTTTCTTCGTTAGATTTTTCACGTCTTATTTCACCAGTTAGTACTAAAAATCCCATGAACATGATTCTAGAACAAAGCTCATATACAAGGTGAGTTTAATTGTTGAAGGTTTAATGTCCAGCAGGCGATATTTCAAAAACATTTAGGACGAGATCTTATGAAATTAAATGTAATATGATTTTAACCCCGCCACATTATTTATGTATGTGCCTGTCTCAAGTCAGGAGCCTGTAATTCAGTAGTTGTCGTTTGTTTATGTGTTACATATTTGTTTTTCATTCATTTTTTTATATAAATAAGGCCGTTAGTTTTCTCGTTTGAATTGTTTTACATTGTCTTATCGGGGCCTTTTATAGCTGACTATGCGGTATGGGCTTTGCTCATTGTTAAAGGTCGTACGGTGACCTATAGTTGTTAATGTCTGTGTCATTTTGGTCTCTTGTGGACAGTTGTCTCATTGGCAATCATACAACATCTTGTTTATATGAACCATTTTAATTCAGCTTTTTTCATGCGATGTACCTCAAACAGTTACATGCTTCATATAAAATACAAGTTGGTCCTACTTTGAGAAAATCAAATTTGGCTCATATTTATCTTCCGAACTAACTAGCGGGAGATGCAACAATTTGAATTCGAATCAACTATCTCCGTCGTTTTAAGACTATAACAGTCCCACTAGTTCAGCGGGGTTTTTTTATAGACTAGTGTATTGAACGAGTTACTATAAAAAAAAAAATACGTTTACAAATATATATATTAGTTATATTTCCAGTTTTTTCTTTTATCTTATTAAATGTAGAGTCAAAATATTGTGTGTCCTGATTGTAATGTTATAAGATATTATTTTTAAATTCATGTATACCATTGTTTTGCCAAAGATAAACCTTTTTTCCTGCAGAATATTCAGACATGAACAAGTCCAATAAATATTTTTAAAAATGTAGTTTTTATTAAGTGGTACATATATCTAGGAGAATTTGTGTACATTAGTTGTACTTATACTTTGAATTTTATTTTTAATGATCAGGTTGTTCTTGCAACGTTGCATTTTCCTCGTACATAACCGAGGCTAGTGCAAATTCACAAAGTGCATCTATGACAGACGGAGCCATCATTAAGTTCGACAGAACAGAGGCAAATTACGGTGCAGGATATAGTACCAGTACAGGAAAGTTTACAGCCCCGTCCTCTGGTGTTTACGGGTTCACATGGACCTTTTGCGTCGATTCACGTACTACTGACGGCGGTGCTTTGAATTACGGAGAATACGGCACAGAATTGATGAGGGGCAATTCCGTCATTGGAGTATTACATACAGATACGGAAACGAAACTAGATGACGCATGCACAACAGGCTTTGTCATCAAATACGTAACTGAAGGAATGGAAGTTTACGTCAGAAATAATTATGCTCACCAGGGTAAAATCTTGAGCAAGGAGAACCATAGCAGAACAACATTCTCCGGATGGAAATTGTATCAATAATATTTGAATTTGATAGTTTGATTCACCTGCTGATATATTGCTGGGGAAAAAAGATAAAATGATTTTAGACAGAACTGTTTCCTTTAATATTTAACGTCTTGAATTTTAATGAACATTTCACTATTTTACAAAATTAAATCTAAATTAATAGTCTTCATGTGTTATCTAATACAGTCCGGATTGGACTCATTTGTATGAATGAATTCTTTACTTCAAGATTTGTTGTTTATATTGCCAAACCCAAACGCCAATATTCCACACTCAGTTCCAAAGCATTAAGTCCAAGTTAAAACATACATAGAGGTAGGAAGATGTGGTATGATTGCCAATTGTCTCAACTCTTCATACAAGTCACAATTTATAAAAGTTAACCATTATAGGTCAAAGTATTGTCTTCAACACGGAGCATTGGTTTCAACCGAACAGAAAGCTATAAATGGCCCCAAAAATTTCTAGTGTAAAACCAACGGTCTAATCTATATTCAAAACGAGAAAACACATCAACAAACGACAAATACTGAACATCAGATTCCTGACTTAGGACAGGTGCAAACAATTGCAGCGGGTTTAAACATTTTAATGGTACCAAACCTTCACCCTTATCTGAAACAATAGTGTAATATCACAACATATAAAGACACAATATAAAATAGTAATTGAAATGGCTTAACTCAATCAAAAGACATATTAACACAAGTGAACATACACATAAATAAAGGCAACAGTAGTATACCGCTGTTCGAAATTCAGAATCGATTGAGAAAAATGTATCTTTTACAATTATATCTGCATTAACTCTAAACGAAATAAAATCATGGTTGAAAGGGTAAGCAACTTTTTATATTATCATTTCTCTTGCGTTTCCAGTTAGTCCAGTAGCCGGTATATTTCATGGCTATGATTCTAGCAAAAGCGAAATGGTCAAATAGATAGTGGACATGACTGTGGTACCTATAACGGAGTGAAAATATTTTTAGTAATTAGAGATAATTGTTTGGCAAACAACCAATTTGAAGAGATTATTTCAGTCCTCATTCCGTCATACAGTTGGATAAATTCACATTCTACACAAGCATTAGATTAAACGTCTTCATGTTGACCAACCTTTGCTGCGTATTTAAACATCCATAATAGTATATGAGACACCCAACTTAGGCAAAGGGCTTCGGTATTTGGTTCATTAATGATTTTTTTATACACTAGATGTATAAAACTTGAAAACAGTTTTGCTCAGTAATTTTCTAGTTCAAGGTTCCATAGTTTTTTTTAAACCTGTTCACATATATAGCTTCCCTTGTAATACGAATGTTGATTTACACTGTTTAATTCTTACCAATATCGAATTTTAACCTAAAACCCAGCTTCGTTGGATAGCAATTTTGGTAGATTTAGTTAGTAAAAGTGAACCACCAGTTTAAATGAAGTACACATTTTCTATAGTCGTGAGTGCAGTCATAGGCTAAACCACGAAATCAAGTATCCACGAAAATACAACTTTTGCTCATTCTACGAAAATCGATGATCCAGAGGTTATAAATTAATCAAAAATTTCCGAGTACTAAACGGCGTTGTCTTGAATACCTGTGGCAAAGCCGTTGTCAAGAATTTTCACATAAAACAACAACAACAGATAACAGAGACTTATGCTTTGGTAATACGTATTTTCATACTTGAAAGCTTATCTTCGAACAACAAACAGGAGCAAAATATTACATTTTTACGGACGCCATCACGAGATGGTTAAACATTATAGAATATGTGTTTCATAGATGACATCGGACATGTTATAATTGTCGTAATTACAATCCCAAATGTGACATACTGAATTCGAATTTTCTCCTGTTTGTACTAATATGGGCGGTTGCCATAGGTGCAGCAGTATATGTTACCCTTCCCGAGCAACTGAGATCACCACCAATTTTGGTTGGGTTTATGCTGCTCAGTCGTTAGTTTTCTTTGTTGTGTTTTGTGTAATGATGTTTGTCTTTTTCTGTTTTAGTCATGACGATGTCAGTTTATTTTCTCCTTTGAGTTTGAATGTCTAATTGGTATCTTTCGTCAAACTTGTTTACTTCATTTTTAATTTTCAACAAGTCGTAAAGATATTTCACTTTCAAAGAAGAAAACTTTCTGCAATGAACGCATGAATAAAAATTGTCTATAGTTAGCTGCATGCTATAAATCTATACAGAATGATGTAGTCCTTGAAATGTTGGTCATAAAGTCACCAAAGAGTCCCATATTTGCTTTCTTTGTTCGTTCATTTACTAAATGATCCGATGATGAATTACAAAACTGTAGGTGCAAACTCTTGACGACAATCATGATTTAACCAAAGATACTCATCAACACGAACCTCGACACAAATAGTGATGATGTAATGACTAACACTACCCGAGTTGAAATTTATCGATAAACCCTTACTATATTTTTCATAAACATTTTAGGATGTATTTAGGTGAAATTAGATAAAACAAGAATTTAAAATTTATTCTATAAACCGGAAGAGCATTAGTTAAGGTTAAAATAAGCTTAAAATATTAATTGGTCATGGAGCTCCTTTTCGAGATACTTTATATTTGCATTGGTATTATTTGGGTCTCAAATCAAAAGAAAGAAAATCAAGAGACTGCTCAAATACTGATAAATGACATTTCATGAGCTATTAAGTCTTATATGAATAGATAAATGAATGTTATGGGGCAAAATATATTACCTTGTATCGTAGATAAAAACACCAAGGAGTCCGAACATCTGACATATAAAACCTCACCTAAGTACATCCTTAAAGGCATACGATACAATTACAGGAGTTATAACTCTTAACTATAAAACCATGTTCAATCCAACATTTTTACATAAGAAAAATTCTGTACCAAGTCAGGAATATGACAGTTGTTATCCATTCGTTTGATGTGTTTGGGTTTTTGGGTTTGCCATTCAATAAGGGACTTTTCGTTTTGAATTTTCCTCAGAAATCAGTATTTTTATAATTTTACTTTTTACATATGGGATAAAAGATGAATCCTTCGACTGATTTAACCAATAGTTTGAAAACGTATACATAGACCCCAGGGGCCTCTTTTTAAACATAACATGTGGCTTGATTATGTATGAAGATTATTAGTACCATTTTTAAAGAACAAATCACCTATGGTTTATCTTTAGATAAGATAAATATACAGCAAAAATTTCTTCTAAAATCAAGTTTGATAAAAATAAATCATTATTCCAAAGAATTGTTCACAAATTTAGAAGATACTTGATTGTAGAAGATATTCAAATGCTTTAACAAAAATCCGCTTATCTTTTGAAATTAAAAAAAAAAGTTAGATATATATATGCATGTAGCTGTAAATGCCAAAGCTCTGTGTTGAAGACCGTACTTTGAATTATAATGGTTTTTTTATACACATTGTGACTTGGATGGAGAGTTGTCGCATTGGCACTAAGACTACATCTTTTTATGCATCGTATGACCTTAAAGTCAGTCAACAATGAAATCTCGGTCATGTTGACCTTCTTTGTAGTTATTGCATATAAAGCATATTTCTCTTTTATATTTGGTTTCCGGAATAGATCTAGTGGTGATACACGTAGATAAAAATAGACACTGAGCGCACTGCATAGACTGATTTAAGCTTACTAAAGCATGCATAATATCTGATAAAAATAAATGCTGCACAATTATATATGTGAAAATACTGTAAAATGTAGTTTTTTTTTAACATTTTACAGAAAAAGGTCGATCGTAACATCAATTCCAACACAGAATAAAGTGTTAAAATGTTACTTGTATAAATTATCCACTTACAGACGAAGACACACCAGTATGAAAATCATATGAGGACGTATATTATTAGTTACATCGAAGCTCTCACCCCATATATATCGTATTAGGTCACTAGCACACCGTGTAACGAAATTTATCTTACCGACTATCTTCACATGTGGTATTTTGACTAGCGGCCTGTCAAAGTGATAAAGTCTTCAATACTTAGTATTAAGATTCTACTTCCATTTGTCTATACAGAAAACATATGGCAACAATAACAACTTTTTAGCTTAAACTCTTATTTAATGAATTTATTTCAATCGTTCATTACATGTATCAATTTATTCGTCTGTTGAATCCTTTTACGTTTTTTTGTTTTGAAAGGGAAGTTATGCCAACAATAAAAACGTGTCAGCTGTATGTTTTATAAACTTAATTCAACCTTTCATCATTAATTTCTTCCTCTGTTGAATCCTTTCAGATTTTTCCTCACCGTGTTGTTTTTATAAAGGATTGTGGCATCTTTTCGGTTTCGAAAGGGACGTAAATCCTTACTAACCCCATATGATTGCTTACCATGTATGGTAACTAACCCTGTATTTTTAGGACACCCTATATCAAATATATACAGTCACCACGTGTAGTCCTTAAACCAATCATATCCCCATAGATCTATAGGAGATAAGATAAAATATATAGACAATGTCCATAAGACATATCAATAACAAATTAGTACTACACAGAACTATTTTGGAAGGTATATTTACAAGATTCAAAGAATGGACGATAGTTCACCTGGCCCTACTGGTCATGGAAGCCAGTAAATGAAGAAAAAAAACCAGATTTAAAAGTTTGAAAATAACAAATTTACATAACGATCTGAACAGTGAATTGCTTATTTGTTTTATATGTAGAAACATTATTTACATATTTTGATAGCTATAACTGTAGATACTAGTAGCTTTAGTTTACTGAATTTCTAAAAGTAGAATACTAACCGAACGGTTTTAAAACAATTATTTGATTCCTACACTTATTCTTACTGTATCCTGATATTCCATTTAAAAGGTCATATGACGTATTAATGAATCAACGACGAAACCTACACTTCAATTTTTTAACCGACTAGAAAAAGAGTCTTGTCATAATTTTATGGATCGATTCGTATCTATATAAATGTAGACTTGGATTTAAATCCCACATTGTGTACAATACATTTCAGTGAGGTAGGTTTATTTTGTTACAATAATTATTGTATTTCTATTTAACGTTGTATTCGGTAGAATTGTATGGAAATTATTCCTTAGGTTTACGTTAATTGTTCGAAATTTTACTTTATTACAATGAACTAGCCGTTCAAGAAAAAATCAGCATATTTTAATTATCTAAAATCAAACTTTTGAAATAATTCGTTTTGTTTTTGTTTTGCACTAATTTCCATCATGAAAGTAAAATAATTGATGTACATGTATGCCTTTTAAAATACCTGAAATCAGTGGTATATTTGAACGTCCAAAAAGAATTAACATCGGAAAGATCGTCAATAGAAAGAACCAGTTTAACCAATTTAGATAGTAGATATTGTTCAACTGTGATAATTGTTGATATAAGACATGTCAGGAATTTTAATATGATTCCCTGTTTTAGTTTTAACAATATTACGGACTAGATCTGCACTCAACTATATTTTATTTAGTGAATATAAATTTGTAGTTAAAGTGTTGATCATTTCTCATTTTGTATAATATAAATATTTTTTTTACCCTGCATAAATGATTTTTAAAAAACGTATAAAAATGATCTGAATTTAAATCAGCTTCAATAGAACATATTCCAGCAAACGGTGCATGTTGTGAAACATACATCGCTATCCAAAATGTGAAGTGTTGGATTTGCTAAAAAGACAAACAAGGTTGAATTTGTCTCCCCAAAAAAATAAAGACGAGAATCGTATTCTGAAAAGAAAATGATGTATCTGTTAGCCCATGTTTCTTTTGAGTCAAGTATCGTTTTTTCATGTTTGAACATTTTTTACAACAAAAAAACTATCCTGTGCTTCAGTCGTTTTCGTATGTTTGTGTTGTTCATATGTGTTTCTCGTTTTTCGTTTCACAAAAAGATAAGAACGTTGGTTTTCCTGAATGACTTGTTTAACACTGTTCATTCTGTAACCTTGTAGAACTTACTGTTCGATTCCGTGTTGAAGGCCTTACTTTCACCTACAATTGTTAACTTTTTATACATTGTGACTTGGATCGAGAGTAGTTTCATTGGCACTCAAACCATATCTTCTTATTTAAAGATAAAGCAACTGTCATCTTGAATTTAGGATAATAAACTTGACTTGTCTTTTAAACATATAAAAATATGCCAATGAAACAATTTTCTACTAGAGCCTAAATGATTGGATGAAAGCAGATATAGGCTGCACGATAAAAATGGACAAAACCCATACCGTTTGAAGGGTACAAAAAAATGACGTGACAAAACGTATTACAATTTAAACGATTTTATCTATTAGCAATAATGTATAAGATTTATTTAATTACAATTAACGCAAACAAATATGACATTTAGAAACAAACGTCAACCACTGAATAACAGGCTCCTGACTTGGGATAAGCACATACATAATGTGGTGGTGTTTTATACATAAACTTTGTTTTAGTCCTTTTGTTATTTTAAAGGTTGCATGCACTTAAAGTCTGCCTGTTTTCATTAGTTCTATGAGATGAAAGCATCTGATAGATTGAAAGTAACTTATGAGTGTCGTGCATATACATGTTGTATGTTTAATTTATGCATGTTGCAGACAATTCAAGATGCATACTGGCAGATAATTTAAAATTTACAGTTGATAGTTCCAGTTTTTATTGATAGATGTTTTATGACCCCATATAGGGGCCTATTGTTTGTTCGTCTGTTCTGC
The DNA here is from genome assembly GCF_963676685.1 of Mytilus edulis. Lineage (NCBI taxonomy): Eukaryota > Metazoa > Mollusca > Bivalvia > Mytilida > Mytilidae > Mytilus > Mytilus edulis. The sequence goes on from NC_092348.1 coordinate 39,716,278, forward strand.
TTTAGGTTAAAGCTTTTGGTCAAGTCAGTTTTAAAAAAAAATGGTCAAGGAAGTTTTTTGCTGCAGTTGAAATCCAATCAACTACTTTGGACACATTCTTTTTCTGATAAGATTTGATCGGCATGTGTGACATTGTTTACATCTTTTAAATATAAGCATACATCATGCGACTGGATGAAAAAATGTCATTCGTGTTTTATGTTCATGGTGTAAGTGAATTTATGGTTCTTACTCTTCTAAACTTGTTTAACATGTGTTTCGGTTACTTGCGAAGTTGAACAGCGAACATGGTAATGCATTTTAATATTTTCAATTACAGGTTTAACGAGCTGATGTTTTGTTTATTTAACATTAGCTAGAGTCATATTTGACAATCAGATCTCACAAAACATGTTTAACCCCGCTGCATTTTTTTGGCTTGTCCTAGGTCATGAACCCCTGGCCATTGGTAAGTCTTGTATGCCTTTTTATCATTTATATGATTCGAAGTTTAGTGTGACGTCTGTTTTTGTTGATCTAATACACATTTTGTTTTAGGGACCAGCTGCCGCTTCCGGATGCAGGATTTTCTCGCTGTGAAGACACATTTAAGGCCATGGTACATCATCCGTTTTTATTTTCAATGAGCTTTATTTATATTATTGAATATTTATAGTATAAAAAGTAATCCGAATTCTTTGGAAAAAGTATCTCAAAGAAGGAAAAATATGTTTAGTCTTATACGTTTTATATTTCAGATTGAACACGATGTACTACAATATAGTTAGATTACTTGTCATTGCATCGTATACAGACGTAGTTATATTATGTCCAGACTGCAATTGTTCTACAAGTTGGCCATACATTGGACAAGTTAAAGTAAATTGCAGTTCAGAAGGATTGACTGTCATCCCAACCAACTTCCAAAGTGACTCATACTTCATGTAATATGTCTCTTATTTGCCAGTCTTTAATTCTTAGTTATTACTTCAAAAACAGTATGATAGTTACAAAAGATGAACATTTGTTTTAAAAATTATAAAGAATAAAAAACTGTCGTGAAAAACATTGCAAAGACCTGGTATGAACCCAAAAGGCGGATACCAATGAAATATAAAATGTTAATATATCTGTAAGAAAAATGTAAATGGTATAACCTTTTCTACAAATTACATATTTCATTTGGTAGAATTTGAAATAATGACTAAATATTTAATATATGTTTTACGATAATATATATCATTTTGAAAGTTAAAAAGACATCACAAGTACTGCATTTACATGATGTGTTATCACAGATCTTACCATCTTTGTGACTCAGTAGTTACAACCCTTAAATGTGTTTGTTAGATAAGATTACTTTGACAATTTTGCCATCCTTTTGCAAGTGAGAGGTCTAGTGCTATAAAACCAGGTTCCATCCACCATTTTCTACATTTGAAAATGCCCGTACCAAGCCAGGAATATGACTGTTGTTGTCCATTCGTTTGATGTGTTTTGTCATTTGTTTTTGCCATTTGATTAGGGACTTTCCGTTTTGAATATTCCTCGGAGTTCTGTATTTTTGCGATTTTATTTTTTGTTGTTTTGAACAACAGTGTATATTGAATCTACAAGTAGATTACCTAAAATATCGTGTTGCTTTTACTATTTCAGAAATATGGTTGACGACTCCATTTCCACAATCGGAGCATTTCAAAATAAAACATTATCATATAATGTGTAAGTATAAGCTGTTTTTATTTTCCTAATATTCAGTTATGTGACTTATGTGTTGTAGACTCACAATTTCCTTTCCCTGCTCAGAGAATCGAACGAAAAGTAGTCTATCAAAACTATTTTGAAATTATACGTTGACAAAATCATTTTTATCGAGTAAAACTCCCTGTAACAAAAGACATAATGTGACTATAGTCACGAGTTTGGTGACCGACTTTTCTCATATGGCTTTTAACTTTTTAATTTTTTATACTTCTCTATCCTCAGAAGGCTTCGGTGTAAATATTACTGATGAAGTCAAATTATGAATCAAACAATTCATTCACATTCGTAAATGGTTTTTAAAAAAAAGACGAAACCGGGTACATCTTTCACTGGTAGTACGTATGCGTAATCGTCATGATGTCGGGGGTTTCGTTTTTTATTCTTTGTCAATAGCTGAAAATAGGTATTTGTGGATTTTAAATCGAGCAAAACTAGATTTTTCAAACGTGTTTGGTTGTATATCTTTCTGTGTGAAGTGTTACTCTATAAAATGCCAGCATGTGACATTAATATGTCTCCTTGTGTTTGTCATGTATAAGACAGATTCTATCGATATATATTTAATTGTGTTCGTCTTTTTTGCTTATCGTCAAAATGTTAGTATTTATAAAAAGAAATAAGAGTTTGGTTTTTGTGTTCAGATATTTAAGATAAACTCATATAAATACTACTTGGGAAAGTAATAACTGTAAAATTTTCACGTTATTTATGATGCACCAAAAAGTGATAGGGAACCAATAGCCTACATTACATTCTATTTTATCAGATAATGCCATTTTGAAGTTGTTAAACACTTTTTCAGAGGTTTGAGTGCATTTGCCAAGAAAAACACATTTTCATATAACATCGACATGATCAGCGTAGACAATCTGTAAGTATAAAGTTTACATTAAACTATTTATAACCATGTTATTACAGCTGAATGTTAAACGTGTTATAATCATATTATTTTTGTCGTCTTTAAAAAGCCGACCAAAATAGCAAAAGAAAAGACGAAACTAAAATTTCATAAAAACAGATAGAAGAAAAAAGTTCTCCATTTGAGTAAATCGATCATTCACCGTCAACAACTTTGATAAAGTAAACTTGAACTAGATGATACATGTAGTACAGAGAAACACATAATCTGTCCTTTGTTTTGAGTTTTAATTTCTAATAAATCCGAATTTAGTTGTAATATGTGTCATCTTTGTACCTGTTATGTGAAAAAAAACATATTGTAATACCGTTTTACTTATATGCATATGCTTTAACAAAATATTAAGGACACTATGTGTTTACTAGTATGTGAAAAGGGTAATTTTGTTTTCTTTAAATTATGCTAATTTTGAGTGCACTATACGTGTATGCATCATATTCATTGGCATATGCCCTGTACATTATTTCTAGAAATCAAACAGCTCTCATTCTCATTCCTATATCATAAATGTTTGTTTCACTAAACAAAATGTCGCCTTACGACATATTATATTGTGCAGTAAAAAAGGGAAAGTTAATCTGAATTCCCCACAGCGGTTCCGTAATTATGTGTTTTTTTTATTGTATTTGACAACTTTGTTTTAATATTGCTGTCTTTGTTCAGAAGCCTCGATTGGTCCTTTTCTCAAACTGCCGTATCTTAATTACTAAATTATTAGAAATACAAAATCATACATGCACAATTAGTAAATCGTTTCATTTTATCATTCTTTTATGAACAGATATCTTCAGTCCTTCTGTGATTGCAATGTTCCCTTTTGGTCCTGGCTGAAATCAAAAGCGTTTACTATTGACAGTGTATCCTGTTTTGATCGGGATAATGTTCTACTGTCAAGTCTTCAAGCAAGCGATTTTGATAATTGTTTCTGTAAGTATTAAACACTACGATAATACATGTGTGAGAAAGGTTAAAGTTAACCATTTAATATATTTTAAACAATACAAATATGAAATATGCTTTGTAAGGGAGGCGTGCAAATTCGAATCAATTGTCATGATATTGTGCTCTAATAATAAACAATGTGACTGTTTACAACTGTAAAATATTAGTTATTGGTTAATCTTCAAGTTGAAAAACGGTTGAACAGTTGTATACAATGTATTTTTATATGTACCACTAGTTAATTAATTTTGAACTGAACAGCTGTTTACAGATAAAACCAGAAATTATTAAGTCATGATAATCCCTCAAGTAATACTAGTATTTAGACTTACCCCAGTAGGCAGCACTTCGGTGTTGATATGCATCAATATCAATTATATGGTCACAGGTTTCAAAAGTATGAATTATTCGAAATACCAAGGATTTTTATCCCAGGCATAGATTGCCTAAACTGTATAACTTTTTGGAATTTTGGATTCTCATTGCTCTTCAACTTTGTACTTGTTTGGCTTTATAACTATTTTGATCTGAGCGTCACAGATGAGTCTTGCGAATCAAATTATAAGCCTTGTACCTTCGATAACAATATAGATTACCTTAGCCGTATTTGGCACAACTTTTTCGAATTTAGGGTCCTCAATGCTCTTCAACTTTATACTTATTTGGCTTCCTCACTTTTTTATCTGAGCGTCACTGATGAATCCCTTGAAGACGATAAGTTTGTATCGCGTATCAACTATTAAGCCTGGTAACTTTGATAACCATTAGCCAAAACAGTAAATTCAGTACTGTGCCGATAATAAGCTTTCTTTCAATAAAGATCTGTTCAGTCTACGTTCAGGCGATTAAATGTTCGATATTTTAAACTGTAAACAACAACATCATTGCCATTGTCTACAAAGATACTATCGAACAGTAATGAATTGGCTATAAGTGACATTATCTGAACATTACTAAATTAACTGTAGTGGATAAGACTGTCAACTGAACATGACTGCATAATTAGTTCTTCAGATTTCGGTGATGTTGTGATGAACATGACTGTTGAAGACTAAAACTAATTTACGGATTTTAAAAATTGTGAGATGACATATTCATAAGACGGTTTTAAGATATATTGAAAAAGTCCAACGTGACCCTCAGCTTTATCCAAGTGCATCAAAGAAATACATATGATGTTTACATGAGACTTGAATAAAGAAACACATTTTTTTTTAATAAAAGCCAACACGAAATTTACATTTGTAATCTAAAGAAACATATTTTGCTAGGAGCTCTCACAGACACTGGATATATTAATTTAGATTGTTTGTGTAGACCAGAAGTTGTATAAATATCATAACGCTCCCAGATTTTACAAACTCATCAAAGATAAGAAAGATAATTTGTCACAGATTTAAATTGAGATTGATATGCAAATGTATTTCATGTTTTACTCGCTGCATGTTATGTTTGTTTTCTGTTGCTTCAACTGATAGATCTATTGTTGACACTGTTTACAATTTCGCTGTATATGTTAACACTCTCATGTTTTCTAAAAAGAAATAGTTTTTATGTGTTCAATTTCAATGTAAATTTAAAAGTAAATGTTTGGTTTTTCTATTTCGTATCCAGTTCAAATGTAAACTAGTTTAAGTGTTGAACAAGAAAACATAAAACAAGAGCCATAAACCCCATAAAACAATGTAACCCATGTTATCATATTGCATTTGGCTTATATACTTAATTAATTCAGTTTACAGAAATCTAAAACATTATAATTGCATGATTAAATGTGTTAATCGCTATTCACAGACAATTCTTGTCATCCGGATTACTGTTCGAATGGAGGATCTTGTAGTCAGGACAGTTATGGCGATTTAATATGCTCCTGTGTTAGTAGCTGGAGAGATGCTTTATGTACAGGTTAGAAATATAAATTATTAATTAACGTGTTACGGGATACGCTTCCCTTTTTTTGAAGAAAGCATCGCATGGATTTTTAAACGGATGTAATTTGTTTTGTGTCAAAATGCTGGCTTTTTCAAAACAATTTGTTCATTAAATGACTTCAGGGCAAGCTCTTAAATAATAAAGACATATTGTAAACCAATGAATAAAGTTGCATAGAATAACTGAAACATACATAAAAAGTGTACGGATAGAGATAGAGAAACCACTATGTAGTAAAAGTTCGTAACATAAATATACTTAACAAGTTCGTAACATAAATATACTCATCAAAAACACATCACTGTATTATATATAATTTATCTTCCAGTGGTATTGAATATTTTAAAGAAACAATACCATTGTACACCATTTTGTGATTAATTATTTAACGAAAAAAATCAATGGTAATTTGGACACTCGGTGATAAATCCTTTATTTACTGTGCCATGGAAATGTTTTATCACTGATACTGAAACGTCTTATTTATGAATATTATAAACAATTCTATAACTTTGAATGTATCTTTAGATCATTGTCTCTTGCGTTCAATATGGTGACCCTTTGGGGTAAAAATAAATGTACATAAAAATAAATATTTCTTATCATGCTTATACCTGCATAGTTAATTCATTGTATAATAATATTTCTACCATGGTTGTTGTAACTTGTTAAGTATGCACATGTGCTGTCTTTTGTATGACATGATTTGGATTTTTTTTTTTGAAAAGAGAAGTTCTTCATTCATTTCCTAGGATTTACTTTCGAAAATATAGAGAACAAAATCAAAATCTCTTTGTATGGTTAAATATAAAAAGATCACCATTGGTTATGTTAGGGTATGTCTAGTTGCTCAGTCTTATGTTATATATTGTATTTTGTAGACTGATGTATGTTTTATGATCGTGTTCTGATTTTTTTACCATGAAATTTGTAGGTTGCCATCAACTGATAAATTTCAATATATTGTATCTTCTGTTTCTCTTTATAAAGTTCTCAATAGTAGTAAAAAGCTTTACATTGTATATTTTGTGTAGATTGCTGTGTAATGATATAATCATTTACTAACCTTAACATATGTATATATATATTGATATTGTTATGTGAGTTAACAGTAACTGTTATTAAATTTAGTCATATGTTTGTACTTCAATATTTAACATATTTGAATAACATATTTTATTTTATAGCGCTATTTCATTCAGGTAAATGTTGTTATAGATAAATTCCATCGTCAGTAATGCAAATGCATATTACAGATGATTATTAATTTACTCTCAATGTTTATATCTTGTTTGCTATTTGTCTGTTACAACAAATATATTTCTTCTTATATTTTACAGGTTTGAACATGGCTGTGAACATTGCGATTGCATAATAGCTCACTAACTTTTTATTTAAGTAAAAAACGATGATTAATCGTATTCAGTTGTGTCGCAATAAAGGATTGTAGAACAGAATTGCAGCTGGTAATCTGTACCAAATATAATATATGATGGTCAACCATTTTGACCAACAAGATAAATAATTTTTCATAGATTCATACAATAAGCTTAGTAGCATTCAATTTTAGATTATGTGTATCTTAAGTCATTTATCTTGCTCTGTGTAAGTGTTCTATGGGTTTTTGTCGTTAATTCTTCTTGTAACAGATTTTATATGTTCAGCAATTGAGAAACTCGTATTTAATTTGTCGTTACGGTTCGTGGGAGTAAATAGGGATTTTATTTTGACAATATTCTCTGGATCATGTTTTTAGCAGAAGGATAGAACAATCAAATCATAATGGAAAAAAAGACTGTTCAAGTGTCAATATTCTATACAGGGGCATTAAGAAAGACATCTTTGAGTTCAAATATTATGTATGGAATTAAAACTTAAACATACCTAGCTCAAATTGACTAAAGTTCTCATGGGTTGTAGGATTTAATAATTTGTGGATTCATTAAATCAGATATCACATTCACAGTAGCTAAATAAAGCATGCATTCAGACTCGTTAAGAATTATTCCCAGCAAGTGTTATGATCAAGATAAGGGTTTCATGTTCCCGGATTTACATGACAGATCAACCATTGCTCATGGTTTTATAATATCATAAATTAAAAGAACACTAAATACATTGAATTAAAGCTGTTATGTTTGGGTGGGTTTTTTTTTTTTTTGTTTCTTTTTTATTTCAATTTGAGTTTTACTTTAAAAAAAAAATCAATCTGAAAAAACGATTTAAAAAAATACTACTACTGCCACCATCGTTTTGATTGATTCATTCGTTGTTGGTTACTTAACCTTCAGTGGCAACTATTTCATGCATATTTAGAACAACTGGTTATTTGAAGAAAATTTGTACTCAAATTCGATTGCACTCACTATGTAGTTTAGAACATTAATAACATAAATCATTGAGCTTGATTTGATGTGTACGAATTGCGTGTCTGTTTAACCTACACTCAACATTTGTTGCATTCTTATAAATTGTTTGTCCCTTGTAAATTTTATATATATATCTTTTCAGGGAACCTTTATTCTCATGCTAGGCTGCAGTACTCATATGGTAATAGGGTCGCATTCGGTAAATTCACAATAAAAAAAGGATAATTCGGTAGTAGCTAACATATGTACCACATATATTTTTTCGTATCTGACAAAAATAATTGACCAAACTATGATGATGTTTGTAAAATTTCCAAAATGAAAAATTCAACTAAAGCGCTTGGAAGCCTGAATGCAATAACTACCTTCGTGGTATCCCTGCATCAAGGTTACAATGATAGTAAATCTATAATAATATTGGTGACATATTATCTTTTTCAGAAAAGACGTGGGCTATTTGGAAAAATTGGAAATATTTTCCTAAGTGACTGAAAAGAATACATTTGAAATCTGAATGAATTCAGACATGATTCGTTCCTTCCTCTATTTCAGGCACGTACAGACGGTCAACGTCATTTTCAAACAAAGGTGCCCCTAAAACAATCACACATTCGAGTATTGTGCTTACATTCAGAACAAACTAGACCTAAAATTAAAAGACTATAAAAGACAATTTAATGAAACTGTTCGTCTTTTATTACAAATATTCAAGAGAACGGATTTAGTTACTATAAGTTTTGTTCAATATGCATTCATTATAAGATATGTTAATATATTGTTATTGGAATAGTAAAATATGAACGAGAAAAAAACTTAAGAAAATTCCCCTAAAAAGCCACCATCCAAAGATCAAGGGAAAACGTTAAAAGAACAGAAATATATAATCAGGAAAACTAAAACTATATATATAAAGAAATAATGTAAAGGAAGAAATACAAAAGTGATAAAAAGTACTCAAAGAGAAAAAAGTGATTAAAACCACACTGGGCATCACTTCGCAAAGAATTTAATTCCATGAAAGCTGAATCGGAACTGCTGACGAGACTTGAACAGACTGAAGTTATATCCTTATCCTGGAATCAATGAATATGGAATCAAACTTATCAATCTTTGTAAAAGTCGAGGTCTTCGAATTCTAAATGGCAGTCATGTTGGCAGTCTTATATTGATTACACATGCACTGGTCCAAGAGCATGAGCGTTATACAGTATGTATAAATAAGCTCATGAAATTTCAATGTCAAAATTCACAAACTTTTATCGTAGCTACAAGCAAACAGAAGACCAAAAATGCCTGATAATTAATGTGTATTTAAATAACTAGATATGGATATTACCATTGCTGATTTTATGTAAACTGTTCACGACATAAAATGGCATAAGTCAGGGTATTGATGGTTTGTTAAATGGTTTGTCTTAGAGTTTTAGAACTTTGTACTGCCTTATGTGTGTACCATATTTTAATGCAGTTATGACCTCCAGGTTTTTCGACCACTTTGCCTGATTCGATTCTAGTGCCTATATTTAAGTCCAGGATTTGAAAACCTAGCAAATTGGCAATTGTATAAGTCTTTTCAGTTATATAGGGTAAACATTAACTACAATATTGAAGATATATTATTGAAATGGGAACCAATGAACGATATTGTATATAATGAACAATTTGGTTTTCAAAATGGTTATAGTACAGAGAACCAAATCCCTTGGACTATCGGACAAAACGCAACTAAAAGTCAAGAGAGCATTTATTGACTAGTATATTATTAGAAGGACATGTATGGTTATATGAGCGGAATTTTGAAATGCTAAAATTATGGTATACATTCTTGGTACTGAAAATTTTATTATAAAGTCGTTCTTAACCAAACTTAGTAACAAGTAGTAATAAATGCACAAACTGGGCAACTTGTATTATAAAATGATTTATGGTCTTGATTATGAATAATGATTACGACAACCATTGGTTACTTTATTTGGATTGTTCGTTTTTACTATTAAGCAAACATCGGATATATAACCCTGTAACCAAGCAAAGCAAGAGATACTCTTGAAACATTACATAAGTGTAGAATATATACGTATGTTGTCTTGGATGTAGAATTACAATTTTATTTACGAAAATGTATTCCTGTAAGGTCTTGTCAATAGGTAACGAAAAACCGTTGTTCTCATACAATAAGTACAAATTGAATACGACACAGGTCGTTTTGGAGAATTATTTGAAATATGTGAATGTGTATTATGTGTAATCTAAATGTAGTATAGGACGAATTTCATTTTATTCTACAATGTCAAATGTATATTGATATATCGAAAAAGTTAATCAATAAACATAATTGATCAAAGCCTTCAACTTGGAATTTAAAGCAATTACTTTCTCTTGAAAACATTATGGAACTTTGTTATTTCGCAGAGTAATTATAATATGCGTTTATTCAAGACATACTTACATTATATGTATTTTGAAACTCACAAACTGTTTAATATGTGACTGTGATTTCTTACGATTGTCAATTATCTTTTTTGTTTTGTTTTATTTAGTGAACGCTATATAACTTGTAAATTGTATATTTCTTTTGCATACTGTACTGATAAAATTTGATTTCAAAGTAATTAAGAATTGAACTGTGTATATGTATATGCTGACATTTAATAAGGTTTACCCACATTTGTTTATTCTCAATCGATTTATGACTTTTGAACACCGGTATACAACTGTTGCCTTTATTTACTGAATAATTTATCTATTAAGTTTCTTAATTACTTAATTGTTTAATGCATTTTAAAACTTTTCAAGTAACAATACTGCTGACAACAGCACGACGTTCACAAGCAATTATGAGAAACAAATCAAATATGTGTCGATTGGATACTTAATAACTTTATTACCAAATTTCTCAATATCTTCTTTTTACCTCACCGGGCCTAAAAGGCCAAGTGAGCTTTTCTCATCACTTGGCGTCCGTCGTCGTCGTCCGTCGTCGTCGTCCGTCGTCGTCGTCCGTCGTCGTTAACTTTTACAAAAATCTTCTCCTCTGAAACTACTGGGCCAAATTTAACCAAACTTGACCACAATCATCATTGGGGTACAAATAAGTCAAATGACCAAAATGGTCAGTTGACCCCTTAAGGAGTTATTGCCCTTTAGAGTCAATTTTTAACAATTTTCATAAGAGGTAGGGCCAATTTGTCGGGAATTTTTTTCATTCGATAAATGGGTAAATCATGTTTTAAAAATCCCGATAGATGCTAATTATAATACATAAAAATACGTCACATCATCTATTTTCATACCTTGAACAGGTATTCCTACAAAAAACAAGCAAAACTATTGATTTTTTAATATTGATTTTATTTTATTATTAACATCCTTTATGCAAGGTACCATACCACGTAACTTGTCAAGGAGCCAAATAATATCGAACAAATTCAAATTGTGTTTTTTTCATTCTGAATATATGTATATCTGTATTTGTCCTGGTCTTTTAGGGTTTTATCGTCTATAAGATAAGATAAGGTAATACATGTATATATTTTAACCGAAGAACATCTTACATCAGTTGGTCATAGATCACCCTGTGTTACTAACACATGTTATATTGCCTTTTCTGGCATTTTAACAAATCGGCCCTTCATTGTGATACAGATGCAACAGCTTCTTGATGTTTTACCTACAATCACGATTTGTAGTGTAATTGATTTGTTCTGTTCTGTTGTTTTATTTTCTGATGACTTAGGTACCGGTATAGGGACGGTCGTAAAAATTTCAGTACTAGTATCTACACAGTTTGTGAATTGTCGACAAAATTGCTGTTAACTGCATTTGTTACATATACACCGTGTATCATCGTACAGCGGATATAGGTACTAACCAAGCGGGCGTGAGCGATTTTGATCTTTCACGGTAACGAAAAATCTTTGTTTTGTTCACAAAATATCAATGTGTACTTCAATCTAAACTTAACTGCTGTTTTAAGAAATGATTTGGTCGTAGGTTGATAATTAGAGATGTCTCATTATTTTCCCAAAACAAGAGGGATTACTAAAAGCATGTGCAAATACTTGCAAAAGAAGTTGGCCCTCGTCTCATCCGATATAATTCTATATTCATTGCAACTCTTTTTCTGTTAGAAGGTCAATGTGTGTGTGTAATAAGTATAGCTGTTTCAATAATTGGCATTGAAATCTTTCATACATATGTTATTTTTCGATATTTTATCCCCAAAGAAGCTTTGTGTACGGTGTTTAGCTGACCACATAGATCCTTATGTACGGTTCATAGTTAAATTGTTGTACACCGTACACAAAAACTTTATTTTCATACTCGTTTATTACCAAAAAAGTTTCAAGGAATGAGTAATAACAGGTAGGTTTATGATTGGTAACTTTTACTGTATTAGGTTTCTTTCAGATAAAACATGTAAATGTCTCAACAACTGTATCGAAATTGAAAGTTAGTGTTGACATTCACAACTATTTGCGCATGTACAAGTTAATTGTTCTTATTAGAACATCAAAGTTGTTTTATGAATAGGAAAAAATCGATGCGAAAATTATTTGGGCTCAGAAATTTCAAATGTTGAGTACATTGAATATTGAAAAGGAAAACAAAGATTTTCGTTACCGTGTAAGGTCAAAATCGGTCATGCCCGCTTGGTTAGTACCTATATCAGGTGTACTGATGATACACGGTGATATAATACCATGTTCAAAAAAGATTTTGAAAAATTGTTTGTGTTTTTGAAACTTGTTTACAATGGCATTATTTTAAGTTATGTGTATAATACACCCGCAACATTTGTTGATCAAAGACAATAACAAGTGGAAAGGAAAAAATCCTTGTCGGATAGAGTATTTTTTGGCAAATACCACGGCAGAGAGGGTAAAAAAGGCATATCCTTTTTTCATATGCCCCGGCGGCGTTGAAAAATGAACGATATTCATTTGATAACAATAAATTGGTGAAAAATACACTGGCTATCAACCAATCAAAACCAAGGATTCTTACATAAGGTCTAATTATGTATGTAATGCAAACATTTTGGAGTCCTTCATGTGTATGGATATTTCTGGTAACAACATGTGAAATGTACTATCTACAGTATAGGTGATGACAGGGCAGTGGATTAGAAAGTATGAAATAATCTCATCATAGATGCCAGGATTGAAATTTTGTATTTGCGCCAGACGCGCGTTTCTTCAAAAGACTCATTAGTGACGCTCGAATAAAAAAAAATTTAAAAAAAAAAGCCAAATAAAGTTGAAGAGCATTGAGGACCAAAAATTCCTAAAAGTTTTGCCAAATACAGCTAAGGTAATCTATTTCTGAGATAGAAAAGCCTAAGTATTTCAAAAATTCAAAACGTAAATTGTTTAACACACTGCTAACATTTTAAGTTGCAAAATGTTAAAGTTTTCGACCCTCTTTATACTTTAAACACTCTGATAGAGTGTGTCTTATATCAAAACTTCGTTTACAGAATTTGAACATGATATGAAATAACTGAGTCGAGGAAATATTTAAGGGAGTGAACCACCTTTCGTTGCTTTGTGCAATAAACACTGAACCACTTTTCGTTGCGTTGTGTACTGCATTTGTTGTTTATTTTCGATGACTGTGACTCATTTTACTTCAAACGGACATGTTTATTAATTCTTATTTATTGATATCACTAAAACTGGGATTAGAAAAATGTCTATATATACCATCAAATTTTAAAAGTGCAGATACAATCACAGAGAATACTTTTAACATCTCAGAAAGTTAAATCTATAAATCAGAAATTATACTATAGGTTATTGCATGAATATTGTCCCGAGAAGATTTTTTTATATTGCATGAGCTTTTGAATGTCTTATGTATTCGAAGCGTGAACATGTTCACCAATATTTTTCGATAACTCTTATTCTTTAACACAGCTCACAACATATACTTAAAACATCTTTTCGTCCCGTATTGCATTACTTATTTGAAGCTATGTATTATGATATATCAATGCACTCTGACTTTTGGTTACATTCTTTATGTAAAATGTTGTTGGTGGACAAGTACAATAGTTCGATATTGATGAATATAAATTATACTTTCATAGCATTCCATCAGTTTTTATTCGACTACCACAGATGAGTCTTATATATAGGTAATGGGCGTTTGGCGTATCAAATGATAAGCCTGATATTTTTTATGCATTTTGCAACCATTTGGTCGAAATGGGAGTCACCGTTAGTGAACTGTCCGTCCCATATAGTTTCACGAGCCCATGTCCGTCACATATAGTTTCACCAGCCCATGTCCTTCCCATATAGTTTCACCGGCCCATGTCCGTCCCATATAGTTTCACCAGCCCATGCCCGTCCCATATAGTTTCACCAGCCCAGTATTCAGCACTTTTGTTTTAACATAAGATATATGTTCCCTTTTCGTAAATTCATTGTATTAATCAAAACACCAAAAGATTGCCATTGTTGTATTTGACACAATTTTTCTGAATTGCTGGTTTTGCATGCTATTTAACTTTGTAAATAATTTGGTCGCCAAACTCTATTTATTCGCCACTGATATGTATGTGCAGACGAAACCCGCGTCTGTTACATTAAATCAAAATCTTGAATCTTAATTATTTGGTGCAAAATGCTGGTATCTTGATAAATAGCGTTTCAAAAATGACAACGAATTGAATGCATTCCCATTGTACTAAATGACTAGCTTTCTATAAAATCTCCATTTTTTTTTCAAAAAATGTCTTTACATAGCTGTTTTCCATTCGGCTATTTTTTTATGATAGAGTGTACAGCTTGATTTTTTTCATTTTTATGGACTTTCCCTTTTCATTTTATCGTGGAGTTCGGTATTTTTGTTTATACTTTTTTTTAAAAATGGTTACCCTCATGTAACTGCATTGTATTTGTTTTACCTGAGATAACAACCACCATAACAATTGTGAAAATATGATAATTTTGCGCCCAAATATATTGCACCGATTTATTTCAACGAATTTAAACACTAGATGCATTTTAACACAGTTTTTTTCTTCATATAGACCAACGGTAGAATTATAATTTTTTTTTAATACACCCACCGAACACACGGCTAAATTATATATCATTGAAAAGATAAAATTGTTAACTTTCATATTAATGATGCCGTAAGCATGAGAAGTGGTCGAAATTTTGCATAATTGAGGTCAAAGGTCAACAATTGAATATTACAAAATTTTGCCTTTACTGACAATTCTGGGCTAAACTTAGGACCATAAAACATATTGAACAAACAGGGGACAATATTTCATTTAGCAAATGTGGAGCCTGTTGGGAATACCATAATTTTTTTCAAATACGTCTTTTCTAACGTTAAAATTGACGTTTTTCGTTGTATGATACATTTTGATTATTTATGACTTCATTTTGTTTCCATAGAAGGATGACCTTTAACTTTGGTAATATTTTTTTTTCATCAAAATGAAGTCTGAACACTACTTGCTACTATGAAAAAGTTTAAAGTCATGTAAAGAAGGGATAAAAGTTAATTTCATGGATTTCAGTTCCAATGGTTATGATAGTTATTTTAGTAATTTTTTGACATTTTTTTATGAGACAAAAGCTGTCATCAATACTTTTGTTGTACAATCAAAATGTATTCATATAAGGTTTATGAAATATATTAGCATCATATCAACGTTTTTTTGACGTTTTTTAACATTGGGAATGTCCCAATCGCGCTATCATGATAAACGGAAATAGATTCAGTGTCAAAGTAAACTAAACGTATATTAAATGGCAGAAAAAGTGGACAACAACTGAAGGCAAAAGAAGTTTATATATGAATTAGCATTTTAAGACGTAAATAGGTCAGGTTATCAAGCATCATCATCATTATCTATATCTGTCAGGTGTTGATGTTTTTTCAAAGGTCTGATGCTTGACATTGACAAAGTTCAGTACAGGACAAATTTTTGAAGGAATACAGATGACATTTGACCTTCAAACAAGACAGGTTCAAGACCACCCTTTCCTTCTCTCCAACCAAACTGTAGAGGCGATCCAAAATCAGACTTGGCGATATGTGCAGTCATCCAGATTTTGGATTGGAACGAAGACCTAAGGACGTGCTGTTCAAAAGATGCTTCAGAAGGAGGGAGTCGGACCAAGCTAGAATCCTTACATGTGGCTAATTTAACACGGAAACTGTTCAGACTATTATGGCAGCGTTTGTACTTTCCTTTAGGATCATAAAGCCTTGTAACGAGGTTTCGACAGACGGCTACCGAATCTTCTACATCTTATGCAGATATCTTGGACAAGTCATTGAAATGATAAGGCGTTTCTTTAAGTGCCTTTAGCATGGATTTTTTGCCTATGCCAAATAAAGACGATGTAGTATCACATCCTGTAATAGCATGTGCAGCTGGTAGGATTTTACACAAAACTGACCCACACAGCTCATGAACAGGAATGTAACGCTGACAATCCTTAACGCTAGTAATCATTCCTGTTTGAAACCATAATTCAGTTATATGAGTCATCTGTGGGAAATAATGTATTAAAAATACCAACACGTCCGTATCCGGAGACCTTACAATAATGCGACGTTTACACCGTTTTCCCTGAACAGTTTGTCAGCATTCAAGGCATGCAGAATGATACGTGTATCTGCTTCTTTTTGTGTACTTGACAATTCACTGCAATCTGATATACCTTCGGGACTTATTATTTTAACTATTTCTGGATTGGGAAATGATCCAGCAAGGTACAGTTTTTGTCCATCCATTAGACAACTATTTTCTTTCAAATATTACAATGTGAATTCACAAAGAAACTTTATAAGTGACTGCTTGTTTTCACCTGAACTAAGAAAATTTTTCCAGTATAGGAATGATTCTTTTTTCGATTACCTGAAACACCTTTGGATTGTAAAACGATCGTGATCGACGTTCCCGTTTAGAGCTTTTAATGGAATTTTGAATGTCATATCTATCAAAAATGTCAGCAACCACTGAAGCATATTAAAAGCAAGCAACCTGATTGCACACAAAATCTAAAGCCAATTCACCAAATGTTTTAAACCTTTTTGCATTGACAGATTGCAACAATGCCATGCCATCTCTTATATGGGTGGTTCGAGATGTATCGAATATGTGACTTAAATCTGCCTTGCAAGTCTTCCGCATTGTACCATCGTCATAGAACATGGATGTTGGGATTGGGCCAATTGGATACGACAGAACTTTTGCAACTGTTACATCCTCTCGACAATTTGCCAAAGCCACGGCACGTCTGAAAACTAACTCTTGGTTGATACGCACATTAACTGTGTCACCAGAACGACACTTTAGTTTAGTTTTTTTCGTCATATCCTCGAAAGACTTTAGTTTATATCTTGCTATCGGGTTATAGAAACTTCGAGACTGTCCATTCGACAACGAACCATCAACAAACGATTTCACCCTTTGTGTGCCCTCATCAATAGAATGCAACAAAGAATCTTGAATTTCTTTAGATGCGTGCATCCCAGTTGAAATGTTTATGAGAGGAACTGGATGTAAGGTAACATCAAAAGGATCTGTCATGTTGTTGATGATATGATCTATCAAATCACTAACCTGTTGATTATCTCGTGTCATTGCTGCTGGTTTCATTTCCTCGTGAGATAAACCACTCTCTATGAACAAACCAGCTCTATCTCGCATTTCTGAACCGAAATGACCGAGAACATGTCTCGTTAATGTCCATCTAATCAAAGCAGATTTTTTTGCGGGTTAACCCAACGATCCCCCATGTCCTTTAGAATCTTTTATTATGTTTTTTTCGGTGGCCATGTCACTCCAAATGCCATTAAAAGTTCCCATTTTTTGGTGAATTGCAAGTTCCATTGGTTTAATTACTTCTCTGAACAGAAGTCGCAACAAAAACCAAACGGATTCTAAAGAAGCTTCACAACTTTCGGAACAAGATTTTATGTCACTATATGCATTCTCACAACGGGGAGGCCCAGGACGCTCTTTTGGCTTGTTGAATGGTACACAGTTTATCAAAGACATTGTCTGCTCGTCGACAAGTAGAGATTTTTCCTGTCCTCGTTTAACTTTTACCTTATCAGCATGTACAGCACTTGAATCTGTCATTTCAGTCTGCAGTTGGAAAACAGCTCTAGGCATAGAATGGAAAGTATCCTTGCCATACACCGTTTCCGTGTTAATGTCAATGTTATTTGATCCTTCCTGGATGGCAGAGAACATTCGGAAGGTGTTGGGTAATAATCATTGTTTAGATCAAGGCTATGTATAGCACGCCTTAAAGTATTGGCAGCGGTGTGTAAAATCTGTTCTTCACTTGTTGTATTTTTGGAACTTCAAATTTCCAAATCTAACTGCGCTATTTTGAGTTCAGATTTTAGCTGAGTTGCAGCTTTGATGGCGTCACCGATAGATAAAGAGCTGCTGAACATGATATTTGATTTACCCTGGCCTTGTTGTGGTTGTATGGCAATTGAATCGCCGTAATAATTCATTAACCTATTTTGCAATTTCTAGGTTGTGTATTTGTCGGCATAATCCTGTGGAAGCAAGAAACGAAATTTCTCAAGTAAGGTGGACATCATAAAAGCCTTATGCTTTACCATCAGGTCTGAATTAATTTATGATACCAACTTCACAAATGCAGTATCGCGGTCAGAAGATTCTGCTTTTACTTTTTTGGGTGTTTTCAGTAGATATTTAGTTATACAGGCCGAATGATAAAGGGCATTTTCAGTAAAATTTTCATGTAAAACAATTGACTCAATTTCATGATCCGAATTATTTCTAGCTGCCTCTAGTATATTCTTAATTCTGTCTTCTGATTCCACTTTGTGAAATTTAGCATCTCTTTTGTAGGTTTTGTTCTTACAAAAAAATACAGGAATACCAATTTAATCGAGTTGTGATTCTAGATTTGCTTGCAGCAGGTGAAATAATGCAAGCACCATCTATGTTCTCCTCCGTTTCCATAAATTATTGTTTATAACAAGATAGATTCTGCTTACTGGTGTAAGATTTACAACACGATCTACGATATTTAACATCAATAGTTTCCGAAAAAAAATGATTTATGGTAGCAATACACAGTTAGGAGTTTAGTTTCGCATTTTGGCCCCTGTGGATTTTTAAAATAGGAAAGTTATTGTGTAATAAAATTCATTTTTAGACAGATGAGTGCTAATTTAGCCTTCAAAGATGGTTTATAAGTTCATCAAGATTATTTTTTACATGTTTTATGGGCTGTTTTCTGTTTGACAATCCGTATTTTCATAGCTAGACCGACGATCGGTTCAGAAATTAATGTACTGTTTACAAACACTCTTTTTCTACGCGAAGTTTTTGACGCAATTTTACAAAAAAATGAGATGAAAGACATATGATTATCATTGGATTTGCTGAATGATATATGTACACAGTTTCAGAAAAGGTATTACTTCAAGCAATTGAAATTCTACTTTAAGCCAAATTTTGGGGAAATATATGACATCTTTCCCCCCCTTTTTGCAATATTTTATAACAAATAAATGCAGATTGTTGCCATGGATACACCAAAAAGAAATTATATTTTACCATTTTATATACTGGATACAAAATCTATGGAAGATTCTGATTACATACATATGCCCATATATAACACAAACAGTAAGCTTGATATTGCAAGAAAGCAATGAAAAGGGGATGGTAAAATTCATAAGGGCAAATTTTAGTATTTTTTCCTAACTGTTTATTGCTACCTTATGGCATACTTACCAAGCTCAGAATTGTATAATTTAAGACTTTTCATGCCACAAATCTATTGATATTTAGATTCTTAACCAATTTCTGAGTAAATTAAGTGTTTAAGAATGACAATATATGTCAATTTTATTGTTTACAGTCCTTAGCAACCAAAATTAGACATTTTGACACAAGGCTTATATTTGTACTCTATTGGCTTAACTCTTGCTTCTGATGGATTGGGCTGCATGTAGTAGCCTAAGTATTGAACGCGTTGGTTTTTTTCTTGCGAATATATCAAATTATTGTTTTTATCAAGATTTCATGTTACATTTTGGCATATATTAAATGTACAGTTAAATCAGATGTAAGAAATTGATTCCCTATCACCAAGTTTTTTAATCAAGTCTTTGGTATGCAATAAGCATAAAGATTACCATTTTTATGCTTGAAATTGCTAAATTTTATACAATGTTGCATCATCAGAGATCTTATTAAGATATTCAACATTAAAAAACTGACAAAAGAGGTACAGTTTTTAAGATTTGGCTAAAAATTGAGGTAGAGACAAGATTTACACTTTGACTTGGCACCTTTCTTTAAAATCAGTTTTTGTCGCGTTTCAGTGTCAACTGCTAACCTTCATAAAATATTCATTACTCAACCAATTTTCAAAAATAAAAGGCCATTTTACTCGTATTAGCTAGCAGAACTCAGAAAATAAGTTAAAAGGGAGAATTTGAAAAAAATATTTACTATTAAGGTAGCAAAACACAGTTAGGAGTTTAGTTTCGCATTTTGGCCCCTGTGGATTTTTAAAATAGGAAAGTTATTGTGTAATAAAATTCATTTTTAGACAGATGAGTGCTAATTTAGCCTTCAAAGATGGTTTATAAGTTCATCAAGATTATTTTTTACATGTTTTATGGGCTGTTTTCTGTTTGACAATCCGTATTTTCATAGCTAGACCGGCCATCGGTTCAGAAATTAATGTACTGTTTACAAACACTCTTTTTCTACGCGAAGTTTTTGACGCAATTTTACAAAAAAATGAGATGAAAGACATATGATTATCATTGGATTTGCTGAATGATATATGTACACAGTTTCAGAAAAGGTATTACTTCAAGCAATTTAAATTCTACTTTAAGCCAAATTTTTGGGGAAATATATGACATCTTTCCCCCCCTTTTTGCAATATTTTATAACAAATAAATGCAGATTGTTGCCATGGATACACCAAAAAGAAATTATATTTTACCATTTTATATACTGGATATAAAATCTATGGAAGATTCTGATTACATACATATGCCCATATATAACACAAACAGTAAGCTTGATATTGCAAGAAAGCAATGAAAAGGGGATGGTAAAATTCATAAGGGCAAATTTTAGTATTTTTTCCTAACTGTTTATTGCTACCTATAGAAGACAACTCTTCTACAATCTTTAGATATATGTCATCTTTCCGTAGTTTAGAGGCTTCAATAAAACTAACTTTGCCCTTGTCAGTAAAAAGATATAATTTTTCCGGGCATTTAATCTGACAAATTATGCATTCTTGCCAATCTAAGGAAGATTTCCCTCTCTAGGCACTTGTTGGGATGAGTTTTAAAGGACTACCTAACTGCGACATTATTCGGAAAAGTTTCACAACTGATCCGGAATAATTTTAAGTGATTATTTAACACAATGTAAACAATGATAAAAAACAATATATATTACCACTCTGGGTATTCAAAATAACAAAAAACAATGAAGTCAACAACAAATCAAATATAAAACTAGTGTAAAGACAGATATAAACCCTAAAAGTGATACTAATTAAACAATTTCAATGTGAAATGCTAATCAACATTTGGCTTGTAGGGAAAACGGTACTATTACATTTTCCCAGCATTAGGTTGGCCTTTTGTGTAACCAAGACAGGTGAAGGAAGTCAACTTAGGAGGGCTGTGATTGGATGTAAGGGTACAATATATTTTTTTATTTATCTATGAATAACTGCAGTGTGTAAATTTACAATATAAATTTTAAAACCTATTGAAATATTTTCTAGAGAATTATTCGAAAAGGCTTCCAAAATTTCATAAATTTGGTGCAAAATGACGGTGGGCATGGATACCATAAACAAGCTCCGTTGGAAATTGGTCATGATACTATTTGGCTTCAATTTTTAAAATAGAGTAATAAAGTACTAACATCACACATACCTGTTTCGTCCAGGTTTTTATTATAAAAACTGGTAAATTTAGAAAATGTTAGTATTGTCGCCTATGGCAGAATAAATAGTACCGTTTTCCCTGTACAGTGATAGAACTGAACGGAGTGAGGATTAAATAAAATAAACGTCCCGGATCGTAATTCCGGAATTAAATAAATTGTGTAACGGATTGATTTGCCCTATTCAAATTAAAAAAAGATCGACTAAATCGACTAAGACATGTTGAAAATAAAAGTTGTTTTGTATAAAGTAAATATCGAAGTGTATATTTATGCCAAATAAACAAAATTAAGTGTTTTATAAGTATCCTCAAATTAAAGGAAACTGGTGACAATAGTGTTAACTACAACTACTGAAGTAAAACGGTTTTTAAAATGTTGATGGTTAATATTTTAAAAACAATTATTGTTTATTTTTTATCGTCAGTGATATATTCTTACATTTTTATATAAAAAAATAGCCGTAATATTTTGATTCGTAATGATAATTCACATTTTAGTGTATCAGTGAATTTTGTTTTATAAACTACATAACGCTATAAAAATCCATTTTAACGGAAATTCGACCATACGATTTTCTTACGGCATGTTTAAAACATAAGTTTAACATGTATTCTTTCATTTTAAAAAAATCCAGGTGCGTGTTCTTTGGGTGTATTGAACTCATTAAAGTTTAAAGTATGTAAAGTGTTGTTGGAAGAATTTTGTAAAATATTGAATGATTGGAGAATTTCAGCAAAAGTATCATAAGTCATAGGTTATTGGGGACAGGTGACCTATAGTTGTTAATTTCTGTGTCATTTTGGTCTCTTGTGGAGAGTTGTCAACATGGCAATCATACCACATCTTCTTTTTTTTGTAATCAATGAATTTTGTAAAAGATTTAATGACTGGAGAATTTCAGAAAAGGTATCAAAAGTTCAAAATGAATAATTTTAGCGCTTATCTGTATATTATGAACATTCATTACCGAGTTCATTACTATATAAATAAAGTGTATTTACTTTCAATTCTAAGTTTTCTAATCGATCCATGGTGGTCATAGATATAGTATACAGACCCTTAATAAACTCTGTGACCGCCGTGGATAGTAAACTTGAAAATGATAGCAGATAGAATTCTGAAAATACACTTTATTCGTTCAAAGTATACAGAAAAACGCAAACCGGAAGTCTAATCTGACTTTAAATTTTGTCCAATGACGGGAAAATATCCGGATGCCTTTTTTCTCGTTTTCTCCCAAAATAACTCAATCTGAAAAGTCATATGAATGGATGACAAATGCGACTATGCACTGTACCCATAGGACACAGAGGCGTGTTGATTAATTTATTGTGGAAAGAAGAGAAGCGACACACAAAATGAGGTCTTCTCGTTTAATAGTATAGATTTAAGAATATAAGCAACATAAAGTAATTTCTATTTAACAAATTAGATTCACAGACATGTGTCTAGACTTTTTATCATATAGATCGAATATATTCTTTTGTGTCGATGACAGCTCCTGGATCGATTTCCTCATTGATATAGATTTGATATGTTTATATAGAATTTTAATTAAAAAAAAAACATGCATGTTTCAATTCATGATCACAGTAATTAAAAATGCTTATATACAAACTTTGACATTTAAAAAGATTTCAATGACTTAATTGGACCACATGAAAAAACTTCGTTTGTGTTTGCTTTGTATTTTTCTTTTGTTATGAATGTATGACAGACTTTGGTCTGTATATATAGAGATATATAATTATGAAATCCTATGGGTATTAAACCGCAAAGTACGAAATACTGCACTGTCCTAGTTAGGGGAGATTAAGTAAACTTTACCTAAATTATTATATATACCGTTCACGTAAAACTCTTTTAAAATGTTTGAAATCGGCTATAATTATAAAACATTAGTTCTGCTATGATATACAACACGATAAATATCACCAGAATTACTATTATGATTTAACAGAAGATAAAGAGCATACCCTAGTTTTCTTTGTCTATTCAGGGCATCAAGATAAATGCCCCTCATGGTAATAAAATGGTGTGACTGCAACGTTGTGGATGCGGATTAAGTACTTTTTTGTAATTTCTGAAAACCTCAGATACATAAAATATGATATCACTGTTTATGATATATTCTATTAGGCTTGGATTAACAGGAACCCCCATTCAATTAGGACCACGATCCCGCTTCGATCTAAGATATTATGGGAAAAAATGAAAATCGTATCAAAATCGTGGTTGTTATTAAGTCGTAGTTAGGACGTGCCAAGTTTTCATTATTGTGGAGGTCAACGACCAACTTTGAACATGCTCAAAATATTCGTAGTGCAGTCGTAACTATAAACAAGTCATAGAAGAAGCGTAGGAAGTTCGTACTAAGGACGTAGTTTCATTGGGATTGGCGTAGAAGCATCGTATTAAATCACGACACTAATCAGATATTGGTCTGGAAGCGTCCTAATTCAGTCGTTTCTAGTAGAATTTGTCCCGATCATCCAGTTATTAATTCAGTTTGGTTTGTATCTTTCATATGGTATTACAACAAAGACCGAATATGTCCCTACAGCTTTCCGATTCTGCCGAATACGATCCGAAAAAGACCAGACAGTAAAAAGAAACAGATGGAAGATATCCGTTTGAAAACTATCTCCATATTCGGGATGACTAGGTACTAACGGAACACAATCCTAACACATTCTCTTGTACCGCATTGCAAACAAACGGCTTTGTTTGGACTCCATCAAATCGTGTTCTGTAATTGTCGGGACTCCGACCTGTATAGTGTGCTGAATTTATAACGGAACTGTTCCGAAACAAAAACTGTTCGCATTCGGCAAGAACTTGATGCAATCAGCACTCAATCGGTAAAACTTCTCCAGATCATGTCCTTTCAACAGGACACCGTCCAGAAAACAGAACATTGTAATGATTTTGATCCGATACAACATAATCTGTCACGATATAGTCACGGCAGTAATCCGACTTTACAAAATCGACTGTTTTCCCGTAGGTTACGGGACGCACCTTACTGTCGGTGTTGCTTACCTTTTTAAATTGTTATACGATGATGACTG
This sequence comes from Mytilus edulis, assembly GCF_963676685.1. NCBI lineage: Eukaryota > Metazoa > Mollusca > Bivalvia > Mytilida > Mytilidae > Mytilus > Mytilus edulis. Next base: position 39,741,214 of record NC_092348.1, read on the forward strand.
ATGTACCCATATGTTGACTATTTTATTTATTGTGTCTGTTTAGTTAACGCATCAATGTAAATATAACGGAATTTGATGAGACTGTCATCAAAGTGAGGGGGTTGGCGCTATAAAACCAGGTTTAATCCACCAATTTCTACATATGAAAATGCCTGTACCAAGTCAGGAATATGATAGTTCTTGTCCATTCGTATTTGATACGTTTTGTTATTTGATTTTGCCATGTTATTATGGACTTTCCGAATTGATTTTCCTCTAAGTTCAGTATTTTTGTGATTTTACTTTTTTTTAGGCAACCTCTCCTTACCATTCTCGATTCGTAGTAATCTGTATACGACTGTGTGCAGACAATGATAGGACATTCAAGATCATAGGGGAAAGTAATACGACTTTTTGACTTTTCGTTTGGTGATTCGTAATCGGCACTGTGTGGACGCCACATTACAAAGATCGTGTGCGTCGTGGTAGGGTCTTTTTAGATGTAGCAAAAGCGTGACAAGATCAAAGTGGAATCGTAGCAAGATCTTATCACGATCATAGCAAGTTTGTGTTATGAACGTTGAAACTATGAAATATAGAATTTTCAAGCAGACTATACCATGATCTAACCGCGATCTTATTTTTTTATTATATAGATCACAGTTGGATCGTCATGGTCTTGAGGTACTGTGGCGGGGGCTTACAAAAAAAGTTTGATTATAAAAAAAAATGATGACTAAATAATATAGCTATGCTGACAGGAATTTTTTTATTTCGAACTAAAATAATTTTTTTATTCTCTGAAACTGACAATTCTATGCAGACAGGTAAAATGTATTTAATCTAAAGATATGCAACGATACTGATAAAAGATAATTATATACGAATAAAATGAAATATTAAAAATCTAGCTGATTTACCCAAATGAAATTAAAAACAAAATTTTATAGTTCCGAAAGTCCCACATCAAAAGTTCAGATTGATTGATTGTTGGTTGCTTTACGCCGCATTAGCACAAAAATGCTATATCGCGGCGAACAAAAGTTCAGACGGTCAATCACTATGTTATCATGGTACTGTTCTTAAATGCACAATGTTATTGTTGTTTGTTTAACAATACCAAATCAAAAGTATTTATTGAAATTACATGATAGCAGTTGTATAAGTTTTTATATATGTAAATATGACCTACTAAATACACCATCAGTCATTCAAAATGTTTTATTTAAGTTGAAACACATCGCCACACTTTTTTTCTTTTTCCTATATTCAAGACGAGTTCATGTTGGTGGTAAATGAATATGAAACGTGTCCTAAAATGCTAAACTAGACCGACACACTGTCCCTGGTTTTTTTTTATTTTGCTAGTTAACAAATTTACAGAGAAGAAATGTAACCCTACACATACAAACACGTTCTATTGTGGTTCGAAAAATCTTTGATCCCACTCGTTATTGCTAAGCGTTCCAGCCTTTACATTGATCATCTGTACAATCGACGTAGCTTAACATTCCCCCCCTACCCCCCCCCCCCCCCCCCCACCCCCAAATGATTTTCTACTTCTAGATGTTTTTATGATACTTTTTCCAAAAAAAACCCTTTCCCCCTTTTTTGCTTGAAATGAAAGTATACTTGAAGACTTTTAATATGGACAATGCTATATTTTTTTTCTATATCAACACAAATATCCTCACCCTAAGGTCTGCTGATTTTAGAACAAGACCCAAACTTTTTAACAAAGTTTAACATATGGAATTATTTTTATATCAATATATTTTTAATTAATTTATGATATTCTGAATTTTTAAATAACTTATATATATTTGTTCAATTTTGCAATTATTTTCATCTTCTATGAAGTAAGAATACATATAGTTTTTGATTTATATTGTTCTAAATTAAATATTACAAAATAAAAAACAAATAAGTAAACACCAAATATTCTCCATGTTTAATATAAGTTTTATAAGTTTTGCATTGGTGAATTACTAGTATAATTAGCTGGTGCACACTTACATATTAAATAAATTACTATAAACATTGTTATCGATTGTACAACATTTAAACTTCGAAATTGTCGTGCACACATCTACCCGTTTACTCCTAAATTTGTCACCTGTAATTTTTAAAAGGTGGGGCAAGACAATATTCACTCGTTCCAAGGTAATTGGTACCGCTTTTTGGAAAACAAATAGGTAAGAAAATATGTTTGTAATAATTTTGTTTTATAATTATACTTTAAAAATTAATTACAAGGATCTTTAAAAAAGATAGTTAAGTAATACTTCTAACTTTATCAATAGGTAAATCCATTATCCATGATATTTTGTCGAACAAATATTAAAATAACGAGTACTCGGATTGGTATGCGACTTATTCTGTGTGTTTTAACACGTCTGTTCAAAAAAAGTATGTGTCAAAAACTATAAATAAAAATATTATTAGTATTATAATCTATTCTTGTGAAAAGCTTATTAATATGATGCTACTAGTGCATGTAGGTATCGTATTTGGACTATCCGTACTCCGTTATAGAAAAGGCATTCGTTTAGGTATCAGGGATACCCTTAGGTTAGAAATATAGTTCATCCAGTAGTATATATTATAATATGATTTATGTACACGTCGTTATATATATGCGAGCGGACAAGAATGTTAAATCTGATGTCATGTGTTTCACGCATTCTGCATTTGTACTGTAACAGCTTGATGGCATAATTTCTATCTCTACACAATACACATTGTATTCATATGTTCGCACTTCATCCAGGACGAACCACTTTGCAGATCCTTCTTAAAAGAGAAGCAAAAGATACCAAAGGGATATTCAAACTTTAACTCATAAGTCGAAATTAACACGAAAACGCCATGGCTAAAACATGTGAAAAAAGAAAAACACATACATACAAACTAACGAACCAACACGAATTCCACCATAAACTGGGGATGATCTCTGGTGCTTCGGAAGGGTTGGGAGATCCTGCTTCACATGTAGTATCCGTCGTATTTCTCGTGTAAGTAAAACCCGTATATAAGCATAATTCGGGATTGAAGCTACGACAATTGGAGCATATCCGTCGTCATGGATTGATTTATGTTTTTTTTCTCACTTATATTATACAGCACTCTTCAATTTCTATTGGGTTTTTCTACAAAACAGAAATGAACAACTTATTTATATAAACAGGGTTTAACGCCAGTGAAAATGTCACGCAATGCAGCTTTTTTAGTTGTGATGATGCTTATATCCAGTTGTAATGGTAAGTTGCTATCAATAGTTTATAATTACTCTCTTTTCTTAAATGCCGTTAAAAGATCTAGAGTTCTCAAAAAGTAGCGGTCCAAAGATTTGGACTACAAAAGTTTTTAAAGGAACGATGCAAATTTGTTATTTTAAAATAGAATTAATAGTCAGGCTTTTTCTTCAAGGACCACCAGGGTTGGGTTTTTTTTGTCGAGAACTCTGATTATTTAGCCTAATGGCCAGCGGTAAATATCATATGCAATTGTATGTTGTTAATACAAACTATCAATCAGTATTTAGTGCTGTGGCATGCACAGAAGGAGGCTTAATCAAAATAGTGTATAGACTAGATTCACAATATTCAGATCTATTTGCTAGACTTTGATGCTTACCAGTTAAGCATAATAAAATACATGTAGATCCAATCAGTACCTCTGTGGTACACCAACCAATGGAGCTGCAAGTTTCGCTTAAACAAGTTCGAACTTGACCGAAGTTGTAACTAAGAGTAATGGTCAGACAGAAAAAAACCTACTTCATGGGTCAATAGTGTGGTAAATGAGGTTCAGCCAACCAAATGAAGCTGTAAGAATCTGCATCGAACCGGAGGACTTAAGTAAATAAATCAACCGGGCACACTAACTGTGTAGGATAAAGTAGCGAATATTTAAAATACTAAAGTTAAAAGTAAAATTTAACGTCAGGATATCGGCATTTCAAACTAGATGAAGGCAGCAGTAAGCTATATTGATGCATCATTTGGAAGGTATCGCTTTCTGCTAGCTCCGTTTGTAATTACGTCAATTCCGAGTGCTGACGTAAACCAAAAAAAAAAAATTTAAGAAGCAGGAGTAACCGTAGATGAAGTACTCATTTGGAGAGCTTCAGTACAGAGACGTGATGAGAGATTGAAAAAAGTTAAATAGGGTAAGACATTGCAATTTAAAACTAAGTAAATCAGAATGTCAATTGAGGGAAAAAAATATATTTTGACCACATTACCCTGAATTGAAACTAGTCCCTTAAAATGTGCGTGATGTTCAGAAAAAGAAAGAAAACAAAAATAAGAAACATGTTTTAACCTTTGTGAGTTTTGTAAACCAAAAATACATCTTTTTCGAAAGCTAGGCTCGAAAGCCTAAGATACCATATAACTTCAAGTCATTGAGCTTCTAGCCAATGCATCAAGGGCACATACTCCCTCAGCAAAGATATGCACAAATAGAAAACGATACTTTGCCTTTTGTCTTTGGATGCCAAAACAAAAACAGCCTCAGAAGCTTCGATATTACCAAGGAAAATATATGTATGTATCAGATACATTGTCAAAAATATACTTACTAAAATGTAGGAAGAATTATAATTAAAAAAACAGGACTGAGTTCAATGCTCTTGTTCTTATGTCACCCGAGAAATATTAACAAAAGTTCCAAAAACGTACAGCAATAGTTGAAGAAAACGAACGACGGTGGATGGCCACAGAAAAAAGAGGAACTAGCAAACAGAGTGAAACATTATGGACAGTTAATAAATGAAGTTAAAAAATACATTTATTGCTAATCTATAAAGGACTGAAGCTTATAATTCCACAACACGTACGCAAAGAAATTGTGTCATTAAAACATATAAAAAATAGTGTTATCCAAAACCAAAGCAAGAGAATTCATTTATAGGCCTGGCATAATGTCAGACATACAAGATATCTTAGAAAAATGTAAGAGATGCGCAGTAAACAACAGGAAAACTAACAAAATGGAACCCATGATTAAAAGGAAACTTCTAGATAAACCTTTGTGTAAGATGGCAGATGAATTCAATTCCAGTGATTAATTGTCTCATTGTAATGTTTTGATAATTGATTTACTATACATATTTTATAGTTAAAATTTCAAATCGAGAAAAAGTACTCGAATATAGATTATCGCGAATGAAGCAAACTTAGATGTCTCTTATAAAAATACTGCAATACAGTTAGTAACATTTTTGAAATTTCCAACCCACCCTAACCTGAGACAGAAGTATAACAGTTCGATGATAAGAACAAACTACTAGTATGCGAATCTTTTGAAAAGGTCTTACCTTAATTGATCGATAAAAAAAACCAAGACAAGATCTAACAAAATCGCAGACTGGACGTATCAGAGTATTTATAATTCCATCGATATACAAAAGACACAAAGTATAGATCTGAGAATACTCGCAATTAATGCTAGTAAGGACGCTTTAATGTACATTTAATTATGGTGAAATATTTGATTATTTTGCAGGTTGCTATTGCAATGTTGCATTCTCATCGTACATATCTGAAGACAGTGCAAATTCACAAAGTGCTTCTATGGCTAACAGAGACATTATTTTATTCGACAAAACAGAGGCAAATTACGGTGTTGGATATAATACAAGTACAGGAAAGTTTATAGCTCCTTCCTCGGGTGTTTACGGGTTCACATGGACCTTTTGTGTCGATTCACGTACTACTGACGGTGGTGCGTTGAATTACGGCGAATACGGCACAGAATTATTAACTGGCAATTCCGTAATTGGTGTATTGCATACCGATACGGAAATGATAGGAGATGACGCATGCTCAACAGGCTTTGTCATCAAGTACGTATCTGAAGGCACGGAAGTTTATGTCAGGAATAATTATGCTCATCAGGGCAAAATCTTGAGCGCGGATAATCATACCAGAACAACATTCTCCGGATGGAAGTTGTATCAATAATAAGTGATGAAATATTAGAATTAATGATAGTATTCGACTTCTCAAAAACTCTAAATACAAACGTAGACTGAACTTTTTTTTATATTCCATGTAGTTGGAGATGTCCTTTTTGTATATTGTATACTGTAGGATTATTTTTTTTAATTTTCTTTTCATTTATGCTTCACTCCGGATTGGACTCATTTGAAATTAATTAAGTTCTATTTAAGATTTTTTGTATGCTTAACAAAATTAAAAAAAGCAATTTCTGAAGTCAAGGTCAATATTTGTTGCTAGTTACTCACATATCCCGCGTATAAATCTGAAATATATCCTATCATAGTTTTGATTGTCGTTTTTTTGTTTTGTCTACAAATATAAGGACTTAATTGTAACATCCGTACTTTCAAACTGGTTCAAGCAAACAGTCACTTTTTTCCGGCAGTCAATTTCTATGATATGTCTAAAAACAAAATCAAAATTGTATAAGATTCGAGCGTTCCAAAAATCTCTATAAAAGCACATCCTTTGACAGCGAAATTTGACATTATCATGTCTTGTAGTCATCCTCATAAGATGACAATTAGTTTTGTAATACCAGTGAGGCCACAGTTTATTAGATAAAAAAGATACCGTTTTAAATCTTTTCCCTTTTTTATGGCATGAGGGTTAAAGGGACATATTCCACATGCTCTGAATCCACTTTTGATATTTTCTTTGCTTACAGCCTCATTCGATGCAGTTTTAAACAAACTTGGGAATGTCCATTTGTTAACTTTGTGTAGCATATTCTCCTGCAAAAACTCCGAGCAGGCTCTATCATATTGTTTATTGAATGGGCCAAATACTTATCGATCCAATGGTTGTAAATAATGAGTGGTGTGTGGTGACAAAGATAAAATTACTATGTCTACCCTGATTCCCTCTTGGATCAAAGCCAGTGACTCATGTGATGAGTGTCCGTCGAGTATCAATAGCTGTGGTCGCTCCCCTCCATATTGTTTAAGGAAAATCTCCTTAAACCATTTCTCGACGATTCGGTCGCTCATCCAACCACTTTCTTGATAATCCCACATAGTGCAACTCGGAGCCTCTGTGGTATTAAATCCAAATACTGTAAACCAACTTATTTTCGCGGATACTTTATTTGGCGTTTAGCCCTTTCTAGTCCATTTCGCGATTCTCAAATTTACTCGGTGAAGTTATGTAAGTAAAAATCCAAGTTTTACATATTCGCGACGATTTATATTCGCGATATTGTTTCACTCGCGAAAGTCGCGAAAATTAGTTGGTTTACAATACAGATCTCTCGGTCTTTCCCGTAACAATTAGCAGTGAACTCATCTTATGCCCCTCCGCGTTGGCACAAGCTATAATTGTTACGTGCTTGCTCATAGCACTTGTCCGACCGGGAACATTTGTAGTACCCTTCTCTGCCAATACTTTAACCGGATCGTGCTCAAATGATTTACCAGTCTCGTCCATGTTCCAGATCATTGTAGGTTTCTTTGCAATATCCTTTTCAATCAGTTTTCTCAAATGCATGAAAATACTCTTCTACCTTTTGTCTGTTCATCATCCTACATCTAAGAGATCCTGTTCTGTCAGGCTTCCTAATGACAAGGTCAGTGTGACGTTCTTTAAAATTCTGCCACCAATCTTTTCCTGGTATACAGTTTTTGAAAGGCGTTTTTATCTTAAGCTTCTAAACTAATGTTCCAATTCCCACAAGAAGCTGTCTGCGTGAAATGCCAACGCCTAACTGTGATGCCCGTTTGACAGATTTCACAATTGAATTCTCAAATTCTAATGGTAGGGCTGGTTCTACCAACCTCTATGTTTCTTTTTCCTATCACTCTATCCCCAACGGTTGATTTAGGCACGTTCTAATGTTCCGCTGCCTTTCTAACAGACATCTGACCAGACTTGACGCTATCGACAGCATTCTCAAGCGATTTCAGGTCATATTTCAATATGTTTAATTTCCTTTTTACTTTTAACATTCTGAAAGTATATCAGAAGACTTACTTAATATTTTGCTCAATATTTTCTGAAACTACTATTTACTGTGCGATATGGGTTTTTCTCATGTTGAAGACTGTACGATTGCCTATAATTATTCATATCCACTTTATTTGAACTCTGGTACATATTGCCTTATTGGGTATCATATCTCATTTCTTTTTTTTTTAAATAGCAGATACGGATATATAGGCAGACATTTACACTGTTTAAAATAGCAGTAAGTGCGATAGATGGATTTAGAGTTACAAGGCAAGATACAAAATTCAACTTATCCGCCAGTCTGTCTTTCTAGGATTCAATCACCAATTTATCTCAAATGTGCTTTGATGGATACACAACATTTAATGCCAATGCCAATGTAGGAATCTACATTTCGATTTTCATGTGGATCATTTTTGAATTTTTATAATGACAGAGAGTTTTGGGGTTGGTTTTTTTTACGTTGTCAGTTTCCTAGTTTACGTTTGTTTTCCGATTTTTCGGATTTTTTTCATGACAGAGACAAACAGACATACAGACAGACGACTGAGAGTAACTTTTAGTAGAAACATTCCTATTTCATGAGTCAATAGTAAGGTAACCGAATATTTAAGTCAAATGGAGATGCAATAATATGTATCGACCCACAGGACTTAAATAAAGCAGTCAGTCGGGAACACCACCATATAAATACTGAGAATGTGGTAGCAAATATTTCAAATAAGAATTAGATAGTGTTTAGTACAAATGATGCAACGTCAGGATTTTTGCATTTAAAACTAAATGAAGGCAGCAGCAAGCTAATATGTTTTAATGCACCATTTTGAAAGTATTGCTTATTGAGAGCTTCATTTAGAATTAGGTCAATTCTGGGAATTTTTAAAGGAATAATACTAGTAAATAAAATCATGAAAAGTATTGAAATAGCAGAACTAATCGTAGATATTATATAAGGAGCTACAATACAAAAACATGAAGAGAGACTGAGAAAAAAAAATAGATCAACACAATCAAATGTAATACTAAATATATAAAAATGTCCATTCAGGAAAGATGGAGTTGAGTTTGTGGACACAATTACTATTAAACATGGGTTGAAACCAGACCTTGAAAAGGAAAAAAAATAACAGAAAATAAGAAAAAATAACATGCATCTCTTGGATTCGTAACTTATCAAAGCAAATTTCTCTCTAATATGTCAGATGTCAGTGCTCCATTGAGAGAACTGTTAGAAGAAAATTAATTATTGGTGCTGGGAAAATAACACGACAATAGTTTTAACAAATTCATAGGCATTACCACAAATGCGCCTAATGATCCAAAGCAGCTACTTGTATTGATAGGTGACGCAAAATCGAAAGGCTTGGGTGCCGTGTTTCTTCAAAACGACAAGCCTACTACCTGTTCATAAAGAGCACTTACTCCAATCTAGAAAGATATGCTCAAATAAAGAAAGAGACTTTGGCTATTGTTTTTGGATGCAAAAAGTTCAATCATTATGTGTTCAGAGACAAGTTGAGGTAAAAAGCGATCACTAACCACTAGTGAAAATTTTCAGTAAACCACTTAATTAAGCACAACCCCTAATACAAAGCTTTTCTTTACAACTTTAGAAATATGACATAACTGCTAGATAAAATCCAGGGAAACCCATGTATGATTAAGATACATTATCATGAATGAACTACTAGTAACCAGAAACCGAAGAAAAACTGGTGCCTGATATAAAAATCAATAAGATTAAGTAAATGTTCATCTCCCTATCTTACCTGAGAAACAGTTAAAAAAAAAAAACACAAAAAAACAACAAAAACTGATGAAATTATAAACGGTTGTGGAAAACGACTGAAGATGGATGGCCACAGAAAAAAAGAGAAACCAACAAAAGAAGTGAAACCCGTGTCTGAAGATGGATGGCCACGTATGCATCTGGAAAATTTACGCTAAGAAATGTTGACACTTAATCTTATCAATGAAAAAGTAAAATCACAAAAATACTGAACTTAGAGGAAGATCAATTGGGAAAGTCCATAATCACATGGCAAAATAAAAAAAAACGCATCAAAAACGAATGGACAAGAACTGTCATATTCCTGACTTGGTACAGGCATTTTCAAATGTAGAAAATGGTGGATTAAACCTGGTTCTATAGCGCTAACCCTCTCACATTAATGACAGTCTCATCAATTTCCGATATTTTTACATTGATGCGTTAAATAAACAGACACAATAAATAAAATAGTCAAAATATGGGTACATCAGTCATCATCGTTTAACAATTTTAAAAGGAACAATTTAACAGAACACAAAAACATCTACTATCTACGAACACATTTATTGATTTCAGTGTCTGACGTCAGAAAATTTTATACGTCACATAAATTTGTCGTTCAATGTGCGTACCAACAATTTTAAAATTTTCATGGGAATGTTAGCATACAGGGTTAAAAAATCAAAAGTATGGAAGAATAAATTTAAGAAATAGACCGAGATTTAAACTAGTCCAAAAGTTATATATAGAATTTATAAGAATCACATATTAAAATAATGACATGCCTAATAAGAGCGTTCATGTTTGGGCCTTGCATGATGTCAGATATAATACAAGATTTCATGGAAAATGTGAAATATTCGCAGTAAACAACAAGGAACATATGATCAAAATTAAACTTAAAGATAAACCTTCATCAAAGTTAGCAGCTTACGTGTTTCAATTTAAAGGAAAACTTTATTCATTGTAAGGTATTGATAAATTGGGAATAGAAATGGTGTCATAGAGACAACAAACCGACCAAAGGACAGAAACACAACCAAAGTACACCAATGGGTCTTCAACACAGCTAGAAAAGCCAGAATCCGTAGGCCGGCTTCAACTGGCCCCTAGACAATGTTTAAGTTCAGTGAAAAAGACGTCACATTAAACTTCAAAACATATAAACGAACTAAATAGTCCGTATATTCTACGTCATCGCGCAACTTCAGTTTAAAAGTCATTCAAAAAGGTGAAAACAATAATTTAGTTGAGGATATTCTTATTCAATGCCTGTTCGCTATATTTTGCTGCATGAGAATACCAAAACTATATTTCCATACGGTAGCAAGGACGCTTTAATGTACATTAAATTATTTTATATGATGCAAGCTTTGCTTTCTTCCAGGTTGTTCTTGCAAAGTTGCATTTTCATCTTACATATCAGAAGACAGTGCAAATTCCCAGAGTGCTTCTATGGTTAACAGAGACATAATTATATTCGACAGAACAGAGGGAAATTATGGTGTTGGTTATAGTACCAGAACAGGAAAGTTTACAGCACCTTCCTCGGGTGTTTACGGGTTCACTTGGACTTTTTGCGTCGATTCGCGAACTACTGACGGTGGTCCTTTAAATTACGGAGAATATGGTACGCAATTAATGGCTGGCAATTCCTTAATTGCCGTGTTGCATACAGATACGGAAACATTATATGATGACGCATGTTCAACAGGTTTTATCATCAAGTACGTATCTGAAGGCACGGAAGTATACGTCAGGAATAATTTTGAACACCAGGGTAAAATCTTGAGCGTGAACAGTCATACCAGAACAACATTCTCTGGGTGGAAATTATAGCAATAATACCTGATAAAGTATTTAAATTAATGATGTTCTTCACCTTCTTTCATTTTCCATGTACTTTTTGTAAACTACATGTAGTACTATATATTGAGTTTTTATATGATATCTGCTTCGCTCCGGATTGAACTCGATTGAGATTAATAAAGTTCTCCTCTTTAAGATTGTTTGTAATATTACAAGATAAATTTAACAGTTTCCGAAGTCAAGTCAGAGTTTAAACAAACAAACACAAATGTGATTGCAATTCAGATCATCTGCTATTCATAATAGTTGTAAGTAAAGGAAGAATCTCTGTGTAATGATATTGAATCTGTTTCTATTTTAAACAAGTGACTGAGTTGATTTAAACAGTAGAGGACCATGGAATAAATTTGTTTCTCTAATTCTTCGTCAATTTATCCCTTTCTACACCCATTGTATAAAAAAATTTAATCAACGTATGGTTCGTTTGATCTCAGTACTTCATTGGTTAAAATCCGATTATGACGTCGAATTTTCTTGCTTTCCTCTGAAATTCCTATTGTGACGGCATGGAAAAGGCGACCATGCCTGATGACGTCACATAAAAAGAACACATCTTTTTGTAGATCATTCGAAAAGAAGGAATATGTTTGCCTGCATAATGTTAGAAAATCATTAGAGAAACAGATTCCACCGCCAAATCTCGTGTAATACGATATTTATCCACTCTCGGCAGTTAAATTTTAAATATTTAAAACGCTCGGTCAAACCTCGCGTTTTAAATTTGAAAATTTAGCTGTCTCGAGTAGATAATTATCGTATTACACTCGATGCAGTGGTAGAATCTATATATATCATATACTTAGAGCAAATAACATATAATTTCTACAGTATGATAACAGCATTGAATTAACGTGAATTCCATATTTTCCCGAAATGGTGTTGAGCGGGCTGATATAAAAAATTTATCACATGCTTCGATTGTTATCACATGCCTTTCCTTAACGTTATCGCATGGACGGCGTGCACAAAGTTGACGGCAACTGTAACATGCGCTTAAACTTGTAACATTATACAAGCAAGCAAAACGAGTTTTGACCTAGAATTCATACAAATTAAACTTATTTTCCCGCATTTTCGTATAGTAGAAGTTTTCAGATTCGGACTACGACGTTATACGAAATTGACCGCCAAACAAAATTAAAACGGCCATGGTGGATGTGTTTGGAATGCAGTTTGTTATGTGTAAGAAGTACTAATTTGAAAGGATTAATATTTGAATATGGAGGAATCGGTCAAAACAAATGTGAAATTGCTATTTTTTTTTTCATTTCAAAATAACTTGATATTCCAAATGTGCATACCAAGAGGTTTTAAAATATCTACAAAATATGAATGATTCGATAGTCCAGGTTGAATTTTTTGGATGTCCAACTATTATGTTACAATTTAAAGAAATGACGTTTTAACGCTATTTTCTTAATAGGGTCCACGATATAGTTGCTTATTGTTGCTATTATACTGCTCTTAGCATATATTTATAGATTTTTTCAGAATGTGCATTTGCTGCACATTGTTGTATGAAATGAAAAGAAATATGTTGAATGTTTATGTTTAAAGTTATGTGCTAAACTAAGTGTCCAGTGTTTTTATTACGCGTTGGTTTTCTGGGGGGAAATGCCGACTTCGTCAATGATAAAAGTAATTTACAGACGTTACGTTTGTGCACGCCGTCATGCCGGCATTCCGGAAAATACACCTCAATGGCACATTTTCAGTGAAAAGCATTACAATCAAAGTAGAGTACAAATTAATTATTACGATACTGGATAATATATTATGTTAAATAAAAAAAAAATAAAAAAATGTTCAAATAATAGCATTTTGAAAAGTTTCCAGCATGATAATTTAGAAAGTTACTTTACAAATTTCACAAACAGTGTTCATTATGTTTTGTTGATTTTTCTTTATCGTCAATATAAAAATAAACCATGCTGTTGTTTTATCCCTTCTATTGAGGCATATGTTTCAAAAACAATTCCAATCGGATGTTCTACATTTGGCGTCCGACGTCCGTAAACTTTTCACTTTTTGAACTTCTACGTGAGAACCACGAAAAAAGGTTTATAATATATTAAACTGTTATGTTTCTCCATTGTTGAAGCATATGATAAAATATCATAACATGTCATTTTTCATATCAGATGTATTGTCAGCCCTCGGTCAATATCGGCTCTTGGGCTGATGTTGAACCTTGGGTTGATAATTCATTTGATAAATAATGCCATGTTATATAATCTAATAAAACTATGGAGTTATTGAATTATTCAAAATATTAAATTTTCAAAGATATTTTTACCGCAGGGAGCTGCATCACGAAACGATTTTCCGAGTATGCTAATTAACAGGGAAATGAATCTCACTTCGTACTCCGAAAATTTAACCACATATGTGAAAATGTCTCAGCTTCGAAAGGAGCCATCATGTATTTTCATACATATCCAAGTTAACGATACCGAGTGTGCTACAGAAGAAATGTTACCGTAACTGCCTATGGCAAATCTATTGCACATATTGCCCCAACCACTCGATGATATTTTTTTTGGACAATACTTGACTTTAAATCATAATCCTTCAATGAAACATCGAAATTGGCTTGACTACAATTGCAAATACATTCTGGCGAATCGGTAACTTCTAAGTTATTTGTAGTACGGTATAGCGGATTATTTTCGTTTATTTTCGCAAATAGAACAAAATAGTCAAAATAAATTTCACCAATTTAAAAGTGCAAGTACAAAGGCATTGATAAAAGTTTTGAATCCGCCAAAACACTAACCGCCAAAATAGTAAAAAAAGTATAACTTATTCAATGAAAATTCTTTAATTTTACACCAGCGAAAACAGCCCGCTATACGGTATAATAAATTTCGTACTTTATCTGGAGCAAATTTTTTAACCATTTATATTAAGATGTTTTCGTGTGTTTCAGCAAAGATAAGCAATGTCTGTTCACAATACTCTTCGCGTTGTCCTAGACATTTGTGTTATGAGACGTCTGTTGTGAAGACATTGACAAGATGAGCTGCCCCTGCCCCCCCCCCCCCCCCCCTTTCCCCTAAATCCGCCTCTGGTATTTAAAATTTAACTAGCAGTTCAACTTAATTTATCTAATAGAAAAAAAGAACCGTTAAAAAACACCAGGATCAATTTAAATTTTATTTCCTACCTTGCGAGATTGAAAAAACGTGCGCTTGGACGTTAAAATTAGACTGACTTGCTTCTCGTGGTGATATTCATTCACACATGTATTTAAACAAAACGTTGGACCAATAAATTGTGTATAAGCCAAAAGCTTAAACATATCTTTGTCTTCGATGTGGTTAAACAAAACTGTAGGGTAGGCTCATTTTGAGCTTAAACATTGGGAGGATAAGGTAAGCCCAAAAAAAGAGATGTTTCCTATTAATTTACGCTACCTTCCCTATTTTTTAAGCTTACCCTTAAAGTTTTGTTTGCCATTTATCAATAAGCAAGTGTTAAAGTCAGATTGTCCCTCCCATAGACTCAATGTAAAAAAAAATGGCAAAAATAAGCAAAAATACAAACCTACCTCCTCTATTTTTTTCAAAGATGTATTTTTTTTTTCGGCCTAATAGGAAACATACATGTATCTTTTAATTTATTTGGCCTTTTACAAAATACAACATCATTTAACTATAATCACTCTATATTTAAATTAATGCATGTAGTTTATTTCATAAAGCCATCTTTTATTACTCAATTTTTTATTAATATCATTAAAACTATTTCGATGAACATGTAAAACTACTACACAAAGGGAAACAACTCCAATCAATAAAATATATCATGACACTTGCAAAATAGAACAAATATAAACATCTAAAACTGTCAATAATATCGTGAACATATGTATTATACATATACATGAATCTATTCATAGAGTGAGCTTATACTTATTAGCACGGATTTTCTCAAATTGTAATGCTATTTATAGACAAATCCCAATCTAGAAAATGACCTCTATACGATCCTATAGTAGCAATTTTTAGTTGTTGATTTCATTCAGGTGAACTGTGTGATAAAAATAGATTGTGTGGTATGACATGTACTATTTTGAAATTCATGTTTCCACGAAAGTCAACGTAAATAAAATTGTTAGCAAGGCTACATTACCAGCTCTACTCTCGAAAAGTGGCGTGTTGTAGACTTGCAATTAATATGCACTGTAACACAACAAAAACTGCTACGGGAAAACAATGTCTAACCACAGTATAAACAACATGGAAACGAAAACCAATCGTTGTTTTCTGTGATTTAATAACATCATTATCCAACAGGTTTTGCTAATATACGTGTGTGCTCCAACCAAGACAAGTTTTTTTACCGACCCACCTTACTCCTCTTTCTCCTGAAAACTTGTCACAAAAACAACAGAAAGTGCAATGAGGAGCAAAAGAAAAGTTAGGGTTAAAAAGAGCCAGCTGGTGACTCGAAAGTCGAAGTAAATAATGATTTCCCGCCCGGATTTACAGGAAATAAAGAAACTATTAAAATCCATAACGGACAAAACTTTCCGAACTTAGTTTTTAGAGAAATTGGGTTGAATTGAGATGTGTAGTTTTATCGTTAAAAACGTAAACTAGACTGAAGCGGTAAGCAACTACGGGTCCCTTATTAGTCCAAATGTGAGACAGGAACGACGAAAAAAGTGGGGTGTTGGTATTTTATTAGGGGGGGGGGGGGTCGTTTATCATAACAATGTTTTGTCGAAAAATACATTTTGTCGAAAAATACATTAAATTTTTTTGTCGAAAAATAGTTTTCTTCTATACTTAATTTCTCAAGATGTGTGGCTCTCCATGTATCCAAATATCAACAGGCCCGTAGCCAGGAATTTCCAGGGGGGGGGGGGGTTCGTTGGACTCATGAACTCGACTTTAACAGTCACAATTTGAACAAAACGTTGACTTTAACAGTGCTTATTTGATTTCAAAGGGGGTTCGTCCGAACCCCCCCCCCCCCCCCCCCCCCACCCCCACCCCGGCTACGGGTATGATCAACGTCACTATACGATTTACTGTATTTGTTTTTGTTTTCCCTTTACCGATGAGTGTCCTTGATAAAAATGTAACTTTTAGTTATATCGAATCACGGATTATGGTGGGGGTATTTATATTTGTCTTTCATCTTACTTTTAGTCGTCTTTTCGTTTAACTGTTTTTTCTTCATTCTAATCATTCTCTGTTCTTTTACAACTGACCTCTTTTCCTCACCTGCGTTTGTTCGGTCAGTAATACATGCCATGTATCTAAAGTTAGCAGAACTGGAAGGAGTGGAATAAGACCGAGAAACAAAGTGGCAAAAATAATAGAATTATTCAAGCCGTTCTGAACAGTGTATAATTTGTTTATTATAATTGAATTTTTAAATAATTTAAAAATAATATCATAATTTCGACAAGTTAGTGCACTTCGTTGTAACGTTACTGTAATATGATAAACGATAAACATGCAAAAATTGACATATAAATAAATCTTTAAATGTCCATTTACACGTAGTTTTTATAGGTATTTTGGACAGAGACAATTTTTTTTTATCCCACTTTATTTTTTCAATTTAAATTTTTTTTCTCGCGTTTTTTCTGTATTAATACGAACATAAAATGTATTACAGATAACTTTTATTTGCTATTTACTATCAATTTCAAGTTAACTATCCACATACTACACCGGCCGGCCGATACAATGTATATATAAATATGTATATAAAATAATTGAAATTAATAACTAAGATTCGTGTTATTATTCACAGCGGTCACTGATTTATTATGTTTGTTTAATGTAGAAAAACGCGAAAATAATAGAAATTAAAAAGAAATAACGGCTTTAGCAAAATAGGAGGATTGCTTAACAAATTGTCCTGCTCAAAGAAGACCTACCTTTGGTATATGTTTGACATACTAGATATTTACCCAAGATTTTACTACGAAAGATTTACTTTTTTATTCAATGCATGTATCTTTTAACTTTATTTTTTGGGGTAAAAAGATTTGTCTCATATAGATAATTTTGAAGAACAAAATTCGTCCCACATCATTTTTAATTGACTTGAATTTTTTGGTTTTCTGCCGACAGTTGTCAGAGTATCTCCACCAAATAAAAACTTACCGCTGATGAAGTCAAAGTCAGGTTATAATTCTTGGCATTTTTGGCACAAAATACAACGCCTCAATGCAAATATGTACATGTAAGACAAAGGACAAAATTTAACAAAGTAAATATATGCGGACGTCTAAAGGATATAATTGATGACTTTATAATAATTTTTTGTTTTCGAATTCAACGAACCAGAAAAAATGGCTTTATGATCATACATTCTCCTTTAATCTTCAAACTTCAAACATTTAAATTTTTTTAACTTTAATTATACATCAATTTATATTATTTAACCGAACATCAAAATGTTTACATTCTTTTGCTAATGAGAACAAATTACTTGAACACCTAAAAGAACGGATACAAGATAAGTAGACACCTACGCATGTCCCGTTTTGTGTTAAACACATATTTCTAACAAAAAAACTACATGGCTGACGTGTTTGACATATATGTTGTTACAGTTTGTTGGGTTTGTTTCGTCTATTTTCGTTGAAACATTACAATATATGATGCTTAGAATGCATTTCAAAAAATTTGAAAGTACTGTATAATAAAATACAAAATTCTTTTGGAAACAGTGTTTTTAAAAAAGTAATCATATTTCTGAAAAGATTTCAAATTCACGTGTTTCGAAAAAAAATCAAACCGATTGATAATTGCTTCATATCTTCAGCTGGATTGTAATAATCTGTAACACATTTGAACATTTTAAAAGTTTTCCCTCATTGATCTTGATTGTTGCTCAATTGATGACTTTCTCTTTTAATTGACATTTTATCTTGTTTCTTCAAATTCATGATTACTGGGGCTAACGGTTATTATTCAATAGCTGAGTTGAATTGTTATAGTGGCTACTGGGATTGACTGACATAATTACTTGGTGATTGTTGAAGTTGGCTGGCATGGTCTTGGTGAATACAGGGACTGAGTGACATGATTACGTTGGTGATTACTTCAGCTGATTTGATTTGTCTTGGTGATTACCGCAGTTGACTAACATCGCTACCTAGGACATAACTTTATCTGAATGGCAAGGTTATTGTTATAACTTGGTCTGAGTGACATGATTACCTTAGTGGTATCCGCGTAACTGATTGTCATTGTATCGATGATTACTAGGAAATAGTGACATGATAACCTTAGCTGATTGGCATTGTGTTGGGGACTACTTTAGATGAGTAACATGATAACCATGGTGATTACTAGGACTGACTGACACGAATACCTTGGTGATAACTGTAGCTGACTGCAGTTATTTTGATAATTACAGGGGCTGAATGACATCATGACCTTGATTATTACTGTAGCTAATGGGAACTGTCTTTGTGATTTCTGAGCTGACTGACATTGTGACCTTTGGGATTACTTTGGCTAATTTGAATTGTCTTGATGATTACTAGGGATAAATAACATTATAAACTTAGTAATAAAATTAGCTAAATAACATCGTCATTGTGGCATACTAAGTGGCATGATTACCTTGTTGATTACTTTAGCTGCTTGGAATTTTCTTGAAAACATCTTGAGCTGAATGACATGATAATCTTGTTGATTACCTGAACTAACTGACACGAATACCTTGGTGATTACTGTTACTGGCTGCAATTGTGTTTTGTGACTACTAGGGCTAAGTGACATGATTACCTTGGTGATTACTGTATCTTAGATTATTGGAATTGTATTGGTGATTACTGAGGCTGACTGATACTGTGACCTTTGTGATTACTGAAACTGACTAATATTGTGATCTTGGTGATTACTTTAGCTGATTTGAATTACTTTGTTGATTACTATGGATAACTAACATGATTACTTTGGTGATAACTTTTAAATTAGCTAGTTGGAATTGCATTGATGATCACTGGGACAGACTCATATGGTTACACGTCAGGTTTATACTGTTACTGAATGACATTGACTTGGTGATAATTGGAGATTACTGCCAGGATGACCCCGATAATTACTACGACTAAGTGATATGTTTTCACATGCAAAACAAATCTTGTTTTAACAAAACATCATTTTGAATTTCTGTTATCATGTAAACTTATGTCTCAGTACCCAGATTCCAATAAGAGCCTATTCAATTTCCGTTTTTTTGTTTGTACAGGAATGTGTATCGTCTAGCTATTACGTTAGATGTAACGACTGTTTTTGGGTTGTTTTTCTTAAAATGATTTAACGTTTTTATTTGCCATGCCGGGCCAACTTTACCTTAAACTTGATCAGATGCATCTCAAATATAAAAAAAAAAAACAGGATATAAGCTTCGTTATATACTAGCTCTTTTACCAGATGTTCGATTTGTAACATTCTTTTCTTAGGGTCCGTAGTTTCTTTAAAAAAGTATTTATTTAAATTATGTCCTTCAGCGCAAATGCTTAGATGTCGATTTTCAAGAATGTTTTACTAATAACAAAGTTACATTACTTTTAGAATAACATAATTAAGTCTCACGAAATTTAAACACACTATCGGTTTACTCCACGATCTTCAAGATGCATGTACTACATTCTTCACTTCCAAAGTACCACCTAAATGAAAGTTCGGAAGTGTATAACATTATTAAGGGTTATAGTCGGGAAACGTAAAATCTTGGTTCCTGGTATGACCTGCACGAGACAGATTGTCATATGGCACGAGTGCACTGTGACCTCATGATTGGCTGAATTCTCAGCGGAAATCTTCAGAAATTGTTTAGTATTTAAAAAAGACACAACAAAAAGGCTAACGTCATTTTAAAACATTATTTTAAAACATTATCACTTTAGCGATTACAATTAAACACTAAGAAGTCCATGTTCCTGGTGCTATAAATAATTAACAAACTATTCTACACATGTACTTTGAAAGACAAATAGTGAGACTAAATAAATCTATTAAATTATATGGCAAATAAGTTATCTTTGTCTATAATAATGAAGATGCTTCTTATTGTTGCTTCATAAAACATATTTGAGTGTTTTAGTGTGGACACACGAGAATGTCTCACCTAACAATTTGCAATTTTATTAAAAAAAAATCCCTTTAAATTATTTTATGACATGGTCGCCAGGGAAGTATTTGGTTTTTAAACGAGTTCATACTTCAAAGTTTGAGCAAAATTGTGTTTATTCCTGAGATATTTAACTGAAATGACTAGAGGGTCTGTGTGGGATTCACATAATAGAAAATGATGGCCCCGAATGCAGATAAGGTCCAAAAATATAAAGTATAGGGAATAATATGACAAAAAATCCAAAATTAGAGTCCATTTTTTTGTGGGGGAGGGGGAAGATGTGTGCTTAAACAAAAGAAAAAAGAACATTGGGCAAATATAAGGAATAGAGAAAATGGCCTTAAACAACTTTAAAAAATGATGGACATCAATCCAGACCCTCTAACATAGGCATTACTGAGAAATATAGAATTCACCACAAGAATAAGTGCATGCGGGAAATTATTGCACTCAAGAGTAAGATTTCCCGAGCAAATATCACTGAGATAAATAAAGCAACAACGGAGTAAGAAAACAATTTACCTACGTCTCACTTTACCAACTGGTATGTCACAGAGAGTACAAACACTAAATAAATGAAAACGATATATTTTACAATAAAACTCAAAAACTATGAAAATGACCAACAACCTAAGTAAAAATATTAAAACCAACATTAATCTCCACCCACTTCAGTACGTTTGGTGACAGTTTTAGCTCCACTCATTCTATATCCTGTATAATTCGGGGGCATTTCGTCTTCTGCGCATGTTCCTGTAACGCACGTGCTCGTAGCAGCATCAAACTTCCCACCGTCAACACAACGTTTGAAAGAGAACGTTCCCATGCCGCATTGTGCGTACAAAGAACATGTTCCATGACACTTGATGGCAATCCCATGTTGGCAAGGTTTGCAAGGTACACCAATGATACATCCATATCCAACATCACACGCTAAAATTAATCAAAGAAGATTGCAATATATATATATTTAAGTTTCGCTAAAAATCAATGATACACCACCATAAATTATCACTTTTGGTAACATAATCCTTTTAAATCTTAAATCTATAATGTGAGAGTTATTTCCTTTAAGTGTTTTCATTATGCCATAACTCTTTGCAGAAAAATGCAAGGTATTCAAATTGTTTTTATAGCTAAGTATATAACTAAGTTACCTTGTTATATACTAGTTATACTTCGCATGTCTTCAGATTTTCTACGTTAATCTGTATTGCTTATTTCGGATTAAGGAAGTACACTGACGTATGAATACGTTGCCCTTCAATTGTGAGCACTAAAACAACAAATCGTGCAGAAACATACTACTATAAAGATTGGAGTAGAATAATTTGTCTTAATCATTTTTCTTCATTACAATTATTTTTATTGTTATTTGAAGTACTGTTATTGATGCTGCTATCATCATTTAGTATTTTACACAAAACATTCGGGTCTTTTTATTTTCAAATAAATGATCAATTAATAAATTTGATAACTTCCGTTCAATAAAAACTTACCAACATTACTAGCAATGATAACGGCGGTTGCTTCATGAGTTGGAACCATGGGAACCATACCTCCAACTGTATTTGGTGGAACAGTAGGTAAGAAATGCATAAATCCTCGATTGTTGGGTTGAGGTTGTGGTTGCATTTGCATAGGGGGTGCTTGTATTGGCATATTACCCGGCAATGGCCATTCTTGACCATAATCACAGTAGAATGAAACAAAAACTTGATCTTCTACTAATTTTGGACAATTTCCAGTCGCCATATTCCATGTTGTTAGTACAGCGTCACCATAGTTTTTACTATATAACTTCGGATAATTTGAGGAAACCCGTACTGCTCCAGAGCATGGATGAGACTCACCAGTTGGTGATGTCGGATTACGGCAGTACGGAGTACATATTCTTCCGCAAGAATCAAAAGCAGACAACAATACATCAGTAACACCTAACTCTGGACTTTTGACAGCAATGAATGTTGTTGAAAGAGACAAAGCCATTCGATTATCAACAATTGCAAATTCTTTATAAGTCCCAAGATAATTCAATCCATTTGACTGTACATAAACCATACCAGCACCGGAAGTTGAAGATTTACAACTGGAGTACGTTGCCAGTTGAATTGTTTTCAGTCTTTGGTGAAGATTGGTGTAACCCATTGAAGAGTATATATCGTTTGTAATAGATAAAGCGCCATTGATGATTGGATAAGAATTATAATTGTAGTTTGGTGGACGTTTGTATATGATCTTTACCGGTAAATATACCCATTGGCTCATGTCGCTTAGGCCGTTGATATTAAATGAGTTTTGGTAACGTTGATTGACAGGAATAGCCGGACATGTCGTTTCCTGTTGCATTCTACTGAATCCTCTTAGAGGATTTGGAGCCATTGACTGTTCGATCATCCGTCTATTAGACGTTACAAAGTTCTTGATATTCTGTTGTACCGCACCGACTTGGTTTTGTTGGGTTCTCATTGGGTTCATCATTTGTCGACCAGATGCTGATAAAATAGATGAGGGTGACTGAGGTTGTTGTTGCATCATTTGCTGCATTGTTCCTGGACTGGACTGTCCCATCATATTTACTGAACTCTTAAAACTTCTTTGGAACATTGCACCTGAGTTAAAATTATTCGCATTGTGTATTGACTCCCATGGATTTTTGGAGAATACTGGTGTTTGTCGTTTCCACCTTCGCTGCTGAGTATTACGTCTGTTTTGCATCATTGTTTGCTGCTGTCGAATATTGGAGGAACTCATTCCAAGATCGGATCGGTCTACAGATACACAATATGAGCTTGTAAAATTTGCAGCACATTTGAGGAACGGAGAACCACAAGATGGGTTTTCAAATGTACATGTCGGGGATGGCATGTATTCATACATACCACTAATTAAATAATCACTATAACTGTCAATATTTTGAAGATTACCAAACCCGAGAGGTGCACTTGCTGCATGTAATGTATGATTTACAATGGAAGGATAATCGAGATCTGGGTTAATGCCGCGCATTCGTTGTTGTCTTCTAAATTGTTCCCACAAGTAGTCAACAAAAGCATGATGAAGGTAGAACACCGGATCATGGGCTGCTGTACTTAACTCGCCTAACTGTCCGTCTACCCAATTATGGACTTCTCCATGCTGTACTTCAATGTTATATTCTGGTAATCCAAGTGGTTCTGTAATTTCTGCAACATATGTTCTACTCATAATGTTTGCAATATTTGTTTTACTGAAAAGTTCACCGAAGTGCCCCATATTTCTAATTAACGGTCCAACTGCAGTATTCCAGTCCGCAAATGGACCGACAGTCACAATACCATCGCCATTACCAAAAAAGTGTTCACTCCATAAGCATGACTGTCTTGGGTTCGCCATTGGTTCGTCAAGGGAGGAATCCCAATACGGTATTGACACATCGGGAACTTTCTCTCTTAAAGCATTCTCAAACCTGTCAGTAGAAAAAAAGATTGAAAACAAATGAATAAATAAGATAGATAGCTGTATTTATCCACATAAAAAACGACCGCTCACAATCAGTTGCAAAGTATAATTTACATTGGTTCCTCCTTTAAACTTTTTTATACTATTTTTTTTTTTTTTTATATACATATAAAACACGCCCACTGTCCTAATATCAAATATATAATGTTGCCACAAGTTTGCTTTTTAACCAATGATACCTCCAGAAGTGTATATGAGGTGAGATACAATGATAACTTAAGCTCGATTTTTTTTGCATGTAAGTTAGTCTTTTGATATCCAAATTACACCTTAATAATGTAAAGGTACACACTTACATAAGCAGAAAATACCGATGCCATCCGAGGAAATTTGGACCACCATGAGCTGAGTCAACAGCAAGTCCCTCGTGTAATGCTGCTAGTGCACTATATTTGTTTGGTTGAACACTCTGAAAGAAGAAAAGTTACAACAATCTAAATACAATATGCCCTATTCATTCTTTGGATTACTACTGAGTACGATATCAGTCTGACATTCTGCATGACAAGCTTAACTGTGTTCCTCTAATCTACTTAGAGTGTCTGGATTTATGAACCCAATGTCTTTCCCTAGATTGAAATTCAAAATATTTTCGATTTTCTTTAAAAAGAAGTAAAAAAAATATAGATTAAGAAAATCTTATATCCGTTATTTATTTTTTTCCGCGGCAAAACAAGTAAAAGGTTGTTTGGGAAAAAAGGCATATAATCATTTTAATTTATTCAAAGTATTATAGTTATATCAATGAAATCCATGCATTTCATATCTGAACTGATTAAGAATTTTTATTTTATCAAAATTTACCAATAGCTTTTTTTTTAAATCTCCACCATCAGTTTTTAGATAAAAAATTTAGCTAGCATTACATTTCAAATGTTTTCAAATGTAATGCTAGCTATTTTTTTTATCTAAAAACTGATGGTAAACGCGTTGCAATACAGCATATTTTGGTCCAGGTGTTGATAACGCATGTTCTGTTCTCGTTTTGTCATTGTTTCATTCTTTTGGTTCGCGGTCTCATGGTTTTCGTTTCTAATAACAATTTATTTGTTCGTGTGCTTTAAAATTTGTAATATTTTGATGAATATTTCAAACGAAATATAATACATAAACTTTCTTTAGTATAATTAGTCCGACATTGACTTTATGTAACTTGATGGTTATTCCATAGAAAAAAAGGTATCAAAAATACCCAAGCTTGTAGTTTGGTATGCCGGTCGCGCATTTTGTCTACTTACTTCATATCTAGTGGCGCTCAAATAAAAAAAAGCTGTCACCAAACAAACAAATTGAGAAAAGAAACGGAGAATGTGTCAACCTTGCAAAAGAGGAAAAAACAGTAAAAGGCCACCAAAGACTCTTCAACACAGAAAGACAATTCCACACCCGGAGGGGGACTTCAAACAAAAAGTTTAGCGAAAATGGACGTCACACTAAACTCCGAAACTAAAATACGAAGCTGGAGAGCCGTGAAGACCCCAAATCCAAGGTTATATGTCTGAGTTAGAAGAACCTTAGTGATTCTAATAATTCAACACTTTTTTTAGCGTAAAGTTAGAATTGAGAGATGATAAGAAAACGTATGTTGTTTCGGTTATCAATGTAATGAGTAAATCCAAAACAAACACTTTTTTATTAATTCATTTATATGATTTTGAGTTTATTATGACGTCTATTTTCACTGAACTACTACACATTTTTGTTAAGGGGCCAGCGTAAGTCCGACTGCCGGTGCGGGATTTTTTTGCTGTATTTAAGACCCCGTGATTGGTGGCCTTTTGCTATTTTTTTTAACTGTTTGGTCGAGGTTGTTGTCTCTTTGATACATTCCCCATTTTCATTCTCAATTTGAATCTACTTACTGTGTCAGCTTTTAGTAATTGAATTGCTCGAAAGAAGTCATCTCTCTCCCTGTTGGTCATCATACGAATCTCCTTTCTTATCCGATATCCCCGAGACATCCGGGTACTCCTTTTCTTTACAGTAAAACCTTTATTGATAACAGGTAACAACGAATGGTACCAAATTCTGGCCTCGTGGGTCATGTTAAACATTAACCATCCTTTAACTCCTGACTCTCGCCACACAAATAAATGTGTACACATCCAATGAATTGATTGGCCTACTGTCTTTGCGGCACTTGTTTTAGAAGCGTAATGTTGAAAACACTCTAGTAGATTAGGTGGAACCGAAATCTCTTGAATCATGGCATTGGCGCTAATCACCAGGGACAGCGCTAAAACAATTCTGATTATCATCTGCAACAGTGAAGATATATTATGTTGTTCATTAAGCATTGTCAATTTTCTCTAAAAATTAATCACACACAACTCCTAAAGTTGGAGACTGCTATTGTGAAATCTGATTATTACAGAGTCTAAATAATTAAACTAATAAGATTCACCCCCTTCCCCCAACATGTATATATATAGTTAAAATGGTATGCATACATTGCTGCTAACGAAATTTCGGTACAATATTGTAAATTTTTACATGACACTGTAAAATTTTGGTCAAAAGACAACCATAAACAAATTGAACCAATGTGCTGTAACTGCATGACAGATAAAAGGTAAAGAATTCTCTCCTTGTTCAGTGTTTGGATTAACATTCTCAATCAACTGAAATCTTTCAAAATTACTCTGCTTTTTGGGGGTTTTCTTTGTTGTTTTTTTTTAGATGTAAAGGCATTTACAATTCGTTTTATAAAATTATGCATTAAACAAAAACAAAAACCAAACATTGTATACGAGAATATAATAGAATAGGACTCTATTAATTGTAGCAGAAGTAGACTTCTGATTGTAGTAAAGATTGAAAGATTTTTTAAAGGCAGCTAGTATGAAATAATTTGGCACTTCCTCCTAAACGTATTCAACGAGAAATCAGAAAAAAAACATAGATGTACCGATTTCATTCTTGTGAAAGATGACTTGACCTCGAATTATGACTTTGAAATATCTTCTTCCATTTTGTGACTTTCAGAGAAATTCACCTTTGCTACAGCTATACGAGTTACTTTGACGTTTTTTGTATTTGGAATGACGGTATATGATATGTTAAAGTATACATTTGTTTATAGTTATAAGCTTTTTAATGAAGAGATGCATTGAAGCAAAAATAAGCACAATAAGATAACGCTCAACATGCTTTGAATCATTTTGACTGCGAATATATTTATAAGTTTTATCTTCGAAATATATTTACTTTTATCTGCATGTTTCATGTTTTGCAAACAATCAAATTTAGAAAAAAAAATAAAAGCAATTTAAAACTACAAATACTGACCTTTTTGACAAAAAAATCCAGTAGCTAACTGTTTGTTGTGTATAAAATTAAATAATATCAGATATAAAAGGTGCTAAATGTATGCCATGTCCGACTCTGATCATGTGAGTGGAAATAGACGAATTTGTCATTCATCTTAATTCGGAAAATTGTCAAAAACTATTAAAATCAACACTCGTTAAAATAATTTAACAAACATTTTATTGAATGTTCTTTTGAAGAGGAGTTGTGTTTGACATGTCTTTATTTCCTGTAATACGCGGTAAAACAAGCTTCAAGGTCATATATAGCTATAATCGTGAGACCTAACCACGTAAAAAAATGGCCCATCTTTGAGGTTTTATTATGATTTTTGTATATATGGATATATAAATTTATCTTTATAGTTCCGTGTTATGTAAGCACATAAAAAACGAATAAACAAACTTTGTAACATTTTCCGAATGAGTTTGAAATCTTTAGTTCATTGCTTTACAAAAGTATCCACTAGGATCTTGAAAATAAAAACGTCAGGATAGATACAAAGAGTGTTGCTGAATAAATAACTCTTGACCTAGAACTGTAAACTTTTCAGTGTAAAAACAGAAATGGTGTAGTTTTTAATATCATAATGTTACCTAAGTTAACATATTGCTAGTGGAGGTAAAACCACACTTTACTTTGAAGAATGAAAGAGAGGCGAAAGATTCCAAAGCGATCTTCAAACTCTTGTAAATCGAAATAAACTGACAATGACACAGCAAAAAAACTAAAAACACAAAAAGACCAACATTAGTACATATTAAAACACTACACACAAAACTATGAGAAGAATGAACAGTTGGTAAAGGTGTAGTATATGGAGCGTAAAAATCAATTTATGAATTCTATCATTAAATCCATGTGGCACTTTCAGACGACTGAACTACTCAACTGAAATATTTTATCTAATAAAACGATATTTCAAATTTAATCCTAGGTATCATGGAATGATTTGAATGATTTTTTTTCGGACAATCCTACAAAAAAAAACCACTCAAATACTGCCTTAACATAGGGGAAACGAAATTGTTACTTAAAGACGCCTCCTTATACGTAATCATTTATCAGCTATCTATATAACAAATCTTAATCCTTTTTATTTTCATTTTTTGTTCAATTATTTTTCGGTTTTGGAGAGGGGGTATTTATTCGAGATTGTGAAGTACAAAATAGTAACTATTATTTATGCTACAAGACAGATTTCCGATGAAATTAGATTAAATGGATGTAAAAATGTATGACCCTAAAGTAGAATTACAAAAATTATTTGATAAAAGCATGTCGGAAGTTATATGCTATGAAATATAAAATGTTTTATTTATTTTTTATATAAAGACAAGTACGTGTACAAAAACTAAATTTATCTGTTCATCTCTTACGACGCATTTATTAGCGTCACAAGTGCGCGGGGACCTTCTAGGAATCTTATGTGTGCTCTTTATCCAATGAAAACAGTGGGTTTGAATCTGGTGCAAAACTTGGACAAGAACATGTTAGTGAGATATGAATAAGAACATAGCTTTGTACTAGACCTATTACAATGCAACTTTCTTGATCACAAGATAACAGTCCACATGAAGAAATGTCATCCTACCCCAGGGCGGATTCAGCCATTTTCAAAACGGGGGCAACCCAAGATAAAAAGGGGTGATTCCCAACCCAAAAATAAAAAGTTTGGGTTCCAACTCCCCGAACCTACCCTCCTGATCCGGCACTGCTTCCCGGACACATTATTTGGACTCCGAGCCGACAAGTCTTTGGTCTTACTCCTTATATTAATGTCGCTTGCTTAGCGGAAAAGCAGCAAATATCAATTTAAGACTTTGATTTGACAAGGACGGGTTTCAAACCCACGTCCTCCCGCACTCGAGGCGAATACAATTCAGAAGTATATTTCTTTCTTATTCTTGTTTCAACTAGTTCATTTTTTTCAAGCGTTCCACACCTTCTTCACAACATTATCTTAAGGCTGCATGTAAGGCATTTATAACTAAAGTTATTGTTAAGGGAGTAATGAATTATATGAACTAAGAAATAACCCAACTAACAAGAAAAAAACTAGAATAATGTAATACAAACCCGTAATTATTTTTATTACATTTATATTTGTAATGTATATATGATAAGAATGGTATTTAATACCGCAATATTGTACTTTTATTTTTCGATTTTGCATAATTTTTTTTCAAAGTATATACTAGTATCTAATTTGAATATAATACGAATGTTTGTATGTTTGTAAATATTTGTCATTTTGATGTCATGTATCATGTCTCTGTAACAAACCATTATTTGAATTTTACATCAATAAATCAATTGTTTTTTTTATTTGAATATTCTAAATATCATGTACAAAATAAAACCGGCGCAAATAAAGAAAAACATCTCGAGGTAAAATTTTATATCTGAAAGAAATCACGGTTTGTTTTTAATGTATATGCAGTTGTCCTGAATGTGTTTGGGTCTGTTTAGAGAACGTTCTAAGTTCACGACATTGACCTTTGCAGCTCGAATCAATCGCGACGTTGACCATAAGTTGGAATAAACAAGGATTTGTATAGTAAACCCCTGCTTGCCTTAAAGAACAATTACTATATAAGCAGTAGTCCTATAACATATGACCTCGGGAACTTGACCTTCATTTTGTTGTCAGTAACAACATATTAAAATTTTAAAAGCTTTGGTTCAACCGCCGTACATCCCAAAATCAATAACCGACATTTTTGTCACAAAAAATGAAAATATCAGCATGAAAATGTTAAATACGGAATATATAATGCAAAGGCATATATTATAGGACTATATAAGCAGCAGTTCGGAAGCCAGCATCCCGAAATAATAAATAACTTTAATTCTGACATTGTGACGTCGCGGGGGCATAAAAATGTAGTTTAATGATTTGTTACAGTAATATCAAAATACATGCAAATTCATCTGTACTACCTAATTTGTGAAATTAAGTACATGCAAAAGTACAAAGTAACTGAACAAGCTAAAGTCATCCTCTTAGGGATAATTTTGACTACTGACTGACAAGTTGTTTAACTAATTTGACAGTTTAAACAATACATGTTTTTGTAATGTTTACTTAAACCATATGTGTACATGTATCAATGCATATTCTTTATGATTTTTCATTCCTCGGACAATAAAAGGTTATAGGTTGAATTCAAAGAAACCAATTAACAAACTACAAAATGTATTTATCATTGTGACTGTTTGAAGATGTGCACCTCTTCAGTGGTGGTCTCTTATTATGAGAACTGGATGTTGATGTCAGAGCTTTGATCATTTTTGCTTAATTTAAAACAACTTAAATAACATGCCTATTGTTTAAAACTACCGGTATATGTCGACTTATAGGTGTCCTTTGGTGATATTTGTCATCTTATTGTCGTATAAACCACATATTGATTTGATATGGTCCCTGTTTAATCACTAGTAAGGGAGCTACCATTTGATTTTTATGGGTGGGGGAGGGGGGGGGGACTTGGATGAAAAATTTTATCCTGCATTTTTTTTAGTTGTAATCTCTGTCCAGCCTTTTTATTTTTTACTCTTTTCGGTACTGCATTTTTTTCTTAGTTTATCCTGACTGTTTTTTACATAAATTGTCATCCTGCCTTTTTTTTACTCAAAACTCCTGTTCTGCATTTTTTTTTCAAATTTCAAGACTCACTCAATCCAATAATCAAAGTGATGGAAATCACTCATGGAAAGATTAGAAGAGTAGTTTGAATTATTTCATATTAAGGTATGGTGGGGAAAAATTAACATTTATAAAGCACTATTGCTGAAAATTGCATTTACAGCAGGTCTTTAGAAGGAAACTTGCTTTTCCAGTATGAGGATTAAATGAGCTCAAATTAAATAATATGGGTCTCTTAATTTGCACAATTTTATTTAAATTGCAGTTTATATCTTATCGAAATTATGTTGCCGGTTCTGAACATATTTCAAAAAAACAAAAAAAAGCAAAAATTCTTCAAGTAAATGTTACCAACTATCCTTGTAAGGCATAAATCTGGACCAACAGCTTAAAACTTTTAAGTGTCAACAAAAAAATTGAAAAATAATGTTTTGGGGCATTTTGTAAGTTGAAACAGAGGTTATATGGCATTGAAGATTAATAGTTTTAGAGTGCCTTTTGATCAATTTTTAAAGTATTTTTCAACACAGGGCATTGAAAATGTACTTTTTCAATGTAAACCAATTAAAAAACTTATCTTATTGAAATGTGGATTCTTTCTTGATTGCAAAAATATATATTCACTTCTAATAAAAATTCAAATGACAAAAATAGACATAATGATTGATGGGAAATAAACTAATAAACAATGGTTTGTTATAATTAAAAGTTTTAAATTTTTTAAACTGTTTTAAGCCAATTCCTGATAAAAAAAAAGTGTACTAATTTAATTGTTGATTAATTACAGATGATTAATGGGAATTTATCATGTAATTTATAGGCCTTACTTGAATACCTTTTATCTATTCATGTTTATATTCATATTTCATTTTTTTTTTAAGATCTTGTTAATCCATTAATCATTTATCTTTCAGATATAATTTACAGAATCACTTTATGTAATGTAGATCAAAAGTAATTGGCAATAAATAAATCTATCATCCTTATAAATATCTAACATCTAATATACACATTTGTGTATTCAATTATGAGGTCAAATACTTGTGTATTAAGAATTATATTGAGTGGACTGTATAATTATGTAAGACTGAGGTTGATAGGTAATGTGGTCAATTTGATTGGCAGTTTAGGAGGTGGGGCATTGTAATTAAAGGTCCACCTTGTCTCTGATTGTTTAGTGATAATGACAGTTGTCAATCATACTAGTTGAATCAATACCCAGTTACCTAATTAAAATGTTTTTTTTAAAAGCATGCACATCAACACACCTTAATGACATACATTCTTGAATGAACTGCTCCAATAATATACCGGTTTTTTTCAGTTTATATGTGTATTATGTGCACATACATCAGAACCATAGGGAACTATATTTCAGTGTGAATACATTTAGTAACAGTAGCTAACCTGTCCTGTTGTTAGGGAGGCCGGTGCCTAAGTAAAGACACAAGTTCTAATCTTTCCAAAAACCAGGACAAAAATAAATGAATCCATGCTGTTCCCTATGTCTTTTATATAGTGATGCTTGACTGTTACCATCAAAATATACCCCAGATGACTTTTATCTATAAAGCTAGTATTCTATATTTGTGTTGGTTCTTTGAGAAATTTTAAACAACTGTTTTCCAGATGTAGTTTCTAATTCTTCCAGTAAGGCTATTTCTATATTGAACTAATCAGGAAAATACTATATCTATTTTATAGAAATTAAAACAAATAAAGAGACTGAATCTGGTGGATCCTTACAATTTGATTTAAAACTATGAAATATTAAAAGCATTAATAACAAATATCATTTATTACAACAAACAACTTTGAAAGACAATGGTATAATATTACATAAAATCTTTAGGTATCCTTCTGTCAGCCTCACATTCATAACATCTACCCATGATATATTAACATAACATCTGTAAACTTGAAATCTCAAATTTAAACATCATATTTTCAACATCACATTTATACTGTCAACTCAGGACATAAAATCATAACCTCTGTCAACTTGAAACCTTATATTCATACCATCAAATTGGTATCAAACATAACATCTATCAACTTTGAATTCACATTCATACCATCAACTTAGGATATAACATAACATCTGTCAACTTTAAACCTCTCAATTATACCATATACTCAAGACGTACCAAAATAAATCTGTCAACTTTAAACTTCACATTTCCAGTGTCAATTCTAACATGTCAACATAACATCTATCAACTTACAAACTCACATTCATACCATTAACTCAGGATATAACATAACATTTGTCAACTCAGGAACCATTAACATAAACATCTATCAATTTTAAACCTTGTATTTATATCATCAACATAGGCTAGGGAATATTGTTCTTCTCTGATACTGATGAGTATTACCTATGGTAGGACTCATCTGAAATATGATTGTGTCAAAAGTTAATCAATTAAACAAGAATTAACTGCTTTACAAACACTTTCAATGACTCACAATACTTGCACTCTGTTAACATGTAAGACCACACAACATCCCAATCTATCTTCAAACGATTACATAATAAATATATCTTCCGTACAGAGACATTATATAATACTGTGAACTTATTGGTAATTTTACTTCTGTTCAATACTCAAACCTCAAAATAAAAGTCTCTGACACATATAACTTTTCCGCAAATCCTCAAGGTCAAGGTGAACCTTAACATATAACTTCTGTCACATCCATTCTCAGAATGGCAAATTCCAAGGGTAAGTTATTTACAAGTGATTCTTTTCTACTGTAGGCTTATATGTATTTTGGCTTTCAAACACTGACATCCACATCCTGTCGGACATTCATTTTCTCTTTTAAACCACTCTGTTAAGTGGGCAGTATGGCCACCATGTCCACATGCAAGACAAAAGTTTGATAAACCTACAACAAAAATATTAAATTGTTACAAAATATACATGATCAATTGATTTTTTTTAGTCTCAGCACCACTTTCAGACCTTTGATTATTTCATGGTGGCTAGTTTTTATTGGTGGAGGACCTTCTGCAGGAAAACTTGTAAATCTAGTCTATTTAGATTGGAGACAAACAAATCTGCCAAGTGGAAGGGGTTGGATATCAAAACTCAGGCTTGTGGTACAGAAGTTGAAATACCTAAGACCTCTCAGCAACTGAGGCCTCCAAAATATACACACTTCAAGCTTATAAACTTATTCTTCAAGTAAATTCATAGATTTTTTGTTTATAAACTTCTGTGAACAAATCTTCATTTTCAGAATTGTCATGAACATGCATGAAATATTTGCTACTGGACGTTCAGCAAGCAACAATCAATTAATCGTTTGCAGATAATAACCAAATTTAAGACTAGTGCTCAATTAGACCCCAGACAATAGCTATAATTCAAAGAAGGGTTCATCACTCCAGAAATTTTAAATAACAGGGGCAATAATCTTGACCAGTAAAAGTCAAATATGACAAAATCAACATTATTTTTTTTATTTATAGTTTCTGACATTTATGCCAAATATTATTTTTTTAAATCAGTTAACAGGTATTATAACTTAAATTGACAATTTATAAATGTTTTGAACATTATGTGTCATATTTGCAAATATCAAGTTTAACCTGAATGTCATAGAGAATGTTTTTGTGTTAAAATTTGAAAAGGTTAAGATGTATCCATAAAGTTAATGTTTAGAAACCTAATAAAATCCCAATAACTTAAGCAATTAAACTGAAATTAATTTTGAACATTAGCGGTAATATACATCTTCAGTAATTTTATTGCTACAATGACTGAGATGAAATTTTAAAAAATGTTTTGGTCCGGACACATTATAGTAAACACCGGCAAACAAGGGAAGACATATATTAACTGGGCTATTCAAAAGTAATTTTATTTTTAATAGTTTTTACAATTTAACAGTCAAATTGGTCTGACCAAATAAATGTGTGTTATATAGTATCTCTGACTGTATATTCATGCACACCCTTCGGTAAATATAACAAAGAGACTCTACACCTTATCGCTATTTGTCCGCCATTACTGGAATTCACACAGGTTCCTGTTAAATTTTGACGTCATAAAGCAAAATATCTGACGCCACAATGGAAAAGTGATTGTTGTGTGTGTCAAAAGTTCAAGCGGCCGGGTCAGCCGGGATTAGCGATAAGGTGTATGGAAGGCAACTACATGTACAAGAATTTTTATAATTTTGATGAAATCTGTCGACTTAAATCTCACATGGTTTCTTGTTACTTCTTAGTATCACTCAATTTAACATGCTAAGAGGCATTTTCTGATAAATGAATAAATGGCTGCTTCAATTCAATCAGCAAATACTACATGCATATTCAGAACAATAAACATTTTAAAGAGATATGATTATACCCTAATTGGTAAGACTTAGACGTAAGGCTGAGTTGGATTTTAAATGTGCTAGCTCACAAGGGCCTGTGTCATAATAATTTACTCAGTATGTGCTAGCTCACCAGGGCCTGTGTCATAATAATTTACTCAGTGATCAGAGTACAATGTTTGTGCTCATAACACCAAATTCAGTATTTTGATGAGGAAGAACTGGAAAGGGGAAAAAAATAATTAATAACAAGAATGTGTCCATAGTACACGGATGCCTCACTCACACTATCATTTTCTATGTTCATTGAACTGATGACAGGTCAAATCTCTTATTTTGTCATTACAATTAGAAAGATCATATCATAGGGAACATGTGTACTAAGTTTCAAGTTGATTGATTAAAAACTACCTCAACCAAAAACTTTAACCTGGAGGGGGACAGATGGATGAAAAAACAGACAGACGAACGAAAGGATGCACAAACCAGAAAACATAATGCCACTCTACTATTGTAAGTGGTCACTGGTGCATAAAAAGAAATTTGAAATGCATTTAATCAAATCTTATATTTGAATTAAGATGACAATAGTGTTGGTTATTATGTCAAGTTTTATCCACTAGCATTGCCTATATCTAAGCTTGGTTAAAATTATAAAAAGCAAATTTCTATCACCATTAAAATATACTGACCTTTGACTCCTAAATGACAAATTGCACAATTGAATGCTGGGTATTTACATGATAAACATTGTGATCCACGGACTGGCTGGCTACATTTGTAGCAATATACACTGAATTCTGAAATAAATAAGAAATAAAACAGGAGTGAAAAAAACCCAACTAGAGGCTCTAAAGAGCCTGTGTCGCTCACCTTGGTCTATGTGCATATTAAACACATAAGGACATAGATAAATTCATGACAAAATTGTGTTTTGGGGATGATCTGCACTTTGCCCTGTAGTTAGAGAGAAAAACATTTTGTTAAAATTTACCAAAATTTACAAAATTTATGAAAATTGTTAAAATTGACTATAAAAGGCAATAACTCCTTAAGGGGTTGATTGACCATTTTGCTCATGTTTACTTATTTGTAGATCTTACTTTTCTGAACATTATTGCTGTTTTAGTTTATTTCTATCTATAATAATATTAAAGATAAAGATAATAACCAAAGACGGCAAAATTTCCTTAAAATTACCAATGCAGGGGCAGTTGTCCAATTCATCTGAAAATTTCAGGGCATATAGATCTGGACTATATTACCCCCATGTCAGATTTGGTCTAAATGCTTTGGTTTCAGAGAAATAAGCCAAAATCTACATGTTACCCCTATGTTCTTTTTTTAGCCATGGCGGCCATCTTGGTTGGCTGGGTCATCAGACACATTTTTGGAACTAGATACCCCAATGATGATAATGGCCAAGTTTGGTTAAATTTGGCAAAATAGTTTTAGAGGAGAAGATTTTTGTAAAAGTTAACAGACAACGACAGACGACGAACACCAAGTGATGAGAAAAGCTCACTTTAGGTGAGTTAAAAAACTGATGATACAGAGATATGTGTCACCTGTCTGCATATAATTCAGAAAAGACAGTCTGATGGACAGAAACTTTGCTTATTACTTCAAAGTACTTATTTGGTCGTCCTAAACATTTCAAAATTTTGAATTATTTGGCCAAACCCTCCACCTATTATTGTCTACACACCAATAACTTAGATCTTTTCCAATTCATCGAGGGGCATAACTTTGAAAAATAAAGGTGAAATCTGTCACATTGGAACTGGATCTTTGTTTACTGGTTCCTTTTGTACAACATTTTCAAATGATTAAGTAGATGATTACAAATGTTTTCATTTTGAAATCAATTTCAATGTTTGTCAGAGTAAAACAATATACAATGAAAATATTTGTTGACGGATATATGGACGGAACAACAAAGTGATTGCAAAGTAGCTCAACTTCTGGAGCGTGGAGGTTAAAAACATGTTTTGATATCCATTCTTGGTTTCATTCTTTGTTGTTCTAAATTATAGATATGATGCTTATAATTTGATTGACAATTTTTAGATAATTACATATTGTCAATGTACTTAACAATGCAGTTTCTCTGTATGAGGTTCATGAAATATCCATTCTACAGAGATGAAGAGTTTGGATTTTTAAAATATTCGATCCAGTACAGTTTTAGTATCTACACAAAGTACTGGTAATGTCTTTCACCATGCATACCTTCTTGGCAGTGTCTACAGTCTTACAAAAAAGAGAGTATTTTTATATCTAAGCTTTATTCAAGACATTTTTTAATTATTGGCAAGAAAAAGGTAAAATTAAAAAAAAAAAAAAAATTAACTCACCAATTCCTCTGTGTTCTGGTGGAGCATTTGAAACAAACTTCATCACTTCTCTACTCTGGTTCTTTAAACCCCAGCAGTCAAGGATGTTTGCGTAACATCTCAAGTATTCATCATACTTGTTCTTATCTACTGGATCTAACATTCTGTAAAATAGATAACAAAATAAATGCTTACTTAAAAAAAATTAAAATAAAATTTGAAAATCTTTAATATCCAATAAAACTATATATAAGACTAACACTTGTGAAACAATTTCCCCATTTTATAGCATCTTAAAGCAACACCAGCCATCTTGGATGCCAAACAGGAAATGATTTTGAAATGTGAACAATACATTGCTAACCTTGAAAGGTGAACTATACAAGTATAATTCTAACCTATTTATAAAGTATCTCTGATGATTATGAAATATCCACAGAAAACTTGATCCGTGTTTTGTGGGAATAAGCATTGGGTATAAGTTTCAAACCATTTGGTTGAAGCAAACTAAACCAATTTAAAGATGTACAAACAGACAAGGGTAAAACTTAAGGGAATACGATACAGTAGCAGGGGCAGATAATAATGTTTTCAAAACTTTTCGTGTTGTTTTCGCGACGTTGGTAACCAGAACGTTGTAATTTCGTGGTGTTTCTAATAAGAACGTCAACATTTCGCGACGTCGCTTTAAATGAAGCCATATTTTCGCGGAATATTCACTGACGTCATAATCAGGTTGCGCGAATTTCAAAAAAAGTACCTGCTAAATAAGAGGCTTTGTCGTTTCTAAAAGACGGCGAAATCCGCCGAAGAGCAGTCACGAGAACAAAGGAAATACTGGAGATGAACAAAAATAAATCAAATACAACTTTGCATGACGAATTGAAGAAAAGGTAAAAGACACAGAACCTTGACCTATAATGGTTTACTTTTATAAATTGTTACCTCGATTGAGAGTTGTCTCATTGCCACTCATACCACATTTTCCTATATCTATTAATAGCTGCTTGACGTTTAGCGGCAAATATTAAATTGAACATTTATGATATTAACATGTTATTTTTATGAAACTAAAAAGAAATGAGAAAACGTATGAACCCGTGATTAATAAGAACATTTTAACAAAATATATGGCGCGTAGAGTGGCCGAATCGGGTCTAGTGTTTGAAGATTTGAAATCCATACACAAAAGTCATTACTACGACGTGGGGTACAGCTGTGCAAAATTTTTCATGACGAGAACATTTATTTTCATTCATTGATAATGAAGTCAATAATACTATCTTGAATTGAAAGATAATCAGAATCAAAATAGTTTGTGTCTTTATTTTTTTTCTTCTTGTATAGCATTGGACAGACTGCAAATTGAATGGTGAATTGTTATTGTACGGTCGAAATTAACAGACAATCAATAAAATAACAAAACCGACTGCATATGCGAGACCCTCATGGGTGGACAAGGTCGTACAACATCCCTTTTCGTAAATAAAATTGTAAATAAAGAAGTCTCTCATCCTGTTCTGGACTTGCCTTGGTACATAAAAAAAATTGCAGAGTTTAATTGATTTTTTAAAATTATATGATATTATATATGTACATGTGTATGTAGAAAAGGTGTCAATAAAAGTCCGTTAAAAAGATTTAAAAAAAAATACATTGGTGTCGTTTTTGTTTTGAATTTAAGCAAAATATTGCCAATAGATGAAGAATTGTCACACGTTAGTTTGTTTAATTGGTTTATTTTTTTGTATATCAATCTGGATGTTATAGACCAAAACAAGAATTCAATGGTGTCGTTTGTTATTGTATATCATATTTGTATTTCGTTCATTGTTTTGTACTTAACTCAGGCCGTAAGTTTCGCGTTTGAGTTGTTTTGTATTTGTTTAAATGTAGGGTCTTTTCATAACTGAGGTGTGGGTCTTAATCATTGTTGAAGGCCGTCCGAAGTTTTATAGTCGTTTATGTCTTTGTCATTTGGTCTCTGGTTGAGATTTGCCTCATTGGTAATCATACCACGTCTTCTTATGTGTATAAGCATCTCCCTTTTGTACTTCAATGTATTGAGAGATATAATTTGAAGTATCGACAAATGTACACTAATTGCAGACAGACAGACAGATCAGAAAGTGTACACACGTTAAAACTCGTCGCTCTCAAGCTGATGAGCAAATATGAAGTCATGCAGTAGGGTTGTTTCTGAGAAAAGTAACACAATTATAGTTAGACGATCGGACAGAAGAACAAATAAAGTGTTTTCAATAAAACTCTAATTCTAGAAAAACAAGTACGCCAATATTCATACAGTTACGCCGTATGAAAGGTAATGCAACTTATCTATTGATAAGACATCCTTGAATATTATTCTCTAATACTAGCTGCTGTACTTCCTATGAAATGTTATACTACAACTTCATTTTCAGTCGACTGAGGCAATTATCACATGAAATTGCACAAAACAGCTCAAACTATAGAACAAGAAGTACTCTTTATAATCTAAATTTGAAAGATGATTATCTTTTGAATGTAAAAAGAAACAAATCCAAGTACGTCGGGGCCTTTTAAAGCTGACAGGTTTTGTCATTGTTGAAGGTTTTACGGTTGTTAATTAATTGTATCACCTCACTTAATTTATAGTTGGTTCACATTTAGCCATGTTAGGGCCTTTGCAATAATGTTGGCTATTCTCTTTTGGTACATGAAGCAATTTAAAACTAATGTCTGACGGAGCTGCACCTTTATACTTCTATAAGATTTTTCTGTTTTGGCGTACATCTAATCTGCTGGGATCCTTTTTTATATCCTTTTTTTATTATGAAAAGGTTCCTGTCCAATTAACTACGTTTCGTAAATGTTTAGCGATTTTACGAATAACCATCTTATGAATTTTTATGATAAGTATCAACGCTTTGGAAAACACCTTCATATTATACTTGACAGCATAGTCGTGTACGGCGGGAATGATTACACGACGTTGGTGCGATTAAAACTTTATATAACGTAATTTAGCGCCATACTGGCAGACGTCGTAAAAAATTAAGGTATATGGCTTTTATTGAAAAAACAAGCACATGGACCCATATTTTTTTCTTTTGCAATCAATTAAGTACTCTTTCAAGAACACTCCGCCAAATTTTCAAGAAAAAATCAACGATCAATTTTTTTCTGCACATCCGAAAAGACGCAAAAATATGGTCAATTTCTTTATTTCGCATATATCAATTTAAAATAAATCCGGAAAATAATAATTTGGTTTAACCTTAAATTTGTTTCAGCATGTAGATGTCATGGATCAAGGGAACGTTTTACAAAAAAAACGGTTAAGTTATGACTTTTTGTTCAAAAGTATTGTTACTTTCTTTAAAAGTCCTTATTTATGAATTTTCGGGAATTTTCTTCCAAATATGCAAATTTCGAACCAAATTATCTCAAAAAGTAAGTCATGAAGGTACTTTTTTCTTTTCATATTTGGAAAGTACACATTGAAATTGACCTACTATCAAAATTTTAGGAAAAAATCAACGAGGGATCTCTACTGTATCGTATGCCCTTAATGCTACCTTCGCTATGGTGGGGACAACAAAAATTTCAACCAAACAGAGGCATCTGATTGCCATCTTGGATTATGTTTTGGTCTTTGAAAAGGACCAACAAAGGGTAATATCATTGAAGTATTGTTCCAAATTGCCCGGTTGTTTAAAAAAAAAAGAGCTAAAAATGTAATAAGTTTTGGAATAACAATGATTGTCAGACACCAGAACATGTCCCAAACTTACTATTTTGGCCAGGTAGGAAAAATATATATACCAAGAACATATTACTTGACAAAATCATAAATATTGACTTTACCTGCAATAATTCTCATGAGCTGTCTTATCCAGTTGTTCTTGTCTTTCTTTAACATCCTCCTCATCTTCTTCTAATTTGAAATCATTGTCAATGGTGTCAATTTCAAAACCAGAATAACTGTTTGATCTTTTTAGTTTCATCACGCCTAAAAGCATGAAAACCAATCTATGAAATCTTATAGTAATAAGAATTAAAGTGAAATAGGGATTATGTTAATAAAACACCAATAACTTAATCAACCAATTTTGTCATACCCATGGTGCGCAAAAAGAGCAAATTTGCACAAATATTTTTTAGATTAATTTTCTTTTTCTATCATACTGTGATGCGTAAAAACGAAACTCACCAAAAACTCACTTCAACTAAAAATTTCTTTTCTAAAAGGCGTTAAACAAACCTTTATTTTCTATTGAAAATTTTTATTTCCTTTTAATTATATTACAGAGATACAGATTTTAGTACACAGTTTCTGTAGAGTAAAACAGATAAAATTAATTAGTAAAAGTATATTATCTACAAAAGAAAAGCTCTTGTTAACATAAATACCCAAATAACCTACATGCTTTAGATCATTTTATTTCAAAATTACACAGAAATGAAGAAAAAAAAACGCCAACCAAAAGACAGACAGATATAGCCAACATGAGAAACATTTAAAATAAATTTCTCAAATACTCCTTTATATCCCACCGTGTTGCTTCTTTTTATCACTAATATCCCCTATCTAAAACGTGTCATCACCATCAGGAATCTTTTATCAGTATAATGACATATACAGACATAGGAGGATTGAGGGTGCCGCCCCCCTCCCTTTCATGTGAAAAATTTAGTTGATAATATAAGGAATCACTGTAGTGGAACCCTCTAATTGCAGTCCTTGGGTCTCCCCTTATTAAAAGTTCTGGGTCCACCACTGCAAGACAATTTCTTTATAAGAAGTTAACTTTAGTGACAACAAGAAAACAAAAATGCATCACAGCAGTTTTGCAGTACAAAAAGATTTTTTAAAGTGCATTCTGCAGCAAAACTAATTGAAAGTTTTAACTTAAAAAAAAGGTAAAATTATTATTTACAAGTTCTGGGTTTGATAAATGTATATACAAATATCACACAGCTGTAAATCATTTCTTCTGGTAAAAAAAATAACACATGTCAATTCTCTATATGTTACATGTTTACAGGTCAATTCTATGCATGTTACAAGTTTTAAAGGCCAATTCTATGCATTTTACATGTTTTAAAACATATTTTTGAAGAAAAGTTTGGTTTATCAATTAATTATTTTCGGTTGACTTAATCATTCAACAAAAGCATAACTGGTTCTGTATTATAATTATTATGTTAGTTCTTGAATATAACATTTTACTTAAAAAAGATAAAAGAGGTTGAAATACGGTTTAAGAAAACTACACAAAATTTTGAATGTAATTTTTGTATCAGTGTTTACTTTTGAATTGGGCTAAAAGTTTAAAATGAGGAAATTCTAATTCTGAAAATTGTAAAGCATGTATTCAGCCTTTTTTGTTTCAATTACATAGCTCATTTCCTTTGTAAAAAAAGGTGTAACAGTTCTTTTCAAGCAGGACTTAAATGAAGATTAATACAGCTGATAGCTTTTCACATGTAGTGTACTCAGCCAAACTAAAAATTGTCCCATTTTGGAAATTAAAACTCAAAAGTATATGTATGATCTATTGACAAGCAAATACCAAATAGCTCCTATAAAAAAAGGTTTCAAATACCAAATAGCTCCTATAAAAAAAGGTTTCAAGTAAGATTTGTGTTGCATAACTTCTTAGAAGTCCATGTTTTGATAAATGGAAACCAAATCAAAAAGATCAAAAACTAAACAGCAGATACACAACTCTATATCCTCAAGAAGAATCTGCACAAGTTTAATGGAATAATGCCAAGCTCTTTCCAAGCAGTTGCAAATTAACAATCTGACATAAGCAAAAATACTTAGTTCCTTGTTTTAGATTGAAAACATCCAAATTCACTCAGAGAAAAAAAAGGAATTGCAGTGCACATCTTTATGTCCTTAAGAAGAATCTGTACTAGTGTTGTTGTCGATGTAGAGCCATTTTTAAGGCATT
Organism: Mytilus edulis; assembly: GCF_963676685.1. Classification (NCBI taxonomy): domain Eukaryota; kingdom Metazoa; phylum Mollusca; class Bivalvia; order Mytilida; family Mytilidae; genus Mytilus; species Mytilus edulis. Next base: position 39,784,974 of record NC_092348.1, read on the forward strand.
TTGGACTATCAATGATAACATGTAACACATTCAATACCAAACAGCAGATCCATATCTGCCAATAAAGCTCTAGACTGGCAAGCGGCACACAAATGTTTCGAGTCACAATTAGCATTTTCAGGGAGCAGCAAGCATAAGAAAATTTAAACAGAAATGATAATGATGGATGGATGTTTTGCATTCAGCGAACAAATTCAGGCATATTCATAAGGAGAATATGTTAACGTAGCATGAATTTTAACCCTGCTTTGTTCTGGATAGAAACACAAAGCCAGAGACACATTATTTTGATTCCAAGCTGACCAGTCTTTGTTCTTACTCCTAAATGCCACATGCTTAGCGAAAAAGTAGCAAATACTAATTCTAACATCTTTGGTTTGTCCCAGCCAGGTTCAAACCCAGAACCAACTGAACTGGAGGCTTAGATCAATATGCTTCCACCAGACCATATTGTTTTTCGAGATAAGGCCACAATTAAAAATATTTTGGTTTGCCCAAACCCTAACTAAAGGTTGAGACAGAGGGTAGGTAGGTAGGCATTTTCTTTTTATTTTTTGGAAAAGAGAAATTGAAGTATCAGGTGTTTATTAGTCTTCATGCCTATCTGATTAAAAAAAAAACTTCTTCAAATCAGGACAATAAAAGAATTTGAGTAGGCAGCTTTTTTCTGGGTAGGTAGCGTTTTGGCAAACAAACCTATTATTTTTTTGGCCTAATAGGACTGATAAAAATTTGTTAAATAGAAGTGTTAAAGCAATCAAAGCTATATTGCTCACTGGTATACAGATATACATGTCAATTATTGTGAGGAATTTGAACAGGAAATGAGTTTTTGTAAAAAATTCTTTACTTTCACCACAGAGTTTGAGAAGTTATATCTTAACATTTTGTTTCCTATAAGAAATTTGGTGTTGATATTCTATGCTAAATACATTCTTGACTTGATTAATTTAGGCTTGACATCTTGGAATTCATACTGGTCTTTTGTTGAAAACTGCATGTTAACAATCAAATGTCTTGCTGTTTTTTGTTGCTTAAATGGGTTTATGTCTCCTTGTTGTTTTTGCTAAAAAGGGGTTTATGTCTCCTTGATGTTTATACAACAACTCTTATTAATTATATATAGCAATCTTTATGGTCAGTGTGCAACTGACAAGATCCCTTTCCTAACCATAAAAATAACAATTTAGCAGTCTGGCTGTATTCACTCAGAAAATTTCAAAATTCTATTGCCATACCACTCTCTTTGATTGGTTGTATTGAACATTGAATTTTTGGGAAGAACATGACATAAATTGGTTGGTAGCATATAAAAACACATTCCTATACCATGACATACCTTGGTTGGTTTGTTGGTTGTATTAGCTCAGGAAGGTGCAGGAGTGACAAGATTCCATCCCCAACCATGCTATACTTCAGTTGGTTGAATATATGAACTTGGACATTAGGGGTGATAATACTTTGGTCTTAACCGTGATATACTTGGGTTGGTTGGTTGTATTTACTCAGAGGTGAGGTTGATACAAAACCATATCCTTAACCATGAAAATACCTGGGTTGGTTAGTTGGTTGTATTAATTCAGAAAGATTTGGATGTTACAAGATCCCATCCAACCATGATATACTTTGGTTTGTTGGTTGAATTTTCTCAGGAAGGTTAGTTGAGACAATACCCAATACTCAACCATGAATTTCCTTGGTTGGTTGGTTGCATTAACTCAGGAAGGTTAGTTGAGACAAGACCCAATACTCAACCATGAATTTCCTTGGTTGGTTGCATTAACTCAGGAAGGTTAGTTGAGACAAGACCCAATACTCAACCATGAATTTCCTTGGTTGGTTGGTTGCATTAACTCAGGAAGGTTAGTTGCGACAAGACCCATTACCCAATGATGACAAACCATGTTGGTTGGTTGCATTAACTCAGAAAGATTAGGGTGTGACAAGATCTTCTCCCTCTATATATGATACCTTGCTTGGTTGATTGTATTAACTCAGGAAGGTTAAAATGGCAAAACCACCATCCCCAACCATGAAATATCTTTATTGGTTGGTTGAATTCACTCAAGAACGATAAAGTGTGACAAAACCCCATCCCCAACCATGAAATACCTTGGTTTATATGGTTGTATCCTTTTTGGGGAGTAGTTATGTTATAAAACCCCATCTTCAAACATGCCATATCTTGGCTGGTTGGTGGTATTATCTCAGGAGTGTAAGAATATGACAAGACCCTATCCCCAACCATGACATACCTTGGTCGGTTGGTTGTATTAACTCAGGAGTGAAAGAATATGACAAGACCCTATCGCTAACCATGACATACCTTGGTCGGTTGGTTGTATTAATCCAGAAAGATTAGAATTAAACAAGACCCCATCTTCAACAATGACATACCCAAGTTGGTTGATGGTATTCATTAAATTAAGTTATCGTGTGACAAGACCCCATCCCCAACCATGACATACCTTGGTTGGTTGGTGGTATTATCTCAGGAGTGTAAGAATATGACAAGACCCTATCCCCAACCATGACATACCTTGGTTGGTTGGTGGTATTATCTCAGGAGTGTAAGAATATGACAAGACCCTATCCCCAACCATGACATACCTTGGTTGGTTGGTTGTATTAACTCAGGAAGGTTAGGGTGTGATGAGACTTCTGAGAGAGGTGGTGATAGCAGGCTAACAATATCAGCTAGCTTGTTGGCAACAGGAAGAGCTATAATGAAGCAAGGTTAGTGGTGATCAAATAAAATCAAATCAAAACAAAATGTGATAATTAGTAACAGTCACTCTAGTAAATTTTCAAAGTGATATTTTTAAGAATAATTTCTATGAAATATTAATGGTTTTAGTACATTTTTCAATGATGACAAAGGTTTTAGTAACATTGTTAATATTTTCCAGACTCAATAGAAGCCTGTTTCGCTCACCACGCACCTGTTGCTAAGCAGTAATGCAAGACAAATGTTCTCCAAAACTATAACAATAACGGAAACTATGTTCTCTAGCTGCTAGACACTTTAATAAATATAAAACTGAAACAAAACCCTTGTCTGATACATTGTACAACTTTTCAATGACAATTTTTCTATTGAAATGTACTTTTTATGATTATTAGGTTATTCAAGTGATATCATATTTTTTTTTAAATTATTCTTTAACATAAGCAGAATAATTGAAGGGGCAACTGAAACAGAACTAAAATATTTAAAGGCCAAAGGGCATAATAAGGTCAGAATTAGATCAACCAGATGACACCAACAAATTACATGTAGAAAAGAGGGCTTAAAGGTAGCAATTAGGTCAAAAGTAGGTCAAATGAAAGGAGTAGGTTCAGTAAGACCCCTTTTTGGCCCCAAAATATAACAGTTTTACAAAATTGTTAAAATGTAAACCTTTAGTTATTTATTGGACAGTAGAATGATTCTGCTACGTAAATATGGGCTGTTTTTGACAATGCAATACACATATATCCGGTACTAGCACCATTAAGTCATGCTAAATTACTGAAATCCTCATAATTCTAGCATTTTAAATTTTAGACGGTTTTCGTGTAAAACGAAAGTGGCCACATTCGTGTTCATCCTTAATATTGAAATGTAAGTTGTATTTTATGATAATACATAACATATATAAAGGTTGAGGATGAACACAGATGCAGCCACTTTCATTTTTACCAAAAACCATCTGAAAAGTGACATTTTTCGGCATATTAGGTAGATTTTTCATATTTGAGCTTGAATCGGATCGTTTTTAATGACTAAATCTGTTAAAATCTTTCACATAAACTAATTAATTCAAATAAAATAGACACTAAAGTGTTTAAAAAGTGGTCAAAATCTTTCGTCAGATGAACCTGAAATTTGAGGCCATAATCGGTCCTTACCGGACCTACTCCTTTATAACTAATTATTACACAACTATATGTATAATCTCTGATAACCATTAAGAAAGAATTTTTATAACAGACTACCATCTTAACAATATTATGGCCAAATTATCTATTACAAAGCCTGCTTCTATGAATTTTGACAACAGATTTGATCAACCATATAGTCTTAAAAAAAGATCTCTTTACAGGTTTTTAAAGAAACTTACTATGGATTTTATCCCCATGCCTTATTTTATGAATTATTGAAGAGGCTGTTTGCCAATTTTTTGTAGCTTCATTAACTATTGACATAGCTTCCTAAGATTGGTCTACCATGGCGAAGGAAAATATTGCTTTAATGTATGACAGAAAATGGACACCAAGTTATGGCAATACCTCACACTGGCATTTAGGTCAAGTGAGCTAGAGCATAGCTATTTAACATACACCACAACTCAAAGATTATTTTGTTAATAAGAGTTAATTATATCATCAAAACAGTGTGACTGTTTACAATTTTATATATCCTTCAACATAATAAATATAACAGTTGCAATTAGTACCCTTAATAGCAAATTAATAATTATAACACTTTTCATTTAAATAGTTTTGCTTTATATCACAGGTGTAAATAAAATATGGCTTCTTGGTAAAGTTAAAAGTTATATCAAAAGGTCAGGTTCAAATATGAGAGCAACACTTTTATATCAAAGTGATGTTTTGAATGAGCTGTTATAAAAATATGTTGAAGCATCTAGCAAAATTGCTATAGAATTAAAAGCTAATAAATTTAGTTGATCCTATATATTCAAGTATATGCATTTAATGTACACATAGAAAAAAATTGCCTATATACTAATTCATTTTTTTAACTGATCAGACAATACAAAGATAAGATTATGTGTGATATATCATGAAGATCAAAATAATAATACATATAGATTTCTAAATGTAACATCAAATGAAATTTGGAATACATAAAAACTTACAGATATACATGTACCAAGGGAACCTACTCTTGGTCAACATCAGAAATCATACCTGAAGACCCCCCCTCCTTTTCTTTAATTCTCTTTTTTATAATTCATTTGTATAATCTTGACAAGAAGCGAAATGTTCTTATCAATCAGATTAACTTGCGGTTATTTGCAAAAATGGCAGGGTGCACAATATTAGAAAGTTTCTTTCCAAATGTTGACGAAATTACCATTTGGAGCTCTAGTTTTCTACAAAATGAAATGCCTGTACCAAGTCAAGATAATGACAGCTGTTTCAGTTCATTTGATGTGTTTGAGTTTTCGATTTTTTTTCCATTTGACAAGGAACTTTCTGTTTTGAATTTTCCTTTGAGTTAGGTATTTTTCATATTTTACTTTTTCATAATTTATTGCCATGAAATTATTTGGCTGCAATGGCAGAATTAAAGGTGCCCTCTATTTACAAGGAGATATCAGTAAAAGAGTCTGTTTACTGTAAAGTTGGTAGTTAACACTATGAGACTCTAGATGTCATGAAATTGTACGTATATAAGAATGTGGTATCCCACGCCTACAAACTATCTAACAATAAACATTTAATTATTCATGAAATTTATAATGATTTTAAAGGAGGAGGTAGGACAAAAATTTTATAAATTCAGAAATATATTTGACTGTTTTCCTCAAATTTTCATAGATGAATCAGATATAGGTCTATCTAAAAAATCATCTAATACCATACAAATAACAGAGAAAAAAAACTAAAGATTTCCAAAAAAATTCTGAGTAAGTAACTCACGTATTTCACTTCCTTTTAAAATTTAGCATTTTCTATCAAATCAAGAGAAGATTTGAATTCATAAACTAAAGTACAAAGCATAAATAAATGTTAATTGATTGAAAATGATTTTATTTTGATTTTTTTTTGTGGTGGGGATTATTCTACCAACTCACTCAAAAACATCATAATACAAAATTACATGTATAGCTGTATTAAATAAGCAACAAAATAGCAAGCATAAACAAAGATGAAATTGATCTAAATATGACAAAACAATATCATTACACATCATATAAGTGGTATTTTTCAATGAGTCTTTGATTTTTTAACATGTGTCCCAGTACAAATTCAAACTAAATATGACAATTTAAACAATGCGTTGTAAAAATCAAGCTATCAAACTGGTTAGACCATTTTTTTTACTAAGAATTAAAGCATTGTTTTTACATTTTTTCCACTATACAGATGAAGTAATATTTTTCAAATATAAAACTCAATTGATCATATAATTTTATGCAAATGACTGATTTCATCAGATTAAAAACAATGATGTGTCCATAGTACACAGATGCCCCACTCATACTATCATTTTCTATGTTCAGTGGACCATGAAATTGGGGTCAAAACTATAATTTGGCATTAAAATTAGAAAGATCATATCATGGGGAACATGTGTATTTAGTTTCAAGTTGATTGGACTTCAACTTCTTCAAAAACTATGTGGACCAAAAACCTGAAGCAAACAGACGTACGGACAGACGAACTGACGAACGAACGGAGGCACAGACCAGAAAACATAATGCCCCTCTACTATCGTAGGTGGGGCATAAAAATACCACTTATACAATAAACAACTACATAAAGTTTGTAGGACTTCATTCTGCTATATACAGCAAGTTTGCAAAACAATCTTTCATTAAATATATAATACAGAACTGAAACATCCAAATAATATAGCATTTCTCATTCAAGGACAGTCTAAATTTGGAAGGAACTAAATGAAATAGAATTAACGACAGAAATATAACAGAAAGAAATCTTGAATATACAATACGTACGGGACAACATACTTAAATATAAACATAACATTTAATCATGCTGGATAATGTAGCTTTTAAACTTCAGGTTGACCAATCATTCTCCCCTAAATAAAATAGTCGAAGTCAAGGGTCATGTTGATAAATTGAAAATTTTAAAAATTATTTAAATGGAGCTGAAGAAATAAGAAATTAAAAAATTGAAATATGCAACTCAACAAATACCAAAAAAATAAATAGACTTCTATTTACTAAGTATCTAAAGTTGTGAAGAAGAAAAAAAAAGCTACCATCTAGAAGCTGTAAAGGCCTATATGTTGCTCACATGAATTCTATGAAAAGGCCGAAATGTTTCAGGTGAGCATAATTTTGGCCAAATTGGTCTTTGATTTCAAAGGAAGTAATTTTTAAAATTTCTGCCTTAATTTGGTTTACTGGTATATGATCATAAATTATGGTGTCAATGGGCAAACAGGTCAGTAGAAGAGACATATTTTTTCCTTGAATAATTTTGATTTATACAACAAAAAAACATGGATATAAATAAAATGATATATCTAAACACACCAAACTGTTATTAAATGTACATGTTTATACACACACACGACAAAATCAAATTCATAAGACTATTTTTTTTTTTTAAATGGCAAAATACTCAAAAACTACTGTCTTTAAAAATAATTGAATGGATGTGAAATTATTACTGACAGTGAATAAAATTACAATTTCCAATTATGTTACACTTGCATTTTTATATTTCTTAGTTTCACAGCATTGAAAGAAAATAACTTTTTTGGTGCCATATTTTAACAAATAGTTATCAAAGGTACCAAGATTATAATTTAGTACGCCAGATTCGCATTTCATCTACATTAGACTCGTCAGTGACGCTCAGATCAAAATAGTCAGAAAGCCAAACAAGTACAAAGTTGGAGAGCATTGAGGACCTAAAATTCGAAAAAGTTGTGCCAAATACGGCTAAGGTAATCTATGCCTGGGATAAGAACATCCTTAGTTTTTCGAACAATTCATAGTTTAATAAACAGGAAATTTATAAAAATGACCATATTCTTGATATTCATGTCAACACCAAAGTGATGACTACTGGGCTGGTGATACCCTCAGGGACCAAATGTCCACCAGCAGTGGCATCGACCCAGTGGTGTAAATAGTTAAAAAAGGTACCAGGATTATAATTTTATAGGCCAGACAAGTTTCGTCAACATATAAGACTCATCAGTGACACAAACCTATAAAAGAATATGTTATAAAAAAAAAAAGATCATAAATTCAAACTGCAAAATTTTCTAACTCATGAATGACACAATTATTTAATGATTAGTATAATTAAGTGAAATTCAATCATGTTCTGATGGTAAATAAAGGGAAGACTTCAAGAGTAACAAAAGGGGCAATCAAAAACCAAAAGTAGAAAAAACAGACAGCACCAAGGCCCAAATAAAACTAGAGGCTCTCAAGAGCCTGTATCGCTCACCTGATTCTACTTGGGTTTTTGAAATCATATGAAAAAATATAAAATTTGGCTAAAAGTGACAACACAACCTCATTGATAAGGAAAGGAACATGTTTAATTTCATTCAAAAGTCCCCCACTGGTGGCCATCTTGGATGGCGGATTGGCTACAAAGTAACAACACTTGGTCAGCACCTCATAAGGAACATTCATGCCATGTTTGGTTTTATTCCATTCAGTGGTTCTCTAAAAGAAGTCATTTGTATGCATTTCCCATAGGGTCCTATGTTAAACTAAGTCTCCTGCTGGGGGCCATCTTGGATGATGGATCTGCTACAAAGTAACAACACTTGGTCAGCACCTCATAAGGAACATTCATGCCATGTTTAGTTTTATTCCATTCAGTGGTTCTCTAAAAGAAGTCATTTGTATGCATTTCCAATAGGGTCCTATGTTAAACTAAGTCCCTGCTGGCGGCCATCTTGGATAATGGATCGGCTACAAAGTAACAACACTTGGTCAGCACCACATTAGGAACATTCATGCCATGTTTGATTTCATTCCATTCAGTGGTTCTCTAAAAGAAGTCATTTGTATGCATTTCCCATAGGGTCCTATGTTAAACTAAGTCCCATGCTGGCGGCCATCTTGGATGAAGGATGGGCTACAAAGAAACAACACATGGTCAGCACGGCATAAGGAACATTCATGCAATGTTTGGTTTCATTACATTCAGTTGTTCTCTAAAAGAAGTCATTTGTATGCATTTCCCATAGGGTCCTATGTTAAACTAAGTCCCCCGCTGGCGTCCATCTTGGATAATGGATCGGCTACAAAGTAACAACACTTGGTCAGCACCACATTAGGAACATTCATGCCATGTTTGATTTCATTCCATTCAGTGGTTCTCTTAAAGAAGTCATTTGTATGCATTTCCCATAGGGTCCTATGTTAAACTAAGTCCCCCGCTGGCGGCCATCTTGGATGATGGATTTGCTACAAAGTAACAACACTTGGTCAGCACTCCATAAGGAACATTCATGCTATGTTTGGTTTCATTCCATTTAGTGGTTCTCTAGAAGAAGTCATTTGTATGCATTTCCCATAGGGTCCTATGTTAAACTAAGTCCCCCGCTGGCGGCCATCTTGGATGATGGATCGGCTACAAAGTAACAACACTTGGTCAGCACTCCATAAGGAACATTCATGCTATGTTTGGTTTCATTCCATTTAGTGGTTCTCTAGAAGAAGTCATTTGTATGCATTTCCCATAGGGTCCTGTGTTAAACTAAGTCCCCCGCTGGCGGCCATCTTGGATGATGGATCGGCTACAAAGTAACAACACTTGGTCAGCACCCCATAAGGAACATTCATGCTATGTTTGGTTTTATTCCATTCAGTGGTTCTCTAAAAGAAGTCATTTGTATGCATTTCCCATAGGGTCCTATGTTAAACTAAGTTCCCGGCTGGCGGCCATCTTGGATGATGGATCGGCAACAAAGTAACAACACTTGGTCAGCACCTCATAAGGAACATTCATGCCATGTTTGGTTTCATTCCATTCAGTGGTTCTCTAGAGGAAGTCATTTGTATGCATTTCCCATAGGGTCCTATGTTAAACTAAGTCCCCCGCTGGCGGCCATCTTGGATGATGGATCGGCAACAAAGTAACAACACTTGGTCAGCACCTCATAAGGAACATTCATGCCATGTTTGGTTTCATTCAATTCAGTGGTTCTCTAAAAGAAGTCATTTGTATGCATTTCCCATAGGGTCCTATGTTAAACTAAGTCCCCTGCTGGCGGCCATCTTGGATGATGGATCGGCTACAAAGTAACAACACTTGGTCAGCACCCCATAAGGAACATTCATGCTATGTTTGGTTTTATTCCATTCAGTGGTTCTCTAAAAGAAGTCATTTGTATGCATTTCCCATAGGGTCCTATGTTAAACTAAGTCCCCGGCTAGCAGCCATCTTGGATGATGGATCGGCAACAAAGTAACAACACTTGGTCAGTACCTCATAAGGAACATTCATGCCATGTTTGGTTTCATTCCATTAAGTGGTTCTCTAAAAGAAGTCATTTGTATGCATTTCCCATAGGGTCCTATGTTAAACTAAGTCCCCCGCTGGCGGCCATCTTGGATGATGGATCGGCTACAAAGTAACAACACTTGGTCAGCACCTCATAAGGAACATTCATGCCATGTTTGGTTCCATTCCATTCAGTGGTTCTCTAGAAGAAGTTCAAAATGTAAATTGTTAACGACGACGACGACGGACGACGGACGCCAAGTGGTGAGAAAAGCTCACTTGGCCCTTCGGGCCAGGTGAGCTAAAAAGACAGACAGACACCATTTGACAAAACACTACACAAAAAACTATAGATTGAGTTAAAGAAACCCCATAAAAAACAGGCAAATAATTTGTATAAAAATTCTTTAAAGAAAGATCAATTAATGTAAATACTGTAGGTTAAAATAGTCTTATGAACTTTAATTCAGCATATACCTGTACAACAATTAACAAGTGCTACTTGACACACTACATGTATTTAGTGATTAAAATTTTGGTCGGACTGGTTGTTTGTTCAATTTTGTTTTTAAAGTAAAAAAATTCTAGCACATCACTAAACATGTTAATGTGTTTCATATCATTGGAAATTTTTTAAAAATTTTGCTCTATGTGTGAAATGCTTTATTTTCACAGAAATATATGTTATGGCGATTTAAAAGTCCAAACTTGTTTGCACGGTCTTATCGTTATTTATCTTTGCGACTCATAATGCTTCTTCACCTTGTAAATGTTATTTAAAATAGGATTTTTTTTTGTAATTTTCTCTTATTCATGAATTTATTGAAAATTCCATTTTACAGCATTTTCTATTAGCAGAATGCATGGACAGAAGCCACAGCAAATTAAACAATGGCAAAATTTCTATCAAATTTTTTTAAGAAGAGAGACCGATTCTTTAAACTTGTGTTATTAAATTTATATTTAAATCTTACAGTACATAAATCCACCTTTAAAAATTATGAAGAGAGTTATTTGGCATATAAATGGTACAAAAAAACAGTTTTTCTTAATTTTTTATTAAAAAAAAATGTGAATAATTTTTTTTTATTGTAAAGATAAATTTTTAACACCAACAATTTACCCTTACATACAAGCTATTACAAATATACTTTTCAGTTTGTTTACCTAATGTTTGCCATTGCCGTAATATAGCTTTTTTGTGCTGATGCGACGCAAAGCAACCACTGATCAATCAATGAACTAAAATTGCCTAGGAACCAGTAGTCTCTTAAAAATATTGAAAGCTCAAAATTGTAACAAACAACCAGTCTACAAATGGTCAACCTGTTAATGGAAAGCACCAGAGGGACACCAAATAAAGATCAAATCAAAAGCAACAAAATGTTTGACAGACATACTAAGCTAGTAGTTATATTCAGCTTTTTTTATGTTATTTGGTAACACTGACTTACTCTGCAAGCCCTTCACAAGGTTTGACATGGACGATACCGTATGATATGGGTTGTACTGAAGAAAAAGAAATCGGACATATTCTTGTCAGTAAGATTTTTAAATATTCATATAATTTATTAACTCACACCCAAATAATAAACTTTCTAAACAACCATTTTGAAGTAAGAATTAAAAGGTTGTGAAATTAGGTATTTAAAAGTGATAATATGCAATATGTATATGGTATTATCGGCAAAAGAGCAAAAAGTTAGATTGTATACAGTCAAAAAAGATTTATCAAGAGTGCATTTAATATTTATGAAATTAGTGAGCTCTTTTTTAATATGTCACAAGAAAAAGCAAGAAAAGATTGAAGCTTAAAAGCAGCAGGAGTGACGGCAAACACAATTATACCCTAAAACATTGACTAACAAGACGTATTAAAATTCAAATGGTTGTTTAGAAAAGCATTAAGTAAGAAGTCAGTGTTTTGAAAACCACAGCAGAAAAAAAAATGATACGTAAATGATCGAATTTAAAAAAAAAAAAAATCCTCTGGGCTTTTAATCCACACTGACAACTTGTAACCCCTCTGTTTAATGCAGCTAAGTGTAATTTACTGAACTATCCCGTAACCAATTAATGTGACTATTTTCTGTTTATTTTTCCCCTTACAGACAAGCTGTAACCTTGTTTTGTTTTTCTTAAACCGGTATTCTTAGGCCCAGTAAGGTAAAAATAAACAGTAAATAATCTCTGAAAATAAATAGTTTGATACAAATATTAAGAACTATAACAAATAGGGAACTTAAAGACTAAATAGCCACTTTCCATACATACTTCAACAACAGTTCTTGAGTACCAAAATAATGAAATGTGGTTGAGCTTGAGTTTACGATTATGAAAAGAAAATTGAAATCGATACTGCATTGTATCCTTTAAAATCAAGACATTGCAAATAATTATAAATAATAAACTCTTACTTTTTCCCAGAAAATTAAAAAATCAACTATATTTTTCAAAGAGATATATTGATAAAGTTGGATACACATTTCTTTCAAAGTCCTTGACAATGACTTAAAAAGTTTTTAATATAAGATGTTGTAAGCTGAACCAGTATGGAAATGCCTAAATACCACAATTTTTAGCCATAATTACAATTTATATGTATAAATGAGGATTATTTTTCTCATATCAACCTTCAAACTTTTTTTTTTTGTATCAAAATTTTCAATAGATTGACGGCAGAAAGAAGGAAAAACGTAGAGAAAAATAATCCTACCAGTAATTCCCGCCGTGCAAGACTTACGTAAAACATTCCAGCCACTGTCAGTACTTCCCAAAGAATAACTAGCTTCATTCTAGTAAAGAAATACCAGGCACAAACATCGCTGTTTTATGTTATTTCTTAACATTTTGTGTTGTAATGAACTTGTATAATAAATCTTTTTATTGTTTTTATAATGATTTTTTGGTTGTTTTTTGTTTTCAAAAAAAATTTCATGCATGTATCACTCATATTGAAGAAGAAATACAAATTTATAATGCTCAAAACTAGTTAATTTTCAAGTATACCATGTATACAATCTAAAGATTTTAAGATCGGACCACTTAAAAGTTTGTTGGCAGAGACTTTATAATTCTATATTTTTTCAAATCTTTAGATGATACGAAAGCTTAAAATGAATTCTATTTTTCGTAAAAGCATGTGTGCAAAGATGACAAATCCTAAAGCATAATAAGCTCCACTTATCTCTTGGCATTTTCACTTCAACAATGGCTAAAATACTGTTAATTAAGAAATTATTGTAATGTTTTATTATTGCGAAACATGTGACAGGGTTATCATCGCAATAATGTAAACTCAAAGTTCGAAATTTTTTATATGAATTAAACAGGATTTTTCACAATATTGCATAAATATGAATCACATTTTAGTCTAATATAACGAAATCGCAATAATAAATGCGTGCAATAATTTCCAAAATTTACAGGATACTGTAGTAAAAGTATCAATTTTATTGCATCCATTTTTTCATGATTTCATTAGTCACAGGAGAAATTATTTTCATGGTTACTGAAAAAGTCATGTGCTTTGTTTACATCTATTTTTGAGGTGTTATTTTCACGTCTATGTGGGTTTGAAAATTAGAACTCTTTAAACATTAATACTTTTACAGTAGCTAAATTCACCATTAAAGAATCTATAAAGACCCACGGCAATTTCATGAAAATTACTACAAATATTATCAAAGTCCTAGTCTTCTGGGTAAAAATTACTTTCCTTTTTTCAACAGGAACTAAAAATTAAACATTGCAATGTATTGAATATTTGATTTTATTTCATGCAATCTTTACCCAAAAAAACATTATAATTTATTATTGACTTCAGAAGTAAGTTATTGAGAATATTCTAAACCAATCAATATGTTCTGGCATACTTTTGAAAATAATACCCACAATTCATTTGATTCCAAAATGGTGAATTTTAAAATACAATAAGTAAACAAGTATATAATATTCCTATCAAGTTGACACTGGCTCCAATATATAGATTTAGATGTGCATTCATGTATAAGTTCCAAATTGTCATGAAATGGTATCACTGTAATAGTATTACATACTGAATTATCATCAGTGTCGTAAGACATCTTGGGATAAATTCTTGTCTTAAAGACATGTCTTATATAAAAAAAAAGTTATTTATGTCTTTAAACATTTCTCAAAGAAAAACATAATGTGTATCTTAGACATTGTTTTAGATAGATATAATGTCTTATAAACAGGTCTAAAAAGAATAACATTGTCTAAGACACTGACGATACTTTCAAATGTATTTTGTTTTGGAAAACAGAAAAATACAAGCTTAATCTGCATATATTCATTTGAAATTCTGCAATCATTCTGGAATAGTTGACTAAATCTTCATCAAATTCTTGGAATTTAATTTTCATTTATCTCTCCTTAAGGAGGTAGACCTATGTTAAGGGAAATAACTCATCAGTACGTTTGTGTCAACCATTTTCAACAAGAATGTGTCCATAGTACACGAATGCCCCACTCGCACTATCATTTTCTATGTTCAGTGGAACCTGAAATTGGGGTCAAAACTTTAATTTGGAATCAAAATTAGAAAGATCATATCATAGGGAACATGTGTACTAAGTTTCAAGTTGATGTAACTTTAACTTCATCAAAAACTACCTTGACCAAAAACTTTAACCTGAACTTCGCACTATCATTTTCTATGTTCAGTGGACCATGAAATTGGGGTCAAAACTATAATTTGGTATTAAAATTAGAAAGATTATATCATGGGGAACAAGTGTACTAAGTTTCAAGTTGATTGGACTTCAACTTCTTCAAAAACTACCTTGACCAAAAACTTTAACCTGAAGCGGACGGACGAACGGAGGCACAGACGGACGGACGGACGCACGCACGCACGAACGGAGGCACAGACCAGAAAACATAATGCCCCTCTACTATCGTAGGTGGGGCATAAAAATATATTCTAAGCTTCTAGGTTACATACATTATTTTCAATCTGTTTCAGGTAAAAGCTTAAAAAACATTGATGAACTTGACTTTTACAAACGCTTAACTGATTTAAAGAGTTATCTCCCTGAACCAAGGTCTACCCCCTTAAAACAGGGCAAACTTGTTTTTTTCTGTTTTCTGTGATTTCTTATTCTGATCCACCAGCATAAATACTCTTTTCTAAACTGTAGATTCATAATTATTTGTAAAGTACTCATTTTTGTGTATTTCAAGAGTATATTGTAGACCAAGAATTAAAATGATCCTACAGTATTGTTGCAGAATTTTTGAAATCCACAAAATCAAATTTTTATAATTTTTTTGAAATCCACAAAATCAAATTTTTATAATTTTTTTAAATCCACAAAATCAAATTTTTATAATTTTTTTAAATCCACTAAAAAGGTACCTACTAAAATTAGTGGAATCCACAGTATTCTAAGTTATGACTTTAAAACATCCATATACATGTACAACTATTATTTTCATAATGATGATACAATATTTACATGGCAGAAAATTTTGATCTTACATTTGGTGGTGTTGAATATTCTACTGATATCGACTGATGTGGTTTGGGTGGAGGTGGCGCCATCAACTCCTGACCATTCCAGAACACACAACATAACATTGCTAATGTCTGTACATCTCTCAGTTTTATATAATATTCCATTCTATGAAAATTAAAACAAACAGCATCATTAGAAAAGTGTTATCAAGGGGGAGTGTTGTATTTCTCATCTTTATAATTTCAAGTTTAAACTTTACTAAATCAGCAGCATTTCTGTCAAAAAGACTTTAAGTGAAGCTACTCAGCGAAGAGTGGAGGTAATGATACATTACATTTGTGTGAATTTAGGGATTGAATATTTTTACTAATGAGCACAAGATTTTATTAAGTGACATGTATTTACATTTCCACATTTTTATTTTTACCAGCAAAATATATAATATATAGATAATTCCTGATAAATATGTTCATCTTCAAAGCAGGCAATATGTCAGAATCTATAAATCCAACAAAAATATAAATGTCTGGAAATAAATAACTCTTGTATAGATTTTCATCTTTAAGCCGATATAGTAAAAGAATGTACAAGGTTGCACTTGTAAATACAACTGTTTTACAAGAGGGACGAAAGATACCAAAGGGACAGTCAAACTCATAAATCTAAAACAAACTGACAACTCCATGGCTAAAAATGAAAAAGACAAACAGAAAAACAATAGTACACATGACACAACATAGAAAACTAAAGAATAAACAACACGAACCCCACCAAAAACTAGGGGTGATCTCAGGTGCTCCGGAAGGGTAAGCAGATCCTGCTCCACATGTGGCACCCGTCATGTTGCCTATGTGATTACCAATCCGGTAAATAGTCTTATTCGGTAGGTCACATTCATGAAAGAGAAGTCGATTGTAGTTACGACGTAAGGAACATATCCGATATCATTTGTGAAACGGTTATTCCATAACGGTCAACCAACTCGTGATGGCGTCCGTAAAATTTACGAAGGGATGATTTCAACTTCACCATTTGGAACTCTTGGTTTAATAGCTTCCTTGTGAGCAGTAACCCTCTATCAAGAAAATCATGATAGGAAATGCAAGCACGGGAATATCGTATCAATTGGGAGATATATACCCCGTATGCAGGTGCTGCTGGAATGTTGCTACTTAGAAATGGAAAGTTCACAATTGGAAAGCTGAAATCATCTCTTTTGTCGTAAAGTTTTGTTTTCAACCGACCCTCATTGTCAATTTCTATATGTAAGTCAAGATATGAAGCCGACTTAACTGTATCTGTAGTATCCTTTATCTCCAATTCGATGGGATAGATGCGTTCCACATAGTCACCAAATTTTGAATTGTTTAGTGAAAGAACGTCATCTATATAGCGGAAAGTAGAGTTAAAAGATATTGCTAACTTCTTATCTTTCTTCCTTAGAAGTTCCTGCATGAAGTCAGCCTCATAATAATAAAGAAACAAGTCGGCAAGTAGAGGGGCACAGTTTGTTACAAACTACACCTCTCTTGGGGAGCTTCATAGTAAAATTGGCACAATACTCGCCATAAGAAGGGTTTCTATATGGGAAAATGCACTATCTATATTTACAGAAATGCAACCTACAAACCTCACAACAATTATTACTTACAATGATTGCATAAGATTTCTACCAAAAGGATGTCGACCCCAGGGAGGTCCCTCGTCTGGGTCTTCAGAGCACTGAAGTCTTTTATCAGCAGTTAGTGCCACCAATGACCACAGCTAGAAATAAATACACCATCAATATAAGCAAGGTAACAGCTTAACTCTTTAATATTTAAGAAAACAAACCATTTGCAAAAATAACAGAGAGAAAATGTATTTTTCTTTTGCAAAACTAATTTTTTATTACAATTTACAACTTTAGTTTCAATGTCTTTTTCTTTTGCAAAACTATTTTTTATTACAATCTCACTTTTATCGTTACAACTTTAGTTTTTTCTACTCATGTCTTTCTATTCAAAATGACAAAACAATTTTTGTTCAATGCATTAAAGGCTATACTATTTACAAATTCAAATACAATAAGAACTGTATTAGGCATTCTTTTAAGCTTTTCCTTCATTATTTATTGCAGAAAATCTTACCTGCACCAGATCTTTCCTACCAACAGTGGCAGCAACACTAGTATTGTGTTTACACATTGTAGATATATCTGACTTATTAATTCTGTAAAACAAAACAGGTAAATATAATAAAGTATATTAAAACTCATGTCTACATAAAGGAGCAACCTTCCTATCCTAATTTTAATTATATAAGCAGAAACCATAGAAGATTTTTTTTATTTCAACTGACTTAGAAATACAGTAAAATCAGTAAATAAAAGTTTTGTAAACCATTTCCTAACAGTTACCCTTCCGGAGCACCTGAGATCACCTCAAGTTTTGGTGGGGTTTGTGTTGTTTATTCTTTAGTTTTCTATGTTGTATCATGTGTACTAGTGTTTGTCTGTTTGTCCTTTTCATTTTTAGCCATGGCGTTGTCAGTTTATTTTCGATTTATGAGTTTGACTGTCCCTCTGGTATCTTTCGTCCCTCTTTTACGAATTATCAATAGTGTATAATTTCTGACTTAGTACTAGTATTTTCAAAAGACAAGCACACAAATGAATTGTCTTCCAGCTTTCCATTTTGTGAGTGAATTTATGTGGAAAGTTTGTAATTGGAAATGTAGAATATTTGTGTCAAAGAGACAACAACCCGCCCAAAGAGCAGAAACAGCCACAGGCCACCAATGGGTCTTCAACGCAGTGAGAAAATATGAAGGTATTACTATATATATATTGAGGTGGGTGAATTTAAGAATGATTTAATAATAGGACTAAACTTACATGTAATGTTCTCCGAGAATTTTATGCAATGCTAAAAGTCTACTACTGTCATAGATTTTAACAGGAGCAATATTTGGTTTCTTGGTTTCTGCTACTCTTACATCAGCACTGTATCTCTTTCCTGAGGCTCTATTCTTCTTTGGACCACTTTTCTTCAATGATAATGTACAACCAAGACATCAGAATTATAATAAGTATGTAATGAATAGTCAAAAATGTCAAAAAAACATTTCATTAATGTATAACGCATTTAAACAAAAAATTGAGATGAAATAATAGCTTTCTTAGACAACAAGTTATCATTTTACTAGGGTTAAAAAATTACAAACTATTTTGTTAAGGTAACTTTTTGTGAATTCATTTTTATGTGTACCAATTTTTATAGTTTGAAGAGAAATTGTCATATTTGTGAATACTCTATTTTTGTCTATAGTAAATTAATATTTCTTTGAACATATAAAGTTGTGGTACATCAAAATCAAAGATTTTCATGAATATTGGTTCCCAACAAGTGATAATGAATTGACAGCATCATCAACATCTTACATCAATCTTAATGAATATGCTGCTGTTCATAAGTAAAAAAAAGTATTGTAACTTCAGAAATTATTGCCAAGTTTTGTATTAATGTGAATAATGCAACTGGGTGAGTTTTGCAAAAAGAACTTGCATTGGGATATCTGTATGTAGATTTTCCTGAAATTCCAATAATAAATCTAGAGTTTTTGTCCATTCTACAAAAATTTGCAACAATAAATACACTCAACAATTTCTGATCGGATTTTGGTCAGGTTGCTATCTCTTTGACATATTCCCTATTTCCATTCACAATTTTACTCAATAATTTCTTAATGTACAGTAATCTTATCTATATATATACTTACATAGTAATATGTAGCTATAGTTATATCAGGTTGAGCTGTTGGAGGACTGCGGGAATAGGCAGCAAAGTTGAATGGAACTGTCTGATGTGGACGCATCTTGTTTTTCTGAACTAGACTGTTCAAGTCAGACATTGCCCTGAAAATTTAATTTAAATCAGCAGTCAGTAAAAGACACATTAATAGTAAATATTTACCTCCAAAATGACAAAGATGTATCTAAAGAAAACTGTCAGGCTCAAAACTGTTATGTTCTTCATCTCTTTCATTTTATTAATAGGATAATTGTAAATAAATGATATTTTATTTGTTTCAATAAATGTAATAAATAAAAAAAAAATGTTTATACAAATAAAAGGATCATGCAATTAAGTGGAGTCAACTTCTTCAAAATTATTTTTTTCATAGGCTGAAATAACTATAATGAATACTTATGCATATCTAAATAATCAAAACCTTATCTTGTAATTCTACTTTTTGACTATAACAAGAATGGACCCTACACATGAACACTTTTACACTTCAAAACTTTTGGACTATAATAAGAATGGACCCTACATATGAACACTTTTGGATAATAATAAGAATGGACCCTACACATGAAACAAACAGTAAACAAAGAAACTAGTATAAAACCAGATGCTCCGCAGGGCGTAGCTTTATACGACCGCAGAGGTTGAACCCTGAACGGTTGGGGCAAGTATGGACACAACATTCAAGCTGGATTCAGCTCTAAATTTGGATTGTGATTAAATAGTTGACACAGCATAGGTTTCTGACACAGAATGAATGTGTTCTAATGAACTTAAAATTTTTGTTTTCTCTTAGAGCAATTCACTATGCTGTTGAATATTAATCCTCTCAAAAAAATGTTTGAAGAAATTTTCTTTTTTATTTATGAAATTTCAAATGAGAAAAATTGAACCCAATTTTTTTAATCACATCCCCCTTTCCCTTATTCCAAAACTAATCTCAATTAAAATTTCTAATGGAGTTTGCAACAATAACTACTCATTTAAATACATCATAAAATATTAAGATGTAAAAAAACTGCTTGTTATCACTGAATGGTAAAGATTATTTTAATTTATCAGTTGGTAGTAAAAAGTGAATATACATTGTATATTGTATATAACAAAGATTTAAGTTGATTCTGGACAAAGAAAGATAACTCCAATTAAAAAAAATCTTGCTATTGCACAATATTTTGCAATTAGATATTTCTTGCTTACTATTCTGGACAAAGAAAGATAACTCTAATTAAAAAAAAATTTGCTATTTCACAATATTGTGCAATTAGATATTTCTTGCCATTGCGCAATACTGTGCAATTGAAAAGACTTGCTATTGCACAATACTTAATATAATAGTTTTAGATCCTGATTTGGACCAACTTGAAAACTGGGCCCATAATAAAAAATCTAAGTACATTTTTGGATTCAGCATATCAAAGAACCCCAAGATTTCAATTTTTGTTAAAATCAGACTAAGTTTAATTTTGGACCCTTTGGACTTTAGTGTAGACCAATTTGAAAACAGGACCAAAAATGAAGAATCTACATACACAGTTAGATTTGGTATATCAAAGAACCCCATTTATTCAATTTTTGATGAAATCAAACAAAGTTTAATTTTGGACCCCGATTTGGACCAACTTGAAAACTGGGCCAATAATCAAGAATCTAAGTACATTTTTAGATTCAGCATATCAAAGAACCTAACTGATTCATTTTTTGTCAAAATCAAACTAAGTTTAATTTTGGACCCTTTGGACCTTAATGTAGACCAATTTGAAAACGGGACCAAAAGTTAAGAATCTACATACACAGTCATGACAGTTAGATTCGGCATATCAAAGAACCCCAATTATTCAATTTTGATGAAATCAAACAAAGTTTAATTTTGGACCCTTTGGGCCCCTTATTATGTTGGGACCAAAACTCCCAAAATCAATACCAACCTTCCTTTTATGGTCATAAACCTTGTGTTTAAATTTCATAGATTTCTATTTACTTATACTAACGTTATGGGGTGAAAACCAAGAAAAATGCTTATTTGGGTCCCTTTTTGGCCCCTAATTCCTAAACTGTTGGGACCTAAACTCCCAAAATCAATACCAACCTTCCTTTTGTAGTCATTAACATTGTGTTTAAATTTCATTGATTTCTTTTTACTTAAACTAAAGTTATTGTGCGAAAACCAAGAATAATGCCTATTTGGGCCCTTTTTTGGCCCCTAATTCCTAAACTGTTGAAACCAAAACTCCCAAAATCAATCCCAACCGTTCTTTTGTGGTCATAAACCTTGTGTCAAAATTTCATAGATTTCTATTAACTTAAACTAAAGTTATAGTGCGAAAACCAAGAAAATGCTTATTTGGGCCCTTTTTGGCCCCTAATTCCTAAAATGTTGGGACCAAAACTCCCAAAATCAATACCAACCTTCCTTTTGTGGTCATAAACCTTGTGTTAAAATTTCATAGATTTCCATTCACTTTTACTAAAGTTAGAGTGCGAAAACTAAAAGTATTCGGACGACAACGACGACGACGACGACGACGCCAACGTGATAGCAATATACGACGAAAAATTTTTCAAATTTTGCGGTCGTATAAAAATTATTCAGGTGAAACCATGAATTATATCGGAATTTGTGTATTAACATAATTAACCATAATAGATGTTCTATACTAATGATAACGAGGCCAGGGTAAGGTACCGGTATTCGATGTATCTTTTAACAAATGTAAACATGTTAATAAAATTTTGTTTTAATGAAAAAAAATGAGAAAAAAAATGAAACAAACAGTAACTTACTTTGGTGTATAATCTGAACCTTTCTGTGCCTCTTTTGATCTTCCAAATGTAACTAAATAACCTATAAAAACATTAATAACAAGTTTAATGCTGTCTGAAAGTATTGACTGATTAAACTTTGCCTAATGTTCAGTGGCAAATATTTCACACTGTGATTGGTGTACGATACATATATTCTAACAATCTAATTATGTGATCTTTACTGAAATATAATTTTGTGCATAATGCTAGAAATATGTTGCCCTTTGGCTGCCTTTTATGTGTTTTGTGGTTGGGTTGCTGTCTCATTCACATATACCTCACACCTGCTTTTATATAAATTAACAAAGCAAGGTTAAAACTAAAGAATGCCATTGATAGACAAATAAAAAGCTAACCTTGGCAATAAAAATACACATATGGAAGTTCTACAAAAAGATGGGGAAAAATTACTATCATTATATTATATAAGTTTAAGGCTTTCAGAAAAACTCTAACTTATATATTTAGCATCTATCATAATGGAAAACTTTATTGATATAAAAAATACAACTAGACTCAACTCGTTGGTGGGGTTGTTGTCTCTGTGACATATTCCCCATTTCCATTCTCAATCTTATCACTTCAATAACACTTTATATATATTTTTTTTATTTATAACATTAAAATACCTGCAGAGCAAAATCTTGCACCGCTAGTTCTAGGAAACGGAATATGAGAATCCAGTCTGGATCCAAACTTGACAAAAGGTATATCTCCTCGGGAATAAGGTAAATAGAAAGGAGAAAATGCTGGCAAATTTTCTGTATCCGGTGTTATTCTTTCTTCTGTCTGAAACTGTAAATGAAGTGATTAGCAACAAAAATATTATACATTTCTAAGATGATGGTTATTTTAAACATATTGTACCTAATAAACAGTCTATCCGAGGTCATAGTCAGAAAACTGGATGAACTGTAGCTCACAAACATATAATTTCTCCAAAGTCAACGTTATAATGAAACTCTACAGTGTTTTCCTATTTTTAATGGTGGAAGAAGCCTTTCGGTAGGAAAATTAGGTGTAATTTATCCCTGAAACTATATTTCTAATAAATACTTACTGACAATGAATCTAGTGTGGTCGAAAACTGTCTCAGTAATGGTTCCAGACAATTCCTTCTGGCATGTCTGTTTGCTGTATCTTTCAATACCTAAATTAAACCAGTTCTATTTATAACAACTCCCTTCAATTTTTTTTCTAGCTATACAGTCACAAAATTATATGCACACATTCATTTCATTCAATTTATAGTTATTTTATACTAACAAACCATAAAAAATGTATGTATAAGGGAGCAGTAGACATAATTAAGTTATATTTTTTCACTGTTGCCTGCAACTTTGCCATTCACAGCGTTTAAATAATTGACCTTTAAAGATTCACAACTGTGTATCATCATTTTTCAAATTGAACATGTTCATTTTGGGAATAAATTGGGTAACAGCTTGTTATAAATAGACCAGATTTGGATTATAAATATACATGTCTATACATGCAAACATCTGACCTTTCCACAAAAATCGCGGTAAACAGACAGAAAGTCACAGGACAAAAAGTCACAAGTTTGGTAGGACAAAAAGTCACAGGACAAAAAGTCACAAATAATATGTTGACAATTGTTAGAATATATAAGAGAAATATCTTGAAATATTTACTTTTTAATACATATATTCATATTAAAGTTCAGGAAATGTGTCATTATACTTGATATATGAAGATTTATTTAATTTTAATCATGCAAAAGAAAGATATATTGGCACAATGAAGCCATTAAAGTGCCAAGCCACTTTGACATTTTTTTTTTTTTGTTGTTGTTTTTTTTAACAATTATTTGATTTACTTTGATATTTATTTGATAAATTTTGTTTACAAAGTTAGACTTTTTACAATAGTTCAAAAGAAATACAAAAATATTTTTGTAGAAATAAACGTCTTTTATTTAATGAAAAAAATGAATTGTGACTTTTTGTCCTGTGACTTTTTGTCCGTGACTTTTTGTCCTGTGACTTTCTGTCCTGTGACTTTTTGTCCTGTGACTTTCTGTCCTACATTCAAAATCGCAAACGTACCTACCCAATTTAAAAATGTCAGTGTAATTCTAAATACAGCTCTCAGTAAATTAATAAGTACCTTCAACAATCTGAGCATGACATTGTTATCCACCAATATGTCTGTGAATTCAAATAAAGGCATGCCATGGATGGGATAATGATTGGGGAATGAAATGACAAGCTTGAGACTGTTATTCCCAATCATCCCGGTTACTTTACAGGTTCTGGTACTGACATCCAGCTGAAAATAAAAATCACATACTGTAACCACAACTGTCAACGTGTTTTTGTTAAGACTGCATCCTCCTTTAATATTTCTCTAAATGACATTTTTATGTAAAGACCTAAAATAGCATGTGACTAAAAGTATATTTATTGACCTAAATACCCCAACCAATGCAGACATAATCAATGGCTGTTTTGGTCAGCATTTAAGTGTGAGGTTTAACTAGATATGAAACCAGGTTTAACTCACCATTTTGTTTGAAAAATGCCTGAACTATGTCAGAAATATGACTGAACTATGTCAAAAATATGCCTGAACTATGTCAGAAATATGCCTGAACTATGTCAGAAATATGCCAGAACTATGTCAGAAATATGCCAGAACTATGTCAGAAATATGCCAGAACTATGTCAGAAATATGACGGTTGTTTTGCAATTGGTTTGATTTCGTCAGTTTTAATGGACTCAAAATGTCTTAATTGACATGGATTTTGCTATTATTGTTATACTTTTTTACTACCTACTTCATAGACAAGACAATCACCTACAAAAAACTCTATCATCCATAGGAAGATAACAATGGTGTGTTTATTTAATTACCTCATCAACTCTCACATTATCTATAGCTACGTTGACCATCAAAAACTCCTGTTCTAACGTTCTGGGTTTCTGACCAGGGTAAACTTCAGGACTGGCGGACATCTGTCTCTGGAAGTCCATTTCTTGGTTAGTTGGAGGACTGGATCCATTGGTTTCATACGGTAATGATGTACTGTCACTTTCTGAAGAATCACTAATCTCACCAACATCTTGACCACATAACTGGTTATTTTGATGAAAATAATAATATATATCAGTTTAAGAAAATACCAAAACAAATAAATGTAATCAGAAGATATTTTTTTGAACAATATCAATATTTAGATATAAGATGTGGTATGAGTGCCAATGAGACAACTCTGCATCCAAGTCACAATTTATAAAAGAAAACCATTATAAGTCAATGCACGGCCTTCAACATGGAGCCTTGGATCACACCGAACAATAAGCTATAAAGGGTCCCAAAATTACTAGTGAAAAACCATTCAAACGGGAAAACCAACAGTCTTATCTATATAAACCAGGTGCTCCGCAGGGTGCAGCTTTATACGACCACAGATGTCAAACCTGAACAATTGGGTCAAGTATGGACACAACATTCAAGCTTGATATAGCTCTGAATTTGGATTGTGATAAAATTTTGACATAATATGAGTTTCTGACACAAAACAAATGTCAAGATCTTACAAATCTATTGCGCAATATTGTGCAATTAAAGATTTCTTCTTCAAACTTTTCAAAAATTTGGAATTTGAGAAATTTGGAAAAAAAAATTTGAAAACTACTACCACCCCCTTTTTCGCAATAAGTCCAAAACACTGACATTCCTTTATACATAATTTACAAGAAGTGCAAGGGAGGAATATCTGAACATACCCAACATTGTATGTTAAATGTTTTTAAATTACCTCCCTTACACTGCTTTTAAATTGTCTTAATTGTCCATTGACCAGAAAAACCTAGTTTTCCCCCCTTTTTTGCCCCTAATTTCAAAACATTTTGAGCTATAACCCCCTTAATCAATACTAACCATCTCTTCATGGTATGGAAACTTGTGGAATAATTTCAGAGAGATTCGTACACTTAAACACAAGTTATTGTTTGAAAACTGCCAAAATGCATATTTTGGGCTCTTTTTTGGCCCCTAATTACTTAACTATTGGGACCATAACCCCAAAAATCAATCCCAACCTTCCTTTAGTGGTATTGAACCTTCTGGAAAAAATATATAGAGATCCATTCACTTTAACTAAAGTTATTGTTCGGAAACTAAAAGCGTTTTCGAACGACAACATGATAGCATTATACGACGCAAAATTTTTTTTGTGGTCGTATAAAAATGAGAAACGAGAAACACGTATAAATAACATAAACAAACGACAACTACTGTACATCAGATTCCTGACTTAGGGCAGGTGCAAACATTTGCAGCGGGATTAAATGTTTTAATGGTAATAAACCTTCTCCCTTTTTCTGAAACAATAGTATAACATCACAACATAGAAAAACACACGATAAAATATCAATTTGAAAGGCTTAACTCAATCAAAAAACGTAAATTAACACACTATGAACGAAAAAATTTGATCTGCCATACCTAATTGCAAATACATAGTTAATAAAATATTAGGGACAAACATTCAAGGCAAAAAAGCAAACAAACAAG
The DNA here is from genome assembly GCF_963676685.1 of Mytilus edulis. Classification (NCBI taxonomy): domain Eukaryota; kingdom Metazoa; phylum Mollusca; class Bivalvia; order Mytilida; family Mytilidae; genus Mytilus; species Mytilus edulis. Next base: position 39,811,772 of record NC_092348.1, read on the forward strand.
TCCAAACAAACCCATGGCAAGACACCACCGTGAAATACTTAATAGTTTATTTCTAACTGTTGTATCAGTGCAAACTTTACAAAACTGATTACAGTACCATTTATAAATGATATTGGAAAATTGCAGTAACAGTCAATATTGCAGTATATTTTGTGGGGATTGAGGAACAAGTGTACTTTCATGGATACTTGATTTTGAGGTTTTGCCAAAGTCAGCATGCAAGCCCATAAAAATTGTTTTTTACCTGTATCCCCAAAATTCCCCAAAAGTAGTATACAAGTATTAATAAAATTGAGAATGGAAATGGGGAATGTGTCAAAGAGACAACAACCCGACCAAATAAAAAACAACAGCAGAGGGTCACCAACAGGTCTTCAATGTAGCGAGAAATTATAAGTCCACAGTAATTATAAGTAATTTTTTTCCTTTTCAATTGATACCACAAAGATGTCATGTTAAAATTAAGACAAAAGATTAAATACAATGTGAGACCTTTTTTCCATTTCTATTTATTTATGTGTTCTAAAATGCGTCATTTTGGTCTCTTGTGGAGAGTTGTCTCATTGGCAATCATACCACATCTTCTTTTTTATATGACAGTTGTTTCCATTCGTTTGTTGAGTTTGAACTTTTGATTCTGCCATTTGATAAGGGACTTTCCATTTGTTTGATGAGTTTGAGCTTTTGATTCTGCCATTTGATAAGGGACTTTCCATTTGTTTGATGAGTTTGAGCTTTTGATTCTGCCATTTGATAAGGGACTTTCCATTTGTTTGATGAGTTTGAGCTTTTGATTCTGCCATTTGATAAGGGACTTTCCATTTGTTTGATGAGTTTGAGCTTTTGATTCTGCCATTTGATAAGGGACTTTCCATTTGTTTGATGAGTTTGAACTTTTGATTCTGCCATTTGATAAGGGACTTTCCATTTGTTTGATGAGTTTGAGCTTTTGATTCTGCCATTTGATAAGGGACTTTCCATTTGTTTGATGAGTTTGAGCTTTTGATTCTGCCATTTGATAAGGGACTTTCCATTTGTTTGATGAGTTTGAGCTTTTGATTCTGCCATTTGATAAGGGATTTTCCATTTGAAATCTTCCTTTGAATTGGCTATTTTTGTTATTTGATTTTTTTTTAACTAGCAAAAAAGTAATCACACTTATATTTTGGAATCAAATTATTGCTTTATAAATTCAACTGTTAAGTGAGGTTTATATCATTGCAAAAAATTTGACATGATTTATATTATTTTAAAAGTTATAACTCACATTTTAAAAATTCTAAATGTAGTATTTGTATCCAGATTTTCATGCAAAACCACACAAAATATCTGTGAAATAATCATTTATAGAATTACAGTTACCTTTTGTAAGTGTTGGTCTATTTTCCATATCCGTAAACTTTGATCTTTAGACCATGTGACAAGGTGATAGTCCTTGAGACCTTTATACATAGAAAAAAAAAAAACTCAAATACTCTTTAAATCTCTTTGTAAAATTATCATAAATCAATATGTTTTAATGAAAAATCAATAATTGAAATAGAGCAAGATCTGTGGGAAAAAAAATTGAAAAAATAAAACAATTAAATATTTTTTTTACATGAATTATTGAATCAGCAAGTGGCCATTTCTTGGTCATTGAACAATAATAAAAAAAAAAATTGAGGTCAATCTTCAAGGGAACTTGATGATTTGAGTATTGTAAGAAGTGTTTGTGTAAATATAGAATTTTAATTAAATTAAATCAATTTATATTAAATTACCTTCTGCTTGTTTTCTCCATTCAAATTCTAAAATAACGTCTTGATGGCCGACAAACTGATGTACAGGTGCTACATAATTCTCAAGATTCCACAAATAAAGAGAGTTTTCTCCCCTTCTCAGTTGGGGGACAACAGCTGTTATTAATCCATGGCCAAATGGCTGCAAGAATAAATTTTTGTTTTGACTATATATATGTAGAAAAAAGTTTTAAAAAATACGGGACATACAATCTTTATTTATTGTGTGCAAATGGAAAATCCAAAATTAATGGACAAAAAATATAATTAAATTTCCACGACAAAAATTGTGTATAATAAAAAAACAATTCTCATTATAAAACATAAGTTGCTCCTAAAAATATTGATAAAGCTTATGATTTAAATAAGACTTACTGTGTACCTAGCTCTCCATACAGGAGAACCAGACGTAATAACACTTTTACTCTGACGAGGGTTTGAGGTATCCCAAAACTGAAAATATACATACAAATATTATACATGATATAACAAGAGTGCAATAACCATTCATATACATGATATTGCAAATACTGCAATAACAATTTATAGACAAGATAATGCAATACAAGGGAATATTGTACGCTAAGTTATCTATACGTTTGTACAAATTTAATATGTACAATATACATCGGCCCCATTTTTCTAATGATCTTTTGCTGTCCCCTTTCTTTATATGATTTCCTTACAATGTTGTTTTTTTCTCTTTTAAGGTTGCCTAACAACCAATCACAAAGGACAGAAACCCTGGGCCATCTAATACTTATTTTAATGTAAAATCATATTTGAAGAAGGAACACTTCCTGAATGCTCCCACTCACCACCAATTAGTGCCAAAAAATTGAAGTAAACACTCCTTGCTGGACCCATCGGATCTTAAAATGATTCAAACCTTTAAAAGGTTAATCTTAACTGTTTATCATGCACTTATCGAAGCCCTATAGATGATAGAAAATTAATAATAAATCAAGTATCAGGTAAAATGTGATATGTTGGGTTTCTGTAATGGTTTGTTACACCAGTTCAAGTACATTTTAACTTATACCTACGTCACTTATTCTTAATGTGTGGGACAGACAGGAATTAGCATCAAGAATATCATAAAAATCATGAAATGATGTTAAACAAGAATGTGTCCTAAGTACACTGATGCCCCACTCGCACTATCTTTTTCCATGTCCTATGGATCGTGAAATTGGGTAATAATCTAATTTGGAATTAAAATTAGAAAGATTATACTATAGAGAACATATGTACTAAGTTTCAAAGTGATTGGACTTCAATTTCATCAAAAACTACCTTGACTAAAAACTTTAACCTGAAACTCCCACTTTCATTTTCTATGTTCAGTGGATCGTGAAATTAGGGTCAGAAGTTCAATTTGGCTTTAAAATTAGAAAGATCATATCATAAGCAACAAGTGTACTAAGTTTCAATTTGATTGGACTTCAGCTTCATCAAAAACTACCTTGACCAAAACTTTAACCTGAACGGACGCAAAGACGAACGGACGGAGGCACAGACCAGAAAACATAATGCCCCTCTACTATCGTAAGTGGGGCATAATAAAAATTGAAAAGAAGCATTTCAACCAAGCCAGCTAAGAATAGTAAAAGCATGTTATTTCTAACATTCTCATTATTTTACACTAACCTTGACAGTACCATCCTGGCTTGAGGTTGCAAAGTTTGTCTCACTGTCTGGACTCCAGTCTAAACCATGGATCTTTGACAAATGAGCAGCTATATACTGAAGAGGTGAACTTCCCTTCTGAAAAAAACAACAAAGAGAATAATGCTATCATTCAAGTAATTTTTTTTTAAAGTTATTAGATATCACCAATTAATCAGACAAGTTGCCCTTCTATCTAAATGTTTCACAACACCAAGTGATGTGAAATACTGTGGATTCAGTGTTATTCGTGGGGAAACCAATTTTCATAGATTTCATGGGTGAAGATGAATTACAAGTTCAAATATTGACCGAAGTACAAATTTCAATAGGCATGCATGCAGACTTTAGCAAACTATGAAATCAACCAAATATCCAATAAAATTTAAACAAGAATGTGTCCCAAGTACACGGATGCCCCATCTGCACTATCATTTTCTATGTTCGGTGGACCGTGAAATTGGGATAAAATTTCTAATTTGGCATTAAAATTAGAAAGATCATATCATAGGGAACATGTTTACAAAGTTTCAAGTTGATTGGACTTCAACTTCATCAAAAACTACCTCGACCAAAAACTTAAACCTGAAGCGGGACGAACGGACGAACGTACAGACGAATGAACGAATGGACGCACAGACAAGAAAACATAATGCCCATAAATAGGGCATAAAAAAAAATCTTGATCCACACAGAGCTCCAGATAAGCTGCGTATTAGCGTGATCACGCAATACAAATAATAAAAAACCCAATGCAATGGCCCATTGCAGGGTTCAATAACCCAATTAATTCAAAGGAAAACCCAATTATATGCCAAAACCATGAGTTCTCAACCCTTTTATTGGTTACCGTTTGCGTTATTTACCCATATCTGTTTACAGTCGTCGCGTAAATCTATTTTCATAATATTTATAATTGGAAATTTCCTTTCGTTCTAAAAATAGATCCCTGCATCAAGCAGCTAAAATGGGTCCTGTTGGGGTTTTCCCTTGCTCAATAGGTACACATGTTTTTGAAAACATTTCGATCTTCTCGGCGTTTATCCAATTAGCGTGTGTCATGTAGTCATATTTTTTTCGCATTGCTCGGTATTTATCATAACATACATTGAATTAAAACGAAAGTGAATGTCCGGTAAAAATATTGAATAGAAGCATGTTTTCTGCTTCTTTTGAAAAGCTGAGGGAAAGTTATGATGATAACAAGACTAGGAAGCGTCCATCGAATGCACGGGCGTGTGTGCGTACCTTAACGAGAACATTGCTTATAAACACGGGGTTTCGACAAAAACGAAATCAGTTGGAAAAAGTGAAATGGCCAAATCAATTATGACATGATAAAGCATCAGAAACCAAAAGTTCTAATAAAAGACAACTAAACCCAGATTTATGTAAATTGAATAAAACAAAAACATTCAAGTATAATTAGAGTTTATATACTATTTATTTTTTTCATTTTACGGTTAATTAATGAATACACACACAGGCACTGGTCTCAAAATTTATTATATAAGGTATAAGACGAGTGCCTGTGAATACACATATCCGTTTTTGTTAGAAAATACAAAACTGGCAGAAGGTTTGAAACGGGACACAAATTAAACCTATAATTGCTCCTCAGTGAATAAACCAAATAAAACATCTAGCAAATAACCCTAACCCTAACCCTAAACCAAATAAAACAGCTAAACAAAGAAAGAAACATAAAACATGACATATTTAAGATGGAAAAAAATCTGGGGTTGATATTGCCTAAATATTCAATATTGTGTTGATAAAAAACCCAATACATTAAGGAGCTTGGTGGTGAAAAACCCAATTTGGTATTAACTTGAGGGGTGAATTGGAATTGATAATGCAATTAAAAAACTTTATCACCCAATTATATAAGAAAATGGTGGGTAAAAACCCCAATTTGTGAATTCTTATCTGGAGCTCTGTCCACAATTTTTTGTTTTGACCATTCTAATAAAAGATATATAAAGCTTTTGAAAAAATGTAAAGAGTCAAGTTAATATTTAAAGTTTTGAAACCTATATTTGTCTATGGAACAGAAATACATCAACTGTAATATCCTTATCTATGGTTTTCTAATTCTACATTTATAACTTACTCTTGGATCCCATAGCCTTACATCTCCTTCATGTGTTGTAGCAAATAGGTTATTAGTCACTTTGTTCCATTTTACTTGAGATGCTCCAGCTATGAATAAAAGACAGCATGTGATTTAGTTTTTATTATTTTTATGGAAGTAAAGGTTAAGAGAACATACAAGGACTAAGTAATGTTACAATCTACAATTTTGTCTATTTTAATATTATTTTTTTATATATAATATTCCTTATATCAGTAAAGCTTAGAAACAAGGGTAAATTTTGTCATATTTTGACATGATCTCATTATTGATATGTGGACTTTATAATTAGCCATAAATTTCAAATTATTCATTTTCATTGATTTATCATGCATTAAGGGATGACATCAAAAGTTCAACGTAAGATAAAACAACAGAAATCAAATAGTCTGGGGGTGGGGGGTTAAAATGCTGCAAGTTTTGTTATCTATATTGCACAATCAATTTTTCCCAAATTAAGTTAAGAGGGGAGAGGGGGGGTCAGTGAAAAAACTATGTGAGTTAAGAGTTATTTTTTGATGTCGTCCGTAAAGCAAAACAACTAAACTGTTTTTAGATAGCATAATATAAATGTTTCATTATCTATTAGTTGAAATTGAACTACTAACTAGCTTTCAGTAACTACAAGTCGAGTAAGGTTAGTACTTGTTGTCTCTTGTCATTTTTGTTGCTTGCTTGAGCTCAATATGGAACTAATTTTGATAAGTCAAGTGAAGGATTTTCTAGATCTATCCTATTGTTAAGCTGTTAACCAGTGTTGTCCAAGGAAAGGAGAGAGTTGAACTCACAGAAATGTGTTTAACCCAAGCCACTTTCTTTTAGTGTCTGTACCAATTGAGGAGCCTATAAAGCAGTAGTTATCATTGTTTTATTGACTGTCATAATTGTTTTTTTGGGTGTTTTTTTTAGCCAAAATCAGGCCTTCAGGTTTTTATGTTTTTTTTCTTACATTTAATGCACTTAATGTAGATATGTTTTTGTATACCTTCTTACATGGAGACAATAACTTTTTGAGTGTGACATCACTTACCTACTGTCTGAAATGAATTTGATGGTTTCTTAGGATCCCTGTTTGGATGAAAATCAAATTATTAATTGTAAGTTTACAAAACCCTTTCTTACTATCTTAATCTTCTTATCACCTTTCCTGGATAATTCATTAACTGTAAAATCTATTCTTGTTCAACAAAACATTGGTTCAGCAAATGACAACATGTACTACCTTCTTTTAATCATTTTTTTCTCTTCAAGTTTTTTTCTTCTTCGGCAGAGTAAGGGCATAGATTGAAGCAGAGCTGATGCTGTTAATTGTTCAGTGATATGATTGACAGTACAATTAAGCCCGTCTATGTAGTCAGAGTGCTTTAGAGCTGGAGATACAATATCATATGTTATTATACCTCAGTTATCATTTTCTAAATAAAATAAGTTAATGATATTTGACTATTTTTCAAATTTCAAGCGTTGACATTTTGACTGCTCAAAAGTTTCAAACTATTGGACCTCAATGAAACTATTTGACAGCAATCATCACTATGTTGTGCAGAATTTCAAATGAAACTACAGAATTGGAGGATTTTGAAATACTGTGGGTGTTGAGACATCACAGTTTACCTATTTCATCTAGGTTTGATGTCAGTGCAGAACGTAGCCTTAGCATTTCTAATATTTATGAAATTAATGTTAAACAATATGGTTTGGTTTCTGCTTTTTATATAACAATAGTGTATTTTCCCCTGCTGTTTATTGTCTGTTGTCTTCTTCGATATAATAAAACACTTACTGACTGGATATTAGTGAAATAGCAAGTTAATTGTTCCCTCGGATACAACTATTTCTCTCTGCTTTACCTTAGGGCAATAGTTGCATCTTGGGGACAATAAACTTACTATTCCACTCATACCCAGTCAATAAGTATACACTGTTTTATAGATGTACTTTTGGGGATTAGTTTTGGGTTGCTGTTACATTAATACCCCTTTTTATTCATAGGAAATCTGTATGTGCCAAAAATATGTATTCATGCATATAGAGTTATCTAAAAGTAAATACCTTATATCCCACAAATGTGTGTATGAGTCCACAGAACAGGAAGCAATTATGTTGACATCAAAGGGAGACCAATCTAAATCACTGAAATAAAAAAATAAAAAATTTGTAAGGGTTCCACGGAACCCAGTGTCTCGCCTACTTTTGCTGTTAATCGCAGACTCAACAAAAATGAGGAAAAACATCAATAAAAATTTCCCTCTCCATACTGTCTTTTGATTGAAAGAAGTTTCCAAGTTTGTTAAAAAATCCAGGATAGTTTATGAACTAATAAATGTTTTATAAACTTTAACTGCAGACTGTGTGTAATGTTAACTGGAAGAAAAACTAAGTCCATTTATAAGTAAAATACGGAAAAAGTGATTTTTTTTTTTACAAAATTTACTTCTGAATAATATCTTATGATCAGAAACAAGCTTTTGTCTAAGTTTGGTAGAAATCCAGGATAATTTAAAAACATTATAAAAATTTTAAAAACTTAAACCACAGAGTGAATGTTTTGTTTCTGGCAAAAAAACTAAGTCTATTTATAAGTAAAATACGGAAAAGTGGAAATTTATTTTTACAAAATTTTCTTCTTGATACTATCTTATGATCATAAACAAGCTTCTGTCCAAGTTTGGTAGAAATTCAGTATAGTTTAAGAAAGTTATTTAAATTTCCAAAACTTTAACCACAGAGTGAATATTTGTGGACGCCGCCGACGGAATGTATGATCGCTTAGTCTCGCTTTTTCGACTAAAGTCGAAGGCTCGACAAAAATCCTTAAAATATAGATGATATACAAAAACAAGAATGTGTCAATAGTACATGGATGCCCCACTCTCACTATCATTTTCTGTGTTTAGTGGACCGTGAATGGGTAAAAACTCTAATTTGGCATTTAAATTAGATAAATCATATCACAGGGAACATGTATACTAAGTTTCAAGTTGATTGGACTTCAACTTTATCGAAAAACTACCTTGATCAAAAACTTTAACCTGAAATTTGCACTATAATTTTCTATGTTCAGTGAACTGTGAAATTGGGGTCAAAACACTAATTTGGCATTAAAATTAGAAAGATCATATCATAGGTCACATGTGTACTGAGTTTTAAGTTGATCAGATTGCCTAAAACTACCTTGACCAAAAACTTTAACCTGAAGCAGGATGAACGGACAGAAGGACGAATGAATGCACAGACCAGAAAACATAATGCCCCTCTACTATCATAGGTGGGGCATAATTACAAAATTCAAACAATCACAATAGTTTCAATTCAACAGTAAATATCTTTATTAAAATTTTTGAACACACCATTAAAACATTTAATCACAATAAATTGTGTATGCATTTCTAAGACATTTTGAATCATGTCACTCAATGTTGAAAAGTAAATTTATTTTTTTGCTGTCTATCATATATGCCTGTCATTAGTAGGTGTCTCTTTATTTGCTTTTCTTTATTGTTGTGTACATTATCAGGCCATTGGCTTTTCTTATTTTAAATGTTTTACATTTGTCAAGTCAAGGTCAATAATTGCTTCATTTACAGTTTGGGTTTTACTCATGATGAGTATAGTTGATTACATGCACATCATGTGGTCTCTGATGGATAGTTGTCTTATATTCTATATTAATAAGACTCGGACTTCTCTTGAACTGAGTTTTAATGTGCGTATTGTTATGCGTTTACTTTTCTGCATTGGCTAGAGGTATAGGGGGAGGGTTGAGATCTCACAAACATGTTTAACCCCGCCGCATTTTTGCGCCTGTCCCAAGTCAGGAGCCTCTGGCATTTGTTAGTCTTGTATCATTTTAACTTTTAGTTTCTTGTGTACAATTTGGAGTTTAGTATAGTGTTCATTATCACTGAACTAGTATATATTTGTTTAGGGGCCAGCTGAAGAACGACTCCGGGTGCGAGAATTTCTCGTTGCATTGAAGACCTGTTGGTGACCTTCTGCTGTTGTCTGCTCTATGGTCGGGTTGTTGTCTCTTTGACACATTCTCCATTTCCATTCTCAATTTTACCATTATTTTTTTTTAAAGTTTTATATATCATTACACCACTAACATGGTTGTGTATCACTATCATCTCTTAAGTCCAAGACAAATACCTGACCGTTCTGGAATGTCCTCTCATAGAACATTTCTGATTAATATTTCCATAACTCGTCCAAGAAAATAAATCTAATCTCTGGTTACACTGAAAATAGCAACATAGTCCTTCAGTTATAATATCTATATACTAGAGGCTCTAAAGAGCCTGTGTCGCTCACCTTGGTCTATGTGCATATTAAACAAAGGACACAAATGGATTCATGACAAAATTGTATTTTGGTGATGGTGATGTGTTTGAAGTTCTTACTTTACTGAACGATTTTGCTTCTTACAATTATATCTATAATGAACTTTGCCCATTAGTAACAGAGAACTATATTTGGTAAAAATTTACATAAATTTACCAAATTAATGAAAATTGTTAAAAATTGACTATAAAGGGCAATAACTCCTTAAGGGGTCAATTGACCATTTAGGTCATGTTGACTTATTTGTAGATCTTACTTTGCTGAACATTATTGCTGTTTACAGTTTATCGCTATCTATAATAGTATTCAAGATAACCAAAAACGGCAAAATTTCTTTAAAAATTACCAATTGGAGGGCAGCAACCCAACAACCAGTTGTCCAATTCATCTGAAAAATTCAGGGCAGATAGATATTGACTTGATTAACAATTTAACTTCTTGTCAGATTTGCTCTAGATGCTTTGGTTTCATAGTTATAAGCCAAAAACTGCATTTTACCCCTATGTTCTATTTTTAGCAGTGGCGGCCATCTTGGTTGAATGGCCAGGTCATCGGACACATTTTTCAAACTAGATACCCCAAAGATGATTGTGGCCTAGTAGTTTCAGTGGAGATTTTGTAAAAGATTACTTAGATTTATGAAAAATGGTTAAAGATTGACTATAAAGGGCAATAACTCCTAAAGGGGTCAACTGACCATTTTGGTCATGTTGACTTATTTGTAGATCTTACTTTGCTGAACATTATTGCTGTTTACAGTTTATCTCTATCTATAATAATATTCAAAATAATAACCAAAAACAGCAAAATTTCCTCAAAATTACCAATTCAGGGGCAGCAACCCAACAACCGATTGACCGATTCATCTGAAAATTTCAGGGCAGATAGATCTTGACCTGATAAACATTTTTATCCCTGTCAGATTTCCTCAAAATGCTTTGGTTTTTGAGTTATAAGCCAAAAACTGCATTTTACCCCTTTGTTCTATTTTTAGCCGTGGTGGCCATCTTGGTTGGTTGACCAGGTCACGCCACACATTTTTTAAACTAGATACCCCAAAGATGATTGTGGCCAAGTTTGGATTAATTTGGCCCAGTAGTTTCAGAGGAGAAGATTTTTGTAAAAGATTACTTTAATTAACGAAAAATGGTTAAAAATTGACTATAAAGGGCAATAACTCCTAAACGGGTCAACTGACCATTTTGGTCATGTTGACTTATTTGTAGATCTTACTTTGCTGAACATTATTGCTGTTTACAATTGATCTCTATCTATAATAATATTCAAGATAATAACCAAAAACAGCAAAATTTCCTCAAAATTACCAATTCAGGGGCAGCAACCCAACAACCGATTGACCGATTCATCTGAAAATTTCAGGGCAGATAGATCTTGACCTGATAAACATTTTTACCCCATGTCAGATTTGCTCTAAATGCTTTGGTTTTTGAGTTATAAGCCAAAAACTGCATTTTACCCCTATGTTCTATTTTTAGCCGTGGCGGCCATCTTGGTTGGTTGGCCGGGTCACGCCACACATTTTTTAAACTAGATACCCCAATGATGATTGTGGCCAAGTTTGGATTAATTTGTCCCAGTAGTTTCAGAGGAGAAGATTTTTGTAAAAGATAACTAAGATTTACGAAAAATGGTTAAAAATGGACTAAAAAGGGCAATAACTCCTAAAGGGGTCAACTGACCATTTCGGTCACGTTGACTTATTTGTAAATCTTACTTTGCTGAACATTATTGCTGTTTACAGTTTATCTCTATCTATAATAATATTCAAGATAATAACCAAAAACAGCAAAATTTCCTTAAAATTATCAATTCAGGGGCAGCAACCCAACAACGGGTTGTTCGATTCATCTGAAAATTTCAGGGCAGATAGATCGTGACCTGATGAACAATTTTACTTCCTGTCAGATTTGCTCTAAATGCTTTGGTTTTTGAGTTATAAGCCAAAAACTGCATTTTACCCCTATGTTCTATTTGTAGCCATGGCGGCCATCTTGGTTGGTTGGCCGGGTCACGCCACACATTTTTTAAACTAGATACCCCAATGATGATTGTGGCCAAGTTTGGATTAATTTGTCCCAGTTGTTTCAGAGGAGAAGATTTTTGTAAAAGATAACTAAGATTTACGAAAAATGGTTAAAAATGGACTAAAAAGGGCAATAACTCCTAAAGGGGTCAACTGACCATTTCGGTCACGTTGACTTATTTGTAAATCTTACTTTGCTGAACATTATTGCTGTTTACAGTTTATCTCTATCTATAATAATATTCAAGATAATAACCAAAAACAGCAAAATTTCCTTAAAATTATCAATTCAGGGGCAGCAACCCAACAACGGGTTGTCCGATTCATCTGAAAATTTCAGGGCAGATAGATCTTGACCTGATAAACAATTTTACCCCATGTCAGATTTGCTCTAAATGCTTTGGTTTTTGAGTTATAACCCAAAAACTGCATTTTACCCCTATGTTCTATTTTTAGCCATGGCGGCCATCTTGGTTGGTTGGCCGGGTCACGCCACACATTTTTTAAACTAGATACCCCAATGATGATTGTGGCCAAGTTTGGTTTAATTTGGCCCAGTAGTTTCAGAGGAGAAGATTTTTGTAAAAGTTAACGACGACGGACGACGACGACGGACGACGACGGACGACGGACGACGACGGACGACGGACGCCGGACGCCGGACGCAAAGTGATGGGAAAAGCTCACTTGGCCCTTCGGGCCAGGTGAGCTAATAATATGGTGACACAAAGTTTTAATGTTGTATCCATTATCAATATAGAAGAAATTGCAAATATTATATGTATTTAATTAGAGAAATTTAAAAAACTATATATATATACATGCATCACAGAACAGTCACATGTTCTCATAAGAAGATTTAGCATTGCATTTTACACAAATAAGATAATCTGTAGGTCAGATTTGACATTCATAGCACCAGGGACAAGAAAAACCAAAAAGAAATCCCAACTAACAGATTTGGACTTAGAACTTGCGAAATTTAAACTCCCTACAAATATTCCACCATACAATATTTGCGTTGGATGGCATTTGTTTTACAATCAACAGGAAGTCCAGGCACATATATAGTACCTTAGAACAGATCATAAATAAATTAAACAAATAACAGCAAAATGCATTGAATGTGTAAGTAAAGTTAATATTTTTGATTAGCTTGCTTGTCAGCTGAACCGAGAAGTCATTATTAAGTAAGGTATGCTACCCTCCTTTTGGAGTAGTTTACTCCTACAGACAGATAGATTGGTTATCTGTCGGACAAGTCTACTCTTAACGGAAGGTAGAAACCTAACTTTATAATGACTTCCCGGTCCAGCTAGCAAGCAAGCTAACCAAAGATATTACCTTTACCTACACACTCTATGCATTTTGCCTTAAGTGACAAAGTATCTCTTATGTTTTAGCTAATAAACAAAACAAACAAACTTACAGCTGTTGCAAACAGGTCTCCACAAACAGGATATGGATGCCACTGTACACAACTTATATCAAATTTACTCTGTCTTGTTAATTTTGTTACTCTATCTGTTGGATTGTCTAAATCTACCAAGGTCATCACTTTCCGGCTACATTGTACAAAAAAAAGAGAACATCAAGTACCAGGGTAAATATGAGTTATTGTAATCATGTCTTCACAAATTTTAGGCAATCTTATCATAAACAAAATGGCATGTGGATCTTTTCCATATAGAAAATGAGTTTGTTATCCATTTCAGATTTACATAGATATTTTTTATATAATATTTAATAGTATACATTTTATATAACATGTATATCCATGAAAAAGACATAACCAAAACAAGAATGTGTCCCCAGTACACGGATGCCCCACTCGCACTATCATTTTCTATGTTCAGTGGACCGTGAAATTGGGGTAAAAACTCCAATTTGGCATTAAAATTATAAAGATCATATCATATGGAACATGCGTACTAAGATTCAAGTTGATTGGACTTCCACTTCATCAAAAACTACCGTGACCAAAAACTTTAACCTGAAGCGGGACAGACTGACGGACGGTACGACAGACGGACGAACGAAAGAACGAACGGACGCACAGACCAGAAAACATAATGCCCCTCTACTATCATAGATGTATCGTGGGTGGGGCATAAAAAATTAATTTTGACCAATAAACCATGCAAATGAGGTCAAAGTCTGATAAAACCTGCAAGCAAACATCTAGTATTACACAATTTTAATAGTCAACCAATGGCTTATACATTTGTAGTATATGTAAATGTATCCAAAATGACAACATATCTGAGCATATATACCATGTCCATGGATTCATGAAATGAGGTCAAGTTCAGGTGAAACCCTAACTCATGGAAATGTAGACTTTGCAAAGATCCAAAATACCAAATATACATGTAGTAACAGTTATGTAGTCATCCTACTACTTATAAGTGAGACATTTACATCTATATGAAAATGAGGTGAATATGCACAATGAACATACAAATGACACATGCCAGACAGACACTTCAGATCAAAACTCTTGTGATACATTGTACATTTTCTTTTGTACATGCGCTTATGAAATGTAAAGCTTGATACGAATAATTTACACTCTCCTTATGGTTGCTGCATATCTACGGCAAGTATGCCTTACATTCTGTAGCAGAATTTCTGTGTTATTTAAATTTGGTCTCTTGGGAAGAGTTGTCTCATTGGCAATCACACCACATTTTCTTTTATATACAGGAGAGACAAATCCAAAACTAATTACTTACCCAGCTAAGACTGCAAATTGTCCAGTGCAGTCCACTGCCATTGCACTCGCCTGAAATGCAACAATACAATCGATTAATGATTATACTACATACATTTGTTCATGTGTTTTAAAGAGGCACTAGCTATGAGATGTATAAAACAAGAATTTATCCCCAGTACCCAGATGCCCCATACACACTATCATTTTCTATGTTCAGTGGACCGTGAAAATGGGGGAAATCTCTAATTTGGCATTCAAATTAGAAAGATCATATCATAGAGAACATGTGGACTAAGTTTCAAGTTGATTGGACTTCAACTTCATCAAAAACTACCTTGACCAAAAACTTTAACCTGAAGTGGGACAAACGGATGAACGAACAGACGGACAGACACACAGACCAGAAAACATAATGCCAATAAATGGGGCCTAAAATATATGAAATATGATTTATTTGTTCATCAATAATGACAGTGAAATAGTGAAATAATATATAGCTTTTAGCAGCTAAATGTAGTAAGGTTTAATTTTGTCAATAAAAGCTAAGGAACATTGATGATGAATTATTCACTTGCAAGAGAATAATTTGACTTCATTAAATCTGTATTCATGTAAACTTTAATTTAACCTCTTAGCAAGAGATAAATACTGCATGCTTTGAAGGTGTACAATTATTCGATTGAAAAGAATGTCAACATTGAAAGAGAAACAAAGGTAAATCATTTGATTGACTGATTCACCAAATAAACAGATTAAAAAAACATGATTTATATATACTGTAAACCAACTTATTTTCGCGGATACTTTATTTTGTGTTTAGCCCTTTCTAGCCCATTTCGCAACAATTGAATTTTACGATTCTCAAATTTAGTTCATGAAGTTAAGTAAGGGAAGATCCAAAGTTTTACATATTCGCGACGATTTACATGTATGTTCTCAATATTTTCCTAATCGCGAAATCTGCAAAAATAAATCGCTCGCAAAATAAGTAGGTTTACAGTATCTATAATCTTTAATATGAAATTAAACAGACAGAGAAAAATCCAAATGCACGAGTCTGATAGTTATATTTATATATATGTTTATATCGCTTAAATGCAATAAGAGGTCTTTGGGGGTCAACTTGTCACTTAATTCATATAATTAGATGGTGTAAAGCCTAAAATACACACGGTCACCAAATGAAGCTATATAATGTCGAGCCAATGCCCAGTAAATTGTTTATTTCATACTTTATATAATTATATATTAACTAGAGGCTCTCAAGAGCCTGTGTCGCTCACCTGTTAATGTGTTTACTGATGTCGGCCATCTTTGTTGGTAGGCGGGGTCATTAGACACTCTTTTTAAAAATAGATACCCTAGTATTATGATTGTGGCCAAGTTTGGTTAAATTTGGCCAAGTAGTTTTAGAAAAGATTTTTATACAAGTTACAAAAATGAGGAAAAGTTGTTTAATATTGACTCTAAAGGGCAATAACTCCTTAGGGGGTCCTCTAACAATTTTGATCATGCTGACTTATTTGTAGATCTTACTTTGCTGAACATTATTGCTGTTTACAGTTTATCTCTATCTCTAATAGTATTCAAGATAATAACCAAAAACTGCAAAATTTTCTTAAAATAACCAATTTAAGGGCAGCAACCCAACAACAGGTTGTCCGATTCAACTGAAAATTTGTGAGGGGATATATCCTATTCTGATGGACATTAAAATCTTGAAAGATTTGCCCTAAATGTCTTGGTTTCAAAGATATAAAGCAAAAACTGCATTTTACCACTATGTTCTATTTTTAGCCATGTCGGCCATTTTGTTTGGTAGGCTGGGTCATCGGACACATTTTTTAAACTATAAACCACAATGATAATTGTCGCCAAGTTTGATTAAATTTGGCAAAGTAGTTTTAGAGAAGAAGATTTTTAGAAAAGTTACAAAAAATGATGAAAAGTTGTTTAAAATTGACTATAAAGGGCAATAATTCCTTAAGGGGTTGACTGGCAATTTTGGTCATGTTGACTTATTTGTAGGTCTTACTCTGCTGAACATTATTGCTGTTTACAGTTTATCTCTATCTATAATAGTATTCAAGATAATAACCAAAAACTGCAAAATTTCCTTAAAATAACCATTTCAGGGGCAGCAACCCAACAAAAGGTTATCCGATTCGTCTGAAAGGGCAGATAGATCTTCACCTGATAAACAATTTTACCCCATGTCAGATTTGCTCTAAATGCTTTGGTTTTTGAGTTATAAGCCAAAAACTGCATTTTACCCCTATGTTCTATTTTTAGCCATGGCGGCCATCTTGGTTGGTTTGACGGGTCACGCCACACATTTTTTAAACTAGATATCCCAAGTATAATTGTGGCCAAGTTTGGTAGAATTTGGCCCAGTAGTTTCAGAGGAGAAGATTTTTGTAAAAGTTTACGGACGACGGACGACGGACGACGGACGACGGACGCCAAGTGATGAGAAAAGCTCACTTGACCTTTCAGGTCAGGTGAGCTAAAAATGAAGATTTAAGTCAAATCCGTGAACATGTATTTCGCAGCTAGTGCCCCTTTAAAATAATTATTTATAAACAAATTTATATAATATAATATATTCTCTCTTTACGATATTTGTATATAAAAATTTGTAAGGGAACCCAGTGTCTTGCCTACTTTTGCTGTTAATCCTAGGCTAAAAAAAAAATGAGGGAAAAATCAATCAAAATATTCGTAAGGGAACCCAGTGTCTTGCCTACTTTTGCTGTTAATCGTAGGCTCAACAAAAATGAGGGAAAAATCAATCAATAAATTTGTAAGGGAACCCAGTGTCTTGCCTACTTTTGCTGTTAATCGTAGGCTAAAAAAAATGAGGGAAAAATCAATCAAAATATTCGTAAGGGAACCCAGTGTCTTGCCTACTTTTGCTGTTAATCGTTGGCTCAACAAAAATGAGGGAAAAATCAATCAAAATATTCGTAAGGGAACCCAGTGTCTTGTCTACTTTTGCTGTTAATCATAGGCTAAAAAAAAATGAGGGAAAAATCAATCAAAATATTCGTAAGGGAACCCAGTGTCTTGCCTACTTTTGCTGTTAATCGTAGGCTCAACAAAAATGAGGGAAAAATCAATCAAAATATTCGTAAGGGAACCCAGTGTCTTGCCTACTTTAGCTGTTAATCACAGGCTCAACAAAAATGAGGGAAAAATCAATGAAAATATTCATAAGGGAACCCAGTGTCTTGCCTTCTTTTGCTGTTAATCGTAGGCTCAACAAAAATGAGGGAAAAATCAATCAAAATATTCGTAAGTGAATCCAGTGTCTTGCCTACTTTTGCTGTTAATCGTAGGCTCAACAAAAATGAGGGAAAAATCAATCAAAATATTCGTAAGGGAACCCCAGTGTCTTGCCTACTTTTGCTGTTAATCGTAGGCTAAAGAAAAATGAGGGAAAAATCAATCAAAATATTCGTAAGGGAACCCCAGTGTCTTGCCTACTTTTGCTGTTAATCATAGGCTAAAAAAAATTGAGGGAAAAATCAATGAAAATATTCATAAGGGAACCCCAGTGTCTTGCCTACTTTTGCTGTTAATCATAGGCTCAACAAAAATGAGGGAAAAATCAATCAAAATATTCGTAAGGGAACCCCAGTGTCTTGCCTACTTTTGCTGTTAATTGTAGGCTCAACAAAAATGAGGGAAAAATCAATCAAAATATTTGTAAGGGAACCCCAGTGACTTGCTTCTTTTGCTGTTAATCGTAGGCTCAACAAAAATGAGGGAAAAATCAATCAAAATATTCATAAGGGAACCCCAGTGTCTTGCCTACTTTTGCTGTTAATCGTAGGCTAAAGAAAAATGAGGGAAAAATCAATCAAAATATTCGTAAGGGAACCCCAGTGTCTTGCCTACTTTTGCTGTTAATCATAGGCTAAAAAAAATTGAGGGAAAAATCAATGAAAATATTCATAAGGGAACCCCAGTGTCTTGCCTACTTTTGCTGTTAATCATAGGCTCAACAAAAATGAGGGAAAAATCAATCAAAATATTCGTAAGGGAACCCCAGTGTCTTGCCTACTTTTGCTGTTAATTGTAGGCTCAACAAAAATGAGGGAAAAATCAATCAAAATATTTGTAAGGGAACCCCAGTGACTTGCTTCTTTTGCTGTTAATCGTAGGCTCAACAAAAATGAGGGAAAAATCAATCAAAATATTCATAAGGGAACCCCAGTGTCTTGCCTACTTTTGCTGTTAATCGTAGGCTAAAGAAAAATGAGGGAAAAAATAAATCAAAATATTCGTAAGGGAACCCCAGTGTCTTGCCTACTTTTGCTGTTAATCATAGGCTCAACAAAAATGAGGGAAAAATCAATCAAAATATTCGTAAGGGAACCCCAGTGTCTTGCCTACTTTTGCTGTTAATTGTAGGCTCAACAAAAATGAGGGAAAAATCAATCAAAATATTTGTAAGGGAACCCCAGTGACTTGCTTCTTTTGCTGTTAATCGTAGGCTCAACAAAAATGAGGGAAAAATCAATCAAAATATTCATAAGGGAACCCCAGTGTCTTGCCTACTTTTGCTGTTAATCGTAGGCTAAAGAAAAATGAGGGAAAAAATAAATCAAAATATTCGTAAGGGAACCCCAGTGTCTTGCCTACTTTTGCTGTTACCGTAGATACTCGCCTAAAAGTCGATCCGACTATAAGTCGGATGCCCTTTTCAGCTCCAAATTCTGAGGATTTAGTCTTGACCCTCGTATAAGTCGGACAAAATTTTGACATTTTTTTGGCAGCTGACAGTTACTGAACGCCGGTAAAACCAATGCATTTAGTTGATGTTGATTATGATAATTTATATAGCTGTTAATAATAAAGATGTATTTATTCGTGTTGTTTTGTTCACTGTTTGATTACAGATTAGCCATGTGTTGTTTACGTAATGCATCAATGATTTTGTAGGGTATGACTAACAACCTATTGTTTGAGAAAAGCGAACATAAACCAATATGAACCTGAAAATTTTAAAGTCAATCAATATTTTTCACAGCACACATATCTCAGTGTTAAAAGAACATGTACACTTCATAATTCTTATTATATTGTGATGATAAAGGATTAAAAAAATAAGTGAAGCTAATCAACTTTATATTAAAATTACTTCCAACTCATTAGTGTCATCAGACTGTTCACCTATCACTGATATTTTTCACACCTTTAGTGAATACAACTCTTTGTCTCTTAATTAGGGGTTATCAATGGATTATATTGGCTTGCCAATCAATTTTGTAATCTTTGTGTTTACCTGAGACATTTTAATGAATAATATTTTGATCTTGGGAATGAATCTTAAAATTATTTTTGATTATTGTATGATTTATAAGTACTGAATTGATATCATGATATCACAATAATGACACAATAACTCCGCTGAATACATCCTTTTACATAGTTGGTACATTGTTATCTCGTTTTCATTTTTGGTTCTTGGCTCTTTCTTTTGGGTTTATGCACAAACCATTTGACCATGAAAATCAATACACAAACCGGAAACAGTCGGAAATTCAACACAAATTGACATAAAAAAGTTAACAAAGTACAAATAAAACACAAAGACAGTATTGTAGTCATTTATTTTCAACAAAAACTTTTTATTCAAGGATTTATGTAGGTTTGGCAATCACCAACGTAGTTTTGACCAGGAAATTCACTCCTGACCACTTTTCTCGAGCTTGGATTTTTCCTCTGGTCTCGGGATCTCGCTTATAAGTCGGTACCCCTCTCTGGATTCTGAATTTTACTCCCAAACTTCCGACTTATAAGCGAGTATCTACGGTAATCGTAGGCTCAACAAAAATGAGGGAAAATCAATCAAAATATTTGTAAGGGAACCCCAGTGTCTTCCCTACTTTTGCTGTTAATCATAGCTATATATATAGGCTCAACAAAAATGATGGAAAAAATCAATCAAAATATTCTTCTCGATACTATCTTTTGATTGTAACATGTGTAAGAAGCTTCTGTCCAAGTTTGCTAAAAATCAAGGATAGTTTATGAAAAATGTATGAATCTAATTAATGTTTTAAAAACTTTAATTGCAGGCTGTATGTAATATTGAACTGAAGAAAAACTAAGTCCATTTATAAGTAAAATACAGATAAACAAGTACAACATTTTAACAAATTTTCTTTTAGATACTAGCTTTTGATCATCATTAACAAGCTTCTGTCCAAGTTTGGTACAAATCAAGGATAGTATAAGAAAGTTATTAAAATTTTTAAAAACTTTAACCACAGTGAATGTATGGTATCCTGGCAGAAAAACTAAGTCCATTTATAAGCAAGGCCAGTGCACACGCTGAAATGTCTCGCCTTCTATACTAATCATTGATATTATGTTGATAGTCCTAAGTATAAAGCTAAGCTTTATTACAACTGTCACATAAACTTAACATTAACCAAGATAACTAAACAAAGACCAATGAACCTTGAAAAAGAGGTCCAGGTCAGATGAACCATGCCAGGCAGACAGGTACAGATAACAATGCTTCTTACAACATATATAGTTGACACATTACTTATAGTTTAAGAAAAATAGACCAAAACACAAAAACTTAACACTGTGCAATGAACCGTGAAAATGAGGTCACGGTTAAATAAAACCTGCTCGACTGACATAAAGATCATAAAATATTTCCATACACCAAATAAAGTTGACCTATGGCATATAGCATTAGATAAAAAGACCAAAACTCAAAAACTTAACTTTGACCACTGAACCATGAAAATGAGGTCAAGGTCACATGACATCTGCCCGCTAGACATGTACACTTAACAATCATTCCATACAACAAATATAGTAGACCTATTGTATATGGTATGAGAAAAACCGACCAAAACACAAAAATTTAACTATAACCACTGAACCATGAAAATGAGGTCAAGGTCAGATGACACCTGCCAGTTGGACATGTACACCTTACAGTCCTTCCATACACCAACTATACTAGCCCTATTGCTTATAGTATCTGAGATATGGACTTGACCACCAAAACTTAACCTTGTTCACTGATCCATGAATTGAGGTCGAGGTCAAGTGAAAACTGTCTGACAGACACGAGGACCTTGCAAGGTACGCACATATCAAATATAGTTATCTTATTACTTGTAATAAGAGAGAATTCAACATTACAAAAAATTTGAACTTTTTTTTCAAGTGGTCACTGAACCATGAAAATGAGATCAAGGACATTGGACATGTGACTGACGGAAACTTCGTAACATGAAGCATCTATATACAAAGTATGAAGCATCCAGGTCTTCCACCTTCTAAAATATAAAGCTTTTAAGAAGTGAGCTAATGCCGCCGCCGGATCACTATCCCTATGTCGAGCTTTCTGCAAGACAAAAAATAAGGTGGGTAGGTCGGCAAATTCTATTTATTTTTTTTCTAAATTTTATTTTGGATTGTCAAAATCCAGAAAAAAATCGTGTTTACCGATATTGTTTCCGGTATTATACATGTCAATAATGGAAGTCGGCCATTTTAAAAGTGTTCGGTTGCAAAATAAAGACAGTCATCTACCTATTAATTTAATTTTGTTGCATTTTGACAACAAATTGTTATGAATTCTTGCATTTTATCAATAACAGATACTTCTGATGGAAATTCAGATGACAAAAATCTACGAATTTTATTATTTTAATTCACAATCTTCAAAATTTGATCGTTTGAAAATTTATTTTTCCGAAATGAAAAAAAAGTTCTAGGGTCTGGGGGTTTAAACTTGGGTCGGTCGGGTTACTGGAACCACACATATATTTTCATTTGGCCTAAAATACAGAAAAAGTGATTATTTATTTTTACAAAATTTACTTCTGGATACTATGTAATGACCGATCACACACAAGCTTCTGTCCAAGTTTGATACAAAATGACAAATCCAGAATAGTTAAAGAAAGTTATTAAAATTTCAAAAACTTTTACCACAGAGTGAATATTTGTGGACTAACTGCCGACGACTGAATGTAGGATTGCTATGTCTAGCTTTTTCAACTAAAGTCAAAAGCTCAACAAAAATGTCAAATGATGTCAGACTTATCCCCAGTTAACCAGGGATCTCCATGGATGAAAATTGAACAATGGAGGAACATTCACCATCACAAACCGTGTCTAGCCGTACAGTGTAGCATGATCGAAAGTAGTTCCTCCCTCCATGTAAGGAAAGGTGAACAGACTGATACATAGCTTATTTAAATTATTTCATTACAGAAGTATCAATATTTTAATTAATTGCCATTTGTAACCATTGAAATGCCAAGCCTTCATGGTCCCCCCTTAGTCGAGAATGACCAAAAGCTGTCATGAAGGTTCCCATGTAGTTTTCTTGCTATTTTTGGTAATTGTTATGGGGGTTTAAAATCATATGGAGCTCATTTTTCACTGACACTGTCAAATTCAGAAGTCATGAACTCATTACCGGTATTGCTGATAATATTTTGCAACAACAACAAAACGATTCGTACCGGTTATGTAAAAGGTTGAAAAGATGTTTATGGCAAACGTTGACCAATAAAAAGATTTTTAATGACTTTATCTAGCATGTTGATGCTATCTGAGACTACTATAACTTATAACTGTGTTATAGTAGTCTCAGATGCTATGCAAGATGCATCTTTCGAGTCTGAATGTAAAGTAAACCTGAAATGCGGATGTATTAATTTGATTGTAAACTAAGAAATAAATTCGGAATTACGATACGTTATTTCTTTTGGTGAACAGTAAATTATATTTTTTTACTTTTTAACTTTTAAAGTAATTCTATATTATCGTTACAACAGTACTCGAATTATTTGCGATGAAATAATGTTAATGTTTTATGTCTTATTTTGTACTTCTTAAAAAGGGGGATGCTAATTGCGTAAATCAATATAAAAGCATGTGTTTAACTGTTTTCTTTGTAACTGGATTATAAATTTATTTATTTAATCTAAATTATCATTAGCATTTGCTGAAACTTAGTTGAATAACTCTTTAAATCAATCGTCTATCTTCAGAAAGTGTTCTGTAAGGTTTGTTGATCTACATTTGTACCTGTACAAGCTCAGGTACATGTACATGTACAAGTGATTAGCAATCTTAATCAACCACAAATGGAAGTTTTTAACGACCTTGACTGGCTATATAGCCGTTGCACAGTCGGTCGATATTAATCCAGATATCCCTCAGGCACAAGAACTGTATTGGATTATAATACAAAAAGCTTAAGGGTTATGCAATTACATGCATTTGCTTATAATTGCTAAAAAAAAATGGTGCAAGGTGAAATAAATTTGAACGATGGCGCATGTCTATGACAATGGCAGAAGATATTTGAATGATGATGGGGCGCCATCATTAAACAGGTCATGGAGATCCCTGGTTAACTATATTGATCTGTGTTTTTTTGTTGTTGTGTTGGTAATAAGCATTATGTACAAGTTTCATAAGGGAAACTAAAGTTAACCTGCTACATTTTAGTGGCGTAGCTAGACAAATGTTGAAGGTGAAGCCCAAATCGGCAGGGGGTCTGGGGGCCGCTCAAGGCCACCAGTGGGTCCAGGGCAAAGCCCTGGTAGGGGGCAGGGGGCGAAGCCCCTAGAAGCTCCAGGTTTTTAGGATTTTACACCCACAAATATTAACTGAAAATATTGAATGTTAAGGTGTAGTCAAAAGCATTTTTGTTTGATACAAGTCAGATAATTTTGTGAAAAAATATATATTGTTCCTCAAAGAAACTGTAAAAACCAGGAGATTCCAGTGGGATAAAAAGGTTATATTTGCTAAGACCAGTGTCTCGCCTACTTTAAGAATCTAATAAATGTTTTAAGAACTTTAACTGCAGACTGTATGTAACTGGATGAAAAACTTAAGTCCATATATAAGTAATATACGGAAAAACAGGAAATATATTTTTTTTAAATTTCCTTCTAGATACTAGCTTTTGATCATAATCAAGCTTCTGTCCAAGTTTGGTAGAAATCCAGGGTTGTTTACTTTAAGAAAGTTATTAAAATTTCAAAAACTTTAACCACACAGTGAATATTTCTGGACGCCGCCGCCGACGACGGAATGTAAAGATCGCTATGTCTCGCGTTTGTGACAAAAGTCGCAGGCTCGACAAAAACCACACCATTAAAATTTGTTTGGTGATGAGATGTAAACAATATATTCAGGTTAATATAATGGGTACCCAGGTTAGGGCAGGATGGTGCCTTCAAATTAGTTTAGCCCCGCCACATTCGGTATGTGCCTGTCCCAAGTCAGGAGCATGTAATTCAGTGTAATGGTTGTCGTTTGTTACTGTATCATATTTGTTTTTCTTTCATTATTTTGTACATAAATCAGGCCATTAGTTTTCTTCTTTGAATTGTTTGTGTGGATATGAATTATTAAAAGAGTCAAAGCAGGGACTTTCTATAAGGCCAATTAAAATTAATTGGTAGATTTTCATCCCCGCCCGCCCCTCTGAAATCGTCCCGCCCCGATTTTTGTTATTTTGAAAATTTTTCGATTTCTGGATTTGTTCATCTCCGTTTCCAGTAACCATCAAAATTTGTGTTTCCTTCCAAACTTCCTGTTTCAAATTTGGAAATAAAAATTTAAAAAAAAAATCCTCCCACCCGCCCCATTTTTTTCAAAAATTTGGATGAAAATCTACTAATTAATTTTAGTTGGCCTAATAACTAGTATAGACTGTCCCTGGTCAGAGTCAATCTCTTTCACCAACAAAAAAGCAAGCCTAATGTCAATTACTTTATCAATGGACGTCTCCTTGTACGCGTGAAGGATACATCTATAGCCCCGAAAATTGTTCGGTTGTCATCGTATAAGGGAGCTGTCATTTGATTTTTATGGGGGGCTAGGATGAAAAATTTTGTCCTGCATATTTTTTTAGTTGTAATCTCTGTCCTGCCTTTTTATTTTTCACTCTATTCGGTCCTGCTTTTCTTTTTTAGTTTATCCTGACTTTTTTTACATAAATTGTCATTTTTTTGCAAGTGTCTCATCCTGCCCTTTTTTTTACTCAAAACTCCTGTCCTGCCTATTTTTTTCAAATTTCATCCTAGCCCCCCCCCCCCAATAAAAATTCAAATGGTAGCTCCCTAATGCAGATACGTTTTAACCCGGCACATGACACTGAAACTGCGTTGATTCAGCGGTGGAATTGGTCACAGGCATTGTCAATTCTGCGTTGCATTGTAAATAGCAGAACACCCTGCAGACACAATATTCGTCTGCTATAAAAAGAGGGGAAATAGAGCGCTGGTAATGGGAACGAATGCCGAGAGTCTGAGAAGTGATATCGACTCGTTGACTTCTACAACTTTTTGTTTATTTAACCGCACAGTGCCCATTTATTTTTCCCTTCACTTTCTCTCACTCGGAATCTCCTCCCTCTCTCTCATACAATGTACCTCTACCTCGTTTTTTTTTTTTAATTTTTTATTATGATTTTTTGTTTTTGACAAACAATGTTGAAGCCTTGGCTTCCGAGCTTCCGCCTAGCTATGCCACTGATTTTGCATGGGCCTGTATCAAGAGCCTGTAAATCAGTGGTTGTCATTTTTTGGTGTATTAGTGTATATCGTATTTTTTATTGTTCTGTATTTTTATATTATCCGGCCATTATTGGCATTTTTTCTCATTGGAATTGTTTTATGTTTGTCAGTTTTATAGCAGATTGCAGGGTTTACTCATTGTTGAAGGCCGAAGGGTGACCCTTTTTGTTGATTTCTATGCCAACCCTAAAATTATTTCCCTTTTCTTGCTTTTGACTGTTTTCAGGGAAGACTTTTGAGGGCTGACAGTTTAAATTTTAACCTTTTCTCTTGACGAATATTATACATCGTACCCTAGTGGATCATATGACAGGTCCCTTGAACTTATCTTTCACTTAATTTACCTGCAAATCCCCATATTCTGCAACTGATTGTTCGCCACTCCATTGTGACATTTTCACGGATCTCCATCAGTACGGCGATAGACACGAAGGGAATCGGTATTTTAAACAGTCTTCACTCGCCACATTATCTTTCGGTCCATGCTATTGTACGAACAAAAAAATCCTTTTTGATCATTGATGGTTTCACATACGGCCTACACTAAATAAAACAACGATTACTAATTGTTATAATTTTTCAACTCGATAAACTTAATTGTGGTCTTATACGTGTACATTAATTGGTCAAGACTAAGCTGGTCAGACTGAACAATTTAGTGTAGTCAATATTTTGACCACTATAAGAACTCATTCTTCGTTAAGATTTTGTTTATTCTTACTTACAGGGAAAACAAATTATAGATGTATAAAGCCAAGTCAGTCACAAGATTCAAAGGCAACACCATCAACAAGTGCTCTTTGGCTCACGTCAAGTCAGTAAACTAAGCATACTTGTTAAATTCGACGTACATATATGACATATAGACACAGAAAGATTTAGTTGATGTGACTTTTGAAGTATGGAATAGTGCTTTGTAAGAATGGCCAATGTTTTTTTGGGTTCAAACGTATATATAGCGCCTCGGATATTTGGAGGGGTATGTGTTACCTCATGCTTTTTTGAGCAGCAGTATCATGGTTACATTTCCAGTTGACATCGAGATAACCCCGGTTTCAGTTTGCTATGTTAGGTCAAGTTTGTATACTTTATAAGTATTTTTAATATATTTTTGCCATGGCATTGTCAGTTTTTTCGAATATCACTTTGGTACATGTATTTTTTGCTTCTCTTTTGGACGTCCATTTGGCTGAGTGGGATGTTTAAGTACGCACCCACGTGCACGTCCAGTCATAATGGGGATGTTAAATCCGATGCCACGTATAGAGAGAGTGTCACGTTGGCTATACGTTAAGAACTTTTGCAACAACATTTTGCGGGATCTGTATATGGCATATTGCAAGCCGGTTAAATATCAGTCCCTATCCGATATATTTTTTGTTTTTTGTGCTATTAAACTGTATGTGCCTGTCCCAAGTGAGGAGCCTCTGGCTTCGTTAGTTGTGCATGTTTTATTAATTTTTGTTTCGATTATGTTTCAGAGTTTATTGTATTTCCGCTGAACTAGTACACATTTTTGTTTAGGAGTCAGCTGAAACCCGCCTCTGGGTGCGGGCTTTCCCACTGTGTTAAAGAACCATTGGTAGCTTTGGGCTGCTTTCTGCTTTTTGGTTTGAATGCTGTCTGGTTGACACATTTCTCGCTTTAATTTTCAATTTTATGGATATATTTTCTCAAAAATAATTGATAGGTTTTATGATTTTGAACTTATAGTCTTGTGGATAATTTTCATGCATAATCAGATCGAGAGGAAAAAAACAACGAATGCAATATGTAGCTGTACATAGTGCGCCAACTGTATGGGGTTCGTGTTGTTTATTCTTTAGTTTTCTATGTTGTGTCGCGTGTACTATTGTTTGTCTGTTTGTCATTTTCATTTTTAGCCATGGCGTTGTCAGTTTATTCTACATTTATGAGTTTGACTGTCCCTCTGGTATCTTTCGTCCCTCTTTTATGAAAGGCAGGATAAAGACTATCGCTATAGAACAAAGATATATCAGATATGGACATAAACTATGCTATGCACCAGACCATCTACGACCCTCAAATAGTTACATGGGTTCTTAGCGTAATTATGAGTAAACATCCCCATTACAACCGAACGTCACGGTCTGAGTATTTATACACAACTGACAGCCAAACGGACAGCTTCTCGAGTATGTATAATTATATTATTGGTTTGCAAAGTTTTTGAAGTTAAGCGTTCCATAAAAGCACAATTTAGTCAACATTGAGTATAAAGTAAAATAGCAAAAATACCGAACTCCAAAACAAATTCAAAATGTAAAGTCCTTATTCAAATGGCAAAATCAATTATTGGCGCAAACGAAACATGGTTTGTGGCGAAATAAAATTAACGGTACCAATTTTCTTGCACCAGATGCGCATTTCGACAATACATGTCTCTTCAGTGATGCTCGTGGCCAGAATATTTGAAATCCAAAAGCTTATATAGAGGATGAAGAGCTATAATCCAAAAGGTCCAAAAAGTATAGCCCAAATCCGTGAAAGGAATCGGAGCTTTGCATGAGGGAGATACATTCCTTAATTTATAATAATTTCTATCATTTTGTAACAGCAAATTTTAATAGCACAATAAATCCGTATTTTCATGCCAGTACCGATCGAAGTACTGGCTACTGGCTACTGGGCTGGTGATACCCTCGGGGACTAATAGAAAACTGATGATGAAACGTTTTATTTAAGCGCAAACGAAACTTAGTTTGTGGCACAAATAAAAAAATTGTTGGCTTATATGAAATGCCAATCGTCCAACAGGAAAGCACCGATGTAAACAAAACAAACATACAGAAAATGTAAAAATGTTTTTAAAAAAGGGGGGTACATTGTGTTATAATCAGTCTATATTATTATCGAAACAAAAACAAAGATGAATGTCAACAAAAAAAGGCACATAGACAAAGCGCATTAGTAAAACTAATGACAAGAATACAAAATATTATCATAACACATTAACAGGATGCATAAGTACCGAGCCACGTCAAATGAATATTACAAAAAAAAAAGACTAAACAGAAAAAGTAATAATGTTCAATTCGTTAAATAAAAGTATTTTCTCAATATACTGCCGACATTTACCCACAGGAACTTAATAAAAGCATGGAAGTATTATATTGACAGGAACTCCGACAAAAAATCAGCACATTCGCACCCCGCTGATTTCAATAAAATACTTCCATGCTTAAAGTAAATCAAATTTAAACGTTAATAACGTTTCTTACAAGCTTTAGATATTTCGGTTTTAAACGGGAAACTCAACACTAAAATTTACGACAAGAGGGAAGATTTTTCGTTCCCTATTGTTAATTTTTTCTTTTTGGATGGTGATGTTCCTTTGGCGACATCTTGCGGTGTTTAGATTTCACAACTCGTTCACTATGCCCGTGTCTGTTATGACGTTTTTGATTTTAACGAACGTAATCTTTGCAGTACTGGTAAATTATTAAGCCAGGGATTTCGTTTCCACAAATTACTTACAACCTTTACTAAATTCTTCCATAGATATAAACATTTGGTTTTTAAGTTTGATTGTTCCTACAGAAAACTTAAATCAAACGAGGTAGCACATCGATCGTCATTTTGACGGAAATGTTGTTTACCGTGTCTGGAAATTTAGAAACAATCCTGGTAAACTTATCGATTCATTTAATAAACTTATTCTAAAAAGTTACCAATTCAACACTGTAATTAGATCATTGAATATTGTTTTTATTGGTATTAATATTGATTTTGTTATCAGTAAATTAAAAGCAAACTACATATTATTGTTTTATATATATATATATATATATTTACAAATTCATTGATCTACAATCTGTCGATACCTGTAGCTTTCCATTGCACAA
Source organism: Mytilus edulis (assembly GCF_963676685.1). NCBI lineage: Eukaryota > Metazoa > Mollusca > Bivalvia > Mytilida > Mytilidae > Mytilus > Mytilus edulis. The sequence goes on from NC_092348.1 coordinate 39,841,910, forward strand.
GGTCGTGTTTTGCTCTAACTGTTTAAGAAGTCTTTACACTAAACCCATTGGATGTTGGATTTGTACTGATTAATAATTAAGTCTTATATGCATGATTTTTTATTAAATGTTAGTGGCTTTGAACTAGCTGTCAGTAGCTGAGAGTACTCTCAGATATGTACTTAGTGGGTTTTTTTTGTTGTTGTTGGGATGTATAAGTACCCGGCCACGTCCACTTGTATTTTTATCCATCTAATGAGTCCTGCCTTTTTCAACTAATTTTTATAGTGCGTTCTCATGTTGTACTGTTACACCACTGTCCCAGGTAAGGGGGAGGGTTAGGATCCCGGTAGCAGTGACATAGAGTTGTTAATTGCTGTGGCATTTGGACTCTTGTGGAGAGTTGTCTCATTGACAATCATACCACATCTTCTTTTTTATATTAGCAGCAGTACCTAGAATCTATACTTCTTGACCATCGTTTATGTTTGCGAAGTTGCAACGGAATATTTATCAACAAGGTTTTGGTATTCCGATGAACAGGTTTTATAAAAAAAAAAAAAAGGACGAGACATACCCCTGGTTTACAATTTTCTGCTCAGACACTACATGGTGACGTATAACAAAGTCTGAGTCGTAGCTGCGAGCTCATGAGTACCGTGCTAATGCGGCGTAAACCAACCAATAATCAATCAATCAAGAGTACCGAATGAGTCAGGGGAAAATAAAATTGAGAATGGAAATAGGGAATGTGTCAAAGAGACAACAACCCGACCATTAAGCAGACAACAGCCGAAGGCCACCAATGGGTCTTCAATGTAGCGAGAAACTCTTGCAACCGGACGCGTCCTTTAGCTGGCCCCTAAACAACTATGTATACTAGTTCAGTGATAATGCACGTCATACTAAACTCCGAATTGTACACAAGAAACTAAAATTAAAAATCATACAAGACGTGACAAAGGCCAGAGTCTCCGGACTTGGGACAGGCGCAAAAATCGCGGCGTTTTTTTTCAGATCTCAACCCTCCCCTATACATCTAGCCAATGTAGAAAAAGCAAACGCACAACAATACGCACAGTTTAAGAGAAGTCCGAATCCGATGTCAGAATATGAAACAAAAGAAAATAAACAAAATGACAATAATACAGAAATAACAACAGACTACTAGTAGTTACTGACATGCCAGCTTCAAACCTCAATTAAACTGATTGAAAGATTGTGTCATCATATGAAGTGTATCCAATACACAAGTGAAGCTGGTATATTGCTACTAAGGGCAAGGAAATTGATAATTTAGGTATCAAGTCTACAAAATCGGGCCGAAAGATACCAGAGGGACATCCAAACTCATAACTACATATGAGGCATTATAGAACCATTGTAACAATTCTGAGGGGTCATTATGAGGCCTTTTAAATGATTTGTATGCAATAAAACCCGTTTTTCGGTATTCTAGAGCTTGCAACTGCTACTCAGACAGTGTCTTAATAAAAAGTTGACGGGCCAGGGATATGTCAAAGAAAGTCTCGTCCTTTTTCTCAAAGATTTTCGGATGGTACAAAGACTTGTTGATAAATATTTCCTTACCAATATCAAAAATAATAAACGATGGTTTTGAAGTATTGATTCTGTGTACCGAAATTGTTTGTCATACAACTATTCTTTTATTTGTCTTTATGAATATTACTTTTACTGTTTACTTTATTTGGCCTTGTAACAATTTTTGATTCGAGCGTCACTGATGAGTCTTGTAGACCAAACGAGCGTCTGGCGTTAAAATGAAATTTCAACTCCTGATAACTATGTTGACGTCGATCTGTATCTATACATCCCGTCATTGTGTTATAGTTCTATAGTTAAATAAAGGCAACAGTAGTATACCGCTGTTCAAAACTCATAAATCTATGGACAAAAAACAAAATCGGGGTAACAAACTAAAACTGAGGGAAACGCATTAAATATTAGAGGAGAATAACGACACAACATTAAAATGTAACACACACAGCAACGGACTAAGAATTAGACAACATCCGATGAGAATAACCAATATAACATCAAAACCAAATACATGAATTTGGGATAGAAAAGTACCGTGACACGTCTTATAGTAATGTGAATTCACACTCAAAAATAGGAGAAAACAATCGTCACAACGGAAACACAACGTAAAAATGTTACACACACAGAAACGAACTATGATATAACAATGGCCATTTTCCTGACTTGGTACAGGACATTATTAAAGAAAAAGAAATGGTGGATTGAACCTGGTTTTGTGGCACGTCAAACCTCGCACTTTGATGGCATTGTTAAATATAACATTAAAATGAAAACATAATATTTAGTAATACAGGACTACAATACAAATAAATAGCAGAACGTATTAGGCATAGAAACACATGAATAATAGATAACAAAAGGCATTTTTTTGTATACTTGTCTTTCATTTTTGAGAATGTACTTTGTCTACATGTATTTTGTTGTTTCTTTGTTACATACAACGTGGCTCTGAACATTTACATTCCGTTATTCTGCTATAGCAAAATTTTGTATTCTTGTCTTTCATTTTTGCTTATTTGGTTTGTCTACATGTATATGCCTTTTTGTGTTTCTTTGTTACATATGACGTGGCTCTGTACTTATATATACATTCCGTCATGAAGTTTTTGTGTTGTGGTAAATTTTTTAATTCTGCTAATGTGCTTTGTCTATTTGCCTTTTTGTGTTTCTTTGTTACACGTCTGTTTTATGGTAATTAAGATAATAAGCTACACAATGTTGACTGCTGTACCCATATTTTTTACATATTTTATACGTCTCTTTATTTTGTTCACACATTTAGTCAATATAATGATTTGATTTTGATTTTATAGTTTTTTAATGCCACTTTTAAGAACCGCTTTTGGGCTATTTCGGGGCGGCCAGTTGATATTGATAGAGATAGGAAAACTGACAATCCGATAGTCAATTAAGATTGGAGTCGAGTGGACCCGCGAGGTTCAAACTTACAACCCCTCAGTGTTGACTGGCTAGTTATTACAGTAATAACTACTTAGACCACTCAGCCACCGAGTCCCCTGTCAATATAATGGAATTTTATGCGACTGTCATACAAGTGAGCGGTTTATCTAGCTATAAAACCAGTTTATCCACCATTTTCTCCATAAGAAAATGCATGTACCAAGTCAGAAATATGACAGTTGTTTATATCCATTCGTTTGAGGTGTTTGATCTTTTGATTTTGCTAATCAGAGGCGGATTTAGGGGGGGGGGCGCCCCCCCCCCCCCCCTTTTGGGAAAAAAATTGTTTGCTTATATAGTGAATCATTGAAGCGTGACTGGAGCGGGCCCCCTCTTAGGTCAGTCAGTGGGCCCCCACTTATGAAAATTTCTGGATCCGCCACTGCTATTTGATTACGGACTTTCTTTTTTTTTTAATTTTCCTGTTATTTTACCTTTTTCCGACGCTTATCCATTTAGATTTAAGAGATGATTGTATTGATCATGATTTGCATACTATGCCTTCTCGATACATGTGGTCAGAGAACTCAGTTACAGTGTTTCAGGAGGCTCTAACTTCTCCATCTGTACTTGAAAAAATATCAGATTTCATACTTAAAGGGCATTTTACTTCCAAAATAGAGATAAATGAAGCCTCAGTTAAACTAACTAACATTTTCATTGAGGCTGCTGAACAATCTTTGAAAAAAACACCTAAATATAGGAAAAACAAAAAGAAACACAAAAATTTCTTTGACTCTGATTTGCACTCAATGAGAAAGAATCTTATAAATTATGGAAAAATTTACTCTTCTAACCCGAAAGATCCAATGGTTAAAAATCATTATTACAAATTATATAGGGAATATAACAAATGCAGAAAAAACAAAAAGAAAGTTTTTAAGGCAGATATTTTAGAACAGTTAGAAACTCTTCATGAGGACAATCCAAAATTATACTGGGGATTGATTAATAAGTTACAGGACAAAAATCATGATTCTTCAGTTAACAATATATCACCATCTGATTGGCTTCATCACTTTCAAGATTTAAATAAGATTAATGATAATTTTTTAGATAGGGTTAAACATCTTGAGGAGAGTTTAGAATCTGCAGAGATATCCCCGAAATGTTTTAATGAATTAGATTTTGTAATAACTGATAATGAAATTATCACTGCCATCTCAAAATTAAAGTGGAATAAATCCCCTGGTTTGGACAATATTACAAATAATATGATTAAATGCAGCCAAAGTATTTTAGTTGGTTGCTTCAAAAAAATATTCAACTCTTGTTTGAGTAATGGTATTTATCCTGAAAAATGGGCAGAAGGATATATAGCACCCTTACATAAGGCTAATGATATTCTTGATCCTAATAACTATCGTGGTTTGACCATAACTAGTTCAATAGGAAAATTGTTTAATTCTATTTTAAATTCCCGACTAGACAAATTTCTAGTCGAACACAAAATAATTGATGGCTGCCAAATTGGCTTCACAAAAAAAGCTAGGACCTCTGACCACATGTTTGTAATCAAGACAATTATTGATAAATATTGTAATAACCCTGGTGGTAGACTATATGCCTGCTTTGTTGACTTCAAAAAGGCCTTTGATACTGTTATTCACACTGGAATCAAATTGAAACTACTAGATATTGGGGTGGGATCTTCTTTTTACAACATCATCAAAAGCATGTATGAAGTAAGTAAATCATGTGTAAAGGTAAATGAAAACTTAACAAATTCCTTTTCAACGCACCTGGGGGTGAAACAAGGAGACAATCTGAGTCCAAACCTCTTCAAGATCTTTATTAATAATTTGACAAACTATTTAAAACACTCTGAAGACCCAGTTTCAATAAATGATCAAGATTTACACTGCCTTATGTATGCTGACGATATTGTTTTATTGTCAACATCTCCGAATGGTTTGCAAAAAAAATTGGACATTTTGCAAAATTACTGCAATGATTGGTGCTTAAGTGTGAATACAAACAAAACAAAGGTTCTTATATTCAACAAGGCAGGTAGATTGATTAACAAATATGATTTTATGCTAAATGGTGTAAAACTAGAGTGTGTTAAAACATATAAATATTTGGGTATACATTTTTGTGCATCTGGCTCCTTTACAGTAGCCCAGGATGAATTGTATAAAAAGGCTCTAAAAGCCTATTTTAAGTTATCTAAAGATTTTTTATCCTTGCATCCTTCAGTCAAAACAAGCATGCATGTTTTTGATCATACCATCAAACCCATCTTGCTATACAGCTGTGAGATATGGGGTGCCTTTAATCCTATGTCGTCTAAATATAGAAATGGAATTTTTTCATTTGACCATATTTATTCTAAATTACCTGCTGAAAAACTTCATACTAAATTCTGTAAATTTATTCTTGGAGCTCCAAAAAAATGCACCAATTTTGCAGTATTAACTGAGTTGGGAAGACTACCAATATATTTTAACATGATTAAAGCAATGACTAAATACTATTACAGATTAGAAAAGTCAGACACTAACTTTCCATTGTTATATAATGCATTTATAGAATCAAAGAAATTGTATGAGTCAAAGAAACCATCATGGTATATGTCATCTGAAAAACTTCTTTCACTGATTAATAATTATCAAATATCCTCAGACATGGCTAAACCAATTGACAACAGAAAACTAAGAATTGCCATGTTAAAAGATTGGGAAAAGAATCTCAAAACTCACTCAGAAGGAAAACTTTGCACATATGTTACGTTTAAAGCAAATTTTGGTTGTGAAAAATATCTTGATATTGTTAAAAAATTTGAAGATAGACGGAGTCTAACAAGATTTCGCATATCTGCTCACCATTTACTTATAGAGAGAGGTAGATATAGTAATACTCCCCGACACAATAGAGTATGTAAGAGATGTTGTAGTAATGAGGTCGAAGATGAAACACATTTTCTTTTTAACTGTGATAGTTTATCAGATCAAAGGAAAGACATGATAACAATGATAAATAATTGCTGCAAGAATTTTCAATATCTTGACCCTAAACAAAAACTGATATGGTTAATGAATAATGAAGATGAGAATTTATTATCAGAATTATGCATGTTCATTAAGAAATATGAAAAGTTTTAATGGGATTTATTTCCCTCTACTACTTGTAATTTGAACTTTATATTTTCTCCATAGTGAGTTCTAGAGCACCGTCCCTTGATGAATATTGTCCAGTAGCAATGTTAACCCTTGCTATTGTGCATTAGTCATGAGGAGAATCACTATTGGAGTAATCTCATGTATCTGTAGCTAGTTCTGAAGGATCCCCCCTTGATGACCTTTGCATTGTTGTGATGAAGTCCCTCACTACTGTGCACTGGTCATGAGGAGAACTACTGCAGATTGAGATACTATATTCCCGGTTCTATTTTTGCTATTTTTTAGTTTCCGTATTTTAAAATAAACTTAATATCATATCCTTTTAATATTAAATCGGCCTCATTGCACTCAATGTCTCTTACTATAATTATATCCTACATTACTCATATTATCAATTTATTATTTGTGTATTACTTATTGTGTATTTCACTAATGTTTATATAATCATTGTATTATGATGTTTTTGTATCTTGCCTGACAAGGGCCCATGATTGGAAAAATAAAATAATGTCTAATGTCTAATGTCTAATGTCTATCCCGACCGAGCCCTACCTTGCAGAATCGGTATACCTATAGTGTATCAGTTGTTGATTTAGTCTTGTCCTCGACATTTTTAAAACTTTGCATTGCACGAAGAGAAAACAACCCAACGTATCCGGTGTTTCATTTAAGATAGTGTTCATTAGTATACGCATGTTTACATTGGTGTCTTTGATTTCAAGGAATGATATACAATTGCTGGTATATCTTATGGACTTTTGTGATGCTGGGTTTTCTACATAAGAAAATGCCTGTACCAAGTCAAAAACATGACAGTTGTTATCCATTCGTTTGATGTGTTTGAGCTTTGGATTTTGCCACTTGATTAAGGACTTTCCGCTTTGAATTTTCCTCGGAGTTCAGTATTGTTGTAATTTTATTGTTGTCTCCTATTGACGAATACTCAATATACTTCTCGCAATAACTTAAAAATATCCTTTCATTTATCTTCATAAATCCCCACGTTTCTTATTATCAAGACATGATATGACAAAGTGACTTTTAAACAACTGTCTCCTACACTGTGGCATGATTTCTTGGTTATACCCCATTTATCATGGATATGTGGTGCCATTGTAAATGGATATTAATTCTTCGATATCTTGGGTTAATACTTTCGTTATTTTATTAAAATAACACACGACACTGTGACATAAGCATTCAGATTGTTAATTGTTATTTGCTGCACGTCAAGTGACAAATACCTCATGAATGTGCATTGCGAGAAAAAATCATCAATACTTACAATAGGCAGATCCTGCAGGTTAAGAGTCAATCGGGATTGAAGGAAGGAAACGTACGTGTAGCTCTTTCTGTACAAAAGGCAAATGTTTTAAAGTCTTCATTTAGTCGAAATGTGGCTACGTATTTATACATGACCGCACCAACGGTCGCCTCAGTTTATCGCAAGTCATGGGTCAACCTGGATAGAGGGGGGTAAATATGCATGACACTATCTCTACACGGAGCATCGTATTCTGGCCATACGTGGCTGGGTACTTGTACATTCGCACTTTTATACGGTCGCCCCACGTTAGCATGCAGTTCAAAGTAAAGAGTAAATAAAAAGTACTGTGACTGGTCTTCCTGCATGAGTATATGACTAGTTATTAGTTTAAGAATGTTTGCTTGTTAAATGCTTGTAATCCGCTGCATGCATTTGTAGATCTTACTTTACTGAACATTCTTGCTGCTTTCAATTATCTATAATGACAAGGCCCAGTAGTTACAGTAGATAATATTTTGTAAAAAATTTACAAAATTTATGAAAATTGTTAAAAGGGCAATAACTCCGTATGGGGTCAATTGACCATTTTGGTCATGTTGACTTATTTTTAGGTCTTACTTTGCTGTACATTATTGCTGTTTACAGTATATCTGTAACTATAATAATATTGAAGATAATAACCAAAAGCTGCAAAATTTTCTTAAAATTACCAATTCAGGGACAGCATCTCAACAACGGGTTGCCTGAATGGTCTGAAAATTGTAGGATAGATAGATCTTAACCTAATGAACAATTTTATCCTATCAGATTTTCTCTAAATGCTTTGGTTTCAAACTGCATTTTACCCTTTCTACTATTTTTAGCCATGTCGGCCATCTTGGTACAGGGGCGGGGTCATCAAACACAATTTTTAAACTAGACAACCTAATGATGATTGTGGACAAGTTTGGTTAAATTTGTCTTAAAAGTTTCAGAGAAGAAGATTTTTGAAAAAGATTACAAAAATTTACGACAAATTGTTTAAAAATGACTATAGAGGGCAATAACTCCTTAAAAGGTTAACTGACCATTTTGATCAAGTTAACTTATTTATAGATTTTACTTAGCTGAACATTATTGCTGTTTACAGTTCATCTGTATCTATAATAATATTCAAGATAATGACCAAAAACGGCAAAATTCCCTTAAAGTTACCAATTTAAGGGCAGCAACCTAACAACAGGTTGTCTGATTCATCTGAAAATTTCAAGGCAAATAGATCTTAACCTGTTAAACAATTTATCCCATGGATTTGGGAAAACTTTTAGGAATTTTGGTCTTCAATGCTCTTCAATTTCGTACTTTATTTGGCCTTTTTCACTTTTTTGCATTCGAGCGTCACTGATGAGTCTTTTGTAGACGAAACGCGCGTCTGGTGTATATAAAAAAAATAGTCCTGGTATCTATGATGAGTTTATTCCCAATATCCCCATGTCAGATTTGCTTTAAATGCTTTGTTATCAGAGATACATGTATAAGCCAAAATCTACATTATTTTTACCCCTATGTTCTATGTTTAGCCATGGCGGCCATCTTGGTTGGTTTGTCGGGTCATAGGGCACATTTTTAAAACTAGATACCCCAATGATGATTGTGGCGAAGTTTTGTTAAATTTGGCCCAGTAGTTTCAGAGGAGAAGGTTTTAGTAAAAGTTCACGACGACGGACGCCAAGTGATGAGAAAAGCCACGTCTGGTTTGAATGGGGATGCTTAATCCTATGGTTCTTGATGGGAATGTGCAATGCCTTTGAGGGGTCAGCAAATAACTCGTTGAAAGGCGACATCAATACCCCTTTCCAATAAATGTGCATATATTACAGTGGCAGGCGACATCCTCGACGTTTATCCGGGACCCAAAGGGGTTGAATGTGTAGAAAAAATGATTTTTCTGTGTTCCTCTTCAGATAGTTAGTAAAACGCTTGTTAAAGTTGGACTTTCGGTTGGCTTTGTGGGATTAATAAATTCGAACCTACGTCCGGTCAGAACTTGGGGACGTTAAATCGAATACATCGAGTGTCGCGCAATCTGCACTCTAAATACTCTTGCAGCAACTCTATGAGTCCGGAGCGATTTTTCTAGGCAAAAATATAATCCCAAAAATACTGAACTCCGAGGAAAATTCAAAACGGAAAGACCCTAATCAATTAGAAAAATCAAATGATAAAACACATCAAACGAATGGACAATAACTCATATTCCTGACTTGGTACAGGCATTTTCACATGTAGACTAAAATAGTGGATTGAACCTAGTTTTATACCGCTAACCCTCTCACTTGTTTGACAGTCGCATCAAATTCCATTATATTTACAACAATGCGTGAACAAAACAGACATTATAGGTAAAATTGTCAAAATAGGGGTACAGCAGTTATCACCGTGTCACAATCTAAATCAGAACAAAAACAAACAAATATTTAACAAAGAAGCACAAAAAAGCATATATCAAATTCACAACCACGTTAATTGCTTACTTATTTTTGTATTTTAAATCAACCCATGAACATTGAAGTATTCGAAGACCTGTGACTGAATGGCTAGGTTTACATCAACTCTGGTGTAGAATCGCGTGTTATACGTCAGAATGTAAACGTCACACAGTTAGAGATACAAAATATTTTTGTCGTTCAAAGTTTTTTTCAAAATTATAATAGAACAATAACATAATGGCGGGATGTTTAAAAGTACAGAGCCACGTCGTATGTACCAAAGAAACACAAAAAGTTAAACGTACAAAGTACACCAGCAAAAATGAAAGACAATACAAACAATACATTGACGGGATGGATGCATAAGTACCGAGTCACGTAAAATGAATATCACCAAAACCAACCAAACTGTAAAACTGATATTAATAATAGAACAAGGACATCTAAAACAACAATTTAACACGTTATTAAGATGATAAACAACGTCAGTACCTAAAATCTACACACCTAGACCATCATGTATTATGTGTGAAGTTTATTCGGAATATTTATCAACTAGGTCTTGGTACCTTCCGATGAACTTTTTTTTTTAGAAAAAGGACGAAACGTTCTTTGGCGCACCCCTGGTTAATCACTATATGACTTTCTGTTCAGACACTGGTGATGTTTTACAAAGTCTGAGTCGGAGCAACATGCTCTTGAATATCGAATGAATAAGTTGGAAAATGTATATCCCATATGCAGATGGAGTTGGTATATTGCTACTATGGTGGGGGAAATTGATAATTTCAAAATTAAAAATCGTTTCGTTTGTCATAGATTCTAATACTGAGATGACTGTGTATGTAAAATTCGAGGTACAAGTCTAAAAATGAGGCGGAGGAGGCCGTGTCTGTTGTTTCTTTAATTTCTAGTTCTGGGGGATATATTAATGGAACCCAATCAGAAAAGTTCGGATGGTTAATGGAAAGAACATCATCAATATATCTGAAAGTGAAATTAGATAATCTGGCTTCTTGGGTCTGGTTTTTGACATGTGTTTGAAGGAACTCCGATTCATATGAAAACAAGAAGAGGTCGACATGGAGAGGCGCACAAGTCGTTCCTATGGGAATGTCGACTATTTGTAGAAAAAGTCTACCTCTAAATTCAACAAATATGTTGTCGATAAAAAAAAACTTGTTCTTCTGTGTAGCATATTTTACCCGTTTGTTCACTGTTAACAAACACTTTAAGAATCCACATATGGTTAATACCACTACGCGAGAAAGCAGTTTCACGGTATTTCAAAGACCCTCTTTCACTGCAGACAGAATTTAAATGGACAATTATTTAGTGGAACATGCAGGTGAGCCGGCAATGTACCGTTGTTTGTACGGAATTTTGTGAAGCTTAGGTATCCCCAATACAAACAAGTTAAGTCCTCCGATTTGTTGTTCAATGTAATGTTCATTGCAGCCATTGCTGAACATTGCTCAGGACTCCGAATCCCAAAAGGACTAAGGTGTTTACTCTTTGTGGGGTCCGTTGGCAATCTGCTACAAGGCAAATGTCTGTCCCTATCCAAGATACTCACATTATCCAGACAATTAAAATTTCACGCATTTTACCCGGTAGACATCCTATTTTAGGACGTACATATTGTTATTTTGATGATTTGTGCTCGTCCTGAACATGCATGTAATATTTTCCACTGGACGTTTAGCTGAAAACAAACAAAATATTTATCTTGTCGACCCGATATTTTGCAGATGTTACCAGTATTGCATTAATGTGTTCTAGTCATAAATATGCACGAAATATTTGCCACTTGACGTAAAGCAAATATCAATTCATCAATCAATCCATATAAGATGATAGACCCGGCTTATTTTTTATTCTTTGATGATAATTTTTTAAAATTTATAATAGCAGAAAGATAAGATGCATTGTTATATGTGAACCGAATCAAAATAAAACTTTCGCTTACGTATTTAGATCTTTTCAACAGGTACGGACACCTATAAGTGAGTAGTTTTCATGTCCACAATACATCAAATCAAGCTAGTAAATTGTCTGTGCTAATTTAATAGAAGAAAATGAACAGGGCATTAGAGATCAGTGGTAGGTTTGTATCAGTCTTTGTATCATAAATATCATATAAAAAGGATAAAAAAAATATGCCCAGACACCAATCAATAAATTGGATGTTTTTAAGGGGGAGTCTTTTAACCGCCTCGGTAGCGCGCTCACCTCGAGTGCGGGAGGTCATGGGTCTGATCCCGGGTGTGAACAGAATCGTTATACATAATTTAAGCGCCTACCCTATATACAGTTGCCTTAGTCATGAAGATAGTCTGGAATCAATCAAATAAAGAATACGGGTTTACCAAATACCATGCATATATAGGTGTACAGCACCTTATTCGAAATTACTAAACTAAACAATCGCATATACCCGAAAATGACTGAAAAGTCAATCTATTATTTAATGATGTGGTCCTGGCCATTCTATGATGGACGTTAAAGGGGACAACAGTTTAAATAATGACTCTCCGCTTTGCAAAGGACACAGAAGAGGGAATATCTGGGTGTCAGTTTAGGATACCTGGTCTTTCTGCAAACTGTCACCTTTAACTAAAGTGCAAGACAACCGTGTTGTATGTGAATAACATGTAAACGTCCTAAATACGCATACAATATTTAATATCAGCTTAAAATGTTAAGCAACTATTACTAAATCAGTTAAAAGATTATTTGCTTGAAAATTGTGTTGACTGGTTCAAAATTCAGTTTTATTCAGGTCGGTACTTTCCGGTAGCGTCGGCGTCAAGTTGTGATCAGTACATTTATCAGTTTTGAATGTGTTTGAATGTGTTTGCATGGTTTACATTTTATCTATTGCCATTGGAATTTCAAAATTATGTTAAATGGAAACATATCTTATATCAATTGTTTGTAGGTAATAAAACTCCAGTTTTAATTTTATATTACATCAAAATAAACATTTCTTTCCCCTTCATTAATTTTACATTTAATGAACAGTGTTAGCATGGTTGCAAACGAATTAAATCTGTGGTTAAGCCTGTTATTTAAGGATATCAAGACATATTTAAAATATCTATAAGCATAAAATTAGTTTTGCCACGACAATATCTTAAGATTCCCATATATTCATTTCATGTTAGTTTGTTGATGATGTAATGAAATTTTAGGGAAACATGGCTATTGTCACGGAAAAATAACATTAACAGTCCCAATTTTTATTGCACCAGATGCACATTTCGAAAATTAATGTCTCTTCGTTGATACTCGATGCCATATTATTTTAAAAGTCCAAAACCCAATACAAAAGTATTGCAAAAACTGGACAAGTATGAGGGAGCAGTGGCGGATCCAGGGGGGGGGGGGGTTCTGGGGGTGCGCACCCCCTTTATTTTTGCCGATCAATGCATTTGTATCGGGACATATGTTTTGCACCCCCTGCACCCCCCTTTGCCCTGGGTTAGCACCCCCCCCCCTTTCGAAAATTCCTGCATCCGCCCCTGGGGAGATACATTTCTTAATTTAGAATAATTTCTAAATTTTATAATATAGAATATTTAAATAGAAAAATATCTTTTAACATTGTTTGTTGCATAGCATCAAAATTCTTGATTAATCTTATGAAATCTTGCCTTAAAGGTTTTGTTTTTTATACTTTAATATTCTTAGTTTTTATATTTTTTCTACACTAAAAATTTGCGTTCATTTATTGACATTTTAAAATGCACCCTTAAAATGTAAGAATTTAATACAACAACAAAAAACAACTACTTTGTGGGTCAGTACAGATTAATATTTTATAAAACTGCATGCATTACTCTTCTTTTTATCCTTTCCAGTTTTCTGTCAAATATGTGTATCATCTGGCCATGGGTCCAAACATTCCCAAGGATAAGTAGGTTTTTATCAATATATTTATTGACGTTAAACATTTCTATATTTACATGAAAATATAGCTTGTTTGTAAATCAAAGGCTCGTGGGAATCTTACCTAATTCGAGGTACCGTAAATTTGATGCGTCTTTCTGATCCGAGTACGAAATTTCAAAATGCCAAATGTGAGTTTTCTCTATAATTGCGTCAAAGATCTCTCGTTTTTAGGGACCTATTTTTAGATTTATAAATAAGGAAATATATCTTTTGTTACGTATACCTGTGTGTCCTCGTTATTTCAGAAAAACTTAGTTTTTAATAGTTAATAAGGAGGATTGTATGTCACTTTAACTGGTAGAGTACAATACTTTATTCCAAATAAGGCATAATAAGGCTTACTGTCGCCTAAGCGTTTCTTACCACTGCTGTGGTATATACTCAGTATACTTACTTTTACTTATATGCGACCTTCCAAATTATGGAAAGTTAAATTGAGTGTTAAAACATTACGATTTTAAAAACAAAATTCTTATAATTAACTAATTTTCTGTCAGATCAAATGCGATAGTCACACCTTTTTATTAATTATCCATTCATGTATTGTGTTCATTCATCAATTAGTAGATTGCATTTAACACCAGGTGGCGTTAGTTCTACATTTATTAAACTTATCGATCTGCGGCATCTGTCAACTAGTTTTAATGACCAAACACACAATTAAATTATTTCCACCAGCTGTAGAGACATAACATTTTTCTCTCATTAAGTTTTCCATATATTTACACGTGAAAATGTACGCATAAATAGACATCGCCTTAGAAAATTGATTTCACAGGCAGTGGCACCGCCCAATCAGCATCATCAGCTACCTGTGTTCGTCTGCTGATGTTATCTACAGACAATTCATTTTGTATGCTACAAGATTTCCAAGGTATACTGAAGAAACGCGTGTTTAATATTCGATTAACAGTTTAAAGACAAAAAGTTGACATTGATTTTTATGCATTTTTAGCAACGGAGGCTGCGGATTAATGTATTAAAAGCCCGTGCGCGGACTGACGTCACTTAGTAACCCCCATAACAGAAAAGATATCTGCACAACGAAGCGATCGATTTTTACATTGGATGGTAGCAAGTTGCCGCATATTTAAACAGGCTTTGTCGTGTGGCTTGTTTGCATCTATGAAACCGGTATATGGGTAGCCATTTTGTTGATGAAATATTTAGCCGGAGATATGCTTTAGCTAAAAATATATGAAGTTTTCATACATGTCCGTGTTTTTACCGGCATCGCTAAAACGGTGTGATGAGTAAGGTAGTTGGATGTAAATACGAGAGGTGATTCTGTGAGTCAATCGCTTTTACTTGTATATTCAATGAATATATGATAATAACGAATTATTTGGATTGTACTTAAAATATATTAATACACCACATTGTTTGGTTTTTAACAATTCCATCTCTTTAGAGCTTGAGCATACATATCAGGCTCAGGGGTGGAATACATCGTTAATTAAAGGATTTTTAGATTAAAGACGTGCATAAAAATGGGGTGTACTATGAGTGCAGAGGATAGGGCGGCCCTTGAGAGAAGTAAGGCCATAGAGAAAAATTTGAAAGAGGATGGTATCCAAGCTGCGAAAGACATCAAATTACTGCTTCTAGGTAAGAATATTATCGTATTTTAATGTTAATTATGCTTGATAATCGAAAATGAACAGATATGGATGTATATTTGCTGACATTTTGGAATTTGATTTATGCATATAGTGGTCGCCATTTTGAATTGTGTGGAAACTATAATATTAATTATGAAGAAGCGGTATTATTGATGTATTATGGCCGAACAGATTGATGATAAAGCTTTGTGTTTGTACATTATATATACACATATTGATGTAAAAATAGAATTGCTTATAATTAACATTTTATCTCTCTACAGGGGCCGGCGAATCTGGAAAAAGTACTATCGTTAAACAGATGAAGTAAGTTAAAGCTACATTAGTATGTGATGGGCTAAGGAGGAAATACTACGGATTTCCTATCATATGGGGGCGCAATAAGGGATAACATTATACTATTGATGGCTTAAGTATTTAATTCATAATAAGCTTACATTTTTTAATACAATCGTACCCAAATCAAGTATTTATAACATATTGGAATACCTTTTTTTTTAAATTTGAGTTGATAGTGGATTTGCAGGCTTGTATACGTCTCAGGGATATGTATTGAGGACGTTTTTTTTTTTAAAGATATTTAGACTATCCATGCGTATGATACTATCAGTCTAATACTGAAGTATGATTCACGATTTAATGTTTTAATGTTCAAAGGTATAATATTGGGTATATTTGATAGAGGAAACTAAAATGACACATTAAAGGTGGTAACTCTTTATAGTCACTTAGGATATGAAAGACTTGAGAAGAGATGACACTCAACAAGTCTTTCGTTATATATGGTACTTGTACACATGGTACATGCATGAAATTTCAATGACTTTAGATGAAATAAGTCGTAGATATTCGGATGAATAAAGTCGTATTTATTTGAATTATATGAGATGAATCATGATTGATTCTGCTGCTTTGAATATCTGGTCTAGGAATAAAGGTGCATACTAGTAATAGATATTATAGATTAGTCCTATCAAGGATTTAAGGTGGGGTAGGCAGAGGAAGATTAAAGCTTTTAACTTAACTTTTTTTCTTGGACTTCAACACTAGTCCTAGTACCAGATGGGTGTCTGATTTATGTCGAATTTTTACAAACTTTGTTCTATTGGACAGAGTTATTATTTTTGAATGAAGAACTTGACAAACTGGAGGAGATCGATTCAAAATACTCCACAATGACACTCGTGTCAAATTGCTTTCAAACATCATGTGTATCATGGATGCACCATCAAGTCCATCTCATTGATATAAACTCGTATTTTTCATTGATGCTTTTTACAGATTTTGACTGGTTCCGATCTCTTTAAAAAATTATATACTATCAATCATTTAAATCTCCGACCGTGTCACACCCTCATGGGTCATGAGTCAAGGTCATTAAAACCCGTCCACTCTCATCATCATCATTTAAAACAAATTCTCAATTTGCGAAATGAATATACCAATCCAATATAGTATGAACTACTGTAGATGAACCAGTCTTATTTGACAACATCAAATTTAATGATATAAGAATGAATGAAAGGAGACGTGTGATAGACAGCAACCCAGCAGCAACAAAATGATAAGATACAATACAACAGAGGGGTACACTTGTACATATAGGTTATCAGTGAAGTGTCTGAAATTTGTCTAGCTCTTAAGTCCCCTCGAAATAAGACAATTTTGAAATGAATGACAAGATCAAAGGTCGAAAATAACTAGGATGTTTGTAAACATAGAACCACTGATAAGGTTTTTGACTTCATACAGATGGATTGGAAAAAAAAATAAATGTCTCTTAGTCTTTTTCCGCGTAAATGTTTAATCCCAAATCGCATGCTTTTCGTTGAACAAGACCAATGGGAATAAAGAGCTTTATTTGTTACGTAACAAAAATCAATTTGGCGATCACGCCCATTACATATTAGAATGCATATACTTAAAACGATGTTGAAGTTCAAATTGCTATTTTCAAATAACAACATTATAAAATAAAAGAATTGTATTACATTAATACCAAATCTGTATTATTCCAGCCATATAGATTTATCAAGCTTACTGACAAAGATCAACAAAGGTTCGCTGGACTCCAATGCATATTTTTTCTTGCTTTAATGTGAACTATACACACGACGTCTTTTCTATAAGTATTTTTTAAAAGTAAAATGAGAATAAAGATATGATATATAATTCCTTACAATACTCAAACCTTTTATGTAATTATCTACAAATAATTATCCTGGTCTACACAAAAAATATTGTTTACAATATTTTTCTGTCAGAGTGATTGCCTTGAAAATGACATCATTGACATTGTTTTGTCTTTGTTTGTTTATATACGAGAATGGAAAACTGACAAAAGACACTTAAATTATCAGCTAGTGTGAAATCACGTTCCCTATATTTAAAAAATTTAAGCATAAAAAATTTGACCTTTAGTAATATAAACAAAAACATCCAAACACTTCCTTTAAATAGTCATAGTTATGTGACAAACAGCACTGTCAATTGTTAATAATCTTATATTTATTTACAACAGCTCTACACATGTGTATTATATATTGAATGGTTGAAATGAATTTAGATTTGCATAGAGGTGTTAAAGTAAACATTTTAAGATTCAAAACAATAACGAAATATTATAAGACTTCTAGGCTGATATGGTGTCAAACAAAAATCAATTATACCTCTATTCGGGCTTTCGGTTTCTTTCACTTGGGAATAGAAAATTAGGAGTATATGTAATTTCACAGACACCATGTCTCTGATCAATGCTTCAACAACCCAACAATGATTATTATGCAAAACAATCTTATTATTATGAGATCAAAATTCTATTTTAATAGACAAGCGTCAAGCTCTGAATCACACTTAGTCAAGAAATGATGTAAATGAACAAGGGCTACAGATGATAATATGAAAACAAACATTGGTTGTCCGTCTCCCTCGAAAAAATACAACAACAACCATCATGACATGGTTCTGACCTTTAACTTCACATTAATATGACATACTTGACGAGGGACAAAGATAAAGACCTTATAATATCTAGTCTCAAGTCCAAGAGTTGACATTGTATTACATTTAAAAACAGTTGCAATTTTAAGAAGTTGTTTTATGATGAAATTGCTTGAAAGGAATTTTGTGATTATGGTCTATTTTCATGTCCCATAAATACTATTTTTTTCTTTCTAACTCCAAGGAGATGTCAAACAATTTGAATGCATTTAATTTCAATGTACATTTAACATGTATAAGTAGTCTAGTAAACAATCTATATCGTCTTTACAGAAGCCTCTATGACATGTACGAGGGGATATGATAGAAACAATAAGTCAATAACATATCGTTAGAAAGCAATGTAAACGTATAACAACATCTGCTTCACTCCACACGACATTAAAACATGCATGGTTTATATCGTGAATCAGCGACCCCCTTTTTTTTCTCGTTTCCGCTTGAGTCTGAAATTTTTATTGTCATTCATCACATAGTGTTGTTCACTTGGTATTATTATTATTATCACTACTTGGCTTTGTATTAAAAATGTTTAAAGTTATTGTTTAAAAACAAATACTGTTCATCCCCTTGTGGGGTACCCCATTCCAATTTTTTTTTAGCTTGTGACATTCTTTACATCTCAGAAATTATTTGATTCATTTTACTGAAACATAAAATATGTCATTGATATTGCCGAATTAGTGTGATGTTTGGTAAATTTAACTGCAAAGAAGCAGGGCTGATATGCATACCATCACTTAAATTAAGATATTATAATTATAGATGCGTGGAATATCCAATCAAGGGTATTTATCATGCTAATTCATCGTAGAACATGTAGAAAAATCCGTCCGTTCGGAACAAATCTTGACCCTAGGTAGTTTTATGCATGCGTTCCCAGACTTTATAACCTGTTTTTTTTTCAACGAAAACGGTTGTATAGACCAGTATTGTATGTATCATATAAACGATACAACAAAGAGAGAAAAACTTCCTGTTAACAAGATTATTATCGTTATCAGAATCATTAAGGTTTATGTACCCTTCTGTAGCCATTTTTGTACGAATTTTTCAAACCTCAATTGTATCAAAACTAAAGATATAATAAATAATAGAGATAGGCCATTTAGTACATGTTCCAAGGGGAAACTTGATGCAAAGCATTATTTTTTACTGTTTCATTGCATTTGATAGAAAAAGAGGACTTTGTGGCAAATAAATCAAGATTTTTATAGAAAATCCACAGCCTTTAATACAGAGATTTTTGTTATAAAATTTGAAACATAAATTACTCACTTGATTTTCTATGATGTGCTAGTGTTTATTTTTTACAAAAAGTTCTAAGTAACCTGTAAATTCCAAAACACCTCGTGCTGAGTCACTAAAGTCGAGCGCACCCTAAAAGGTGTACTTGATTTTGGCCATATTTATACTTGTCTTAACCAATAACTACATTTATAAACTTGTTTTAAGGAAATCAATGCTAGCACTGCATGTAATAATCCTATATCTATCAGTCATCAAATTGCCAAATATGAGAGTACAAGGATAAAGGCTGTGGATTTTCTATAAAAATCTTGATTTATTTGCCAAAAAGTCCTCTTTTTCTATTAAATGCAATGGAACAGTAAAAAATAATGCTTTGCATCAAGTTTCCCCTTGGAATATGTACAAAATGGCCTATCTCTATTATTCATAATATCTGTAGTTTTGATACAATTGAAGTTTGAAAAGTTCGTACAAAAATGGCTACAGAAGGGTACATAAACCTTAATATCACAAGAAAAGAGTCAAACGTCCTGTTGAAAAGAAGAAATTTAAAACTCTTGTTCAAAAGATACATATATCTCCTTCCTCCCTTTACACTTTTTACAATGCGTACGAAAAATATGAATCTCGTATTACAATGTTACAAATGTACCCCATGTATCTCTTTGCCGCGTGCATTTTTCAACTTGATAATGACTACATACACGTATTTAAATGAGAAATAAATTTACTTACTAAAAATGTCTGTTCAAAAAAGAATTTTACAAGTATTGTTTGAGGCGACAATCAATTGATCTACAAAAATATCTTAGCTTTCTTCGTTTTGGTCCTTGACCCTTGACTTTAATTTAGTGACGGAATACTCACTTGATGAATATTTAATGACCATGTTAAAAAGATAGTACATGATAAAGCCGTGCATATATGTTAAGTTGGTGCAGTACTACCATTACAGGAATTGTAAATCGACTGATTGGTTTGTGAGTGCTTAACGTCCAGTGGCAATTATTTCATGCACATATGTCAGGACGACAAACTATTATAGCTGGGTTTTCCAAGAGAGACTACAGAGAAGAGGAGCGGAAATTTTTGCCTTGCAAAGAGTTGTCATGAGTTTTTATTTAACTTGTCATAAAGAGCGTAGCATTTTTTATATACGAGGCATAGGCTCTAGTGTCACCATTCCGACTAGACGTGCACAACAAAAGCCATTCCTCCTTGTATACCTGACGTCACTCCTGAGGTCTATACCATGCAGTGTAGACTGAATGAGCGAACGTCTTACCTATTTTTAACTGCAGTTGCATTTTTCATGTTTTATTAGATGTGGATAGTAATACCATTTTTGATTTTCTGTGCCATGTATATATAAACCATATTTTGTTGTCTTATCAACATATGTCACACACCTAGAATTTTCCTTTCGGTTAAAAACTCATAACAGACACCTACCAGGCTTATGATTCAGTACGCAAGACGCGAATTCCGTCTAAATGAGACTTTCAGTGCCGATCAAATCAAAACAGTTGACAGACCAAAAATTCAAAAAATGGTTTTTGCAAATCAGATTGAAACCATCTATGTATGTACAGGACTGACCAGTCAATATAAGACCGGAAATGAAGAGACAAGTTGAAAATCTATAGGGACCATCCATTCATTAATGGCGGATTTTAAGATTTATATAAACGTTGCACACGGTATTGGTACGAATTGTATTTAGCTATATAGTTTCAGAGGCGGATTTAGGGGGAGGGCAGTTGGGAAAAAATTTGGTTGCTTATATAGGGAATCACTGAAGCGTGACTGGAGCGGGGCCCCTCTTAGGGCAGTCAGTGGGCCCCCAAATTTCTCGATCCGCCACTGAGATTATCATAAAAATTATTGCGTTATCTGGTCAGGTCGATGAAATGGTTGAAAAATAACTGGAAAAGAGGAAAGAAAAATGGAACTTAAGTCCAGGAAGAGAGGAAGGAAAAGGGAAAAATAAAATGAATGACAAAACCAGCACTTCGCTATGATTAATATATAAAATGTCCGACTTAGCTTGTTTAAGTTCACAAACAAGAGTTAAATGAAATCAGTCAAAATAAACCAAAAGAGTATGTATAGATTTTGCTTTTTTCCAAAAGTACCATGCAAAACCTATTTCCCAGTGAAATAACAGTAAATTGTTACAATTTCTAACTCTTGAATTAAATTCACAGAAAATTTATACACACTCATCGTCCGTACATGATATTGCAAAAAAAGGGGGAGGGGTTTATTTCCCCTTGACAACATGTCTATATAAAAGCATAAATAACTTTGTATTCAAAATGAAATTATTTATGTATTTTGGTAAGTAACATTACTTTAAATTGTCCAGTTTTTACTCGCATATCCTCCGCTGTACAGTCCGGTTACGCTTTTTATTTCTTTTTCAAAGATCGATTTAGAAACAATTAATTCCAGTTTAACCTTTATTAAAACAAATAAGTACATATATACTACATTTAACCATAGCGGAAGAGTGTCTATGTTTTGGAGGGGTAATGTAGTTTAATGAAACAGAGACAGACTGGTTAGTCACGAGTGGTGTACGTAGGAAAAGGAAATAGTACAGCTTAATTTAACTAAGTAAATGTGACAACTTTAATAATACAAATAATGGAATAGTACTGCTCATGCACTTATTTTATCTTATAAACCAGGCGCGGTTCCAATCATTTTGAAAAGAACACACGGAAGTAATCGGCCCATATCCTTTGTCTTTAATCGAGAGAAGAAAAAGGGGGGGGGGGGGGGTCTAACCCCTGAAAAAATCATTGGATCGGCAAATTGAAAATGTAACAACTTTTATCATAGATATAATCATTATAATGGAATTGTACGAAATCGATGATGATTTTCTTCCTCGATCCTTGTACAAAGATTTGAAATTGATAATGATAACTTCACATACTTCGTTTAATCAATGTATATGTTCTTGTCATTAGAACTTATTTGCACATGGTCAGATAAATGTCTGTATATAGTTTAACTGTACCCGTTTATCTGATAGAATATATCATGCCACCACGTGCTGATTTCAGCGATATGGATGTTGCAATCAATGCAGACGACTTTACAAAGCTGCTAATCAATTTCAATGATTCATGTAAATTGATTAAAATGAAATAAATAATTTCTGTATTATCAACTGAAAATATAGAGATGGTAATCTGATTCATACGGGCTACAGGTACGATATTATGGCATGTTTCATTCAAATTTGATAAAATTATAAAAAAACGGATACGAGGCTGGAGATCAATATTGTGTGTAACTATACATCAATACGGAGTTGGTGCCAGGGAACAGATGTCTGGCGTTAATTATATGCTGCCTGATCGATTATTGGTCTCGGAAATCGATCACCAGGCAGTTGACACGTTCATTCTGTCACAAACAGTTATACATAACGAGTATCATGTTCAACAGTTAGCCGTCCCATCAAAGAGGGCCCCCGTCAAATGTAGACGGAAGTAAGGGTTTGTTACTCTCCGAAATCCTTACTATAAATAAGTTCATTCTTCAAGGGTACACAATCCCATCCCTCCCGATCTTAATTACTAGACATTGTTTTACAGACAAACTCTGACTGGACTACAGTTGTGATCGGCATGACCCACCTTTTTAATAACTCCTTGAACATTGATTATATGTCAATAGTGTAATTACCATCATTGGGATTTTGTTTTTAAGTTCCCTGTTAATTAATGCAGAACTGTCCACTTGAGATTTCCATGAAGCCATGGTTGGATCGTTGAAATCCTTGACTTATTTAACAGATATTTTAAACGTGCATCATTGGTCATTTGAAGTATTCATGTTGTGAAAAAAATAGGTTCTTGTGGACAGGACAATTTTTGTCTAGTCCCCCCTTTTATTTCCAAAATCCGTGTTTTCGGAGTTTAACCCTGCGTTTTTCTATAGTATACGATCAGAAGTATACTACAAATAACTTGTATTTACAATTTTCTATCAATTCCAAGTTTTCAATCCACAGCGGTCACTGATATAAGATAAAAGAGAGATATTGGGAGTGACTTGTTTCCTTTTCGATCGTGAATTTCACCGAGTTAATATCTCTTGTCACCAAATTTCATTTATTATTGGATTCGTATTGATCATAAGAATTTCGCCGTGATGAGGGACTGTTTTACCTTCCCAAAACTCCGCTGTCATTCTCTGTTGAAATTCAAATGTATTTTTGAAGACTTTGTTTGTCTTTTTATCATGTTCGTCATTGTTTTAGACAAGTCTTTCTTCGTATACTTCTGATCAGTGGCGGATCCAGAAATTTTCATAAGCGAGAGCCCACTGACTTTTGAAGAGGGGGCCTGCTTCTGTCAAGCCTCGGTGATTCCCTATATAATCAACCATTTTTTTCCAGAAAGCGGTGGAGTTTTGTTATGACCATTTTAACTTATAAGTTTGGGGCTATTTTTGGAAAGTTAACAAAAATAGCGTATCTATCATTCTGCTAACATATCCATCTTAATTAAACTTAGGTGAAACCTCAAATGCATGGGAAGTAAGAAAGTTCAAGGAAGCTCCAGGAATGCGTTCAAATTCAGATGCGATCCAGGATTTTGAAAAAAGGGGCAATCTATGTAAGGAGTAGAAAATGTAAAAAGTGTTAGCATTATTCGTTTAACCATGCATATATGTGACTCCCTAAAGGAATTGGGTCCCCTGTCCCCCTTAAATCCGTATCAGTAGTTTTCTGATTTTTCATTATCGTTTCCAGAATACAGATATTGTTTCAGTCTTATCTCAATGAGGTTGTAAAGTTGCTACAAATCGATTTCTACCATTGAAGAGATTTACTCCTGAATTGTCTATTTATAGGATTATTCGATCCGTATATCTACGAAAAGAAGATAACTTTGCTTGACATCAATTTCAGATATCTTGACGTCATAGACTTCGGTTTTTCGTGTATGACTCTATAATATTTGTGTCATTCACATCACGTCGACAGAAAATATAAATAGGAAAAATAATGCAATTTTGTCGCACAATACGTCATGTATTGTCAAAAAGAATGCACCGAATATCTGAATGATATATTCTGTTTCCTATAATTAATCCAGCTTCATGTATACATCAGGTCCCAAAGTCTTATCTTTCATCTGTCTCCAAAAGAATAATTATCTAAAAGGTATATGTTTTAACATGGTCTGCACATGGTTTGCAAAAGGAGAGACATATTATAACACTTATCATTGGCGAATCCACAAATTTCAGAAAAATAGGTATGGGCAATGACTGGCTAACATGTGACCCGCTCCAGTCATGCTTTAGTGATTCCCTAAATAATCGACCAATATTTTTTCCACAAAGGGGGGGGACTAATTCCCCTGGAAAACCCTCCTAATCTGCCTCTGCTAAGTATGATTAGTCCTACCCAAGATGAATTAATTGAGGGTAACAAGAATCGTGATATTAAAACAAATATTGTTAATTTCTGTGTCATTTGGTCTCTTGTGAAGAGTAGTCTCATTGGCAATCATACCACATCTTCTTTTTTATATATCTTTGTCAACACATTTTTTTTCAAGGAACGGCATGTGTAAGCCTGCATGGCATTGTTATACACAATATTTAAAGAAGTGGATGGTGATCTTATATTTGTAAGATGCGTTTTTTTTCTGCATGACTTTTTACATTTATTTCACAAATTTCAACCATGGACGCTAACCAACCACACAAAATCTTTTAACTTAAAAAAAAAACAATTCTTGTTAGACGGATATTATTTTTAAAGTCATATGAAACCTCAAATTAAAAAAAAAATATGCATATGTTTTTTATAACTAAATGGATAGTTTTCATTATACAACTTATGTTCATATACTTTTTTCTGAGGAAAATTCTTTAATTTGTCCACATTTAAAAGAAGTTTGCTTATTTTTAATTGCTTGCTTCCAGGAAGCAATTATCCGACATATTTTCCGTATGCATGCATAGTGACCTGAGCGTGACCCTCTTCGTAAAATCCGGTGATCGCAATACGCATGGACTCTGTCATTAAAATAAACAATAATCTCAATACCCATGCTTTTTGTTATTTGTTTACAATAAAGTGACAATCGGTAAACTTCGGCTTCAAAACACGGCATTTAATGAGCTGCCATATTTGTTAAATCATAACAGACAGAGAGAAAAAAAATGAGGATTATACAATGCATTTGCGTAAAAAAGGATAAAATCGTGCACAGAGGACTAAGTTTATGATATATACATGCATTGGTTCAAAAATTGGATAAACATTATTTTCATTACTCACTCGTTTCTTATGACTTTAAATGTTTTTAGAAATGACGGATATTATTTTAGATGTCTTCAGAAATAAGGCTAAAAACAATTTCAAAAATAGATTCAGGAAAATAAATTAATTTGAAATATCATGTAACGATGTTGCACAGAAAACAGACATGGATGTTATTACAAAGATAGGAAAAACTTATTATAGAAAAATATCATGTTTTATTATATTTTGATCTATACATAGTCAATTTTCTATAAATATATTCATGCTCTTTGGAAATAGAAATTCTTCGTTTCCAATCAAGTTAAAAAGAAAATAGATAAAGTGCAATCGGTTATTTTAAGAACGGGTTTCAACTTTAATAAACCTGAATATATGACATTGGAGGAAACTTGTTTTAAGTAGATTTTTAAATTGAAATTTAACAAGTACAGAAAAGTAAAATCGTATACACGTTTCAGTATCCAACAAATATAGACTCAATTATTTTATTCTTATGAAAGATAGCATACATCTATAGTACGGAAAAGTGCGAACCAAGAAATTGCTGAATATGTATGCAGCGGCGGATCCACGGGGGGTGGTGGTGGGCGGGGGTTGGAACCCCCTTTTTGGGGGCGATCAATGTATTTGAATGGGGACATGTGGTTGGAACCCCACCCCCTTTGTCCTGGGTTGGGACCCCCCCTTTTCAAAATGGCTGGATCCGCCCCTGTGTATGCAAACAAATGAAAGGTTTGAAATGTGTTCTTTGCTATAACCGATGAAAGGATGATGATTGGTGTTCTATGCAAACCAATGAAAGGTTGATATGTGTTCTTTGCTATAACCGATGAAAGGATGATGATTGGTGTTCTATGCAAACCAATGAAAGGTTGATATGTGTTCTTTGCTATATCCGATGAAAGGTTGATGATTGGTGTTCTATGCAAACCAATGAAATGATGATTGGTGTTCTTTGCTATAACCGATGAAAGGATGATGATTGGTGTTCTATGCAAACCAATGAAAAGTTGATATGTGTTCTTTACTATAACCGATGAAAGGATGATGATTGGTGTGCGATGCAAACCAATGAAAGGTTGATATGTGTTCTTTGCTATAACCGATGAAAGGATGATGATTGGTGTACTATGCAAACCAATGAAAGGTTGATATGTGTTCTTTGCTATAACCGATGAAAGGATGATGATTGGTGTTCTATGCAAACCAATGAAAGGTTGATATGTGTTCTTTGCTATAACCGATGAAAGGATGATGATTGGTGTGCGATGCTAACCGATGAAAGGATGATGATTGGTGTACTATGCAAACCAATGAAAGGTTGATATGTGTTCTTTGCTATAACCGATGAAAGGATGATGATTGGTGTTCTATGCAAACCAATGAAAGGTTGATATGTGTTCTTTGCTATAACCGATGAAAGGATGATGATTGGTGTTCTATGCAAACCAATGAAAAGTTGATATGTGTTCTTTACTATAACCGATGAAAGGATGATGATTGGTGTTCTATGCAAACCAATGAAAAGTTGATATGTGTTCTTTACTATAACCGATGAAAGGATGATGATTGGTGTGCGATGCAAACCAATGAAAGGTTGATTGGTGTTCTTACCCAACCAATGAAAAGGTTGATTGGTGTTCTTACCCAACCAATGAAAAGGTTGATTTGTGTTCTTTGCAAACGGATGAAAGGTTAATTGGTTTTGTGCAAACTTTTAAAATGAATGATTGGCGTTATTTGCTAACAAACGAACGAGTTGAATTGTGTCAGTGCAATGCAAGGTTGATTGTAGCTGCAGAACCGTAGCTCTTAGGTCCTTATGCTATTTTTTGACTATTTGCGGATCTATGGTCCGCAAATAGTCAAAAAATAGCATAAGGACCTAAAAGCTACGGTTCCGCAGCTAGGTTGATTGGGTTTTTTTTTTTCGCAAACAGATGCAAGAAATTGCTGAATATATATGCAGTGGCGGATCCACGGGGGTGGTGGTGGGCGGGGGTTGGAACCCGATGAAAGGATGATGATTGGTGTTCTGTGTAAACTGAAAAATAGGTTGCTTGATTTTATCTGATAACTTGAAAACGTTGCTTTGTGTTCTCTGTAAAGTGATCAAAGGGTTGATTGGTGTTCTTTGATAACCAATATAAGGGTTGATAGGTGTTCTTTGCTAACTGATATAAGATTGATTGGGGTTTGTTGTAAAGTGACAAAAGGATTGATTCGTGTTCATTGTTGATTTGCTAATAGATTCTGAAGATAAATTTATGTTTATAAATATAAACTGGGTGAACAGTTGTACAGATAAATTTTGATAAATTGAGTGGGAGAAAAAAAAAAAAACTACAGATATTGACATCCATCACGTACTCCCAAAAAATGTCATTTCAGAAGATAAGCGGAAATGACCTTCGAGTTGTAGGGAGATGGTCTTTTGAGGGTCAGTGGTTTTTTTTTACAGCGCTGTATTGATTGTGCGTCGTTAGGCAGTGTTTTTCTTTGGAACCATCTGAAGCAAGATTATTGACATAGACAGCTCTCGATTACATTAACTACTAGTATATATGTTAAATATTATTTTAACATGTGTCATAGCACAAGAAATGAGTTAATATATAAACCCGCCACATTACACGCTAAAATGTCTCACGGTGCGGCAAGGCGGGGACATCGTCATTTATTTTTACAAAGCCTTTATAAATGAAATGTTGTACTTACTTAAACAGTATTATTGTTAATTGTAATTCATTGGTGTGTGAACTACTGAAACAGTAAAAATTAGGCCTTTATTGGTCGATATTAGCGGCAGAGATAGCCCACATATTTAAATATCTTGAGAGGTGAAGTTTTAACAAAAAAAAAACATCGCCTTCAAACATTCTGGTTCGAACTTAAACAAGAAATTTTAAGCATTAAACTCTATTTTTTGGCTAGGTTTAAAAAAAATCCCTGATTAACCATTGCATGGTTATTGGTGATTGATTTGCGGATAGTAGGAGCGGTCCGCTACCAATCCGAGTACTAGTATTGATGTTTCCGGCATATATTCGGCACTATATTATAATCATTATAGTCCAGTCAATCTAGCATAAATTTGACCCTAACCCGAAAGTAATTGCAACAGAAGATTTTTAAGTTTTAATCTTTAGCATTATACCCCAAATATACACAGAAAAAAGTCCCATAAAATCTAACTTGAGGAAGACTAAAAAAATCACAATTTAAAATTCCTATGGAGATTTGCATTGAAAAGGGAGATAACTCTTGCAAAAAAGGCAGAAATATCAATAAAATTGATACAAAATTATTACTTTACGGCTTCTATTCAACAGAATGTATTCATTCTTGATTTTTTAGCGGTCTTTAGAGTATAACAAACAACTCTGAAGATGTTTTCATATCTTTTATCAAGCTATAATCTAGATTTCGTAATTCATTAGTTGACCATTTATAGAATTTTTCAACATGTCAAGGTAAAGAATCTCAAATTTAATCAAAATAATTAAGCATGTATTCTTCTTTTTGTGGTTTAAAGTTTCTTTAGATAAGTAAGTTGCTGAAAAAATATAATATACAGATATAAACAATAACAAATTTTGACATTATTTTTTCTAAATGGTCACAAAGCTTCAAATTTGCAATTTCTTTAATGAAAAATGCACAAAAAAAAATAAAACTACCCATAACACTTCGGTTTTGTACATTTCATGAGCAGAAGATTATATAATTTAGTCAAAAACAAACTTATAACCCCATCAAAGTATCATACTTTACATAAATTTCAAGAAAAACAATCAAAAACTGACCAAAAAAGACTCATTTTTGCAAGAGTAGTCTCCCCGTCCAATGTTAATTTCCATAGGAAATTAAAAATGTTGATTTTCAGTTTTCCTCAAGTTAGATTTTATGGGACTTTTTTCTGTGTATATAAAGGGCATAATGCTATAGATTAGAACTAAAACATTTTCTGTTGCAATTAGTTTGAGATTAAATCTTAGATTGACTGGACTATTACTGTTTATTCCCCAACTGTAATGACTTTCCACTACACTAGAATTGTAACTTATGTTGAGAATGTAAACTATATGGGAAACTTGGATAAACCTGATAAATGAACAATACATTGTCACGTGTAGGGTTTTTAGGGTTAATCATCTTGGCTTATTTTAGCCTCCCCCTTTATAATATGAAGTGTAAGTAGATAGCATGACAGGGGTCATCAAAATAACTGACAGTAGGTATGGTTTTGATATAAGTCATGACATTTTGTGAGTTAAAAAAAAATGATCTAGGATAAAGCATTTCCAGAAACTCACAATCAGGGACTTTATATACTAACAGGTCAATATATATGTTCCTGCTAACAGTTAGTGTAGACTGTCCTGTAACAAACCAATAACTTAATGCATCTGTCATAAACTGTCAACTTTTAATCTGATTATTCAACCTGTACATCCCCCCCCCCCCCCCCCTTTTTTTCACAAAAAAGAAAATTAATATAAAAAGATTATTACCAGAAACAAGAATTGTTCTGTTGTAGTCGTAAGTTTTCAACCCTTCTTATGCACATACAGTTCAACCAAGCATATGCACACACAGTTTCTTTAACCAGAAATCTTTCATTCAGTTCTGTTCATATGAGCCCTATCTTAATTAGAGTAGAATCTTTTGATGATCCTTTCAACATACTCATTTTAATCTGCAAACAACTAACAGTATATTATATATGTTCTGTTTTTTTTATTCAGAATTATCCATGAAGGTGGTTTCACAAGTGAAGATAACAAACAATATAAACCTGTAGTTTACAGTAACACAATCCAGTCACTGGTGGCCATCATCAGGGCAATGGGAACACTTAATATTCCATTTGGTGAAAATGACCGAGAGGTTTGTATAAATTATCTTTTTTACTTAAAGAAAGTTCAAATATATGTTATTTCAGGTACAAAACAACAATCTTAATTATAGTAAGTCAAAAATAAAATCACAACATTACCACACTCTGAAGACAATTCAAAATGGAAAGTCCCTTATCAATTGACAAAATTAAAAGCTCAAATACATCAAAAAATGGATAACAACTGTCATATTTCTAACTTCGTATATATACCTTTAAAAGAACCTGTTTAGAACACCCAATTTCAGATTACTTTATGTAATATGTAGTTTAATTTAACCCCTGCATTTAAAGTCATAAAACTTGTTCACTCATAAATGTTTCAAAAAATAAACATTGAAATTCAATTCATATAGAACTTCAAAAGTGGATCAAAATGTCTATTGTTGTAAAGACCTTACAATAACAAGTTAAAACATTATAAATTCTGTAATTTTTTAATATGTTTTATGTTATAAATTATTGCCTTTCATCATTTTGTTCATTTCAAAGATTTTCAGACAATTATTGATCTCCTTGTCTTTGTTTCCTTAGAAGTTTAATTACAAAGAAGAACAAAAATTCCAATCTTGTTCTTCAAAATATGATAAGAGCACAGGCGGATCTAGAAATTTTCATAAGTGGGGGCCCACTGACTGCCAAGGGGGGCCGCTCAGTCACGCTTCAGTGATTCCCTATATACATAAGCAACCAAATTTTTTTCTAAAAAGGCGGGGCCCGGGCCCCCCCTAAATCCACCTCTGAAGAGATTTGAACATTGGTAATCTACTGTTGTTTCTCTGATATATGGTTGATTAGAATGTTGAGCCACCAAACTTTGAGTGAAGTTATATTCAAAGAATCGAACTTTTTGCAGACAGGTCTGTTCAAATGAATTTTTTGGCACAATCTGTTTGTTTATTTATGACTGGTAAATTTAATTTAATTCCCTTTTATCAGACATTGGTCTTTGCTGAAAAGCATTAAAACATAACTTTAGAGTTTAAGCAATTAATCATTTTCTCTTTTGATATTTAACCTTTCGTGGATTTTGTGTAAACTATATTAAGTAAATGCTGTACACATCTTCCTCGGCAACTAAATATAGATATTCTACCAGATCAATATAGATTTGTGTTTAATACAACAAGTAGTTGTGTGTGTCTTCTAAGGAAAAATCAATAGTCAGCTTTACATTGCAATTGTGTATCCTTGATGCTTCAATATAGTTATAATACACTATTATCTGTTTTTCTAATGATTTACGAATTCTTGATATCGTTACATACATATTTTGTCTACAACATTCTTTTGATGATGCTCAAATGATCAAATTCATTTAAATATACATATGATTATCTGTTGGAAACATCAGCGCTTATGGATTTTAAAGCAACTTCATCTTGCTAATATCTGTCTCGCAGTCGATATTCTATGTTCAATTGGCAATGTACATTTAAAAGAGGATAAGGCTTGTCATGCCATGATATGGGGTGGGTGGTAGTATAAGTCTATTATAAAGAAAAGTTTTTCAGGAATTACTAGATGATCTATAAATCTGGAGTTTGTCTCACAATTTTTAAATAAATTAAAGGGGGGATATGAAAATAACAGTACATTTAAAAGAAGATAATGTTGGTCATGCCATACTATGGGGTGGTTGGTAGTATTATTCTATCAAAGAAATGATTTTCTTGAATTATTATATAATTTTGGAATGAATTAAAGGGAGAAAAAAGGGGGGATAACTTGCATTCATTATAAGGTAAAGGGATAGGATTGACAATTACTATAATATAACCCTGGTTAACTAATGAGGGTTTATGGTTGAGATTTTAATTCCTTAAAATGCTGATTGTTACAACCAGGGTTAAAATTCCATTGAGATCAAGGGGTATAAATTATCTAAGCATATCCAGAATTTCTTGATGCCATTTGTGCAGTATGACAATGTAAGAATGTTGTAACTAGGAGTTTTATTTTTTATTTATCAATCAAACATTGTCAAATATAGAATTTAATTTCCTCAGGATAAGTTTTGATTTTTAGAATTAATCCCTTTTAGATTTTTACTTCCTTGTGATCAATTGTTGTTTGGTTTACGTCCAGTGGCTAATATAAACTTCCTCAAGATAAGATTTTACTTTTAAAGTTACCCTATTGATGGTTATTGTTTGTTTGTTGCATAACAGAATTTAAAGCTTAACCTGATTCAGGAAAAAAATCTAATCGCCATGTTTATTATCAACAAATGCTTACAATGTAAATGAATATGTGAATAATTTCCTTATAGATACAGAGGTTCAAGTTTATAATCATTGAGGAAGTTTGGTTTAAAAAATGTAATTTTATCACGGGATAGACCTTCTTGTTGGTTTGGGAAAAATTAACAAAAATGTGGTTATCTGGGTCAAAAATGCTATGGTGTTGTCTTTAAGGACCTATCTGTCCAAAAAACAGGTCATCAGACATCAGGTATAAATTTGCTTCATTTTTCAGAAATCTTAACATGATGATTCAAATTAATGATTCATATTAGATTTTTACAACAATTACTCCTGCTTCATAATGCTTAAGGTGGTAGTGGTCAGCACTTGAAGTTAAAAATTAAAATTTAAAGCATTTTTTATGGGCCAACACTCTAATAATAGGTAAAAGAAATAGATTGTGATGAAAAAAAGTTGTTATTT